>NW_024609835.1:169380994-169980994 GCF_016920785.2 Ixodes scapularis
AGCAGTCACTACTTGGTAACAAGGAACATTAACTTGCCGCAACGTTTAGGTAAGCTGAAACATCAACGATCCATTTAGGTTGAGCTTATGTGCCTGAACAGGTAGATTGAAGTTTGCTTTATTTTTGGGCAGTCCTAAAGTCAGCTCACATTTTATTTTATATTTCTAGGACATCACTTTTCAGAAAGGTTGAGACGTGGTTCGGAACAAGGTTTCATCTGACCAGCCAGACTTTGATCGTTTCCATAGTGACTCACAATGTTGAAATTTTATGCTTGGGCCGTACTTATGAGATCTATAAAACGACATATTGCAATTTACCTATTATATCTTACTGCATTATACTTTTATTTGGTATGAGACATATTTCTTGAAATTCATGGTTGTTGAGCACGTGTAACATAAAATTATTTGTATTAGATTTTCAATATGTACCAATTTAAATTATTATTTCTCCGCGTATGTATCACGAAGACGGTAAACGCATATATCTTAGGTTGCTAGTTTTTGACGGGCAATATTACCTGGTACACATTTCCTCCCTCAAGACTGACTTCCGCCTGTACGCCTTGAGGCATTCCAGCCCGATACCAATAAGTTAGCTGCATGCTTTTTCGGGGAATGTTTTTCCAGCCAATTGTGTAAGCCTCTGCTATTAAGGTACAATACAACCATTTACGTGTACGAGACATGTTCACCACCGTAAGGCATCATTAATAAACTAAACTTTTTAATAAGAGCCGGGGGAGCCTAACATCAATGTGGAAAGATTGATCATTGATTTACTTTAACCTGACACGTATTAAGGATCTTAGAGGCTACATCTGAAAAGTGCAGTATATAAAAAAATGTATTTCTCCGATTCCCTCTATAAGGCTATGAAAACTGCTTCTTATACGCGATGTAATAGATACGACTTCCGTTCTCACATTCGTATTCCGGATATGAAAAAGCTGCTTCCGGTCTAAACTTCTCGTTCACCACACGAAAGCGCGTTTATTTAAAATTATGGGCAGTTTACGCTCATTTTCAAAGGCATTAGGATAACGTTTGATGGAGTTTGTAAACAGACGTTTGAAATATGTCTCATACACGCATCGGCTTTTTTGTCTTTTTTTTTTAAGTGGATATCTAGAAAAGCACTGCGCGAGATTGCCAACAATTATGGGTGTTCCCGAGTTTGTATCTAAGACAGTACAAATTCAGATCTTTCGTGTTCCCAGATGTACATAAACGATGACAGAATGTAAAACACATCCCATTTTGAGGGTGCTTCGATGGCCTGCCAGACTTAGCCTTATTCCCTTTTTACGGGGCCAGGCGCACATGAAAATGTTGCGCTCGTTTCGGTCGAAAGTCGTCCGGGTAATGAGAAAGGCGTGAAGTAAAAAAAAAAGAAGCGTGTCACACCAAAATGTCGAGAAACGCTCGCTTTTTGTTTGCTTTATTTTTGGGAGGGAAATTTCGGTTGCAAAGGGAAAGCTTAAAGGGTGTCTTTTATTCGGTCGCGCACGGCCGAAACACAAAGAAAAGAAAAGAAAAGGCGACGTGTCCTCGCAAAAGACGTTGTATTTGCGGACAGCGAGCGCTCATAGTCACGCTGATGATCTCTTTCGACAGAGCTCGGTGTCTGTTTTTGTGCCGCTTCGGCGCGTCTTGCTTTTACTTACCGAGCGTCTTTTGCCATCGTCTTTACGTGGTACATTAAACAATGTAAATTGAAAGGCAGGCCTTGAAACCAAAGTAGGCTTATTTTGAAGCTGCTATATTTGTTTTGATTCGTGATGGCAATACAAAAACAAAGGCATAGCTGGGACCAATGTAAAAAGAAAGCTAATAAACTCCGAAGAGATAATACGTTTTCTAACGGGCACTGCTTTTGGAATTTCAGTAGGGTGAAGGTTTGGGCGAGCTGGTTTTCCATATTCAAGAATTAAAAACAGCGCGAACAGAACGAAGGACAGGAGGAGACGTAGACAAACGGAGCGCTGTCGACGTCTCCTCTTGTGGTCCGTCTTGTTCGCGCTGCTTTTTTTTTTTTAATTTGTTGATTTTGGTTTTGTGGCCTTTGTCTAGCCTGGCATTAAACCTGAGGTTATATCCTAGTGCCAGCGGTTACACAATGATATTTTTGGGTAAAAGTGCCCTTAAATGGCGTATAACTCCTACGATTGTAGGGACAGCCACATGTTATGCATGGCGGTGAGAGTCACACCATTAAACGCAATCAAGAACATACGCTATCGGGAAGATTCGACCGTCGACTTAAAGTGGGAACTGTACGTTCAAACTAATTCCAACACCTAGTCGTTTTCTGCATAATTTACACTATAAGAAACAGGCGATCGGTGACCCAGTGGGCTAACGAGCAAACCCTGTTTGACGCGCGTGGAGAGAAAGCTCGCGATGTAGAACCCAGTGATCCTGGGCTCGAGCCCCACCCCTGCCCTTTTCGATCTGGATGAGCATCGTACCGGCGTGCGGTCGTGTATCACTACTGCGTGAGCACGTTAAAGACCCCAGATTAGCAGTCGTTCTGCACTGGCCAAATCGCTCATCTACAGTGTAAACCAGTGTCGCCCCTACTGGCAAACCGACCTTACGCTGCATAAATCACCAAAACGTCCAATTTGACTTTTTCATTTGAAACAGGCGAAGAATGCCTTGGTTTTCCTATTTTCTTGAATACACCTGATCCACAAGACCTAATGCTCTGATATTCACAAAATTATAAACTTGTTTAAGTTGCTCCTGTGTGTACAGTATATGAGGCTAAAGTATTCTTACTCTTGAGCTTAGAAAAAATTACCACATGGGTGATTCTCAAGTTTTTCGGCGCCAATGTATCTAATGTTTTATTTCTGTGTGTACACTTGGTGCGGTTTGCTGATCTCTGCGGCCGTTTTACCCGGCGGTTACGATGGATACGTAAGTCACTTGACCGGCTCTATGGCAATAAGGAAATACCCATGAATTCGCTAAAATGGCTGCCATCAATCCTTCCCCACTTGAATGAGCGAAATGCTATTCGGCTCTCAGAAAAGGCACGACGAGGACTGATAAATGTAGAAACGAACGGCGCCCATAAACCTCAGAAGAGTCACGTAGAGTTACTGCCAGTAAAGTTTGTAATACGCAAAAGGTAATGAAAAAAAAACAAACAATATACAATATCTACATCTGCATTAGTGATTTATATACATGTCAGTCAAGCCAAAACACTTTGGGTATGTAGCTAAGGGGTTTAAAGTTGGCTACATTTTGCTCGGTAATAGAAAGTCCTTGCCTAAAATTTAATTACAGTGGAGTTATATATTGTTCTTTCTTTTCGCTATACTCTGTACTTCATAAATACTTTGTTTGCTAATGCAATTTTAGCTCTGTTCAGTTCTTAAACTGATTTTCATCTATTTGTTATTGCTATTTCTTCGATACAATTGTAATGACAAGACGGTACCTTAGTCAGGATATATACTGTTTTCGCTTCTTCCATGAGCGAAAAAGAGTGCATAATTAGCGAGAATTGGACATATTTGCGTATAGATGCCATTATTTTAAAAAAAGCTATGAAAGCATTAATTTATTGTTTCTTGTATAACTCCGCTTTGGTCGTATTAATGTTGTAAAATTTATTCCAACTACTGCTCGCATAAAATATAAATTGCGAAAATATGCAGTACCATTGATTTAAATTAGGTAAACAGAAAATTCCCGTTTTATGTTAAAAACCGTTAACGAACCCTATGCACTTATTTTGTATTCCTCTAGTCTGTGACAGGTCAAAAGTTCAGCGTAAACTCGATCCCCCTGCCTCTTTCTACTTTGGCAGAGAGACCGCTTGATAGGTGGAGATATCCTCTCCAGCGTTCGCTCTGCTATAGTGAAGAGACGCGGGAGGCGTTTTCCTGAACTCTTAAACTTGTCATTGACTATGACTACTATTGCTAATGCACCTGAACACATCCAGAAGTATGCTGGGCCGAGAGCCACCACCATAGGTAATGTAAGCATTTATGCATTTAGCGCATCAAGATCCGTATTTGTGAACGCAACATGAAAGAGACCGCGTGCGTCCCTGGAAGCGTTTCTAAAGACAAATCGTCCCCTGAGTTTCCTATTGTTGCGGGCCGGTATATAATATTGTCCGATTGACATCTGTTTATATCGCCTAAAACGGCTCTAGGCACACATCATGAAATAGCACAAATGAGACAAGGACGAGAGAGTAGAAAACAAGTGCTAAATTTTAAGTGTAGCTTTATTCTGAAAAAGGCAGAATAAAGTCTGCTCTTTGTATTAATTTCATTTTGCGCTATTTTAGTTTTCCAGAGATATGCACCAACTTGCCCAGCAACGTGCTTTGATGAAACCGATTTTAACAAAATTTAATTAGTCTGTTCCTGGCACAATTTCTTTGCTGCCAAACTCATTAAACGCAAAAAAAGTTTGCAGTTAACCTTAGATTACTTGCCGTTTCCTTGGTTAGTACCCTCGTGTAACCCCTTTAAATCTCCCAAGCAATGAGCTATGTGACGAAAGAAAGTGGTTTATCCGCAGGGCGTGAAATTAACTCCTATATGATCTTATAAAAACGAATGTTATTTTTCGCGGTCTAAACATTCACAACGCTTCACTTGCGTGCAATACTTTTGAGAGCGTGTTCCAGGGATTGCTTCTGCATAATGGATGATGGAAAGCAAATGTACCGTTTTCGCTCCAAATATGCAGCTACATACGAGCTAAAATACCTGATGCTCATTTGACATTCTAACATTCTGTTGAGTGCCTTTGACATTAAACATTCCCCGTGCTTTAAAAATTTCGAATTTTTTAAAATTTCGTTCTTATTTGAATAAGCTCCCCTGAATGCACTCAGGATGGAAACTAATCTAAGTAAGGACAAGCTCTGGTAAAACGGAAAAAAGAGCGTGCACTTCGCGGCACAGTGCGAACACAACATCAACGTTTCTTTAATGACTTTTTCAGAGAGGGCTTAATGAAAATTAATACTAACCCCATAGGTTGCTGTCCCGGGCGAGTGTACTTCACATCAGTATTTTTTTTTGTGAATTTTTATAGCAGAATTTGTTTGTAAAAGATGACCAAACAAACGGCAACTACTTGTTCTCGGTGACCGTGTCGCCTTGTGTACCTGGTTTCTACACCTTAGTACAGCTAATGCTTACGCAACATGTTAAAATGCGCAGATGATCTTCCACATTAAACAGAGGTGACAGGATACGGAGTATGGGTCAGCATAAAATGCATTATGCAGTGTCGAAAGCAGAAATATTTCTATTTTTGTTTTTGAGTTATAATCTCAACCGAACACATAACCCTTAATTTAAAATATTACATTCGCGCAATGACTCTCTTTAGAACGGCATGATGCAAATTACAACATAAAGTGTTCAATGAAAGATTGTGCGCCACCCCTCAAATAGTGCTCGGCGTGCTCTGGGTCATGTATATACCTACTGACTTGTTGGTTCGTCACATGAGTTGGCTCGAGCACCACGTTTCTTTGTACCCTTGGAGTGCCGACAAAGCTTGATTTTGACTGCATACAAAATCGAAGGGACACGGAGTTCGTAGGGCATTAGATATTTAATTGTTTGACATTTACTGAAAGGAGGTACTATTTAAAGGCAGTTATTGTAACGGTCGGCAATATGAACACAGCTCCCTGGTTGCACTTAGAGGAGGTAGAGTAAGCGCATTTGTGTTTCAGGAAAGCTTGTATGAGTTTGATTATATGGTGTACGAAATGCATTCGAATTCCAACACTTCTTCTGGTGTTGACATGCATTCCAAGGACTACGAAGAGGCACCGGCTCTTTCAGAAACTTTAGTATGCTTTCAAATGTTCCTTGATCTATCTCAAGAGTACTTATTAAACCAGAAAACGCTTTTTAACGCTAACCCCCCCCCCCCCCCCCCCCACTATTTTCTAAATTTTGTTCGTCTGTCCGTCCATGCATTTCCTGCTAAATTTAACGGAGAACTGATTTCACGTGAGCTAAACACGAATTGAGTTTTCCTCTATATTTTGCTGAAAATTTGTTGTCACATGACGTGGGGTCACGCGACCTACAGACCAATCCAGTTTTCCCGCTATATTTAGAGGAAAAATGATGTCATATAACCTATGCACCAATTCAGTTTTTCCGCTAAATTTAGCGACGAAATTGATGTTTCAAGCCCAATTCACTAATTCAGTTTCCCCGCTAAATTTCGATGGAAAATTTATCTCACATCACCTGTACACCACTTTAGTTTCCTCGCTAAACTAGGCGGGAAATTAATGTACCGTAACTTGTTTACTGATTCAGTTTCCCAGCTAAATTTTGCGCAAAAATTGATGTCACGTCACCTATACACCAGTTCAACTTCCGCGCTTAATTTGACGAGAAAATTGATATCATGTGACGTATACACCAATTCAGTTTTGCCGAGAGATTTTGTTGAAAAATCGATGTCACGTGAGCTAACACACCAATTCAGTTTCATTGCTAAGTTTGGCGAGGAAGTTGACGTCGCGTAAACTGACGTCACGTGAACAATATGCCAATATAGTTTCCCCGCTAGATTTAGCTGTAAAATATATAATTCCTAAAGCCCTACCAATCCTATGATGCATTTTATGAATTTCTGGACTTTAAAAATAAAGGTCGCTGCCAATTTTTTTTGTTTTGTTTTAGCAAGCGACGACAGCTTTGTTCTTTGTTGGAGAAATAAGCGATCCGAAATATGCAACAAATATTCTATCATGTACAGAATATGGCAAAACACTCCTAACCACTTAATTGGTTGTGGTTGCTTGAAGACGTGCAATAACTGCTGAATTTTTAAACACAGACAGAAAAGTCTATGAGCAAAACTCCGATACCGATGTTGCTTGAAATCACGTCTTTTACTTCGTTAAACTTTGGAACACGAAGGGTTTCTGCTCCACTTTGTATGACCTAACGAATTCTTCAAGTGAAAAAAAAACTGGCAATTGCAAAATATTTCTTTCCCCTTGCTATGAGGTGCCTGTTTTTTTGATGTGCACTAGCTGCCTTCAAAATTTGGAAAGGGCAACCAGGGAATACAATCAGCAGAAACCAACGACGCAAGCAAGGTGCTGGCAGTGTTACCTCAGGAAGTGTCCAAGTTCTCGAATCAGTCCGAACGATTGTCCATTATTACCCCTGGCGCATAGACCGGACTGAAGTGCAGCTTCACATCATGTGGAATATAGGCGTGGAATAGAGACACAAAGAGTAAAGTAGTCAGCTCATAAACATAACGGCGCTGGTTTTAAAGGCAGCTGCGCTCTTACATCGAATGATGTGGTGTAAGCCGATCATATACGTGGTTTTCATTGGCGCCAGATTAGCGGCCATTCCGGTGGCTTGATTGATCTGCGCGTGCTGTCTGCAACATACATTTCACACCAGAAAATACGTTCCTTCCGGCAAAAACGTCCAGAAATTACTACCAGCGTCGCGCAGTGATGTTGTCATGTGCAAGTATTATAGGGTAGTGCAAGAGGTTGCTGGTGGCTTGTGCATAATTCGTATATCTTGCATAAGCTTGCTGTTGGCCCGCACCTATCGGAAATAAACTCGTTCACCGCGGTCAGTGAATATCATCAATATAAATTAATTAGTTAACTTGGATTTCTTCCTAAGGTTTATGATTTACGCAAACCGGAGGAGACCTAAATGCAGGGACAACTTTATCTGCCATTTCAAAGGCAAGGCCTGTCCGTGCGCAGTTTTCGATCGTCCCTCAAGTCGTGCCAGCGCGCGGGTACCCATACCTTTAGCTTTGTGAAGAGAAAAAGTGTTCCCCAAAAATAGTATTCTCCTGGCAGTCTAGCCACGTGCTGGACTTCGGAAGTTTGTATCTGCACCGCGAGCTTTTTGCAAAGCTGCCTCGATGCATCCCCAGCCAAAAAAATGAACATCGAACCAGGATTCTCGAGCGCAAGAAACTACATTTAAAGTCAGATGGACATGACGATTACGACCGCAGCCGAGGCCAAGATCCGATGGGGCAAATCAAGCGACGAAAAAAGTGCATCGTCATGGCGCTCGTCTTTTTTGTACTTTTGCCATCGCCAACTAAAGCAATCACGCGCAGGGAAAAAAGCCCATGAACTACGTTGCATTTGAAGCACGTGATTGGTTTGGCCGGCGAGAGCAAACTCACAAAGACGATGGTATCGAAGACTACACACTTTCGGTGCTACTTTGTTGGCCCCATCAGATCGAAAATGGCTTCAGCCGAGAAGACTGCTGGTGAGCCGTGGTACGCGCCTCTTTTTATAATTGGGGCAAAGCTCTCTTGTCCTTTTGTGTGTTTCATCGAGACCGCGTAGCGTAGCGTTGCGTAGCAGTACGCGCGGACCAGAAATCCGCACTGCAGCTCTGCTGACTGTTGCGCCATCAAATGCCCGCAGTGTACAGTCGGCGAAAACATACCAAAGGCCACTCGAGTGCCCGGCTTCTAGAGCTTCCAAAGCAACCTGAGAAGATAAAGCTGGAGTATGAAGAGGCTATGTTGCGCAGAAGGGTCATTTCAGCGGCTGTTCATATTTTGTTATCAACGCCAGCTAAGACGGTGAATTGTTGCTGTGTCGGTGTTGGTTTCGGAACTTATTTAGATAGAGCTTGCAGGCGTTCTACCGCAGCCAAATGGTGAGAACGATCGCGGCTCATCCTATCAGGTCGCCCTGTAGAGCGTTTTGTTTGTGAGCGATCGGTAATGAGACCACACAGTAAAGACTCAGTAGCGTATCGTAATGAGACATGACTAACAAATTTCAAAGCATTTATTATCGTTATTAGCGGCTCAGAGGCCGCGAATTCACGGCCTTTCAGAGGCCGTGAATTCGCGGCTTCTGAAAGGACTTGTGCGCACCATAGCCTTGGCATTGTTAAGCTATCTCCTGTTAGTTCTGGGTGCTTTTGAAACCACCCGCTCGCTCGGTCTTTATGATATATTTCTTATTGTGGATCGCTATTCAAGCACGTTTCCTTATTTGTTACGAAGCAATTATAAAGAGCGGGACTAATACTTAATTAAACATTTTGTGTCTCGACATATAGCCTGAAGCGTAAATTTGTTATAATAAAATTAAGTAGGCAAGTATTATTGATGTCATTTCTTTTAATCGAGCATTGTATTGCACACCCCTAAAAAAGTTATTTTAGTCTGAAAGTAATAAACGCGCTAAACTGTGGAAACTTTCCCTTTACGTACTATATTTCGAAGTAGAAGTACAGCCCATTGTAAACCCTGTTACGGGCAGGTTTGCTCTTAACCATGTCTCGTGTTATTAATTTTACTTTTAGAGAAATTGACGGTTCGTAGCCAGTTTGTGTTATAATTGGCCATAAAACGAGGTAGCTTACAATACAACATCAATTCAGGACAATCTAAGTAATCTGCAAACATAATATTGAGCATTAACGAGCCATCTCTTCCAGAGCCCCTCTACAATCTTTGAATATTTCTGTCAAGGCGAAGCCTGCTTTTGACAAAAAAGTAATGGAGAATTTTGTATTTCAACTAATCAAAGTGTTAATGTTGTCCATGCTTTAAAAGAATACTTCCGGGGTTGAAGCTTCTTCACATTCAGCGTGAAAATAAGTTTTTAAGCATTGCTGCACACAACTGGGCGCTCCCGCTCCTGTAATTTCTATCACTTATAAATGGAGGCTTGATCATTTGAAAATTTAGCACTCGTAATTCAATTTCAGGGCGGCCGCCTTTACCTCTCCCCCCCTCTAAGCGAGAGCCACGAGAAACAAAGATTTTATTGAGGTTAATCAGATCCCGTGACGGTGCGAAACCTAATTACCTGCCCCCCCCCCCCCCCTTTCCCCTCTTTCTTCTTTCTCTCTCTCGGACTTCGAAAACTCAGCCAAACCAGACTCGCAAAGTTCCATTTCTTCAAGAGGAATAAAATACAAGATAAACCAATTAGGCTAGCGTTTAAATCTAGTACGCCTCTACACTTGTTTTACAATTAATTAAAAATAAGTATAGTTGAAATACTTCAACCTCGAAAGGAGTTCGGCAAAACAGATTCTCCACAAATCACCGACTTTTTTTTCTTCTTCTTCTTCCTTTTAAAAAAGATTAGCTTCCAGAAGTTTCTCGAAATTGTTACAGCCGTGTGACACAAACATCTCGCAGTTCTGAGCATAAAACATGTCAAAAGCTCCGGAACGTGAAAGGTGGTGGCGGGAAACAGGATGACACACTCTTTCAAAATGCGATTACGTAATTGAATGCAATCTCGTTATCCGCTACGCCATTGGGAATTTCTGACAGGAGTCCAGTGTCGGACGTGACTGTACCTAGTTTTAACATGGCACGGCGGCCGGCAAAAGGTACGATTCTGAGAAAGCTATGAGAGCTTCAATAAGGGACTCGTTGAAATGTTCCCTTGAGTTTAGTCCTGTTGTAGACAGCTAGTGCGTACTTTGCTTCGTTGCCTTAATTGTCCCGCCGTAGCTTTTGGATTTTAATAAGCATTGCTGAAACGGAGTATGATTGAAGTCGTAGGTTCTCTTCCTTGTCTTAGTTTGGTTTTTCTGAGAATACATGACCTCAAATAGCACGTGTTGTGATCTACCTCCAGTAAGCCCGACTGAACAACTCTCTATCGCTAGAAAGAGTTTATGATTTCAATGGCACGCAACCGGCCATTTGGGGAGAAAACTCTTAATATGGAAGAAAACAAACGTGTCCTTTTTATAGCTAAGGTGCTTTTACTAAAAGTTTGCCTATGAAAAACATACACACACGCACACCATAAACCTTACCTCTAACACAAAAAAACGGCACAGTTTAACGGACTCAGTGCCTGTACTGGCACAAAGTAGTAACAAAAAAACTTAAGCATTATAAAAAGAGCAGATAGAAAAGAAAATTATCTGTTCATTTAATTTTGTGGGAATTTTCTGTTTGTATCGTGGAAATCTTCAATACCACTGTGAACTCTATTGCAGCTTTGCCAATGTTATGTAGAGAAAGTTCGCGATAAGTACAGTAGCCTGGCTTTCAAGTAGGAACCTTTTCATTGGAATATAAGAAACATGCAGTTGCTTCAAAAAGGTATTAAAAATTGATAAAAAAATGTTTTGTCAAAAGGTTATGTTTTAAAGGGGCGTCATACGATACGATGAGGTAAGCTTAAAGTAACTTAATTAAAAACCGGCAAGCTATAAAACTGTGATTTTGCCAACTTGTCGAATGTTTTCAAAAGATCAACCTATTCGACCTACACATTAAGGTAGCACCATTGCTTGGGTAAAGATTGGTTTCTGTCGGGAACTTTGACGATGAGTTCCCAAAGAAGCCTTGGTTGAACCAGTATTTACTATATTTAGGTGCATAGCAAGGCTATTTTGTACTTCAGTTTTCATAACGCTTCCAAATTTAAGCTTCTCTGTTAGATGGTTAGATCTTCCACTAAACATCATTAAGCTTCAATCCACGAAAAAAAAAAAAAAACATTCTTGGACTTGCCTGTTTTCGACTTCCGCAATTAAGGAAAAGCGGAACCAATTTAAAAATAAATATCAAGCCTAACTCTGGCCTCTCTTCGGTAATTAATACGAATGATGCCTGTATCAAATAGACATGCTTAATTTGGCTGTAAATTTTACTTGCTTCTACAAAAGCAAGAAATTATATCGCTAAGGACAGTTTTTCAATAAACTACCAATATACAACGTCTTCCACAAAAATAGTTCTTTTTTTATTAAAAAATGAAAGATATTTACAACTTCCATTAACGCCGATTTAGAGCGCACCTCTTGAGGAGGAGGAGGGGAAAGTATTGAGGGAAGGTTATGCTCCCGCTCCTCATTCGTACCCTTTCGTCAAACCCTCCCCTTTCTTTCACGCGCGAAACGTGAGTCGTCACGCGATGTTTCGACGCGGCGCTGCCGAAACGTCACGGTGACGTTTCGGCGCGCTGCATTATTGGACGGTTCCCATAATGCACCGCTCAATTACACCGACGTCGACGCCGACGCCGACGCTCAAGCCGGAAACGGGCGCCTAAGAGCTGCGCTCTCAAAATAAACTACGCATCGCCGAACGCTTATTCTCCGCCCAAATGTAGCGCTAGCGGACTGAACCAGAATCCAAAGTTTCCAAAATCGAAACCTTAACTAAGTCTAAATTGATGTGATATCTTGAAACTTTCAAAGGGAAAATGTGCTCCTTTTCCGCCCAATCTCTGTAACACGCGCCATTGACCTCCATGTATTTGAGAGCTCCGCCGGCCGCCATTTGGCCACTCAAATTATATTTAAAAAAAACCTTATGTCATTTAATTGAGACAACGGTTAGTTATAAAATCTTTGTCATCTGGTGCGGACTAACGCTACATTTAGGCAGAGAATGAGCCTTCGGCCTTGAGTAGTTTATGTCTGCGGTAAAAGTAACCCTGTCTTTTTTTCTTTTTTTTTTTTGCGGCACTCTGTACAAAGCAATTTGAAAAATGTGGTCAAGGACAGGGCCTAAGAAGCGCGGGGCGTTCCCTGTTATGTTATCGGTTCCTGCATCGCGATTTTTCATCCGCCGTTCTAATGGGCTGCTGGCGCACTGTTGCGGAGCAATACTAATTTACTCACGGTGCACGCCACGCCATTCGTTTCTTAACTTCTCAATAACTGTAAAAGTGTATAAATCCGTGTTTTTCCCGGAACCAGTAATATATAAGTACAAAGAGCGGTGCAGCTCTGCACGAAATTAAAATATTTAGCATTCAATAGCTCACGGTGATCTAAAACCTTCCGTTTCAGAAACATACGAAGTTGGAGAAAATATAAGTGCTAAGAGAGTATAGCTCAATGCCGCAACGCTTTATCTTTTTTTTTTTTTTAGTAGTCTGTAGGCCTTGAAAGCTTGATGGTCAATTTGTATTACTATTTCAATTTTGGGTTACACAAGACCTTCCTAGTGCCTGTTAATGAATCATTTTTGGCCGCGAGTATCGTCCATCCAAAACTCTCGGGGCTAAAACTGTCTTCTTCATTGCATTTTTTTTTTTTTTGTGAAAAGGTGGCAAGTAAGAATGAAGCCGGCTTCCCCTATTGTAGCGTGCTGTCTCTCTGCGCTTTGGTCTATGTAGATATTCTTACATTGGGACCCAGGAAAGCATTTTGCTAGAGGCCGAAGTAGGGCGATTCTCAATACATCAACATATGTTTAAGCTGACTAAGGTCCTTTCCCAGCGAGCGTTTCTTTCACGCGCTAAACGGAATTTTGTTTATGCTAATGTATTCCATATTTTGAGCCTTCAACTTGCTAAAGATACCCACGTCGACGCTACGGTTAACGCGTAAACAAAATCTGCGACCCCCGCCAGCTGAACTATAGGAACCCAAGGAAGGATCGCCTTTTAGCACCGCGAGCGCGCCCTTTACTCTAAAATGTCCACAGTAAGGATGTGCGGTGTGTGTGCACACTCTTAAAAAAGGTTGCACCTACGAGTGGCAACGTAGTAAAGGGGGACGTAATTTCCGTTAATGCAAGGGTACGGGAGAAATGGTTAAGAACTGACATTTTTTTTACCCTGCAGAGTGGTGCAACAGGAGGACAGGTTTAGGCTTTTGTGTTGCCTTGCCCTTCGATTTATCCAATATATAGGGCTATAACACTTAAATTGCCGTGTTGTCTTTGAATGAAAAAGGCAATTAACAATACTCTTGTGTTATACGTTACAGTGAGCTGTTGTCGTATTTATGCTTGTTACATCTAACCTTTTGAATTGGTTTTAACAAAAATGCTCTCTTTATACGAAGACAAAATTAGTTAGTCTAAATGACCTAATTTTCGCAAACACCCATGTCTCGCGAATTTCGTGACTTGAACAATAACGCCATAAATATATCCCGCACATAAATCACCTTAGGGTGACCGATACGTAGTATATTACTCTGAATAGCAACATTTTGTTCCCTCTAAATATTCCCGAAACCCGTACGGCGGAAAACTTGTGAAGTATTGAACCCGGCAATATGAAGTCGTTAAGAGGATCATGGGTTAGCTTAACCAATCCAAGCCGAAAAGCTATCTAAGCCAGCACAATAGTGATCATTCAAAAGTCTAAGTCGCGTGGATGGTAAGAAGCAAGGACAGCCTGATCGTCCGCTCCCCTATAGTTGCAATGAAGACACGTGTTTATACTGCAAAAACATGGTAAGGCTTATTCACTACGTGTTTTTGTTTCTTTAAGAATCGGAGCCGACAGGCTCATGAGTGCAATTGATTTGAAATTGCATTATATTACCCGCGTTTTCTTCAACCAGAAAATTCCCCGGGTGACACTACACGGCTAGAGACCACTCTTGAATAGTATCGAGATATTTACGTCGCGATACTGTATTTTTTTTCCAACTTTTAACTGTAGCTAAATTCATTTTTAACTGTAAAGATAACTTAAATACTAATTTTTTGAAGTTACTAAAAATGATCTCCAAAGACACATTTTTCGCGCAAAAATGACCCTATTTTGCGAAGACTAAAGCGAGTCGGACCATGTGCCGACGTTGGGCCTCACATTAGACGCGACAATAAAAAAAAAAAAAAATAGAACTCAAAACTATTTTTTTGTTAAAGAAAAGCGCAGGCGCAGAAAGCAGACATTTTTTTACGTCTGTTTTTCCCTTTTCATCGCGCGGAAAAGCGCAGTTAGCATTTGCTTTCTTTCAACCTTTTTGTGCATGACTCTCTAGCCCCGTCTTCCCCCCTTCCGGCCTCATCGAACATCCCCGCGTCTTCAGCCAAGTGACACAGTCACCTCACAGAAACACGCGATGCGTAGACACCTAACGGTGAACTGTATAACGCTGAACCAGAGCATCTGTCGTCGGTGCCGCAGCACTCGCGGCGATGGCCTTCTACGCGAAAGCGAGTCGCCGCCAGTAGACAATGTCTGGTCGGAGCCACAGATGACGTTTCTACTGGTCGACTCGCCCCTTTCCCAAGGGTCGTGCGCCAATAATCCACGGTCGAGTCTTTTATTCTGCGTTGAATTGAAGAAAATAAAAAGAAAAGCGAAACACATTACGAGACGACTTAGGGATGTTTTGTTCAATCCTTTCTTTACCATATTTGATAGTAACGGTCTTCTCCACTTCATTCAGTTTCAAATGGTTTAGCCTTCTGCTCCCCGCCATCTTATTGTAATGGACCGCACTGTTCATCGGTACCTCCCTCTCCTGACAGTTGACAAATTGGAATAAGAAAGCCCTAATAAGAAAGAAGAATAATTAGATGTAAATTTATCGTCATCGCTCAAACAAGAGGCTGCCGTGAGTGACGAACGGCAAGCGTTACCGTGGTCCGGCTATGAACTGTATTTTGACCTTGTTGGGTAGAGTATCGATAACCTCACCGCTCGCTGCAGACACTGTAAAAATGTATACGCATTCGGGAGGTCCTTTTTCCCGAAACTTCGCATGCACCTCGGGGTGAGTTTCGACTTAAATTTCTGGATATTACCCCTAGGTATGGGAACGAAACGATGAAAAACTGAAACCTCGACAACGCTCTCAAGTCTTAGCGACTTTCCCACTATTAGGGAAGTTTTTGTAAGCCTGAATACTGCACTGTCGTCCGGCGCACCCGATGAGCGCCTCTTTAGCAAGGAGGTGTACAGTATCAAAATGGGAAAGTTAAGTGATCTTTGAAAAGCAGTTGCTGCTGCGTCACAGCATCAACTAAAAAATTTATTATTTAGTCCATCTTGCATAGAAGGAGCAAACGTTTTGATTTAATAAAGTCGTGCGACGGTAATATTATATATCTCAAAGAGTGAAAAAAATGTATTATGTAGTTCATCTTGTATCGAAGTAGCAAACGCTTTGATTAAATAAATCGTGCGACGGTAATAATATATATCTAAAAAAAACTGAAATTAAAGTTTTCCAAGAGTTCAGAATAAATATAAATCGTTGTCATCGTGAGTTGTCATTAATGTCTTCATAGCTAAATAAAAAAAAAGTATCTTGAAAGTAGCTAAGTTACTATGACGAAGTAACTGTAAGTGTAACGCGTTACTTCAATTTTACATAACTGTAGCTGTAACTTAAATACACTTTGGCAGACTATTTGTAAGTGGAACTAATTGCTTCTTTAACTGTAGCTTACCCAGGACTGCTTGAGACCGACGTGGGTGGGCGCGCGTCCCCATGAAGTCGACCGCCTTTTCCCTGGACAGACGCGCGCTGACGCCGGGGGACTCGATGCCTTAGAAGCGCGTGAAAAACATCCCATGTTATTAAGCTTTCGTGTTTTTGTTTTGTTTTTTTTTTGCATTATTTGTTGTTTTTATAGGCTGTTTTTTTTTTTTTCTTCTTGGGCCTCACTTAGGTTAGGTCTTTCATGTTTTTGTCTTGGGACGAAGTCGGTGGATGGGGATCGCTATAGGAAAAAAGCACATGAGGTAATTAGCTAAATAACAAAAAAACTTGAAAGGACAATTTATATTTCCATTTTAGAAGAAATTCCAATTTAGAGAATCAATGCTTGACAAGAATACAATAATGTAGCTGTGCCATACTTGTTTTTGTTTATTTATTATTACTGAGCGCTACGGGGCGTGGAATATCACCATCGTTTATGGCTTCAAACCGAAACTTAGAGTGCAAAAAGCTGCATCATCGGAGCCGGATATGCTTGCGGATATGTAGTAGAGTGAAAGGATGGTCATGGCTATGATTACTGTGACCCAAGTACCAGAGGTTCTCTAGAAAAACAAAGCGTGCTTTTCCGCCATGGTAACTAAACTATGCCTCACGGAATGCTCAAACACCATGAGACTGTGACGCTAGCGAGTGGGCTACAACGCCGAACATGGGAGCCTCGCGTTACCTGGATCAAAATATAATGCAAAAAAACTAATCTCTCTTATAAACCGGCGTTCACCTGAGCCTAATACCTTCAAGACACGAAATGATATCATGGGCGCCTGTATCAAATATTTTAATGAAAAAAAGCATGTCAACAAGAGAGAAAACAATATTATAATTCTTCCTGACAGTCTTTTTCTACGATACAAGCCCCACAAGCGTTCACAATGTCAGTTCTTCTTTTGACGATATTAGGCTTCGGCGGGCGTCGCCTCACATACAGGATGTCCTGAAAATAATGGCAGGATTTTGTTCACTGCCAAAATAAACTACGCATCAACGAACGCTCATTTTGTGCCAAAGGTAGCACTACAGGTCCAAACCAGATGCCATAGCTCCAGCACGATGCCATATTTTATTAAAAATGTATAAGTTATTTTCTGAAATATTTTTTATACTAAAATGGGGCTCATTTTTGCCCGTCTTCGATTCCTGGCGCTATAGAGCTCTATGTATTCGTGAGCTCCATCGGCCACCATTCTCCCATTGTAATCTTCAGAAAATTACTTATAACGTTGGGATAAAACATCGGTTCGGTGCTGAAACTCAGGCATCTGGTTCGAACCTCTAGCATTAATTTTGGGTTGAAAATAAGAGTTTAGAATCGCGTAGCTATTTTATGAGGTCAAAAACCTTTTTCGGTGACACCCCTTGTTCAAATTCCTCCTGCCCCAATTACCTTCTGATCCAGGTATCGTCTTGTTCTCAAAGTCTCAAGCTCTATTCCAACTCCCAGCATCATATTCAAACGAAGTTCGAGCTTTCTGCGAAGATTGTGCATTGCAGAAGACGGTTCTCTTTTCTCGGGAACTTCCTGTATAACCATACAC
Organism: Ixodes scapularis; assembly: GCF_016920785.2. Lineage (NCBI taxonomy): Eukaryota > Metazoa > Arthropoda > Arachnida > Ixodida > Ixodidae > Ixodes > Ixodes scapularis. The sequence continues at coordinate 169,398,753 of NW_024609835.1, forward strand.
AGCTGCCACCGAAAAATATTCTTTACAGTCGTGATGTAACCTCTAGCAAAATAAGGAGTTTCACTCTCTGTCTTGTCTTCGCAAAACTTGATAACATAATCACAGGGATCACATTACTGACGCGCTCGTGGAGATTATTCGTTGGTGACGATTGCCAATACGGCTGATGCACTCTAACCAAACACCCGTACCCCTACTTTCCCACACAACACTCGGAGAGCCAATCACCGCAACTTACGGAGACAGCTCAGCGTATGATGATGCCGAAACATATGTTTAGACCAAAAAACAGTCTGGGTTGTGACATTAAGCAATGCAAGCGTGACGTTTTGCATCGTCTAATTTAATAACGGGAATAGGGATGGCGAACTTCTAGGCAGTTGTGTTGCATACGTCGAACGTTAAAGCATTACACATATTTATCGATACTCTGAGTTTTACGCATGCATGGCTGATAAATCTGGCGATCTTCCAGGGGCTTCCATACTCTCGCGTTCATCTTTCTCGGTATGCACAGGTAGTCGAGCTCCTCCTCGCCTATCTTACTCTCCTCCACACTATCCCTCTGGTCAGGCGACCTCCCCCGTTAGCCAATCAGCATCGAGCTCCGCGGCCACGCTTATCAGGCTTTACTCATCAGGCTTCACGAAATGCTGAGCATCTAGCCAAATAACGTTTCGCGTTAAAATCGAGAGTTTTAGAATACGGGATTCCAACGGGATTGGGTTCCCCGAGCAGCTTGGGGCGTCGCACTGCGCAAGCGCAGAATTTGTGCACATTAGCAGTGTGACGTTGAAGGCTGCTCGGGGACCCGTTACGTTAGAGCCCCTTATTCTTAAACTTTGTAATGTCTGAAGGTCAGAACGTTCCTTGTGCATTACCAACCTTAGCGTGTGGCTATGTTGACAATTAGAGAGTTTAAGAATAGCGTGTCCCGATCTGCCTGGGGCTTTGAACCGTGCATGCACAGACGTTGTGAACATACGCAATTCGACGCCTGTTTGGGGCCCTCTATTCTAAAACTCAATATTGGCGGCATATAATCTGGTCCAGATTACGTGAACGGTATTTGTATCTGCGAGCTAAAGTAAATACTGTTCTTTTTTTTATAATTTTTGTTTTCGGCGGTTATTGTTGCGGGGAGAACTAAGCCATTTTTTTGTAGGTTTTAGACGTCAACGTTTAATTGGGAGTCGTATGTGCATTAATTGATGAACCACCCACTTTACAAAAGGATAATTGGCAGTTCACAGATAATAATTTTGGTTGCTATCGCAACACGCTAGTTCATTCTGCTTAGTGGTTTCATTGCGGTTTTCCAACAACAAACCATCTTTGGTTCTGATAGTAAACACATGCTCCAAACATTCCGAAAACAGATTTTCGCGTAAAGCACATCGGGAATCGTTGCCGTCTCCCGCGTAGGATGATTAATTGCTTCGAGACAGCTTCGCTACCGAAGACTAGGCGTATCCTCAATCTTCAGTATCCAAGATAAGCAATCCCAAATACACCCCTGTCGTTTTCTTTATTACTTTTGTCTTCCTCCGGAAACAGAAGCACGCTAAAACACCCGTTCCACTGGACTTAGGGCGAGCTGAACACCAGCCGGGAACCTGCAAACAGAGCAAGGGCCAAATATACGCCTAATGACGGAGCACACAGAGAATGCATTATACAAAGAGACGGCGAACTAATGTATCCCACGGCTGCATAACATATACATATGAACCTTTGCTTACATACGGGTCAGCGGATTGGACACGGTGTGTACCCGTCTGGTTTAGCGCTGATTGTGCCATCCGCTTTCACTGACACCAGAGTGATACTATCCAACTCGACAGCTGGACCGACCAGCCTGCAGCTCTTTAGTCCGCTGAGCTCTAAGCTGAGAGGGGGGTGAAAGCTACGCGTTTGCTGGACCAATCAACCCCCTCCCTTTCATCACATGGCTCAGCTCTTTGTCTGTGAGTATGGGCCTGATCACGTGGAAAAAAAAGACGTATGAACGGTCCATCAAGCATGCAGCTTCCACCCCACTGTCAGTTTAGGAGCAAGCAGAACACGTATGTGCGCCCGTACGGAGTGCCCCATGAAAGCCTCTGATACCGAAATTCCTCAGCTTCATTTTGTGTTTTTTTATTTCGTCTTCCAAATGAGTGAGAATAGCGATGAACGCAAGGTTTTCGCGTAAGCCAGACGGGATCACTTGGAAAGCCCGAACCGGCCATCGATTTTGTATTAGGATGAACAACGTTTTTCCCGAGCTTTTTCCCGATCCTTTACCCGCGACCTGGAGCAAGTGCTTAGATGCAGGTTGTGTCGGTTAGCGTTTCCTTTTATAGGCGACTCGGCCTGCAAGGCTTTCTTTGCGTACCTTCACTCAGGTAAAGCGGTGCTGCAGAAAAGGGGAAAGTAAGCCGGCCGCGATGATGACTACAAACTAGCTATAGTGGCGGACAAAGCGTGCACAGCATGCCTAAAATAAGTTCTTGCACGCAGGCGGACCAGTTAACATCATCATTCGTAGAATACTACAAATCCTTTGTTGCTATTGGAACCAAAAAATATCTGATTTATTAAGAGCTATTATTTTCATAGAATTCCGACACCGACTGTAATGGAGGTGTGATATTTTGAATTAGTCATGCTGAAATTACCGGAATTAGTACTGTAGTCAATGCATCCTAAACCTAATGACATAATCTTGAGTCGCCGTACGAGGGATTGTTTTTAGATTGCACATGGTTAAAAAAATAAATAAAAATATATAATAACGACATGAGAGAGTGTGGTGAGATTTTATTGCATCAATTTTAATAACACATGGGGTTCATGCGAGATTATGACGGGCTTAGGCTAACGGCTACACCATTCATTCGGTCTCCTCCATTTTCCTCACACAGCTGAAAAACTGGTATATAAGAACAAATAAATGAGGGTGCAGGTGAGCTGGCAAAGGTTAAACTGGGTGACTTTACCCGAGACCGTGATTCATTAAAGGACGACACAAACACAAGCTATCAAAAGAGCCTTTTTAGTGTTTGTGCAGTCCTTTAGCAGCTCCGACTTTACTCAACAAGATTAACAATTTAATCAAACGTTTCGTCTCCCATGCAGGAAACATCGTCAGTGAAACCTACAAGCAGGAATTCCTGCTTTCCTGCTTGTAGGTTTCACTGACGATGTTTTCTGCATGGGAGACGAAACGTTTGATTAAATTGTTAATCTTGTTGAGTAAAGTCGGAGCAGTTTTTTTTTATCATTATGATTCCCGGCTTTTGGAATATTTTTGCTGTCCTTTAGCAGAACGCGGTCCCTGGTAAAGATTCCGCAAAACATAATTGCTGTGGCCAAATGTGTGGATGAACGTGGTAAAATTAAGAAGTAAAAGGCAACGTTTGAAACTGAGCAACAGTTTTCAGTACCGTGCTTTGAAGGCTGTCTGTTACGTCTAAGCTTCCACATTTTAGTAGTCTAGATCGAGGCTCTTCAGATCCCGGCCCCCGGAGGTCTTCCGACCGGACCGCGGCTGGTAGCAGTCTTTTTATTGAAGCCGGGCCCGCGGCCCTTTTCCATCAAGCCCGCAGGTACTGGCGCAAAAGCGTGCAAAAAGAAACGCCACCGCAACTTAAACAAACGTACTAGAAAAAAAAATCTAGACAAAACTGCTTATCGTAGGGTGTGTCCTCTCGTCATATTTTTCATTGGGCATTGTCATCACCATTCTTAGTTCCCTGTTCCTTATTTATGTAACTACGTGTGTTAAAATGTCTGCTTTCTCATCTGTGTTTTATACCTTAAAGTTCTTTGTCGTATCTATTGCATATTGGCAGCTTCAATTTCATAATTCTTACCAGTCTCCTGCCCTGTATGCACTACTTGACAAAGTTCCTATGTGCTTTTATTTATGACGTATTTTTTGGTTGACAAATATTGCGTGCCACAATTACCTAAATGTTGAACTTTAAAATACAGTATATGTATTCATCCGCCTTTTTTATTTTTGAAATTTTTACTCGAAGGCTTAATGTGGTATTTATGTGCTTTTTAGAATAGATAATTTCGTTTTTTTCTAATTTATAATTACTTATTTATTTACCGGCCCTCGAGACAGCGTCAGATCCCCGATGTGGCTTCTCAGCAAAAACGGTTGGAGGCATCTGGTCAAGATAGATAAATAGCCTACTCAGTAATCATCAGATCAAATCTAAAACAAAGAAACAAAATATAAAGAATGAAAGACGTTTACAACGCCCGGTAATGCCGAATTAGAGCGCAGCTCTTGAGGACGAGGAGGTGGTGGTACGGAGAGGGGAGTATGTCCTACCTTCTCCTCCTCTCCTCCTCCTCCCCCATCTCTCCTCCTCTCCTCCTTCTCCCTCTTCTCCATCCTCCTCCTCTCACCACTGCTGATTTTCCTCCCTTCATCCTGCCTTCCTCCTCCCCTCCTTTTCTTTCATCCTCCCCTTCCCTCCCCCTCCCTCCTCCCTCGTGACGTCACTCGTGAAGGCCTCGTGAAGGTCCTGACCTTCACGAGTGAAAGTCATGTGGTCCTGACCTTCGTCGTGACATCACGAGTGACCTTCGGGACGTCACCCTCGACGTAAATATAAAAAAATGTCCCATTATGCAACGCACGGTTACGAGTGACGTCACTCGTGACCCTCGTGACGTCACATTTAACGTCGTTATGGGAACCGTCCCATAATGCGACGCGCCGTTACGAATGACCCTTGTGATTTTAGTGACGCCACTCGTGACCCTCGAGACGACAAACGTGACGTGACGTGTGACGTCAATATAGAAGACGTCCCACAATGCAACGCGCTGTTACGCCGCCGCCGACGGCGACGGCGACGCCGCTGAAGCCAGAAACGGGGGCCTAAGAGCTGCGCATTAAAACAACCCGTCATAATTGCTGTGGTGTCGAACGATACATTTTTGGTCACCTTTTTCTGACAGTTCGCTTCAATTGCTTTGAGATATCTTCCGCCTCAGAATACCAGTTTCAGTACCTTTAACATAAAGTAACTATTTCGAGCACGTACCTAATCTACTCCCGAGGACACCTGCCTGAACTCGTTTACGGGAAAGGGGTAAGCGGGAATAGCAGTTTAGTTCTATTGAGCACTACACTTGTTTAGAACGTCAGATATTCCCTTTCGTTTTCGGGCATTTTATATAGATGGTGCAACCCTCAAGTTATTCAGCACTTGGCTACGAAAACCTTACAAAATATGTCGTGTTCATTTTACTTCTGCTCTAAGTACGCCGCCTCCGCTAACTGGCATGACTCCATCTAATAGGACCGGCCGTACCTCCCTTCTTTCAACGTCAGCAACATTTACGAGCGCCTGTTGGCCGCGACATTAACGGAAATAACCGGAGATAAAGTAATTTCTTAGTGAACTGTGGAAGATTGTCCAGAAAAGAAGGCATTTAATGAACAGTAAGAAGGCAGGGCAAGGCTCGTGGACTCCAGATTCATTACATCTTCGCTGCAACAAAGGTCACAGGCACCGGTTCTCGTGAGCATTAGATTCTGAGGGCATGGCGGGAAGACGTTTGTGCAGCGCCAACACTACCAGCGGTCACTGACCGCTTAAGGAACGCAGGCTTATCGTGTTGCCCCTTCTTATCTTGTGATTCGTCCTCCGGCGTCCTCGTCAGTGAATGACGCTTTCTCATTGGCTGGGGAGCGATAATTAGATGCACGGAACTTGACACACACTGCGTTTTATAAGTTTTCGGGTACCATATGGCGAGCAAGTGCCTCAAAATGTGTCTTTCTGGCTCATCGGAAACACAAGGTGGGGCATGCGAATCAATCAGCAACATTGAGAATGCGCACGGAACGCGCGAAGTCGGGGAAAAGCAAATGCACCTGGGTACATTTGGGCCCTAAACAAACGCACGGGGTACGCGAAGAGCGAACGAACTTGTATTGATCTGCGCCACTTTCAAAGGGCCACCGTAGGGAGCAGATAGGACGTGAGTTTTAGGCTTCGGCGAGAACGCGCATTCAATTAATCAGGACACGAGTTCTAGTCGGACGCTGACACAGAAACCGTTTCCGCGCTGGCTTCTCAGTATGGGACATGCGAAAAGTGGGCACTGTACAGCTTTCTGTCGAGGTGATGTTTGCCGCACCGAATTGGAGAGTTAAGCGATTAGAGTCAAAGAGGACAGCATATAATCCCAGTGGTTAAGGCAATCTTTTTTTTTTATAAAGGCACGCGATGCGGCATATTTCCTTGGTGCAGGCTATAGCCAGAATAAATTACATCAATACTAATACAGTATCTAACTGCCCAAAAAAAGTACGTCCCGGTGTACCCTGGGCACGAAATCCACAATGGCAAATTCACCCGACACATAAATGAATGGTATATTAGCGTGACGGATAAAGTCGACAAATAAAAAAAAGTGCGTGCAGTAGAAGGGAACGAATATGTCTTTCCTTATATTTAGTCAGTTATTAATATTATTCATTATAAATATTATCAGCGCTTGCAAACATCTAGCAAACATATAGCGGCTGTGGGATGTTTTTTTTTTTTTGCGACGAACTTCCGTAGCGTTCCGCTTATTTCACCGAATGTGGAATCCTAACGATTCCACATAGGTTCCAGTTAAATTATTGTTTCACATATTATTTTTGTAACAAATCAGAATTTTTATGTTGATAGAAGATTAAATGTGGAACGTCGGTTCCTTGCGCGCTAGTTTCCTTTTTTTTTTTTATTTTTTTTTAAACGGGCAGAACACATGAGATCTCCCCGGGAACCTCACCACGTTCGGGAGTCGTTTGTAATTTCTCTAAGGTGTTGGGTATTGCAGTGAACCCTCATAGAGCATTCCTCAGATTCCTTGTGTAAACAGTAGACCAATTATTACCATTTTGACAAATTTTAATAGACAACTAAGTCTTGTACAAGGCTATAAAAAATTGGACATTCCAAGTCTACAAAATAAAACATAGAACTATGCGCATTGCCACATAGAATCATTTTTGACAGGTAATCAAAATACATAGCCAATGTGAGCAAGCTACAGAGAGCGGGTTTTAGAATAAATAACGATATTCCAACGAGCGTGTCTGGGATTCACTGAGAAAAAGGTTAAAAGCGCGAACAAAGGGGCAATGAAGAAACACGGACGACAGGATAGCCGCTTCACTTTCAACTGTTTTTTTTTTATTATCACCGTCGTCACAACTATATGCATACACATTGCCCAAACCATATAGCACTCAATCGCCACAATCAAAGGCAACCACCCCATTTTACTCTGAAGTAGATAAACAGACGGAGCGCTGACGCAATTGTTTTCTTTATTTTGGTATGTAAAATGCCTATATAATCTTTTTTTCCTTTTTTTTTTTTTGCCTTCCTTAAAACTTTGTGGAAACTGGGTCATGTTTACACCCACATCGCCTATAATGGTCAATAAGATGGCCCCCCGCGTTGTTGCGCACACACAGATTACGCTCTCGTGCTCTGTCATTGAAGCAGCGACCGGTCTGCCCCAATGTAGACTCTGCCATAACTAAAAAGAATTTCGTACACCACGTTAGTGACACACGCAGTATATTTCACCGTGTGTTTCTTGGAACATGATGATTTTTTCTGCCTTGTCAGCATCGAACAGATCCTAGCGAGTTTACACGGTGCCGAAAAGACCGCGTTAATATCGTATCTGCCAGCTACATTGTTCTAGATAATGAGACACGGTATGCATGTACGGAAGGACTTGTACTGGTTGCTTTTTTTTTACTTGCCTCGCTCCCTCTTTTTTTTTTCTTCTTTTTAGCTTTTGAAGAAGGCTCTCACAAAAGCGATTAGGTTAGGAGGGTAACCTTTTTACTTGTCGTTCAAAACTGATTTTCATCTGATGATTGCAACTTTTTTCCAGAGCAGTACATAGACATGTTAAGGCTATCCGCCTCTTTACCAGTTTAGAGTGAGCACTTTAAAAAAGAGGGCTCTTCCTAGTACGCGGATGATACTGCTGACAAACAGGTTCGTCAGAAAAAAGGACCAAAATGTCTAAAAATTGAATGCAGTTTTTCAAAGGCAATTTCTAGGTAAACTTAAGTTCACCTGACAGCTCCTTAACCGCTTGACAATCTCCTCAACCGCTTTCTCCAAACCCGAGTCTGTATTTAAAAGTCAAAAATATTTATCAACATATCTATATGGTCTTCACCAGATATAAATCTGCAAGTCTATTTGAAATTTAGTGGTCCTGTGATGCTAAAAAAATATTACACAAAACAGAGGCAACCAAAACACACACCAGACTCCTCTACGAAACATCGCTCGTCAAAACTGACTGCAGTTGACTGTAGGTAAACGACCAGCAGCTAAAAAAAAAATCGCTGCTAACGCTAACAGAAATTTGAAATCTAACTTATCCAGACTCGTTGATCTTATCCCGAACAGCCTTGAAAAGTCCATCGTGAGGAACGAAATAATATAAGCCCTCAAGATCTGCAGATATTGCCGTGTGCCGTGACAGCCTTCTGAAACCCTTATCTAATGCCCTTGACTATTTCAAGTAGGGATGTCGCGAACCACCCTAGGTTCGATTTCGAAAGGTTTCGATATTTGCGAAGCGAACTGAGGTTCGATTTCGAAAAATTTCGATATTTTCGTACCGACCGAGGTTCGATTTCGAAAAATTCGCAACTTTTGACCACAGCGGTGTTTCGAATTCGAAAATTTCGAAGCTTTCACGGTTTCTAAAATTTCGAATTCGAATATTTCGAATATTTTTTTACTTCAGGTTCGATAAATTCGAAGATTTCAAAATTCTTTGTAAAAAAGATTCGAAAACTTCGAACGTTTCGAATTTTTATAGACATGAAGTTCGAACAATTCGAAGATTTCGAATTTATTTTTGCATAAAGTTCGAAAAGTTCGAAAGTTTCGATTCTCTTTTAACGTTAAATTCAAAAAAAAAAAAAAAAAAAACTTCGAAGATTTTGAATTTCTTTCTAATCCAAGTTTTCAAAGTTCGAAGTCCGATTTTCAAGTTTTTCCACAGTTTCAGTATCAAATAACGTTTTCACGACTCACTGGTTTTCACAAAATCAAGTTTAGAAAACTTAGGGTGTGATATCTAGATTCTGCGAAGTTGGTCAGGCAATTAAATGAGACGACGAGTGTCCCGGACGTGCTAGAATATTTGCCAGTGCAGAATTGTGACCGCCAGCCCTGGGGGGGGGGGGGGTCTTCAACCTGCATCACGCAGTAGTGATTGCACGAACACATTGTTTTACGAGACTCATCCAGTTCGAAACGGCCAGGGGCGAGCAGGAGGTTGAGGCTCAGAAAAACCTTGATGCGACCTGGCAAACTAGCTCGCCACCCCTTGCACGCTGGTAGTGATCCGATCCGGTGAAGTTTATAATTGTCCTGGAGGTTTATTTTCTGGGACGGAGGAATCGCCTCGCAAAAAGCACGAAAGCCGACACAACTCGAGGTCGAGGAGCGTTCTACCATACAAGTGGCGTCGAAAGAGGAAAAACGGGGGAAAGAGGGTAGCGAAGGGGGAGGGGGGGGGGGGGTGCTTCAGCTTCCTTCTTCCCCTTGCAGGTATTTCGGACTGTTAAAGAAAACAATACGGGGAAAGAGGGCGTGGTCGAGCTTATTTTAATCTGAAATTATTTATGCATATGTATAGCTACTGTCGCTCTTCACTGCATAAAGGGATGCGTAGATGTTCATTGTTAGAAACTCGTCAGAAGGAACTGCTCGTCACATGCTTAGTGGTTCGGAAGTTCAAAGCTATGCCTTTTCGACCTAAACACCTGTGCCGATAGTAACAAAAAAAGAAAAAGAATAAATGCGGGAATAAAAAGCAGGAAAAAAAAGAAAAAAAAAACTATCAAGAATTTGTCGGAAGTGTTCTATTCTTGCATATTCAGAGGTTCAGAACTTCGAAACAAGTTTCTTTTACCAAAATGTGTACAGGCTAAAAGAAACACGTCCCAGGAGCGTGAAGCGAAAAAAAAAAAAAGTTTTCTTTTAATGACGTGCTGAACTTGAACACTATTAGAAATCTTCTCCCATGAGTTAATTTATTTCTTAACGTGAAAAAACAATGAATATATTATTTTGTATTCTGCAGATGGCAATGATATGTACTGTCTGTGGTGTTAATTTAAATGCGGTACCTCAAACAACTTAGACGAAAATAAATATCAAGTTTAGGTCATAATTTCATGCAGATACATGTTTGGACATTTCTTCGAAACTCACGTTGAATAACAATAATCACATCTTAAGACGGCACTTACCTAGGCTATACATAGATCGTTCTTAAAAAAAGTATAACATATCTACCATAAATAGCTCCGGCTGCAGCGTGCTTCAAATCTGGCACAAACGATAATCGTCAAAAACCCGTCGTCCTTCCTCGCCCCTTCGGGGATTTATTTCTTTAAACCTAAGCATGCCAGAGCATTGAAATAAACGACATTGTCTTTCGTAAGGAACGCAGCACCGCGTGTAAAAGTTCGAGAAAAAAAAAATTACGAATGTACACCACTACTTGAAATCAAATGAAACCGTCCGCCGGTCTTTCGAAGTTCGACGAACGTCGAACTTTTACCCTAAAAGTTCGAAGTTCGTCGAACTTCTGACTTTTCAGAATTCGAAAGTTCGAAACTTTTCGATTTCTCTTGATAAATAAGTTCGAAAGTTCGAAATTCAACGATTTTTTTGGTCAGTCAAGTTCGAAAGTTCGACAAGCATCGAACCTTGCAGAGCAATAAGTTCGAAAGTTCGAAAAAGATCGAATTTTTTAGCGTAATAAGTTCGACGGTTCGAAAAGCGTCGAACTTCTTAGCTTAACAAGTTCGAAAATTCGACCTCTGTCGAATTTTACGATATAGAAAATTCGAAAAATCGAAATCTTTCGAACCTTTCGAACCGCTTGATTCGATCATCGAAACTTCGATTCGAAAAAAGTTCGCGGCATCCCTAATTTCAAGCGAGCTTAGCACCAAAAAAGGGCCTTTTAACGCAAGGGTGTCCAAATGGCGCTGTCAAAACCAACTGATCTGAACCTGCCAAGTGTTCTTCTCAGACACAATGGCTCGGAAAGGTCGCTCAGGCTTGTGCGTTTTCCCCGTTGGAAAAAAAGTTTCAAAATCCTTCTTTCTGCCTTGATTACAGCTTTCTTCAAACTGTCTAGGTTCGGACTTTTTAGTAACTCAATAGTCGCAGATTGTTAAGACTTTGGGCGAAACTTAAAGATCTTTGAATTTCTATCTATTGCGCTCAACGCGTTTTCCTGGAATTTGCCTTTCGACAGTGCAACAAAACGCCTACTTTATCGGCCTGCAGAAGGAAGAGCTCCTTGAGCTTAATATTTTTGCACACCGTAATATAATCCACCCCACATAAGCCGGCCTCATCTACAAACACGCTGAGTAGCAGGCCATGCTAATAATAGTTTCACAAGCGTAAAAGTTCTCTCTTACCCTTTCAATTACAATTCTGTGTGATTTGGTATCAAATTAAAACTATCTCGTATGTTAAATATCAAGAACGCGCGCTAAATATTCTCAATATCAGGAAATGCTTCATTTTGGAAGTTGCACAGGCCGTCCAAGTTGGACGTGCCCCCGATTTGCGCCCTTGGGGCCCAGATTTATGCTAATTTTTTTTTCTTGCCTTCGCAAAGCTTGATGACGTAATTTTTTCTTTATTTGTTTGGCGGGTTTTTCCGCCCAGGGGGCAGAGTCTAAAGGCGTGAAGCCTGACAGAGTCTCTGCCCCCCAACAGTTTAACAGTAAACAGCCCAATGAATATATTCAGCAATTGGTATACTCAGTAAAAATTTAAAAAAGAAGGCATAATGAAACAGCCACTTTAACATTCAACACTGTGAATTGTAAAAGAAAATAAAACGGCACAATAAAACAACTATCAAAATCACACGTTACACAATGAGCACGATTCGAAGCGTATAACAAATGTAACGTCGTATGACACAGAAGCCTCATATCATTAATAGAAACATTAAAAAAATAACGTTTTTTTTTTTTTATGTTGACCCCGTATAGCAGAGGTGCGATCCAAGGGGGTACGGTATTGCAGGGGCAGCCGAAGTTGGGCAAGCCCGCGCTTTGCCCCCATGGAACCAACCCCTGTGCTAACTCGGCCCCCGTAAAGCCGAGCTGGGCCCACGGGGCCATTGCATGGGCCACATAAGCTGGGCAGGCCCCCATGTGGCACGTGCCCGCGGATTCCAGATCTGAACTAGCTCTGTCCCCGCATTGCCGTGGTGATGTCCCCAAGGACATTGCACGTGCAGCCCAAGTTGGGCATGCCCACGCGTTGCGACTGTTGAGCTCATCTCTGTGTTAACTCTGCCCCCGCATAACCAAGGTGTGTCCCAGGGGGCATTGCATTGGCACTCTTGGTTGGGCAGCCCACGCGTAGCCAAAGTGGGACCCATGGGGAACTGCGTCGGCAGCCCAACTGGGTGTGTCCTCGCTTTTTCCACAGCTACGCTAATTTTGTCTTCTCATAAACGAGGTGGGATCCGCTGGGGAATGGCATGGGCAACCCGAAATGGTCATGCACACACCACAGCGACGTGGAACCCAGGTGGTTATCGCAGGGGCTACGCCAGCCCACTTTGCCCAAGCGAGGGCCCACGTGGGGCCTTGTTCTTGTGCTACCTGGGACTGGAACACAACACAGGGTATTGTTCGTCCTGGTTAAAACCTTGCAAACCATAACTTAGGCCCAATAAAAAGATAAGATTGAGTAATTTAAAGTAATTTCATTTTCATTACAATGTACGCAACGTAGGTGAGACACAAGCCATGGTGGCGCTATAGGCTTCCTCGATGTTTTCAAGGTGCGAACTCCTTGTAGTCGAAAAAGGAATTTAATAAAAGTATAATGTTTGAATTGCACCAATAGTAATCTCGATAACTATTGTTTTTTGTGTGTGTGCGTGTGTTACATGTTTTTTTTTTTCTTTACGGTAACTGCTTCTGCCTTTTCCAGAGACCGGTTTACATTAATTTGAAACAAAGGTAAAAAAAAGACAAAACATCGTGAGAACGTTTTTTGAATATAAAAATAAAATACATCATGCGCGCTCGTTTAAACTACCTCTGTACAGTTTTTGTTTAATATTTTATGCTAACGCACTACAAAGAGCGTGTAGGGTAGACAGCATAACGATCTCTGCGCCTGAAATAGTAAACAAAACACATCACTCACTGAATTTATATCCAGTACAATGAACTGTACCCGGGTGTTAAACCCGTCAAAATTTTGGTTCGGTTCGGGTCCGGCCTCAGTAGCCTTGGTGTTTGTTCCGGTTTTGTTACAATTCAGTCAAGCATGCGAAATATCTGTTTGACTGCTGATTTTACCAAGCCTGAACCGCTGCAAACCGGTTCATTGCTCAACATTTTATAATGGACGCGTGTACACTCCCTGCGTCCTTCGCTGAGCACACGCGCCGAATGCAGTGACCAAAAGGGATGGTGTCTATTCTTTTCATCGTACCCAATTCACATGCATGACCAAATAAGAAATTTACGTTGGAAACTTTGGTCATGAAGTCGAATTCCGTTTGGTTACTGCGGATGTTTCGAACCCTGTTGCGGGGTCTACTATCTCGCCGCTAATGGTAAGAAACAAAATCTTGATTAACCAAGCAAACACTGTTACTGTACTGGTGACGATCACTTTTCCTTTTTAATAATTAATGTAAATAGTTTGCACGTTCTTACAGTAAAACTCATTCTTTACACACCACATACTTTTTTGGGGTTTATAGACTTCGTAGGAGAAACAAAGTTCTGATTAATTGCGCCAAGAAGCCGAAGAAGCGTCCTCTAGTGCCTCTCTCCGTGACAAGTTGTTTAGTGAAGCAAAGAAAAAATAGCTTTCTTGCCACTCATCAAAGATTTGGAGCACAGCCAACTGAATGGGCTTGTACCCGGGCGCGTCTACGCCTCCGCGTAGACGCGCCCGGGTACAAGCCCATTCTTCAAACCACGGTTGTACTTGAACATTTTCGGCAGTGTGAAGTGTACATCAATGCAATATTTACCTGTTCCTTTATTGTTGAACCGTCTCCACGCCACCCTCACCTATTTATTGAATACTGCGCCACTGCGCCGTTCACGCCGTTGGTAAAGAAAAAAAAGGCGCAGCTCATATCACTTGTCAACACGGCTATTGCCGACCCGTTTTCTGGTGAACGAGAAATCCCAACATGAGGTTTTTATTTGGTTTCGGTTAAGGTTTAATATCGAATGTTGTACTTGAGTTAATATATTGTTCCTGTTAGGTCAGAAATAACGCTTTTAATCCGGTCTTCAATACAGGATCGGCGACCTGGTTTGAGCACACTTCAAATAAATAATATAATAAATCTTTATTTTGTTTTATCACTGAAACGGGGAACCAAGACACAAAGCTGCTGCAGCAGCTGGACGGAGGTCCTGGCCCCCTTTACAACAAGTGATTCCCAAGCAATTTCAGAAACGAACAAAATAGCTACATTGAGAGACATGACACTATTTTAAGTGTAAGACCACAGATCCAACAAAACTAAAAGAAAAATGAAATGAATAGATTGATATTAGTATACAATCGTACGGCGATCCGTATTTCTTAGCCGTACCTAAGAAAAAAACCTTAAAATAATTATCGTACCTTTTCCAGCGTCATTGCATGAATATCAAGACCCTTTAAAAATAATTAATTTAATAAAAGTAGTCAATTGATTATTTAGTGTGTGGTTATAGTATAATGTATGTGACGGTGAGACAAACCATTTTTTAGGGCGGAGTTGATGTGAGGAAGTGAAAAGGACTAGGTTACGTAATTCTTCAAAAACTTTATTTTTAAACTGCATAGACTTTTTGTACGCCAGAAGAAGTCGGGATCTGTAAATATTTGAAATTGGTTTTATATTAGACAATGAGAACAAGTGTTCAGTATGATCATAGTATGAAACATTGGCAATAGCACGCACAGCTTTCTTTTGTAAAATGTGTAGTTTATTTATATTTGTTTTTGTTGTGTTTCCCCAAACTAGTTGACAATAATCAAGTTGGGAATATACCCAAGCATTGTGAAGTTGGAGCCTAACACAACGAGGTAACAATAATTTAAATTTGTTTAACTCCCCATTGTTTTTGACATTTTAGAGAAAGATAATCAACATGTTTATTCTCAGACATACTATTTGTAAACCAAACGCCCAAAATCTTAATAGTGTCGACAAATTCCAATTCTTCATTGTTCAGAATCAGTGGGTTTGGGATCATAACTATAGCATGTTGATTTTTAAATAAAATGACTTTGGCTTTGTTGCGAATTTAACTTAAGGTGATTATCTTTTTTTCATTTTTCAATACAATGAAGAACGCTATTATATTTATATATTTACTAGAGTACGGATATCTTTATCGGAAAAGAAGATGCTAGTGCCATCAGCATATATGATAAACTAAACTTTAAGATTACGATTTACATTTACAATACCGTTAATGTAAAGAATACAAATAGATGAACAAATAAACAAATAAGATGTGTTCCCGGAAGCTATACAGGAATACGTATTTTTAAATTAAAGGAATCGATAGTGCGTTCGTTTTTTTAAAGTTTGTTTAAGATAAATCCTGCCCTAATTTTAACAGAATGTGAAATAAATTTTACTATAATGCATTTTAGTTAGCAACAGCAAAAAAGTGGGCGAAAACAATCACTTTCCAGTAAGTCATGCTTTTACGTCTCCAAACGAAATCCACCACTGACGCGAAGTGACCTCGTTCACTACAACGATAAATTAGCCTTAACAATCAAAAAGTTATAATTTATTTTATATTAATATTTTAGAAGGGGAAGATATACAATATTTTGGTAGCATTGAGAACCGTGTTTTATATCCCGTATGGAAATCTTATATCTGGGTCATATCTGGCCATATCAAACATGATATGATTATATACGGCCTATATACAGCCTTATCTGGCATATATACAGACTAGTATGGCGTATATACAGACTTATCTGGCATATATACAGACTTATCTAGCATATATAACCTTATCTGGCGTTTATACAGCTTTATCTGGCGGCCGGTTTTCAATATATTAAAAAGTTAATAAAAGTTTAAAAACTTTCTTTGTTAGCAAACTGTAAATGACTCATTGTTCGCGAGCTAAATATTAGCACAAATAATCCCAAACTTCAGCTTTGACAAGTTTAAGTTTGAGATTATTTGTGCTAATTTTCATGAGGATTTCAGTGTAGCTTAATTATTTCAAAGTGTTAACATTACGCCCGAATAGACAATTTGCTATATCCCCCAAGCTCCTCGGCCCGTACTCGAGGAATCGTAGGGACGGTGTTTCTTCAGCTGCCTAGTGATCGAAAATTTCGACCGATTCTATGGTTATACACAGTTTGAGTGTAATTCTAAGTCACCCTGAACAAGTGTCGTATAGAACCCGAGTACCTATCAGACCACTTTTAAAATGTCCCGCCAAATTCAGTCCTGTGCGTTCTGTCCAACCTGCAACCCGGATGAGCTGCGGACATATATCTTACATTAATATCATTCTCGTGCAGCTTCAAAGACAGAGATATTAAGTTCGAAACACTAAAAATTCTATAAACAACTCCGCTGAATCTGAGGTAAATCCTGGTACTGGTTGTTTTGATTTCTCGGCTTTTAAGTAATTCCTGCTAAAACAACAATCACGAGAATGATATATGGTAAGAGATTTCGGCGGCTCAGCCTGGTTGAAGGTTGGACAGAATGCGCAGTATCATAAACGCTGCCGTTGGCGAGAAATTTTAAAAGTGATGTGACAGGTCCTTGAGCCCTATGGGACCCTTGTTCAGGGTGACTACGAATTACACTCGAAACTCTGTAACCATGAAATTGGTCAAAACTAGCGATCACTATGGAGGATCACCGCTTCCATAATTGCTCGAGTGCCGGCAGGGGCACTTGGGAGAATTGCAGAAAATAAAATTATATAAAGTGCTGATTTCAGGCTTGTGTCCTTTAGATATGCCTGGCCAGATCTGGAATTTCCGTAACTAAAGGAATGGCAAAATAAAGTCATGCTATTTTAACTATACATTAATTTGTTCATAAGAACGAGAAAGATCCAGCGTAAACATCCAGCGGTGTCGAACTGCCTCTCAAGAGCTGTGGGCAGTCTAACTGAAAACAGTGAGAAAGTTCTGGAAACAATAGCAGAAAAATTTCGTCACCAGATTCGCGGTTTAAAATGTTTGTATTGTTCGGCTGACAACCAGCTTGTTTGCTTAAATCGAGTGTTCGAAGTCGAAAGATGACAGCGGAGCGTTCTTGCGCTTCGGAATGTTCGATGATTTCCCGAACTCCGAAATCTTGAAATGTCCCCCCGTCTAAATTGTCGAGACTTCTTGGAACACCGTTTTTGTTTAATACGAACTGAAGTTTCAAAGAAACTTTTGGGGAAGAGTGTTCTGTAGGAACAAAGCCAACTCCTTCTTGAATGTCCAGAATTAACCAAATGCTCCGGGTCAGAGTTTCGTCTGCCGTTTTTGAATCTCTAAATAGCGTCCACCAGAAAAGTGAAACTGAAGAGCAGATACGCTAGTCTGCTTGGAGTGAAACTTCGCACAGAAATGCTGCAGCTTTTTTGACTGACCAAAATTCATCTTCTGCAAACGAATTAATTACAGCCTTCACACCAGCCAAGTTAATGCTGTAATACTCGTCGGATTTTAACAACGTTCCGCAACGTGTCACTACGAATTCTGGTGGAGCAGGTACCCGTGAAAAGCTACTTCCTAAATGCACACACGCGATAAGGCACTTTCACCAACGCAGCTTTCAATTCAGCAGGAAGTTTTTCGAATGTTTAAAGGACTTGCTTAGCTCTTCTTAGATGTGCATTGTATAAGCGAAGCGCGTGGTGTGCACTATTGCAAGTAGAAAGCCGTCACGAATAAATCAGCCTTGTGCATGTAGGGTGTTGCATTCGTGTAAAGTAACAAAAAATCTATTGTCATTCTCGCTAATGGAGTACAATTTGTTTCTGGAAAGAGTTAACAAAGTACACCATGACCTCCTAATTTATTTTTTCTAGTGGCTTTTAGCATACAAAGAGAGGTTTGTATTTCTTGAACGATCGATCAACCAATTTTGACAACTTTTTGGTAGGACACGTCAATAAATAAATTTTTATTTCTCGTCTGCTGTGAGCTTTCCAACCATGCAATAAAAAACTAATCCTTCAGTAGCATCGGTTCATCCGTTTACGAAAACCAATTTGCATGAGATTTTATGTTCGCGGATTTTTGCAGTGTTTTATTCGCATGTAGTCTCATGCAGAGTTGATTCGTGTGACACATTTTAGTTTGTTTTAGTCATTTAGAAAAAACTTTGAAAAACATGTTACCTGCCTTCGCCCCGGGAATGTTTGTAGCACCAAAGAAGGGTGGAGGAAGACAAAGACAAGCGAAGATACCACATAGCGTTAACACAATTAAGATTTTTTTTTATCTTCGGCTTCCTGCATGCACTATACTGCATGCACTAGCTAGCGCCTACTTTCCAGAATTTTATTGCAGGGTTCTTTAGTTATTGATTGCTATTTGGGTAGTTCATTTTTTTAGTTATAATTCGGCCTAGTGAAAGGGCATTTCCCTCTAAAAAAATACACCGGCATTTAGTTGTAGCTATTTAATGTGAACTCGAGTCTAGTGCGTACAAAACTTAAAGAAATAATATGAAAAAATATAGAGCGAAGAGGCGATGCACAAAAGCATTCCAAATAAACCAGATGTATGGAACTCGTGCTCTTACTTGCTTCTTTATCATCTTTATTCGCACATTAATAGCAAGATAGAAACCGAAATGCTCCGAAATTAATTAATTTGTGTAATTGAGATACAAAAAGTTAGAGTGAAACGACACTGAGCATTTTACAATCAATAGGCTACACCTTACTTACTCGTATTAATGGGAATAATATGTAGCGTAATCCTATATTTTTGAGTTTCATATACTACTTGGAACCAGAAAGCTTAATTAGAGGATAGAATCTTTATGTTTTAACTACATAAAGGTATGCTAAATCGTCTACCAATAGACACAGATCTATCCCATGACGTATATCGCACGAAGCAGTGTCTGTTCTTTTGATGTTAACTGCTTTAAAACTGAGGCTAAGCTGCTCGTTAATGGGAAACAGAAAAATGAGCCCTCTTTCATAATTATTTATTAAAGTATAGAGACATGATTTTCCAGAGTCGGCCTTTTTAAATGCATGGTAGCAGCATGCATCTGTATAAAATGTATTTGTGCTTGAAGAGCCTGTCTTGGGGTTCTAATTATTATCATTCTTGGATGGATAGATGTTTTTAAATGCATGTAATATATTATTCAGGGTTGCGGAATGGCCACACCCATTTCATTCGAATTCTATTCCGGGAAAGAAGATTTTCCAACAATTCTATTCCTTTCAATTTCTCGGAATGAAAACACTGGGCCCATTCCCACTCCTGGAATGGCACCCCCATTCAATTCCTTGAATTCCTAATAACAAAAATGGCAGCTGACAGCCACATTGGGTCACTGGATAAAACAACATGAAGCTGCTGACGTTACCAAACGCAAAGACGACTGCAAAAGTACGCAAAAGCATCCTCAAAATAGTAAGCCAAAGGGTGGTCGCACAAAACGCTTTGCGGCACTTGGTGTAACTGCAGGGCAGTCATTGATTGCGCTATCGAGCGTAAAAGGCTTGCGAGTCGCAACAGACGCAAACAATTAAAACCACCCATTTACTTTTTAAGTGAACCGTATACCCACAGCAGATGCATCTTTAGCGCATTGTTTTTCTTCTAAATCATTAAAAAATGTATAATTTGTGCGTGGCGCAAGAAGAAGATAACCTGCTCTCTGCTTCGAATACTTGCACAACATCACTGCTATAGAGTGCATTGTTAGAAGCCGCGCCGCATATACCTGCCCCATATCTCCACGCATTCCGGCAAGAACAAAAAACCGTTGACAAAATGCAATCGGTATACGGCGCCAGCACAAGAAAGTGTAGCAGCACATTATAGGACTTGCCCTAAGAGGTAAACTTGTGCAGTTGCTAACGATCCTTGAAATTTCTTAACATATTTAGTCCAATGATGTGTTTGTATTCCAAGCAAATACTATAGAAGATCGGTGAGGTTATAAAGCAGGGAGTCGAACCGGTCATTTTTCCTGTTGGATTCGGGTTGAGTCGCACTGAATTGTTTTCCGGTTCGGTGCTGGTTCAGTGATGCTTTCGAAATAACAGTTCGATTACCGGCATATCTCGGCAAACCTCACTCATGAGGGCCCTCACTCACCCTCACTCACCCTCATCTTCACAGGTGAGGTGAGGGTGTGTGAGTTTCTGAACCAAGAAAATTCATGAGTGTGAGGGTGAGTGAGGGTGAGTGAGGGTGAGTGAGGGCCGTGAAGGCCGTGAGGGTGGTGAGGGCGGTGAGGGCCGTGAGGGTGGTGAGGGCCGTGAGGGCGGTGAGGGCCGTGAGGGCCGTGAGAGCGGTGAGGGCCGTGAGGGCCGTGAGGGCCGTGAGAGCCGTGAGGGCAGTGAGGGCGGTGAGGGCTGTGAGGGCCGTGAGGGCTGTGAGGGCCGTGAGGGCCGTGAGGGCCGTGAGGGCCGTGAGGGCGGTGAGGGCAGTGAGGGCCGTGAGGGCCGTGAGGGCGGTGAGGGCGGTAAGGGGTATGAGGGCCATTCCTTCTTTTGCTATGAATGACAAGACTCTTTCGTTAAGAAGTGAAATCGAATTTGTTTTCAAGAACCAACCAAAGCCGCCACTTTCTTTCACCTAAATGTGCAATCGATATGGAATAAATTTGATGACTTAAACATATTTTTGGATGGTTTTAATTTTCTTTTTGATGTTGTTATGCTCAGTGAAACATGGTATAAAATACCGAAGAAGTAGATAGGCTTGAGAATTTCGAAATATTTAGTGCAAATAGAACCAATAAAGTAGGAGGCGGAGTATGTATACATGTAAAAAGAGGTCTTGAGTGAACACTTATAAGTGACTTTACAGCTATTACACGCGATTATGAAATACTAACTTTACAACATGCAAAAACTGTTTTTTTTTCTGTTGTCTATCGCCCGCCAAGTGGTAATATCTCCTTTTTTCTTGAGTTTCTCGACGTGTATTTTAAGTTTCTTGGTGAAAACAAATTGACTGTCTGTTTTGGAGGTGATTTTAAGATAGATATGCTTGCGTCGTCCTCATATAAAACTGAACTGCTGACTTTATACCAGTCATACGGACTCTTCAACGTTATATCCCAGCCTACTCGCATTACACCCCGAAATACGGCGTTTTTGGATTTATTTTTAACAAATATTTCAGAATCGGACGTAATTGCTGGAGTGGTTGGGGAAACTATTAGTGACCACCTTCCAATATATATGCTTGCAAATGTAGACTACAGCTCCAAAAAACTATGTGATCAGATTTATTTTAGGAATATAAGCGCTAAAAACCTTGATGTTTTTGAACAACAGATAAGTTCCGAAGTCTGGAGTGCGGTGCTGTCTAGCGTGTCTGCTGACGAAGCATTTAATTGCTTTCTTGAAAGGTTTAAAATGATATATGACCGCTGCTTTCCTTATAAATTGCATAGGGTTCCTCGAAAGTCTCGTAAACCCTGGGTTACACCCGAAATAAAAAAAAAAATGATAAATAAGAAAAATAATCTGTACCACAGATTCGTGCACACTAAAGATGTTAACATTTGGTTGCATTTAAGAAACTTAGAAATCAATTCACAAACTCTTTAAGGCAGGCTAAACGCGTGTATGGAAAGTATGGAAAAAAGTAAATGAGTTAATAAAACAAGGGTGGCATGCGGATAAAGTAACGGAAATAAAAATCGAAGGCATCGTTGTAAAAGGGGCTGCTTTGGCCAAAAAGTTTAGTGATCATTTTGCTACACTTTTCCAGAGTGTACACTGTGCGGATGCTGTTAGGTATGTCCAGAAGGTTTCACATAGTATGTTTCTGTTTTCAATTGACGAACATGAAGTATTTTCTGTTTTCCAAAGCTTAAAAAATAGTAAGAGCTCCGATATATATGATTTTCAAATTAAACCTAACAAGCATGTTTTGCGGTGGATTGTTCATTGTTTAACATATATTTTTAATCTAGCAATCGAGAACGGAATTTTTCCTCAAAAGATGCAGGTAGCAAAGGTATCTGTGTTATATAAAGCTGGAGATAAAAACAACCTCGAAAATTATAGACCGATTTCTGTCTTGCCGATATTTTCAAAAGCTCTAGAAAAAAGAATACATCACAGGTTGTATAGTTTCTGCGAAAAGTTTTCTATTTTAACGCCCTATCATTACGGATTTAGGAGGGGTTTCTTTACCGAACCTTCCTTGTTAAAACAAAAGGAATTAATTTTAAACAATATTAAAAAAAGTTATTAACACTCGGAGTATTCATAGATTTTTCAAAGGCGTTCGATCGTATTAATCATCACACGTTACTTCAAAAGGTGCATATTTATGGCGTTCGTGGCGTTGCTCTAGATATGATTAGAAGTTATCTTAGTTATCGGTACCAGTGTGTTGAAATAAATAAAAAAACAATCGGATCTTAGGAAACAGACTGCCGTCGTACCGCAAGGGAGCATTTTGGGACCACTTCTTTTAATCTATAGATAAATGACATCGTAAATATTGATCAAAATGTGAGTCTCATTATTTACGCTGATGATACCAGTATATTCTTTTCAGGTGATGATACTGATCAGATTATAAGTGCCGCAAATATTCTTTTGGAAAAGTTAAATGCCTGGACAAATTCAAATTCATTAAAATAAATGGCAGTACGACAAAAGCCGTATTATTTAGATCACGAAATACAAACTGTTTCTATACGTCCATTCTTACTCTTGGAACACACTGTATAGATATAGTTGAAAGCGTAAAAGTTGTCGGAATGATATTTAATCAATACATGTCATGGGACGAAACTGTACAACAGACATGTCAAAAATTATCAAGAGTTGTAGGTATTATGTACAAATATCGCCACTTCCTCCCGATCTCGGTTATGCTCCTTATATATAATTCCCTTTACTACTTAAAATATAATTTTTGCTTCTTGGTATGGGGGAATACGACCACTACGAGCATAAAACTGCTACATACTCTACAAAAAAAAGCGGTTCGTATTATATGTAATACTGAGTATAATAGTCATACTAGTCCATTATTTATTAAATTGAATATTGTACAGATTCCTAATCAGTATTATTATAAACTTTTTCTTGCATTGAAAAGATCTTTTTGCCAAAAAGAAAATATATTCATATCTATTTCCAACCTTAGGATGAGGGAGGTTACTTATGAAACTAGGTCTGCAGACGCATGGTTAGTGTCGCACTCCAGAACGAACTACGGAAATCAGACGTTGAAATATATAGTACCTCGTTTTTGAGTTGAATGTAAAAGTTTTGAATGAAACCATAAAAAAATGTACGTTCCATGTTTGTGAGAGAGTGCTCCTGGAATTTATAAACTTGGCTAAATCGATTACTTTTCCCCCTTCCCCCCTCCCCCATCTAATGTTGTATATTTTTGTGCTATAAGTGTGATGGTGAAAAAACATTATGTGCAATACAGCAGCACATGCTGTCCTCTTTCGCAGCTGTGGGGAGGCAGAGGCTCGTCAAGCAACAACTGAGTTGCTCTTTTCTCTGTCTCCCCTCTCCGAACGGAGAGAAATAAAGAGTTTGAGTTTGACTTTGAGCGTGTGAGGGGCGTGAGGGTGGTGTGAGGGGCGTGAGGGCCATGAGTGCGTGAGTAGTGTGAGGGCGGTGAGTGCGTGAGGGGTGTGAGGGCCATGAGTGCGTGAGGGCAGTGACATGAGAGGCGTGAGGGTGATGAGTGAATGAGGTGTGTGAGGGCCATGAGTGCGTGAGGGCGGTGAGTGCGTGAGGGCGGTGAGTGCGTGAGGCGCCCTTCAGATTGAGCATCTTTCTCAGCAATTTTGGTGTTAATGGCGGGTTGTTCTCTAGCTTTCCTTAGATCGACACGAATTGCTGAGATCGGGTCCGGCTCGAAATAAGCAAGCAACTCGGAGCAATTCGAATACATTTGAAGCGGCTGCATCCAATCAGGGACGCAAAATTTTCACGTGATACCTCGTGCCGGTGATGATGACACCCAAAGACTTGGTTCTGGTTTGAAATCGATCGTTTTTTTGGAAATAAACTGTTTCAGAAAGGTGCATTAGTATTCTTAACGAAATTTAAATGCATAAAAACACGTTTATAATGCGTAATTGTGTCTAAATAGTGCAAGAAAAATAAAATTTTATGATGACGATGGCAAATTGCAGCAGTTGGTTGCTGCGTTTGATCGCGGGCGGCTCGTGCTGCTGGTGTTGCGACGTAAAGTTTCTGGGCGAAATTGCCCCATGAGGGCGGTGAGGGCCGTGAGGGCTGTGAGGGCGGTGAGGGCCGTGAGGGCGGTGAGGGCCGTGAGGGCCGTGAGGGACGTGAGGGCGGTGAGGGCTGTGAGGGCGGTGAGGGCCGTGAGGGGCGGTGAGGGGCGTGAGGGTGGTGAGTGGCGTGAGGGCGGTGAGTGGCGTGAGGGCGGTGAGTGCCGTGAGGGCGGTGAGTGGCGTGAGGGCCGTGAGGGCGGTGAGGGCGGTGAGTGGCGTGAGGGCTATGAGTGCGTGAAGGCCGTGAGGGCGGTGAGTGCGGTGAGTGGCGTGAGGGCTATGAGTGCGTGAGGGCCGTGAGGGCGGTGAGGGCCGTGAGGGCCGTGAGGGCCGTGAGGGCGGTGAGTGGCGTGAGGGCGGTGAGTGACGTGAGGGCCATGAGTGAGTGAGGGGCGTGAGGGCCGTGAGGGCGGTGAGGGCCGTAAGGGCGGTGAGGGCCGTGAGGGCGGTGAGTGGCGTGAGGGCGGTGAGTGAGTGAGGGGCGTGAGGGCCGTGAGGGCGGTGAGGGCCGTGAGGGCGGTGAGTGCGTGAGGTCCGTGAGGTTCAGTGAGGGTGAGTGAAGGGCTGAAGGTGAGTGTGACTGTGAGGGTGAGGATGAGTGAGGGGCTGAAGGTGAGTGTAGCTGTGAGGGTGAGGGTGAGTGAGGGGCTTAGGTGAGTGTGGCTGTGAGGGTGAGGGTGATTGAGGGCGACCTAAAATGCCGACCTTTGGTTACCGGTTCCACCAAGCGCGAACCTGTGTAAACCTGTTCTTAAAAAAGAAGAAATCCACCCCTGCCAGTCGTTAAGAAAAAACGGTAGTTAAACACGGCGTCATGTGCATTAAAAATATTAGGTCATCAGAAATCGTGCAGCAGAAACGAGCAAAGCGAAACGAATCTATGCCCTATTTGTTTTTGTGATCTTGAATTTTAACGCAAACACCGTTCAATAAAAATTACGTGGTTAAACAGGTGCTTGGGAAAAACTACCAAGGTGGTGTACTCACATGTGAAGTCAATCAGCTAGCACGTAAGGTGACACCGCAATGGTAGCACGCCGATACTCGCAAACTAAGCACAAAAGAGAAATTTGTCGAAATGTATTTACAGAGCACGAGTTTAATCTGCCAGATTATGGCAACATTATTACCCAATGTAGATGAAAATCTATCCGGTGCAGTGCAACTGCTAGCGTGGGGTCTTTAATGGATATCATGCAGTACTGACACCCGACCACACGCCGGTACGATGCTCATCCAGATCAAAACGGAACCCACATCTCACGCCCAAATGACTTGCTCGAACGACTTAGTTGAAGAGGAGAAAGACAGCAAAGGCCCACCGAAACACGATTGAAAAAAAGACGATACAACCGGAACCCACATCATTCTGTTTCTACAAAACGCAAACACACACACACGCACTAGCACATACACACACAGACAGACACAAACACACACACACATACACAAAATTACTTGAAGCAGCGTCCAGAGCTCTTGGCGACTGGCGTTCCGACTACTGGCCCCGTATTGTCGCGCTCGTCGCGGCTTCGCCTTTTGGTGCCTCCAGGTATCGCCAGCGCGAAACAAACGTGTCGACAGCCGTAAACTTTTAGTTTTTGTTTCACATTTTTGTTGGCTTCATCCTTCCTTTAGGAATATTACTTAGAAGCAAGAAAATAACACACACAGACACATGTGCACAAAGAATACCTCTCTATAGCTTCTCGGCATAGTCAGTAATACTTAGTTTTACTTTATGACGTACCGTGATGGACGCTATAAGCTACACGGGCCTATCCATAGTTCCAAGTTTGTATTGTGACTTCGCACTCGTCGCGTCGCTCCACCCAACCGGAAGTAAACGTGACGCCCTCCGATTTATGAATTGGCCCCGGTGGCTCGTGGCGTCGTTTGCGGTCCATCATAAGGTGAGACAAAGTATACAACCATACGCTTCCACACCGATTCGCCGACGATAATTCGTGCTGTAGATGGACATGACATATACTTATTTGTTGCATTATTATTGATCTGTCTCCATGTCACTTATGTTTTTTTTTTTTTTTTTTTTCAGAACTTGCCGTTGACGCCACTGTCGCGAATAATTATTGGACTTCGCGCCGCCACCTGCAGGATGCGGCAGCTCACATTTAATATCGCCGAACCGTTTCCAATGAATCGGTTACCGCAACATGAGATTAAGGTTCCATTCCAGTTCGGGTTCAATATCAAATGTGTGATTTTGGTTAGAGTTTTGTTCCAGTTCAGCTAAAAATAACGGTTTTACTCCGGTTTTCAGGTCGGCCTGAAACCCTGGTAAAAACTGCATGCTAATCACGCATAATTACAAGAGCCGCTTTGTCGCGTCTCGTGGTACCACCAACGACACCTTGTCCGCCTACAACAATTCAGTTTTGGCTGTTTCACTCTGGACGCACCATTTTCATCCTCGAAGGAGCATAAGCTAGTGAGACAATGAACGCGTCAGTCATCTACAGTGCATTGGTACTGTTTCAAGAGCCACTTATCATGCGCTAACGAAATGTGCCACCAGCCCGTAGGCCCTAGATGTAGATCGACACAGCTCACATAAGAACCGAGGCCATTTCATTTCCACTCCGTTCAGGGCAAAAGGCGCATAATTCTATTCCATACCCTCAGCGCTGCCGCCCCATTCCATTCCCATTCCATTTCGAGGTCGCGAAGGTGCGAAATGATTCCGGAATACTTCCGATTCTGGAGTGGCTTTTCCGCAACACTGATATTGGTTGCCGGTTATGTTCTTGCTCTTTCAGCATTGCTGCACCTTAAAATTGTATGCCGTTCAGCTTCGGTTACGGTTAACGAACACATTCCATTTTTTATCGTTCTTCGGTTTAGGTTTCGGCTGCGGTTACCGAAAATATCTCCATTCATATTAGTTTTTCTGTAGGGCTATTTTTTTTGTTCTGAAGCCCTATGAGACTGTGCACAAAAATGTGTACTCCCAAATTCACACGATTACTGCATTTTTGTGTGTTTTTTTTTTTTTTTTTTTGCAACATATTTGTGGTTTCAGTAGTTTTAGATTAGTAGACGCCAATCTACCTGCATGTGTGGTGTGCCCTGTTAAATGTATTCATTAGGTAGAAAGAGGCCCCGAGTACAAAAAAAAAAAAAGAAACAAAGTGAATCCCGCACCAAATTACTAGGATTTCATTACTCCATATTTGAACAGCTTCCTCTTTACCCTGAATTATCTTTGTTCTGATCTAAACACAATTCTATAAAATAAAAAAATAATCCACGCACCACCAGTACCCAAGATAACTGTTTGGACGGCTATTTCCCAGACTATGGAGGCAATGTAGCGAATTGTGCAATTTCTAACCTCTCGAGAACTGTTCTCGGATATCTTCAAGCTTTTCTCGACCCGAAACGTAAGCTGCTGATGCGAATCAACCAGACCGAAGTGGCCCTTTTGTTGCTTCTCCTTCTCGTCTTTAGTTCCCACTTTACTCTTCTCTTCGCGTAGACTTGCATCTTCCGATTCAAGTGAGGAAGCGGACCGTAATGTCCTCGCCCCCGACGACGTTGTCGTCGGCGATGGTAATAATACCAGCGGATGTCGTAAAGGAACTGGGCAGATGTTTTGGACGGCCCATTTTGTAGGATGCATTGTGTGTGTGTTGCAAAAACGTATTTCTTCAACTGCTGTTGGTACGATGATCACCCAAGTTAAGGTCTAAATATTAAATGAAGAAAGCTTCGGGTGGCTCTCGTTACAACCTAAGTGCAAGCAGTCGGTGTCGTTGTGGAGATGAGGGAACTTGTAGCAGTTCGACTGAAAGATAGTAAGAACTAAACTTACAAGGAGAAGCGTAAAAACGTACATGGAGCCCACGTCCTGTTGCGTAATGAAGCAAAAACGTTGTGTTGCATAATGAAGCAAAAACACTGCGGGGCGTAGACAACCCATTTTATTAACTATTTTTTCCTGATGTTTTGGTTTGGAGGTGCTCCTGGAATAGGTAGATTGTCGGAAAAAATAATACACCTACAGAAGCATGCAACGTTCAGCTGTAAACGTCTATAAACGCTTGAGGGAAGTTTCTCACTAATTAACTGTTTCGTGCGTGCGTTTTGACGTGGTCGCGTGGGATTTCCAATAATTTTGACACCGCTCATTATAATGTAGAACGACCATCACAGCACTGCGGTATCAATTGAGGGCTGAGGTGGATAAAAATGAAATACTACAAGACATCATAATGAAGGCTGAACTATGCTCACAGCTTATAAAAATCACGAAATATACGGACATTGCCTCTTGTATTAGAACAACAAACAACTCTAAAAGGCACTCGCCAAAAATCAAGATGCGTCGCCACGGTGCACTTTTCGTTTTAAAGGAATCTTTTAACACTTCGCATGAACGTAATAAAACAGGAGGCGTTCCGCCTGGTTTTTCAGTCTGGGGCTTCGACCCCGCGGGGGCCAACACACGTTATAAACTGACAAAGTCACGGAGCGCGCTGTTGCCGACGCATCCGTCAGTGCTCGCGATGTTACGCACCTTTGAAATCTCAGAACGCAGTCGTCGTTTTCTGCGCCCGCGGCCGTGAATTAAAAGAACACGACGAGAACGCCGGTGTTTAGGGAAAGCAGTCTGGAAAACGCAGAGGGGGAGGGCGGGAAATAAAAGAGAAACGGCGGGGGAAACGGCGACGGAACGCAGACTCCGCGGCGGCGACCTGAAACTCGCGGATATAAAATGCAAAGGGCTTCGGGGCTCCGGTGTTAGCAAGACCGCATGAGAACGACAGAATGTCTGAAAATGTTCTTCCAGAACGATCAACCGCGAGAAACGAGGGACCTCAGTTAGGAAATAGCAACCCTTAGATAGTTTCCGTCGGGAATTTCGAATTGTTAAAGGGGAATACGGTGATCGTAGCGGGATTCCGGGGTATAAGAAGTTTGCCAATGTCACGTGGTATTTTTTTATAGTTTTTCGCCTGCAGTGAGTTTTTGCACATTTCTCGTCATTACACGGTGGCTACCATTTCTTTGATTGATTTCAAAATAAGAGCGCCATTTATGTTGCAAACCCTTACTACGCTGGGAAAATTTAGCCAAACATTCGATTCAACATTGAATGATTTCCTATAGTCAAGTATATTCAGTAAAGCGGCCGGAGCGGCAACGCATTAAGGGGGAATGTCGCTATCTTTGTTAATATCAGTCATGACTATATGATAAACACTGGTTATCGAATGGCATAGGGGTGATACTGCTTGTGGGTAGCAGTAGTGACTCGAAGAGCTGGCGCACTTGTCGTGAACTGGATCCATCGTTCCCTTTCTCTCAAAGCGCTCATAAACCCAGTCATTGCGGATGGCGTTTCAGAAATAACAGTTCCAATTAAAACTTCTACATGGTTCATGACTCAGACCATGAGGCGTACCGCTCCTAAAATGGCGTTTGCTGGAAAATATATTTCCTAAACAGTATCATTACGTGAGTACTTTTACTAGATAACAATAACTTCTTATCCGAGAGCTCGGCTGGAAGGTACTTTGCCGTTTGTTTCATAACACACGAAAATCTCTACAGTAAAGATGATACCCGACTAGGTGTACAACTTTAGGTATAAATGATTTTTGGAACAATTGTGCAGTTCTGTGGGCAGCACAAGGATGCTCTAGAATTAGAGAATTGAACCGGGGTCCGTACGAGTTGTCGGCTCGAGGGTCACAACATTTGCGCGTGCTTGATGTGTTATATACTGGTGTCTAGTTCACGCTGGTTTCTACACGCGATTAGCGCTTTTGAATTGATAACAAATTTATGTCACGCATTAAACGAGACTATTTGAGCCGTGGGTTATTTTCTTAGGAGTTGTTTTAAAGAGACATGCTGGACGATATTTTTCAGACGTATTTTCATGCTCTACAATTAGTACAGACAAAAAATAGAGTTAATATGGTTCTCCCCTACTGATTTAAGTAGTCCACGCGACCTACTTGTCTTTCTTTTTATTCTCAAGAAGGTTCAACGCAGAGCTTAATTTACGATGTGATTAAGCAATAAAAACTATCGGTATGCTTTACTCGCGCTACAATTTGCTTTAAAAATATTTTGTCTTCCATTGTAATGGTGCCTCAACGGATTCTCTGTAATTCCTCAAGATTTAGTCGGAACGGCTGTGACTAATATTTATAGTTTAGCCAATCAGGAAGTTGCGAAGTGTCATGCATTAGTTGCGTGTAAAATGCGCCCAATCTATTTGCCACGTTGACCACTTAACTATTGCAGCACTTCAATATGATGATTAAAGAATAATTAATTATTTCTATTTGCATGCAATGCGTTTTAAGGTCAGCTGTATGAAAAACTCTTAATTAGTACACTTGAGAAGTAGGTTCTGACTTCATAAATATTAAATGTTTGTATTGGTTATCCAACCTATATATTAGGATTATCGGTTTATTTCTTTTTTGGGGACACGACATACACAACTTTTGTTACGGCGTGTTTTTGTTTCGTGATGCACCGGAGAGTAACATTCAGTTGAGGGTTTGCAAGGTATACAATAATATATAATATGCATATGCTACCAAGTATAACGAAGCTAGCAGAGCATACAATGATACAAAGTAAATTTTATTATTAGACAATTCTTGAATTTTATAAAAAGCCTAATCACGACGTTGATATATTCGCGTCATAATTTTTGAACAATATTGTAACTGATTGATTTGTTACATGTTTTTCGCGATTACCTTTATTTCTCATTATATTACCCCTGGAAATATTGATTATCTTATTTAAAGTTTATCGAATTAACCCGCTGCCATTCGGAAAGGAAACAAAAATTACTTCGCAGCATTTCCGAGGTGCCTATCTAAAAGTATGTATTCTCTGTATAGGGATCATCATACTTGCTCTAATCCAAGAAGTAAATTTTTTATAAAAAAAAAAAAATTGCGATAAAAGGTGTTTGGGTAAGGCAGCTTTATTCCTGCAGGAGGTGTTTTTATGTAGCACTCGAGTACGGCAGCTTGCGTAACACTTGTAGCACCTGTGTAGCACTTGAGTACGACAGCACCGGCCAAAAAAGATTCCCCATCATTTGCAAACATGAACTACCGCCAAATTGGTCCGAGCTTGTGTTTAATATGTATCGTGCTTTTTAGAAGTATTAAAAAGTATTATGTCACGCAGCGGAGCAAGGACGCAAATTAGGATCATCTGGCGGGTTAGTTGGTTGTAGAAATTGAAATATTAGGCGCAAAACCACGAGGGAGGAAAAGTGCTCTACTCTGTCATTCTCGTTTTCCCTTCCCCGTTGTTTTGCGCTGAAATATTTTAACATGGACGCCTAAGACTCTAGCGCGAGCATTTGCCGGAGAGTAAGTGTACTGAAAAATGCCATTGACCGCGTACTTAAACCTATATCATAATCGAAACTAATTTTTTAGAGAAACGTACACGTATGAAAATCACGTAAAAGAGGTTGCGTAACACGTTCGCCTAAACTTGTTTCGAAGTTCTTGATCTTAGACACCAGATTGGTGTTCTGAGTACACTCCTGCAGCGCACTTCTTGTCACTGAGCATAAACCACAATAGGCAAGTCATTGTCACGGTTCATTGATTGAATATTTATGTATTACTCCCTATTAGTGTAGCAGTCGTGCGCCAACCACTTGCAAAGGCCGAATTGTTTAATTTTCTTTTGTGAAGAAGCAGTTGATGTGCTTTTCTTTATTTAGACAATTCCATCAAATTAGACGGCCGCACTTTAATACCCGTGCCACACGGGCAACTCGAATGCCATTTGAACGATCGGCCAATCCGCGCGCTACACTCCGAGCGTGGGGCGTTCCACGCGCGAAAGATCGCGAGCCGATTTGTTGATCACACGAATGTCATTCCTTGTAAATGGCATTCGAGTTGCCCGTGTTACACGGGTATAGTTTGAAGCTGGATGAGCTGGGCCGCTAATGAAAAAAAAAAAAAAGACACGAAAAGCCAAACATGTTAGAGGAACCTTCGACGGAAAAGCAACTGTACCATAAAATGAAGTTTTCTGAGTTTTATACGATAAATGTTGCAATGAAATGGTGTCCTTAAAACCAAGGCTCACGGTGGATTATCGCAATACTTTTTTCAAGATTCTCTTAGAAGACCAATATTACAATAAATAATTTCTAATATAAACTAGAAAATACCAATACTTCCCCTTCCCCTTCAAACAAACACCTATGCACACAAAAAAGTCACACACAATCTTAATTAAAAAAAATCACAAAGCGTATATAAAGAAGAGAGGTTCCCGAAAAGTAATTACGGGTCAAGAAGATTTTGACACGGAGTAAGGAAAGAGCGACGCCCGCTTCCCTCTGTTTATTGTTGTATTTTCTGTATACTCTATAAGATTTCCTGGCACCTTAGTCCCCAAATCCCGCCGAATTACGATTCTTTTCATCGCTGTCTCTCGCTAGATTACCTTGTTCCATTTAGTTGTTTTTTTGCTTCCTCCATCAGCTCACATCATGATTGTCGCCGTCTTGTTTTCAGTAACAGTCGAGTATATACTATCAACCTGAACAAAAAACAAAATGAGAGTTCGGTGTACTGAGGAGGCCTATGAGATCAAACCCGAGGGGCAATCTCCTAGCTTGATCGCAGTTTTCTCTCTTCGACCTACGCCCATCCCTCTTGGTCTCAATGTGTGTGAAGGCAGCGGACAAGTTTCGGGGGTCCGTATGAGCGCTACGTGAATCGCATTTCGAACCTTCGTGCTTGGTGGTGGAAAAGACGCCACGGAACAGAGCATTCCCGCCAACGCAATACGCAGAAGTGAGTCTGTTTTCCAAAGTGTACGGCGGTGCAAGGAAGCAAGAATGCGCCGGCGTTGTGAGGGCGAACAGAAAGTCGGTGCAACAGAATCGATTGTTGTAATGTGATTTGTAACGGGTGGCCTTTTTTTGTTTTTACGCGGGACCTCGTTCAATTTTTCGTTTGAATTCTCTTGTATTCTGAAATTACCGATGTGCAATGAATGTTTGGGAAGGATTCGCGTTCGCTTCTTGTTGTGTTTTAGGCAAAATATAAACATGCTCTTGAATACTATATCCCTTTGTTTTCTCAGTGTTTCCCTACGGTAAGCAGCATTTTGGGTTCGTATTTGGGAAAGGAACAAATAAACAATCACTACAGAAGCCGAGTGGCCCGTATACGCGTCGGAACGAAGGCTTCTTTGTACTTATTATAGTTAGAGTGAAAAAAGTTTGAATGTAAATCTTTTTGAGTCGTAGATGCTTGACAGAATGTTAGTTAACATTGCACTTGGCATTTTAGAGACAAACCGAACAAGAGCTTTCCGACTAAACATTCAACCAAGAACAAAGCCTTGGAAACTACATTTGGATACATATATCATGCGAGCGCTCTTTTAAGTTAGGTAACGCATTGGTACAAACAAATCTGAACACCCCATTACGGATATTTTTTTTTAGGTGATATGGCCAAAACAGTGAGTAAAGCTTGAATGATTAGCAGGATTTGTACAGACTTTACTTATTACTGCTTCCATTTCATCGAGAGACATTTGGTTATAATTGTTTTTGACTTAATAAGAGAAGCCGCAATCTAGACCTTGATATGAGTCCGAAACGAGTCTTCATTGTCATTTCCAACTCGAGACTAAAAACTAAAGCCACACTATTGCTTTATTTGCGGGCATTGTCATCCTTAACTGGAAAGACTGCGTCAATTTCAGGGTTTCATCGAACTTGAGGAAGACGTGAGACTATCTGTGCATTATGTGGGGAGAAGTGCGAGTTCCGGAATTACATGTTCTGTAGCTACTTGAAGTACTCATAAAAGGGCTCAAATTTTCTAGTAAAGTGCCCGGAAGCGTGTCGCACACCTTTACGTGCCTGAGTGCAGTTCTTACCGCAGAAGGCATAAGAAGCTGAATTATTACAGATTTTATGTAGGGGTCTCCTGAAAACAATACATGTTGACTTTTTGAGGAGTCCTTAGTTCTAAATATTGCTGCCTCATTCTACAGCTTCTTAGAAATGTGGTCGAATCGTTTACCGATTTTGCTGAAGGGTGAACTCAAACGATTTTGTAGCGCAAAGTAAAATGCAAGTTGTACATAACGTGCTGTTTTTGCTCTTGTATTCTAAGAATTTGCAAATTTTTGTTGCTGAATTGACTGGTTTCCAACACAAGCACAAATATAGATTGCGACACATTTGTCAAATGCGTCAGAACTAACGACAGAGAGTTTAAACCATGGGCAGTTACTGCGCCTTTCAGTAGCGTCTGGTATCTCAGTTGTGGAAGGGGCAATTCAACAAGAGCGGTACGACTGCTAAGCAGCTAACCTGACGTTTTTAGCATGCATCACTGCGTAAAGGATTACTGCAGCACATTGGGACTAGGGCCGTTCATTACGAAATCGGTAAGGACGTTTCTGCAGCACGAGCTTTCACTCTAGCTGCTTTCAGCAGCATTGCGTAAAGATATTTGACCACTGATTCCGTTATGTACAAACATCATAATTATTTGGCACTTCCATTATGAATAATACATTTCGTAAATGACTTGTTAAAATTTATGGAAATGAAGCAATGTATACTTTTGCAATCGGTTTGTTTTCACTGCATAAGTGTTAAGCACGTATAGGTTGCCGCAAGCCAAAGACAGCCATAGGCTTTGGTCCCTTCAAAGTTTAAATCTTTAACTTAGGTTGTTCAAATATGCGCTTGCGTTCCACTGTATTGAGGCTTCCTGTGTGTTATAAATCATCTGGGTGAAAGTCGTTTCGATTTTGTGGGTTTCCTTTCGATAGGGCTGCTAGCGTTTCGCCAACGGTGACCCTAGCTGCGAGAGATTGGAGAACACATACGTTCTTCTTTAATTATCGGAGGTGCTGCTAGAGGTGGCCAGGTTTTAGATAAATAATTTTAAAAATTAGCGGATGGCCCATAGCCCTGCATATTGAGAACAAAATATTAATTTTTTAAGGCACCGATAGAGGTGACTTGAAGACATATCACAATTGCATTGGTAATCTGTTGAAAAGTAAGCTAAGTTTCTTGGCGAAACATCGGCCGTCACTTTAATGTTTCTAGGAAGTACCTTTGCAAAATCCTTCTACTAGCTTTCATCACGGTATTTCTTTGCGTGTGTGATCGCAGTTTTTAAAGGTTTAGTTTACACTCTTAATCTTGCTATTGATTACGTAGTCTGCCTTTTCTGTCCAGGACTGAGTTGGGTCATGTAGCACCCTAATTTGTTTGGTACCCTTAGACGTTTTACTTAATCTTTTTCTTTTTCAAGGAAAACATAACTTGCTACACCTTTAGTATAAACACAGAACCAAAAATTTACCAATATAAATTAAGATCAATCGCATAAGCCACCCAAACACCGTAAACAAGTGACGCCTAAACCTACACAGCATAAATTAAAAAAAATGAAACTATTTCATAGATACAAACGACAACGCCTTGATGGATGTCACATCCATCAACAAAATCGTTGATTTGTGTACAAGGAACCATTTAACACTTTTGTGCCAAAACCACATCGTTACTCTCCAGGTTTCTTTGAGGTGCGTTTTGCCAAACGCATTATTGAAGAAAGGGTGGAATTTTTGAACGAGTGCTGATTACACAGGAAGTCGATTTTTTTTCTCTTATCACTTAAGAGGGTCGGTTTTTCTCAAAATAGTTCCGGAATTATCGAGAAATCTTCAGTGATCCGGGGCGCCACGCATGCCTCGTTAACGTCGGATCTATAATTATAGCGCCGATAAAAAGAAAGAAATGAGACAAGCAAAAACGCTGTCGCCGTGCAAACCTGAGCTGGGATCGATATTTGGGAAACTTCCCGTCTTTTCTTCGTCGCCGCCGCCAACACGGTATGTCGATTAGGGGGAGTTTGTGAGCTGACGGATGGACAAGTTCTTTCGGCGATGAAGATGGAGGCCTCTTCCTCGCTCCCCGGCTCCGGCGGCTCCTTTACATCGATGGGGCATGGAAAGTAACACTTGGCACTTGTGGTTGACGGTGAGCCTTGCGTCTGTAAAGAAATTGTCTAACTGAGAAATGCTGAATAAAAATGAATGCCGCACACAGATTTGATTGGGTTTATTCAAATTCTAAGATTCTTGACACCTGTAGTTAGTCAGATTTGTTGTAAAAGAAATTATAAAATTTATTTTAACCGTGCTCAGACATAATCAGCCTTAAAAAACGCTCCTGTGTGTATTTTAGATAGCAATGTATTGCAGAATAAATATACTTATACTTATTTTCAGTTTTCTTAAACAACTTGAGGCTGGATGGCGAACAAACATCAAGAATTCTGATTGGAAGTAAAAGGAACAGATTCACGTAATGCAACTTATGAAAACGTTTCCCTGCTGAAATGTTGA
Organism: Ixodes scapularis; assembly: GCF_016920785.2. Taxonomy (NCBI): domain Eukaryota; kingdom Metazoa; phylum Arthropoda; class Arachnida; order Ixodida; family Ixodidae; genus Ixodes; species Ixodes scapularis. The sequence goes on from NW_024609835.1 coordinate 169,435,719, forward strand.
GAAATTGTCATTCTGTTTCGCCTCTTACACTTAGGATTCGCCTTGGTTTTTGCTCAGTTTTAAAAGGTTTAGGAAAATGACAAATGCCTTCCAGTTTGTCTGCGTTATCTCTGTTTTACAAATATTAACAGCATAAAATATCGGGTCTTTCATTTACCAGTGGGATATATGTATCGTGTAAGTTTCGAAGAAGCAACAAAGCGTCAGCTATTAGGCTAGCATCTTCACAGCATGCTCTTATCTTCAATGTACAGACTAGCACAGATTTGTTAAAGCCAATGTTGGCATTGTCAAAACTAAATTAGCAATGATTTCGCATTCATGCATAACTTACCCTTGGATACTGAGCAAAAGAAAAATAAAGGCACTCTCGAATCCCGATTTCTTATTCAATACGAAAAATGTGTTTTAGCACATGAGCGGTCGTTTTAAGCAACTTAGGGCCGGTTGCACCAACGCCGCTTACCTCAACCCAAAGCGGCACTTTCCTAAGCCGGCTTAGCGCCCTAAACCGAGCTCAGGTAAGCACGGGTTTAAATTCCGGTTGCACCAATGTTAAGCCGGCTTTACAGACGCGCCCTTAGCTAAACGCTGGATTTGCCTAGGGAATATAGGGACAAACAGAGCGAACTGCGGAACGCTCAGAGGGATGAATACGATTGGCGGAGAGGAATCACGTGATGTAAACAAAAAACTGCTGCTGTAGGCGTCGTAGGCGTCTGCTTTTCGCTGTATTTCTTTGGTGAGTAACGAATTAAAGGTCTCCAAATTTAATCATTTTCTCGCTTAACTTTCAAAAACAGGAGTCAGAGCTTTAAATAAACACGTATGCTCTTTACATCTGTGATTATGTGTTTAATATCGGTTGATAACAGAATATCTTGACAGTAACAGTAGTTTTCGTGCTCACATTTTGATTGGGGGCCACAAATCTCACTGAACGCGAGAAGGACGATCCACTCGCTACATCGCTGAAGACAAAACATCGTCGAGAATAAGTTGGCAGGTAAGATGACTACTAAAATCAAGTCATGCCTGAGACCGATGAAGTTCAAAACAGTGACGAACTCGCCACGGCAGCTGCGAAAATGCCTAGAAATCGTCGAATAGAAGTCGTCGAGAGGTCGTCGCGAGGTCCTTGCATCGGCCGTACTCGTTTCTATCAGAAAGGTGACAGAACGGCACTGTACCGTCGTTGAACATCCGCTGCAGCCTCAAACAGACTTCAGTTTCACTGTCGAGTTCACAAAAAACAAAAAGTGAATTTTTTACCCGATGTGTCCCGCTGCAGGCACAGATTACTTGTCAACTTTATAAATGCCCCAGTACACCAATACCCTGAAAACGGCAACCACGGTGAGCGGTTTGAGCAGCCTTGGGATCCCCAAACCAATAACTCAAACCAGAGTCGTTTGGTTAGCGTATAATCAAAGAATGCACAAGACAAATTACACAAGACTTTTCCTGTAACTTCTTTGTGACCTTGACTGCATTTATTGCAAATTGCAAAAGGGTGAGAGGCGGTAGCTAGGCTGTTGGCTTACAGGAACCAAGCTAAAACATTCACAATCGGAAAAATTTCGAGCTTTCTCGGTCACTGAAGCTCTTGGATTATGAACTTGAAACTCTCCAATGTATGTCATGTCAAAAGGTGGCTTGAACTAGTCGGAATAAAGTTCTTGTTACTTATTCTTATGGCTTTATACATAAAGGATCGCCCTTTATTGAAAGCTTCATGCTGTGTTTTTTATTTTCATATTTGTCTTTCTCACTGTTGTCTTCATTTGTGAATTACCAACTCACTCAAGTTACCATTTCATAAAAAACACATTTGTTGAACTATGGAAATATGTACATGTCTAGTGTATATGTAATTAAAGATATTTGATCGTCCATAAAAGTTACAGACACTTATATAAGCAATTATGTAAGCTTCCTTTGATGGTTTGTCCTATTGCACACTCTTGAAGTAAGTTATACGAACTACACAATTGAAATTCTACTTATCAGGCTATTTTCTAGATAACACTGAAGGTCTCGCTTACGACACATTGCTTGGCCAGTCATAGTCACCCAATAGATTGAAATATAAGCTAACAACCCCCAACACTTTCTTCAACACAGTTTTTGTTTAACACCTTATGTTGAATAGCTTCATGAATTTATTTTTCTGCGGCCCAGGTTAGCGGTCTCTAAGCTTTGTTCACTTAATTTTTACGTAGCAAATCTTGCACAGAATGCAGCTCGTACAAATTCAGTATAGTTTCATTACGGGAAAGCGCAATTCAGGCTAAGCCACCAAATATCAGAAACACCTAAGCACAGTGAGATATTACTTAGGGAAACTTAATGCGCTTAATGTCAGTGTTGCATCAGTAATATGAATTGAAGTAACCTCTGTCTTTTCAGTAAATTTTACATGATCTAGTTCCGTGAGCATCTATATGTTTGCACCATGTTAGGATTACATTTTCATGTGAAAATAATTTTGAATAATTTTAAGTGATCACACTTTTTATTTAAAAAATGAAGCTACAATCTGTGGTCGATGACCATCCCATAATGGTTCTCAGCACTTCAGTGCCGTCTGGAGGCTTGTTAGGTCACCAGATAGAAAACTTTGTTGTAAAAGTACCGTCTAAGACCAATGACTGACTACAATCTGAGGATGATGACCATCCCGTGGTAATTCTCAGCACTTCAGTGCCGTCTGGAGGCAAGTTGGGTCACCATATAGAAAACTTCGTTTTAAAAGTACCGTCTAAGACCAAAGACTGACTACAATCTGAGGATGAGGACCATCCCGTGATAGTTCTCAGCACTTCAGTGCCGTCTGGAGGCAAGTTGGGTCACCAGATAGAAAACTTTGTTGTAAAAGTATCGTCCAAGACCAATGACTGACTACAATCGGAACATGACAACCATCCTGTGGTAATTCTCAGCACTTCAGTGCCGTCTGGAGGCAAGTTCGGTCACCAGATAGAAAACTTTGTTGTAAAAGTACCGTCTAAGACCAATGACTGACTACAATCGGAGCATGAAAACCATCCCGTGGTAATTCTCAGCACTTCAGTGCGGTCTGGAGGCAAGTTGGGTCACTAGATAGAAAACTTTGTTGTAAAAGTACCGTCTGAAACTAATGACTGACTACGATTGGAGCATGACAACCATCCCGTGGTAATTCTCAGCACTTCAGTGCCGTTTGGAGGCATTTGGGTCACCAGATAGAAAACTTTGTGGTAAACGTATCGTCTAAGACCAATGACTGACTACAATCGGAGCATGACTACCATCCCGTGGTAATTCTTAGCAATTCAGTGCCGTCTGGAGGCAAGTTGGGTCACCAGATAGAAAACTTTGTTGTAAAAGTACCGTCTAAAACTAATGACTGACTACGATTGGAGCATGACAACCATCCCGTGGTAATTCTCAGCACTTCAGTGCCGTCTGGAGGCAAGTTGGGTCGCCAGATAAAAACTTTGTTGTAAAAGTACCATTTGAAACTCATGACTGACTACGATTGGAGCATGACAACCGTCCCGTGGTAATTCTCAGCACTTCAGTGCCGTCTGGAGGCAAGTTGGGTCACCAGATAGAAAACTTTGTTGTAAAAGTACCGTTAAGACCAATGACTGACTACAATCGGAACATGACAACCATCCCGTGGTAATTCTCAGCACTTCAGTGCCGTCTGGAGGCAAGTTCGGCCACCAGATAGAAAACTTTGTTGTAAAAGTACTGTCTAAGACCAATGACTGACTACAATCGAAGCATGACAATCATCCCGTGGTAGTTCTCAGCACTTCAGTGCCATCTGGAGGCAAGCTGGGTCACAAAATAGAAAACTTTGTTGTAGTAGCACCATCTAAGACCAATGATTGACTACAACCTGAGGATAACGACCATCCCGAGGTAGTTTTTATCACTTCAGTGCTGTCTGGAGGGACGTTGGGTCCCCAGATAGAAATCTTTGTCGCAACAGCATTGTCAAAAACCAATGATTGACTATGATTTGGGGACGACGACGATCAGGTGATAGTCCTCAGCATTTCAGTGCCCTCTGGAGGTCCCCTAATGTCCTGGGGATGTGTCTCAGCACCTTCCAAAACAAGGTTACAAGAATGGTTCAAGCATGTCCAGCCTCTAGAGGCACTTAACACGACTATACTGATCTTTTCTCTCCCTGTGGCAGTTGCAACTATCTATAGGCAAGAGGTTACGGGTTCCGAAAATCACTGGCCTAAAACAAAAACCTGGCTCATTGAAAGAGGGTACCATTCAGAAATGGCAAAGCACAATCTAGCATCCATGCTCTCTGGTGGGAGCAGTAAATCTGTCAATAATAAACTGAAGAAAAAAAGAGGAAAAATCTTAAATACAAGGGTGATTAAGAATGATTCATATTATTTAGACAAAAATTGTTTCAAAACCCAAGCCTGCCATGATTTATGACATGCGAAAAGCCTTGGCTGATTCACAAATGATTTATCATATTGTATACTGCCACTCGTCTATCCGGCAGAATGAGCTCACAAGCACGCTCATTGTCGTCATCAGTCGTCGACATGCACAGGCATAAGCTCCGTTATGGCTGACACTTGTGGATCCTTCATATAACTTCTATACCCATTCGAACACAGACTCCTCCACTTGTAGATAGACACATAGATATTTATTTCGGCTCAGGAGAGCCGCGTACAAATTACAGACGGGGCAGCTATTCTTTCTTGCACCACTGCCACAACTACCACACAGTCACAACTGCCTGCACAGCAGTAACCGTAGAGACAGCAACGTTGTACGAAAAGGGCTGACAAGACAGAGTGACCAACTCTAGGTGCAAGATAACAGAAGTGCTAATAATTTTTTAATCACTGTCGTATAACATGAATCCTTTTTAGCGCCTATATTCTGGCTCCGACCATACATAAATCTCGATTTCTTTATTTCATGAGCCAATTTCGGTAACTGAATACTTATAGAATTTATACCAAGGCATCCTTGTATGGTCATATCCACTACATATGCAATTTATATCTTTCTATAGATTCAAACTTATCTACTTTGACTTTATTATGATCATAAACGTCAAAATAAAATGGGTTGTTTAATCTTCAGAGACTGTTGAGTCACTCAGCTATAAAATTAGATGGTTTCTGTCACCGCTGTTGAGGGCAAACCTTCCATATGCAGCACGACTGCTAACTGGGGGTTTTTACATGCAACTTTCAAACCTGACCTTCCAATCTTCTGTGTACTAGATGAATGATTATGGTTCTGCTAGCCCGTGGGTCACAGGTAGCTGACCCCCTACCTAGTAAATTATTTTCCCAAATATATAATTAAGATGCCCAAATCACCCTTCATGAACATTTTGTGTTTTCGCTAATTATGCAGCTCACTTCCGTAAGCAATTTGACGATCGAAAGTTTGAATAAGCAAGGCATGACTTTTGGGCCAGTGCCGAGCTATTAGCCAAGAATAATTTAAGCACAAATATCTATTGAAATGCGAACTGAAGCCAAAATACTAAAATACATTACTCTGTCTGTCTGTCTGAAAAACTTTATTACAGGTATATGAGGGAGGTAGTTTGAGGTGGCCCGGGCCGGGCCACCTCTCACAAACACTAGGTCGGCTCCTTAGGTTAGGTAATCACGTCTTTCAATATATTCCATTTCATTATGAATATTAAATCGAATTTTTATCTCTGGGGCATGCTTTGTCGCAATGCGCAAGTGTTGTGTGGTGAAGTAGGTATCATGAAAACACCCAATACTCGGCAACAACGTTTCTTGGCAATGCAGTAAAGAGGAGGAGATTCCGCGCACAGCTTTATTCAGCGCTCAAAATGGGAGAGGGAACGCGTGCCTGTACCCTCCACTGGATTGCCAAAAAAAGTTGTGGGCCAGTGTAGGGTGTTTTCATCATGCCTACTTCACCACACAACACTTGTGCATTGCAACAAAGCACATTCCATTGGTGAAAATTATATTTAATGTTAATAATGAAATGGAATATATTGAAGGACCTGATTACCTAACGATTGTTAGCTTCTGCGATACTGAACAGCATGTGGTAACATGTGTACGGAGAGGGCCATGGCATATATGCTGTGGCACAGTACACTGACCACAGGGTGAATATGATTCAGGTACGGTGTGGTTTTAGGTACACATATGAATGCTGAATTCATTATTGTATTATTCAAGATGGTATCCTACATCAGCATATTCCCCACACTCGTCATTTTTACTAGAGGCTTGTAGGTATGAGTAAAATACTGTGACTATAGGTTAGGCTTGTGCCACATTGAACTTTGTATATGCAGTTTGGCACTCATGCCATCACCTATTGATAACAATTTGTCTCATGTGCTTCTAAGCTCAGTATGAACCCAATTTTCACTTTCACAGCTTTCACATATTTTCAAGTTCCAATAAACTAATGCATTCTTTTAACAGTTGCTGACTACTCTGTTGAAAATACAAGGAAAACACCTATGGTATTCCTAACATTATTTTTACTATATGGTTAGGGAATTATTAACAGCTACAGGAAGAGACTGAAACAAACAACTGATAGCCTAGAGATAAGCAAAATACCAGCAATAGGTGAAACACCAAGAAAAACTGAAGTAAGCACTTACAATGTTGACAATCTAGTGCTCCATCCCAGTTGCTTCCTGCTTTTCTTTAAAGTTCCTATCTCCAGTGAAAAACTTATCAATATGCAAAGTAAGTAGTTGTTTATGGCAGCAGTTTAGGTAGAAGCGGGTGGGTGCCAAGTTTTGAAAAGTGGCTCTAGGCAAATATGTGATTTAGATATACCAAACTCCATGTAATCAAAGGAACACGGATCCAGAAGACAAACCCAGAGAACGGAGGAGACACTGACCAATGATTACTAGAAGATATTGATAGGAGTAGACGCCTTTATAAAGAGAATTGTCGACTTCATCCAGACTGATATATTTTGTGCTGCTCTGCTTCTCTGTGGGGTACTGCACGAACAAACAATTTTCATCGTGCTTGAAATGCATCAAAAATTTCTTTACTACAACCAAGTTCAAACTTTTGCGCATCTCATCGTTAGATGGCATTGTAGACCATAGTAACTTCAACCTCATACAGGTTGTTACAGAGGGGTTTTTGGTAACCACCAACAAGAATACCCTAGAACTGGGGTGAAACAATCTGTGCGCATGTATGTTTATGCGAGTGTAGGGGGAGGCGGCACTTTTAGACTGCCTAGGGTGGCAAAGTGATAAGTCCTCCACTTTCTTTTTGCAAATATGAGACTAGCCCAACTTGGACTTCTGGTCTATCAATTACAAAATGAGATTGGGGACAGTGACACCAGTGCAAGGGATGTACCAGACCACTCGCACAAATGAATTGTAGGAGAATACAACTGCAGAAGCCGCCCCATTACGCATGAGTACAGTAAAATGTATTACTTATAAAAAAGCTAGTTGTGAAATGAATAAAAACTAAAGGTAAAAATGATTCTCTACAATACAGAGCATCCACTTGTTGGCCAGAAAACTTGTCAAAGGATGGTGTTGCTCATGATGCCCATCCAGCATTTTGAAGCCATGCCTAGGGGCACTTAGGCTTGTTGTAAACACACAGTTGATGAGAAGGGTCTTAGTGTTGCTCTTATCAGAGCCTGCAAGGCGACTGTTTGGTTGGCATAGCTAGGAAAACACACCAATGCCTTACAGCTTCAGATCCACAGGAAGTACTGCTTCGATCAGTTCAAGCACCATGTTATGAAGAATTGCTGTTGCCACAATGCCGGAAAGTGCAGTGTCCAGTTGTCAGGATGAGCTTGAAATCAGGAAACCAGCATTTTTGTACATCCTACTGCCCTTCCATAAGGTGGACATGTCTATGTATGCATACACACAGCCATTGGTGTAGCAGGAATTATATTCGGGGGGGGGGGGGCTTTCTTTCATATTTGCGTATAGTAGTCAATGTACTGTACGACTGACGGATACAGGCACAGCCGTCCCGAACCTTCGGGTGGTAGTCCTTCAATATTTGTCTTGCTTTACTAACAAAAAAAAGAAAAAGTGATGATTTCAGGGAGGGAATTTGGGGGGGGGGGCAGGTTTGACCTTTCAAACTACCCCCGTGCCTGAGCCACTGCACTCAGAATTTTAAGCATACAAAATGGGAGCGCATAGTTGAAGGGATGTTGAACAAAACTTTAATGCATGTGATAGTCACAGCATTCAGCTGTTCAAGAGGGGTCTTAACCACCAACATTAAGATTCAAACACGAGCCCTGTCTTTCCTCCCTTAGGCAATCGTCTCTGGTGCTGCAACTAGTGTCATGATGTCGTGTAAGCAAGCAAAGCCTTCATCTCATAGGAAAAGACCAAACCTGATCTCTCAACAATTGCCCTAAAAGCCCACTGGTTAAAAACAATGCTCCTATCCAGTGATTTGGATACTGTACCAGAATGCTTCCGATCAACAGCTGGTGGACCAACGTTTTCTGCACAGTGCACCTACCGCAACTGAGATCGACATGTACTACCGTTGGTGACTGCATAGAAAGGGGTGTGCAGTCACCACAGAAATGACACCTTTAAATGGCTTGATTGTGTCAAAACCTTTGGTAATGGAACTACGTATATTTTGTTTTAGTGAAGGGGAAAGAAGGTATAACTACCAATACACCAAAGCGATACTACAGGCATCGCTTTGGTACAAACTGTCAATTTTTGAACACGCAAAGGTCACCCAGAACCGTTTTTTTTTCTTTAATTTTCTGCTGATAGAGAACCAGAAGCTCGTTCGTGAGTTAAAATAGGCAGATCTGAAGTTCATACAAATAGACGGCGGCAGACTTCGATCTACGAAAACTCCCACTAGTACATCACATCATGCCGATGAGAACGGTCGTCTCTTCGCATCACCGGCCCCAGCCTGCCCTAATACAGCGCTGAACGAATTTCGCATTGTAGTCATTACGGTTTGTCGTTGCCAAAATATTCCTAAAAAGCGCGATCACCAGAAAAGTTGCGGTTATGGAACGATACTGTTTTGTGAAGCCAAGATTATACTCGCGAGACAAGGAAAATTCACTGAAGATTGTCTCAAAACTCGGAAAACGAAAAAAATTGAATTTTTGCTATTTTATTACTTAAAAGCGCCGCAACCTGATGCATACGGCAGAGGTGTCGACAATCAGCTGATCGCCAAGATCATGTACTGCCACTATTCAACGCGCTGATCGGATTGAAGGATATGCGTTGCAAGCAGAAATAAACAAAGTGGTAAATAACAATACGTTACAGTTATGCGAATATCAGAAAGTACATACGAATAAGCTCGTTGACAGAATAACCAACGGGAAGACAGACGTGAGCCCCACAGCTGCGTACGTATCTCGGTTAGGGCTAACACGGACTGAAAGTGGAGAGCCAACTTGAAAACAGGGGTCGATAAACTTTTCACGCGACAATATTTGGCATCCTTGTCCCAATCGAAGGTCATTCTGTCGGAACACTCACGCTGTTGTAGCCTAAAACACTTTGTGCAACCAATTTCGTCCACCACGTCGACCGCCACAAACCAGCCGCCATGTTTTAAATCCAGGATTAAGAAACAACCAAAAACTAAGCGCCCAATGTTGAGAGCTTAAGTTAAGCGTATTTTAGTGCTAGGTTTAGCGATAAGCGATTTTGGTGCAGCTGAACGAAACCAACACTTAGCTTAGGTTCCCGGCTAAGCTCCGCTTTGCGCTAAGCGGCGTCGGGGCAACCGGCCCTTAAACAATCTTCCATGTCCACAAGGTCTTCGGGTCAAGATATACAATTTCCAAGTCGAAATGTCTTTAGAGGTTGTTCATTTTGACTAAGAATTCGCAATTTTCGCAGTGATTGATTTGAGAACGTTTTTGAGGCAGTAAATGAAGTTGTCATTTCCCAAAACTTAAGCAATAAAAACAAACTAAAATAAATGACTTTTACTTGAGAGATAGCATATGACAACAGGGGGCTATGACAACGTCGTAAATTCTAACCGAATAACATTGTTTCTATCTTGCACCTGCAGGGGGGGGGGGGGGGGGGGGGGGGTGTCGTGTTGTGCAATGAGCGATGCAAATTCGCTGGACTATGATTGTGACGACATTGTACGGGAAAAAACAGTAATCTTTTGGGCAAGTTCTTCTCTTCTCTTGGTGTCAACTTTCGCATTCCTCAGTCTCGGGTTGCGTCAAGATGTTCAATGTGAACCAACTCACTTGCGCCTTTACGCTCTGTTAGTAACGTTTTGTCGAACAGCGGGCTCCCTCCACTTCATTATGAGAATCGAAAAGTTGTATCCCACTGTCCTTTCCGTGGTTACTTCGTAAGCGCTTCAGTCTGAACACATTTTTATTTGTGCCAAATTGTTGAGAAACCCTTTGTGTATACTCCGTTTTATACTAAGTGTGCCTGTAAAAGCTACAGGCGCGAACATTGGGCTTGATCCCGCAGCTCATTCGGACGCGTTCTCGCGCAAACAAAACCCTAGATGAAGCCACGCGCTCGCGCCAGTAGCTTCGACAGCGTTGCACACTAAGCATGAAACAGAGCATACTGCATACAGTTTTCAAAGCAAAAACAAGTACTGCATAATTAGTTCACAAGACAATTTATACAGTTACACTTAAATTGTTTTCTAAGTACTTTGTAGAGGTTAATAATTTGGTCGCCACAAACGAAAAAAACGACTTTCAACATAGGAATCCGTGTTTTCGGTGTTAATTTTTTTTTCAAATTCTGACTTTTTTTTAGGGGGAGGGGAGAGGGAAAGGGGGCGAGTTACAGATTCGTTTTTTTTTTTGCGTAAATTGGTGATGTTATAACCAATTTATTTAAAAAAAAACACCGATTATGTGGGAAATATATAAACCCTGTAAACAAACACAGTCAAATTTGAAAAGAAAAAAAAAACACGAAACCATACTTACAACTTATAGCTAAACCACATGTAACCCCCCCCCCCCCCTCTCCAGCCCCCCCTTCCCCCCCCCCCCCCCCCCCCCCCCACCCCGAAAAAAAAATTAGAGGTGAAAATGCATTAATAGTTGTAGAGCTGCGAGATTTTTTTTTATAGTTTTAAAATATGTTGTAAAAACGAATACAAGAAAATATTGTAAGTGTGTCAGTCATTAAATAGCATTCATAAGATATTTGAGACTAATAACAATTTGGTGGTGCTCGTGCACTTGCCTGCCGAAAAAACAAACATAAGGTGCGTATAGGCCTGTATACACATCACAAACCTATTTATGTGTTCTCGTCTTTGGTAAAAAAAAAAAAAAAAATTGTTAATTTCAGAATGCTATATATCGAAGGGCGAAGTCACAGAAAACACAACTGTGCTCAATGAGAGAATAGGAGTTCAGTGCACGCTCCCCCCAGGCGCAGTGCGTCCGCTCCGCTTTCGAGAACACATCTGCGCGACATCGGCCAGGTCGGTTTCAGGCGCGAGCAGATGAGCAAAGGTCGCTGCTGATCGAGAGGGACGACATCGTCGCCACACGAAGCAGGGCTATTGAGAAGAGTACCAGGAGGATTCTATTCCTCGTGTCGTGGAGAGTGAAGGCAGGACACGATTGTAACTTCGACTCAGGACATCCTCATGTATGACAGTGGTAAGATAAGACATTCCCTTTTTTACCTGACTTATTATGCAACCGACTTCTATAACGAGACTTGGCAAGGGAATCATATTTCACAGATCAATGAAAATAGTGCATGCTTTGAAGATGCCATTTTAGTATGCATCCTCCTGTTACTAAAGTCCATCGCACGCAACGTATAGCATCGACAGTCGTGACCGCAGAATTTTCACGCCATTCCGGAGAAACTACCCTAATGACCATAAGGCTCCGTGTATTTCTAAGAACAGCGTTCCTCCCTCGCAACCAAGAGTGTAGGCATCTCGCGTTCATGACGCCACCAATAATGTGTGAGATAATTTATTGTGCGTGCTAAATGCTGTGAATTAAAACAAAACAGGGTTTTTTCCGAAATAGCACTGCATAATTGTTTATATAATAGGCTATGACGCCGGGGGTCGTCCGGTCGCGTCAGCTCATGTCGACATATCCGCCCACGCCACCTCGGCAGGAGGGTTTTCGTGCTTACCTTTGCCACGAAGCATTTGCCTGTCTAGGGCACCATGGCGCAGGATATTCCTGGCCACGTTGCTGACTCTTCAAACCAGATTGGGGCATGCACAGCGTCGTCCTGAATTTAAAAGCGCAGTCGTGAAAAGGCTCCACCTCGCCGGTCATGGTGGACTCTAAAAAAATCTTGTCGTAACAAAAAGAAATCATTCAAGGGTTCTTTGGCTTGTTCATAGTTTTGGACCCTACACTGTTAGCAAGTGCCATGTATTTGGTGAATATTTGGGGTGAAAAACACGCTATTAACACAAATTACCGTAAATTTACACGATGAGTAACGGATAATACGTACAGATATCATGCGAGGTTGTAAAAAAACGTGTTTTGGTTTGGTCATACACGCATAACCGTGTAGCCGACCTCGATAACACGCATCGCCTCCGGCGACGACCGCGGCATTGCCGGCTATCGAAGCACCGGAATGCTTGGGGACACACTTAGAAAGGACCGTCGAGACAAATGCCGCGGAAAGAAACATGTCTCGTAAGCAGATATGCACCAAAAGCAATTACGCCATGTCGCATGACGTTGGCGAAACCCGCGCTTACCGTGGCTCGCCGCCATTTTCTGGTCGATGGCAATGCGGCTTCCTCATGTCGCCCATGTTTGCATTTAGTTTAGGGCTCTTGGTAATAGTTTCTTACACACCACAAATAAAGTCATGGGTCCAATTATTAGTTCAAAACAGTTAAAATGGGTATAAAAAGCGTGTCTTCGATGTGAACACGTGACATTGCAGTTGGTTTCGTTTTTGCTTCAACCTTCAACTGCTTCAACTGCTTCAACTGCAAGCGATCTGGCCGATCTGGCCATGGCGCAAGCGCAGCGTCGATGTACGGTGGAAGCAAGAGCCGGTTGGCTTTCGTTCTTTTTGTTTGACCGGAGAAATTTCTGGCAGCCGCTATTGTTTTGGTTTGACGGGACGCGAGAAGCTTCGCATAGAGCTTCGCAGTTTGCGAGCACATAGTGAAGACGTGACCGGAGAAGTGCCCCTGTGATGTTCCCGGAAGACGGAAAGTACCATTCGTCGTGTGTGCTTTGAAAGCGAGGGGAGTCACAGGGTCCACGAGTGCGCAACCACAAGCCAAGGTTCACGACAGCGCTGCGTTCTTCGGCGATCTCGTTCTGTTTGGGGCAACACGGCGATGCGAGAAAGGGCCGAAACGTTCGTGGTGTGTGGTGCGGTGCTTGTAGGTAGAAACCCGCACTAACGCGGAGCTCATATTGGTTGTTGTGGGGTTGCGTTTGGCGGGTTTAGCCCCGTCGTCGTCAGCTAATCCGGTCCAGCTGGTCGGGGAGGACGCAGCGAGCGTTCTTAAAAGTAAATCTTCCTTCGTTCCGTTTCAAAATGTGGAAGATTCCCGACACATACCGTGAGTAAAATGCTGCGGACGTTTTCAACAAAATTACGTCGTTTTAATTGAACAAGGGACTTCGGATAGTTTCCCTAAATCTGCCGTTTCTATGCTTCGTGTCGTTAGACTGCATTTGCACAGCGACGTGTTCGCACAGCGACGCACACCGCTCGAGTAGATGATTCGGTCCCGCAAACGACCGGTTATACAGAATTTCAGGGAAACTTAAGTCACCACCGATGTTTTCCTGTAAATCTCGTGTGACTCGTGTGAGTTTGTTGCGCTCATCATGCGGTGTAAATAAACTAGGGCAAGATTTTCTACCTGCCCACAGATGCATGAACTGAGACCAATTTTTTACGTAGAGAACATAGTGGTTTTGTTTACATTGGGAAGAGGCCCGAATTTGTCTCTTTTCCCTCTGGCACTGCCCCAAGTTTCAAGTTGCAGTTTCAGTAGACATACCTACTAACAGGTACAAACTGCTCTAAAGCAGGTAAAAGACTGGGAAGTCAGGACGGTGCGGACACCGTGTTTTGCGCTTCTCGCAAGGTGACTGATGCTTTTGCGAGGTATGCGGAATATGCAAACGATTTTGTTATGCCCTTCGTTTGCGTCTCCAGAAAAAAGAATAAGATTATTTACAAATTTAGGCGCAATCACAAGCCAAGATTTACGATAACAGTGCGTTCGCTTCGGTGGTCCGTGTAGTGGTATTATACGCTGCTTTCTGCAACACCGCGTCATGACGAAGAGCTGGAACGGTCACGGTCCGTGCTGGGCTAGCGGTTGACAGAAACCCGCATCGCCCGCATCGGCACCGAGTGCACTTGGGCTGTTGATGCTCGAGCCTTTCATACGCGGCTTGTCGCCAGCTGATCCTGCTGCTCGACGGTGAGGAAGCGGCGAGTGTGACCTCTGAAGTAAATGTAAATCCTCGTTCATCCAGTTATCCAGTGTCAAAGTGTGGAAGATGTCCAACGTGTACTAAGGGCGGGAACTACGAGCGTTTTGCCTTGCTTTTTTAACCGAAACCAGAGTAGCGAGATAATTGCCTTGCGTACTCCAAAATGACGCAAGCAATATGTTTTAACAGGTCGAGTACGTCACCGCGGATGTAGGCGAGACTGTGCACTGTTTAAACGCTTGCAGTATCCACGAGTGCTACCAGAAAAACGACGTCAACAGAGAAGGAGCTCGCGATTTTAGCATAATGCAGTGCCACGGGCTCGTGAATTTTCAATGTGGCTATATAGAAATATAAAAAAAAACAAAAAAAACCGCATCAGCGCCACATTAATGATCACGAATAACACCGGTCACAAACTCCCAAGCCTCACCGCTTCGCTCGACACCAACACAACATACGACAAAAATCTGCATCAAAACGCCCCAAAAGTGAAGGCGTCTGCTCCCGTACGCGTACTAAAATTAGCGGAAGTGAAGTGTTGGGCGGATGTCCTTCACAATAATATATATAAAAAATGCCTTGCGCAAGTATAATTTCCATTGATTATTGAATACGTACTGATACAATCCCAATCATTTGTTTTTCTATCTGATTCAAGCGAGTCGGACTGCTCATAACACTGGTCGAGCATGAAAATAACAAAAATTTAAACTTTTTCATGGCCGGTTTAAGATTAATTGTTAGTACATCGTTGTTTTTCGCAAAGGACTAATTTTACAGATTTTGCCTCCATACTTTTTAAATGCAAACAGCTCTTACATACGGCTGTCCATTGTGCCGTGTTTTGTGTCTTCTTCTATAATTCGGTAACGGTCAGCGACCAAAGAGCTCACCCGTACATGTCAAGCATATATACGCCGCGGGGAGAGTGCGTTGTTAGTAGGAAGTGTCGGGCGTAGTGTCGGTGTTTTGTTTGTGTATGTGTCGCTGCTGTGTCCTACGTGGTGCTCGTGTTGTCTGTGATGTATGTAGAGTAGCAGTCTACTCGTGATAGTTCCCAGCGTATTAACCGACTCCTGCTTTTTTTTTCATTGGTTGCTAGAAATCGCACTAGGTGGCGCAAGTTACCGCCCGATTACAAGAGTTTGCTTGAGCTATTTATCCATGTAAGTTCAATATTTGTTTTGTTTTTTTTTTGTTTTTTTTTTGTCTAGCGGTTTTGTCGTAGCTGCCGACGCCACCGACCGCCGACGATGCACGTAGGTACCTTTGCACGTAGCTACGTCCGCCGCTCGGAGACTGTTTACTGTGCATAAAAGACATCGAACGAGAACGAACGCGTCCTGTATGCCTTCAGTTCGGCTGAAAGGCGCGGCTGGCTGGGCTCGTCCCTCGCCTGTTCTCGGCTGCTGGCCGCCATGTTTCATAAGGAACACGTTGAACCGTGCTTCTCGGAAGGCAAACACGGTGTAGCGTGTTAACTTTACACAGCACCTCATGTGTAGACGAAAAACACAGATGGCTCCGTGTAAAACGAACACGTTTCGACGTGTTTGCTATGGGACAACGGTTTACACGTCTGGGCGTGTTATTTTTGCTAACAGTGTAGAAAGTTGTTTTAAGTATCCCCTAAAAGGGTTCTTTGTGAAAAACCTGTAAAAAGGTCCTTTTAAGTTTTCTTCTAAATTTTAATACGAAAAAGTTTTTCATCGTTCGTTTGCTTTTCTAGTGCTCCAGGAGGCGATAATGCTTGAGGCGAACGTATTCTTCACGAGCTGAAAGGGTTCTTGGGGCGTCAAAGCACATTTCAAGAACGCATATTTGTAGAGTGTGGCAGCCACCATTGCAAGAACTCCAGACTCGTAGGAGGGTTGTCTTAGGTTTCGCCCCTATTCCAACATTTTTCGTCTTACCCGAGCAACGCAAAGGCTTTGTGGCAAAAAAAAAAAAAAATGTATACCAACTTATAAAAAAAAGCAAAAAAGGCATGCAGTTTTAATATTTAAAACGCAGTTGGGGCTCGGCGCGTGAGCGATGGTGATGACACTATTCCCTTGGATGCAGTCAGTGCTGGTGGTAAAGCCTTACATGTAATGACGTTACCGGTAACGCCTCACTTTTTTCAGTTACGTAGTGAGGTACTCGTTCCTTTTTTTTTGACAGTAATAGGTAACGTACTGACGCTACTAATTTCGATTAACGTTACATCTTCCCAAAACCTGAAAAAAAGAACTCTCACTGTACAAACTCCCCAGCGCCCACGCCCTTTGACAAAAAACACTGCCGCCAAAAATAAATAAAATAAATGCTGTTACCGTCAATTAATAAAAAAATAATGCAAAATGACTTGCGTCAGATTTTATTGATAACTGTAACGGTAACGCGTTCCTTTTATTTTGACGTAACGTATGTCGGTAGCGGATCCTTTTATTTTGCAAGTAACGATGTAACGTATTTCTTTACTTTTTTTTAGTAGCAGCTTAACACTGGATACAACAAAGCGCTTGGGCACCTACTCCAAACCATCCCATGTTTCTTGATTTGTCGAGAAACTGAGACCTAAACTTTGTGTTCCCGCTCTTGTCTGGTTAAAGTTTCTTCAAAGTTTCCCGGATACCCAGAAGGAGCAAGGTGGGCTACTCACGTTCAAACTACCCGCAGTAGTATAATTCAACATTGTAAAAACCAAGTCGTAGGACAAAAAAATCAAAAAATAAACTTTCAGCCTTTCCACTCTGGTGAAAAAGGAAGACCAGCGAAGCTGTACGCTCGTGCCGTGTTTTTTGTTCGTCCTCGTCTGTTTTGCACGCTGTTTGCTACAATGAGTTCCCACCAGCTCGACCACCTATCCATTCTTCTATAATAGCTGAAAGGTTGCCGCCATCTATTAGCGATGGCGGCAACCAGACTGGTTGTCTGATGGTCGTCGTCGCTCATAGATGGCGGTAGCTGTCCAGAGTTCTGTGTAGTTTTGTGTCGACATTTCTTTGGTACCGGGCATGAAACTGGAGAAACTTGTCTTTAACAGCTCCGCTGTAAAAGGGACAACACAGACACAGGTCTCAAACTCAGCTGTACATTTATTCCCCCAGCCTCGCTTTTAAAGACAACACACCGCCATCCCTCGAGCGCACGACATCACTCTGTCGAGCACTCTCTCACCCCAACTCCCTTTTCAGTTCGTAAACAAGATCAGCAAGCTAACCTCAGATTCGGACGGAATCACTTCCCTCAACCCACAACCTTGACGCCGACACCAGGCGGGAAGCAACAACCGCTCCACAGATCGTTGAACTAAACTAAGCCTATAATTTTAACCTTGAGAACTCCGATGAAACTCGACAAAGCGTGTGACCTCCAGAGTCGACAACTTCTTAACCCCATCCTCAGCCACCCTCTCTCTCTCTCTCTCTGAAAAAAAAATATGAAGGACGAAAACATTCAATACTTGTTAGTGAGTGCGTTGGTAATGATGTGTTTTTAGAAAGAGTTATATACGAAAAGACATGGGACGGGACAATAGGGAGTTTTAGCAGATCGTTTCCTCGCGAACGGTTCGCCCTCAGAGATACAATAGTAAGGGTGCAGGCGACCTCGAACGCATCGGCGACGCCACTGCGCATGCGCGCGCGAGTCGTTCGGGGCGTCGGGAGGCTTTTCTCGTTCGTTTCTCCCATTCCGGCCGCGAGAGCCGTCACCGCAACGCAGCCAGCACCGTTCATGACTCGTGTGAAAAAAAAGATGGCGGTCGGTTCGGCGACTGACTTCGTTGACCCAGTCGAGCGTTCGGCTTAGTACAGCGAGAGGCGAATTTCCGTCCTGCTAATCTGCTTCATTCGAAAGTCTGAACTAAATAATTTCGAGGACTGCTCACAGTAGTAAGCGATCGCGAATGCCGTAAACTGCGCATGCTAGTAAATATTTGCGATCTGCGGGCAGACTAGCTGCCGTGGCGACCGCGACCAGACGAAATGATTTGGTTCAACGGCACACAACGTGAACGATCGTTCAAATTCAAGATGACCGAGACACACCACATACCTTTACGCTCGTTCAGATACTTTTTACTCTATCTAGCTTCGCAGTTCTTGAAATTTCAACCGGCAAATGTTACGTCGGCCGTCTTGTTTACATCAGGCGTACGCCGCAAACACGAGCCGCCACGAACTTACACGATGCAGAATGTTTCACATGTTTACTAGAAGATGGCGCAACCGTTAAACACTATCATCATAATCTTTTCCACGGTTGCGCCACTCTCACGATTCGCTAAAATATGTCAAATTTCACGTACGGTTTCACGAAACAGACTCGCTGCACCGTTCGTGATTTCGGAAGCGTATGCTCAAAAAACGACTCGCTAAAACTCCATATTGCATCTTGTCCCGTCTCCTGTCCCGTCTCCTGTCCTTTCGCATATAAATCTTTTTAAAAAACACAAAACATACAACAATAGCACTTTTGAAGAACCCTAAAACAGCTGCGAAAGAACACGTACTTCCAAAAACAAAATGAAAACCAGGAAACCATGGCTTGCACAATGAAACCACACACTCAAAGGCTTAGAAATCTCTTCGTTGCCGCGTTTATGAATGTTAACGGGTTCTAATAGAGTGTGTGCTTTGATCGTGCGAGCCACGGTTTCCTGGTTTTGTTTTTGTTTTTGGAAGAAAGTGTTTGTTCGCAGCTGTTTTAAGCCTCTTCAAAAGTGTTGTTAATGTATCTTTTCTTCTTTTTTTTTTTTTTTAAAGAGAGGGGGGTTGGGTTGAGGGGGGGATTTAAGAAGTCGACTCTGGAGGTCACACGCTCTGTCGAGTTTCATCGGAGTTCCTCAAGGTTAAAATTACAGGCTTAGTTTAGTTCAGCGACCTATGGCGCGGTTGTTACTTTCCGCCTGGTGTCGGCGTCAAGGTTCTGGGTTGATGGAAGCTACTCAGTCTGGGTCTAAGATTGGCTTATTGATCTTGTTTACGAACTGCGGAGGGGGTTAGAGAAAGGATGGGGTGAGAGAGTGCTTGAAAGTGTGATGTCATGCGCTTGAGGTACGGTGGTTTGTTGTCCTTATACGCGAGGCTAGGGGAATAGATGTTCAGATGAGTTTAAAACCTGGGTCTGTGCTGTCTTTTTTCTTTTTTTTTTTTTCTTACTTTTTTGGGTTTTACGATGTTTAAAGTTCACCAGCTCGCTTGCATCCCCTCTGTAATTTCTAGTTTAATTCGACTTCCTGACTCTGGAACTAGAGCGCACGAGCATCACCTTCTGCATAGCAAGGCTATATTGCTTAATATTTTGACGTCAACAAAAAAAAGGCCGACGCGGTCATAGATGGGACACGACTGCTGTGGAACTCTCGTTTCGGTCGCTCATTGATTTACCACGAGTCTTAACCGTACACTGACGCAGCACTCCTGTTCAACTGGTCCCTCTGGGTGACTGCTTGAGGTGACGCAGAATATTCAGTGCTAGGGCTTTGCAATCTACGAGGTGTTGGCGCGAGAACGGGAGTAAGTTATGACTGAGCCGCGATTTCCATGGCAGCAAGCTTGGCGTGTGGGTTGGGTTCCATCATCTTATGACATCGGGTTTTCAAGCCTCCAGTGTGTTTTCAAATACACTTGCATTTGATTACAACCGACTGAGACAAGACCGGTTTTTAAACCTCTTGTGGCAGCTTCAAAGTTGTTTCCAAGTGTGTGAAAGGGAATGTACACTTCCTAAAATTCAAAGTAAAATCACTTTTTTTTTTTTCGGCGCCATAACAATTCGGCGTATGCTCACTAAGCGTCCAAAATGATGAATAAAGCATTCACGTGCGCCCCTGTGCCCCGATATCTGCGAGACCAAGAAAATGACTGTATGCAACAGACGCAGAAGGTGGCGTTCCTGTTGTAGTGTTTACTTCGCGTTCACACCCTGAGACTCAATGAACTAGTTGGTGTTTGTGCTGTATTAAAGAATTGAGAAGTAAAGAGTATTTATTGAAAGTGAAGTAACTAATGTCAGTGTCTGTGGCTGTGGTTGTATATATATCTCCGTCAAGATGGTGCCGTCAACGTACGTTGGCACACATGTCGTAAATTTAAAAAAAAGTATATATTTTGTATTAATAAGTTCTCCAGGGTAGAAAGCGCGCCTATGCGTATTTAGCCCGTGGGAGGAAGGGTAGTGCCGGACTGAACTGAATTCGACGACTGAATTGACACCTAAATTTCTCGTAGAAGGTTTGCTCGTGACGTGTCCTCTGTCTTCGCACAAAACAGGCATTGGAAAATACAAGAAGCGTGATTTCTGTCGAGGGTTAAAATCTAAAATGAGGCGCGTACGTTGGAGAAAAAGTATCTGTATATTGAATAGCATTGGCCGGATAAAAAACTCCTGTTGACTTAGGAGCCGTCACATTGATTGCACAAATAACTTGTTTGCCTATTACAATTTCTAAAAAAATGCATTTCACTGTGCCAATGTCAGAATAACGCCCTTAATGTCATAATATTATGGCGTCTGCCAGTTATCATAAAGAGGCACTCAAACAACCTTTGTAAAAGCTACCCCAACTATCTATATTTTCTAAAATCACGGCCGTTACCGTTTTCGGCATACTATAGTTAGTATCGCGAAATCTAACCTAGTTCTTGTAAAACTGGCAAAAGAAAATGAGGGTAAATTCAGCATTAAAATATACCCTCACCTTTCAGGGCCGCGAGGTAAGTGGCAGGCAGGCTTGCACGTCTAGCAGGGAAACTAAAAAAATAGACTATCCCGGTCATTCTTTTGTGCTGATGCGCGGGTGCGGCAGCGAGCTTCCAAAGCATTCATGACACCAAGAAAACTGCTTTTAATGACTCGGGAACAAATGCTACAGTCCAAAAAGTGAACCCTTTTCTGCCGCTCATATCACGTTTTTGTTGTTGCCAATAGAGGCTTTTAGCTTGCAAAAACACGGAGAGGATCAAAATTGTAACTTAAAAACTTTTGGGTGAAATTATTCCAGAGGAGAGATGTTTGTTTTGTGTGTTGAGCAAATTGTCAATAAATCGGGACTTTGAAGGAAACGCCAGAGTACCCCTTTTAGGGTCATGTGAACTATCGTAAACGTAGCACAGGTTGGTGTGCATGACTTGAAGAAGGTCTATATTTTTGCGAGTTTTTGTGCTCATGTAGGGCTTATGTGGAGCTATCGAAACTAGCCTTTTCCGCTGAAAATTGAGGTTAGTTCTGTTTATAACAGAAAATTATAACGAAAAAGTTTGGAGCCAGGAACAAACTGGCTTTACGTATTTTGAAGCTGTTTATATTGTAGAAATAATTCCTGGACACCCTAATAAACGAATGCAGGTGGACATATACAATTGACTATTTTATAGAAAAATATGTTACACTCAGAGTAAAATTAAATGTAATAAAACATTCAAAAAGGCTGCACTATTACCAACACACATGACGGTAAACATCCACAGCAATCGAATAAGAAAAAAAATATATAAACCATTGCCAATAAAAAAAAAAGACAGGTTGAAAGAAAGACAAAGAAAAAACAGAGTAAACTAAATCCAACGATTCGAGAATGTGCACAACACACGCCAGAAGTAATGGAAGAAAATCAGCCACTCTGACGGTACGCCCGGTGACCACAATCAATATCAATTAGAGATACGGAACTGGAGGCGTGCTTTCCGGACGGAATTCCGCTGATCCGAGGAAATCCTTTTTTTTTTTTTTTCAGCCCGAAAGCGGAGCACTGCTGCGAGTACAGTTGCGTTTCCATTCCGCCAAATACGAATTCGTTCCATCGGGCGCCTCCTGATCTTCCTCGGGATGGCCGAGGATTAGTTAATGAATATGGATCTTCTGTTGACGTCGAGCAATACTTTCTCGTTCTCGCAGAATCAGTTACGCTGTGCAAATAGTAGTAGTACTCGAGTTTACAGCTCGCGGGCAGGAGTTAGAGTGATATCTATATCGTCTCGCTGCAATTCAACCAGACCCGTGAATTCTTTATCAATTGTTGTACAGTGCGCCCCATACTTAACGTCGCCACTGGAACGCCCGACTTTTGCGGAGCAGCGCTATCCTGGCGGTAGCCGTTTCAACTACTAGTCAGTCACGTAAAGGCCATTCCCAATCTTCGGAGGACCGGGGAAGGGGAGGTAGCAGGGCCGCCGCTAAGGGCCCCTAGTCCTGACTCTGCGAATCACAGACTCATATCGTCAGAATGGCGTTTCTTTTTTTTTTTTTTTTTGTGCGCTTTGTTTGCATTTTGGCAGAGCCTTTAAGATTTCTCCTCTACGACGCATTATCAATTTTTATTCGTTATCAATATTAAAGGAGGAAACAAAACGCAAAAAGAAAAGCAATTCTGACTGTATGAGTTTGTGATTCGCAGAGTCAGGCGCCCTTTAGCGGCGGCCCTACTACCCTCCCTTCTTCCGGTTCAAAGATTGCGAATGGCCTTCACGTGACCGACTAGTTGAAACGGCTGCATCTAGGATAGCGCGGCTCCGCGAAAGTCGGGCTTTCGAGTGGCGGCGTTAAGTTTGGGGCGCAGTGTACCTAAGTGGTGTTTGTCTACACATTTATCGCGATCTTCAGTAGACTCTTTTCAAAAGGTGTGCGCCATCTAGAAGCTGCTTCGTTAATTTTACGAATTCGCCATTGCTTGGGCACGAGTATGCATTGGACACGAGGGCTGTACCGTTCGGCGTGAACTCGGCACAGCTTGTATCGAAGACCAGTGCTGCGTCAACGTTCTGCGAGGACTCACATCTAATCACACGCTTTGCGCCCCAAGAACGGCGACGGCCAATGTTGCTTGATGGGGTTTTGAAAAGGGTATATTGTGATGTATAAATGGGCAAGGAAATGTCTATGTGGCTGCGTGCCCAGATATCCCAATGCTTGCAGGCCAGTAGAGAATCCTGGTGGAGCGTGGCGATTCACAAATCCTCCTAATTTTTACGCCAGTGTGTCGCTCAACTAAAATTGCGATGATTTCTGCGCATCTTATGTCAATCTAACGCTATTATTCTTTTTATGTTTGTAATACAAGCCGACTGGTATGTTTCTCAGAGTACTTTTTTTGAGAGAAAGAGAGAAAATGTTTAATTGCAACTCCCGTCTGCGAGTTCTGTTTTGGCAGTCTACCTCTCTTCGATGAGTAGACTCGTCTTTCCTGAGTTTACTTAAGTGTTTTTCGCCCCCTATAGTCGACGCAATAGTACTTACGCCGGAGGTTGTTTAGACCGGACACAACACGCAACCAACGACTGTAAACACACAAAGTATGGCTGTCCAGAGCTGATTTTCACTCGTATTTTATCAACTTAGTGTATTGTTTGTTTTTTTCGACGCGAACTACGATATCTGTCCTCATGCCTCAAAAGAAAGCGAAAACCATAAATGTGTTGGTTTGTTGGACAGGTTCTGCTGGGATACTTATAACAAAATCCGAAAACAGGAGCCTGACAGTAGTGCAGGGTTCCTGAGTGGGCAACTCTGATATTCGAAAAGCTAGAAATGGCGTCTGTGAACGACATTGTGATGCATTTTAATAATATTAGTTACTTAGAATACCTTCAAAGTTCCTGACTAAGCTGGAGTTTTAGTGCAAGATGGTATGACAATTTTATCATTCACCGCGGAAGGACGGTTTACGTTATCAAGATGAATACAAATACTTCTTAACGCAACAAAAAAATGAGTTTTCTAATTAAAAAACAAAACTATTACATACGTGTTGTTGAAAAGCGCCTACGAGGCCAGTTACTTTTATAAAAGTTTCTTCAAAACGAAACGACACTGAATAATCTTTCAGTGGCCAAACAAATAAATGCAGATGTTGCCTTGGCGTTTTCAATCGGAATAATTCGTGTAGTATTCAATAACAACAAGCAATAAATTAATATTCTAATGAAGACAAAGGATACAGAAAGCGCAGTGTAATTCTCGAACTTGACTTAATATTAATATGCAATTTTTATAAAAAAAGTGCGCTTTTTTTTAATTGAACGTTGCGAACGTCGCCTTCTCAAAAAGAAAACATATTTCTAACTTCAGCAAAAAGTATATGGCCCTAACATTATTGCATAAGAAAAAATATGTAGAAACACTTTGGTTTAACTGAATATATCACGCTCTGCTCGCCATGAATCAGGTTTTTGAGTAGAATTGCCTCGCTCTTCGTCAAACATTGAGGACGTCGGACAAAACTAAAGTGTCATAAATATGAGTGGCTAAGGCCTGCAAATAACCGCGTAAGCTTTGTTTATAAATTAAGCAGAATGAAAATTGAAAGGGCTTGACAGATAATGGAGGTGAAATAATGCTTTATTTTTTCTAGACTAATCAGTGCTTCTTCTTTAGTCCTCCTCGGAATTCAGCTTCCAGTTATCGCGTGTGTATGGTTTCCTTCCATGTTATGAAACTTAAGTCGTATTTTCTTTTATTCTTTCTGCAGAACTTAACGAACTTGGTCGATCGTGTTTCTCCCCAAATAAGCTAGTAAAGGACGAAGTGTTCGGGCACGCGTTAAGTTAAATGCTGCTTGCGGTAATCACCTGTGCCTCCCGAAAATACCAAAAGAAAAATGCGAGGACATGTTCTTGCTACTCCTCTTTCCTGCATCTCGATAGCTGCTGAGGCGGAGCAAACTTCAGGGAGCTTCTGTGGTTAGTGAAGAAATGTTGAGCCTGCGTCGGGCCATTTATACTGATGAAGGGACGAAAAAAAATGACTGTGCTTATGAAGTCTCCAAAGTTTACTTCAAATACTTTATATATCCTTGTATTTTAAACTTTATCGAAACTGAAAAAAAAAGAAACGATGCAGGTATATATATAGTTTCGCTATTCGTGAATTCCAATCCTTTTTCACGTGTGTAAAGCTTACATACTCCAGCTAAGGTAAGTAGTGTACAGTTAAATCTCAGTATTTTTCTTCCAGTTTAATATCATAGGTTGTGAGCTGGGTACAAAACTTATGTGTTACCGGTATTGAAGACCAAAACATCAAGTAATTAGTCATAACATAGCAACATTTTATCCTTACTGTGTCCGTCGTGTCTTCTTTTACTGAGATATAAATGGCTTCTGAAAATGTAGACGAATACTATCATTTTATTTCCTTCTCTTTTTTATGTGATATGTACGCGAACAAACTAGTTCAATCCATGCATGCAAGGCGGGTTCAATGTTTGTTTTGTATGTCGTTCTCGATTTTTTTTTTAGTAGATCTGACTTTTGGTATATATACAGAAGCACGTTTAGACGTTGTGCGATAAAGTGTAGACCTAGATTTATTTGTAGGAATAGAAAAATAGCTCGTTATTGCCATTATTATTATTCCGGATACGCGCAAAAATAAGTGTATGTAGATACTATGGGATTTCTTCACTTAGTGTACGGGACTCTATTAAAGTGAGCAGTACGTGTAATTCATCTTTTTCCATGCTTTTCTTGATAAACAGAATAATTTTTTGTGAACCTTTTCTTAGTGAACGTATCAAAACGGTAAAAATATTTTTCGTTTTTTTTTTCGGAATATTTATGATATGGAACTTTGAGCACATAGCTTTTTGGTCTTATTAAATGCGCATTTTCTTTCGTGTGACAATTTGTTTTCATGCTGAATATAGTATCGCTTTACATCCAAAGCTAAAGTAGACCTTTGTGAAGCAAAGATCATTCGTCTTGCACAAATAACTTCTACTGTCCTTTTTTCTAGACCCTTTATTCTTACTCTCTTATTCTACGAGTGTCTGACAGGAGCTCATAGAGCAGTTCTAATCTAAATGAAAACGCCAGTTTATACTGACTGTTTTATTATTTTAAAACCTTAGCTTCTGGGAAATTTAATTGCGTCATTCACCCTGCTTTTGAGAAAAAAAAATTACTAAGCAAACACAATATGAATCAAACTAGGATAAACTAGAACACACGGAATTATTATCTTTCTTTTTGAACTTACGCATTATTTATGAAGCCAACTGAAACGTATTGCAAAGCGGCGGTAGCGAAGTGAATTATTAATTAATTATGCGTTATAAATAATGTCCTGCATTATATATATGCATATATATATATGTATATATATATATATATATATATATATATATATATATATATATATATATATATATATATATATATATATATATATATATATATATATATATATATATATATATATATATATTACTTTTGTAAATTAAAGGAATGATCAGAAAAAAAATGAGAATAAAAGAAAAGTAATCCCATCCACAACCTTACAAGTTTGAACCTTTTGATGGGATTTCATGAGTAAATTTCAAGAAGACAAATGTGCTATGGAGTCAAATAACTTCACATAAAAAAAAATTAACAACAATTGTTGCTTTAAATTTTCATATCTCATTCATCACTTCAGCTAGTGATATTTCTATCAATGCGGAGATAAGAGCCTCTAGATTACAGATCAGTTTATGCTAAAATATGGGCCGCTGTTGGTGGTAAAATTGTATTTCTTGGGGAAATTTTTAAAATGCGCAATTTTTTATGCTTAGGAAGATATTTTTTAATTGGTTTAATGGGAAAATAATAAGCGTATTTTGTAAGCCCCAAGGAATGATTACACTCAAATTGGTATTGGCCTTGCAAATTTTAGGCTCATTCTTTTAAAGCTGGCATTTCAACGATTGTATAGACTGAATCGCCGATAGTATAATACACTAGGTATCTTGAGATGATTGGTCGAATTAATTAGGATATTTTTAATCTATAATTGTTTTTTAATTTTCCTGCGTATACGGTGTTCCTTTAAACTTTTATTTTTAACTTTAGGTGGCTATGTTTATTGTCTTGCAGTTAATTAAGATAGTTATAAAAAACTGCAAATTGAATATACACATATTCCAGAATGTTTGCTCAAGTCAAACACTACACCTTTGGAGGAACGGTAGCATGTATTTGAAATTGAAAATTTGATAAGAATATTACATTTTTCAATAAATCATTATATTGGAATAAACATTAAAATAGTAGTAGATTGTAAGAATGCCCCTTTAAAATGAATATATGCGAAAAAGTAATATAATGAAATACTGACAGAATTTAACTTAAATTGTTAAACATATTGAGTGAATTTTAGTTCAAGACATTTATTCGTTTTAAAGTACTTCGCGAAACCTGAGTATAAGTAATATAAATCAGTAACAGAGAGCCATCATGTTAGTGGCATAATGCATAAAAGTTATATCTGGGCAAATTAATTTGGATCTTTGATTGAAGCTGAAGAAGTCGGCGACGAAAAGGGAATAATAATGTGATATATATATGTTTTTAGTTACAAAAGAAAAAAAATTAATTAAACGAAAATAAATCTTTTAAGCAAACTTAAATAAAGAAATAATTTCTTGAAAGTAAACATTTGGCAGAAATCTGCCTGGTTGGGTAAGAACAATTAGAAGAGGAGGGAGGAACGCCAACCAAAAATAAAAAGGAGCCCAACGTTTCGAAACCTGCTTGGTTTCTTCTTCAGGGGCGACTGTGTGCGCGAGGAGCAAGTGGTCTTCTTTTACGGCGGTGGACGTGATGTTTTCGCGATCGTAATGTGGCTGAGCCCGCTGACGTAAGCCGACGGTAAAGCGCCAAGCGACCGATTGATGTTTTGCGGTGTGGTTTGAATGTGCCATGACTCGACGAAGAGCCTTTGCCGGGAATTGGTCTCAATGTCGAGGAATCCTCGACATTGAGACCAATTCCCGGCAAAGGCTCTTCGTCGAGTCATGGCACATTCAAACCACACCGCAAAACATCAATCGGTCGCTTGGCGCTTTACCGTCGGCTTACGTCAGCGGGCTCAGCCACATTACGATCGCGAAAACATCACGTCCACCGCCGTAAAAGAAGACCACTTGCTCCTCGCGCACACAGTCGCCCCTGAAGAAGAAACCAAGCAGGTTTCGAAACGTTGGGCTCCTTTTTATTTTTGGTTGGCGTTCCTCCCTCCTCTTCTAATAGAAATAATTTCCCTTCAAGGAGCAAAATTTATTGGTTTCTGAAAAAATGTTATTGGTGCTAGTACATACACCTCTTCGCACAATACCGGTGCTACCTAGTAAATAAATTATCGTGCAACTAAGAACACAATACAAAATGCTGAAAACTTCTCATGCGTATCATATAATTGTTCCTCTTCATGAGAATTTATAAACCGCAACCATCGCTAACATTTAATACGCGTCGATTCAAATAAACCGGAGTGCTTTCCAATGTCAACTGCTGACTCGCAATTGCCAACAGTAGATATAGGGATGAGAGCCAACGAAGACAAAATGGCGAAGCAACACAAAAAACAATAACAAATGAAACCGCGAAATAAAAAAAGAAAAACGTGAAAATAGCGAGGTTTTGCGCGGTAGGCCACTGCTGAAATGCAGAGAAATATTGAGCGGAAGCACTCGTGCAGAGAGCATCTAGCCTACGGAATGGCACCAGCGTTCCTCGCAACCGGCGTATGAGTCCAAGCGCAAAGAAGCACCGCATCAAACATTCATGCATCAAACATGGAGGGGCAAAAAGTGGCGGGAAAAATATATAAAAAAGACGGCAAATGGTAAATAAAGGGCAAAGGGGGACGGTTGGAAAATATCTATCCCCGCTCTTCCTTCCCCTTTTGCAAACCGAAGCGGGGCGCCCCTTCACGCAGATTTATGGTCGGGATCTCCACCACGTCGTCTTCCCTTTGTATGGTTCATTTTGATTCTGTCTCGGAGACCTAGCCCGATCGAAACTATAAAAAAAAAACAAAAAAACACGGAATTTAACAGGCATGCGCGAACGGCAGTAAACACAACGTTTTCGCCGGCGGAACGTTAGAATAGGTGCAGAATATATATCGAGGAGAAATCAAATGAGTTGGACCACGATCATGTGGGTGTTCTAAAAATAGACAAGATTGACGGTAAGTTTTGGGAGTTACAAGAGGACCTGGCTTTATCGGGGATATACGCTGACGTCATCGGTTTAGCGACTTCTTTGGTCTTTCGTGCCGGGGATGTTCTTTTATAGAGTAGCGCTACGGAATAGTGACACCGTCGAAAATTATTTGAAACTGTTAAATTATTTTTACAATAATACCTATCTGCTTTCCCTCTAGCCTCAAGAAAAAATCCGGTTCCAAGATAATTTATAAAATTGAAGGTAAAGAATTGCATGCCGAATCCAAAATGTCTTCACCCCTGTTTTGAAGATGTTCGAATGAAACTTGAATTAGATGGAAGGCGATTTATGTAATCATAAAGTATCGCCTACTGAAAAAGTAACAAACTTTTCAGTGTAAGAAATAGACGGCAGCAAAGGAAAGTCTCAAAGTTGAAATGTTCTCCTCAAATCGTCCACGAATTGAAAGTTTCTTAATGTGCAACACCACAGTGCCAGGTGTTACATGATGATTAATTATCAACAGCTCGCCTGTACACGCTTCGTTATTGAGGCTTATATATTGTATACAGCTGTCAGTCATCCGCTTTATAGATGTTGCGTAAGACATCGCAGCACAAAGCAGCCAATCCCTAATTTTATTATACCATCCTTACAGTTATGAGAAACATCGATGGTACGAAAACAACACCGAAACAACTAATATCTGGGGCTGGCAGTTTTAATTTTTTTAGTGTAGATTTTTTTTAAACAGATATTATTTGGTTTATATTTTATTTGCTACAATCGAATACGAGTCGCATATTTTACATAATCACTTTGTCGGCAGCGCCTTCAGGTAGCACGCTGGAGAAAAAAACGTAACCTGGTTCAAGTTTTGCAATTCAACGGGCTCGACAAAAACCTAATATAGGTCTGCTATAATGCGCGATTTATGGTCAAGGTATTTTGTCTTTCCCCTAACAAGGCGGAAAAAAGCTTGGATTTTTTTTAGCTATCCCATAAGTGCCAAAGTTACATTCATGAGCCCCATATCCCAAGTAATAGCCGACATACCAGCTTGTAAAGCCTAGATCAGACATTAGATTAGGGATTGACGCCCTAAGCAACACAACCTAAATAACATGGTAGTAGTGCTGAATTTCCTACGTCGCCTACAAGAAGCCAGTAGGAAGGGTGGATTGGACATTTGTACTCATTAAGCGTTCTTCTTGGACTCGAGTTCTCATTAGCTGAATACGCTTCCCACCTAAACGCTGACGAAACGCTAGTGTCCAGTGTGTGGCCCGTGTTGGCCTCTAATAGGTGACGCTGAGAGTACAGCACTACGGCCCTGCTTCATAGGTGGTGCTGTCTGAAGATTCAAGGTCACGACTGAACAATCAGCAGCGAAACCTAACTCTGGCATTTGCTCGGGAAATGGGGTAAACCATGTCGGGTGAGAACCGAATAATCGCGCAGTGAAGCCTAATTCTTGCACATCTTGGCGTTTTCGTTCCAAAATATGGAAATATTTAGCCAAGTAATATCAGGTTTAGCTTTTTTCTTAGCGTCTGACATTTAAATTTTTATATTTTTAGAAACAGTTCAAACTTTTGTGAGATCAATTTTACACTCTAATTTTGTGTTGACGTCTTAGTCCTACTGCGGACACTTTGGACGCTGATGGTGTTTATTCCTGAAGGGACGCAAACAAACTAGATCAGGGTAGAGGTTGACCAGTACGCGCAATTCACTTTTATACTCCTTATTTTATACTAAACTGGTTTCATTATTCTGATGAGCATTACGGATGTGAAGGTACGGGAACACGTTACTAAAAAAGTGTCGCTGTGTTTCAGGCGCTTGTTGAAGGAGGTGTTGCATATTTGAGTAGTTCAATAACCATTGCCGATCCTTCGGCACCACGAGGCCACCAGGAACGAGTGTGCCCTTTCGGCAAGCGGACAAAGCACGGTTTATAGAAAGTGACACACGTAACAACATCGGCGAAAGGCTAATTTTTTTTTTTATCAGCGCATACAATTTTAAGCAAACTACTTTTCAAGTTGCTATTTTAAACGCTGGCGCGTTTGATATACGTACTCTCGTCATTTGTCAAAGTTGCAAATGAAGCTCGCATAATTATGACGCTTTAATCACGCGCTGTAGCTGTCACTTTTTGTAAACATTTGAAAAGTTATTTAATAAGTAATACGTTTCAAAGTGCAACAGGTGCCTGAACTGTTTTATCTCCCTCCCATTTTATCCTTTCTTATTGCTGCTCTATGATCTTGCCAGTTTATATCGGTATGGCGTAAACCACAAGCTAGACATTTCAATGTACACATGCCGGCGAAATTTCGAACAGAACCCCTTAAGTAATGTTTACTTTCCCATGGTCAAAATAGCGCTTACGAGTTTGGCATTATCTTTTCTCTAGAGCAGAGAGATAAATGCATTCTTCTTTAAATGCGAACCATAAACAGGTTCCAGCGGCAATCTGAAAATCGTTTTATGATTTTGTTGCACGCGTACGCCAGGTCAAACTAGATGAGACTGGATGTGAACATTAACAGTTAATATGGCTAGCAACTGCAACTGCTTTTTGTGGGGAGGTGCAGTGATGTCGCGGCGACCAGCTCGAAGTCCAGGACAAAATGGGTAGCCGTAAAGCGGAAGCCTGTATGGCGACCGACTGTACTCTTCAGAGCAAATACGTTTTTTTGAGGAGCCGAACTCGACCGTTTTCGTCTTGCTGTAGCAATGGCTAGCTTAAATTTTTTAAGGCTTTACATAATCAGCCTATTTTTACTAACAAATATGATGTCACCCAATCTTTACTAACGAAGGCCTTCCAGAATGGGGACATGAATTAGTTGGTAGTGTGCGTTATTTTTGTCTGCTACACACTACCAGACGCATTAGAACGGAAAAAAAGCTCACAGCCAAGTTGTTTTGCTACTCACTCACGGGAATAGCGTCTGCTCGACCGAAGCTTCTTCGCACACGTTATCGCTCCCTCTCATCGTTTCGCGCGTCCTCGCATGCACTGAGATTTTTCTCACTATTTCAGCGTTAACTGTCAGTGCTGCTTTCGAGCAAACCCCGACAGGATCCGTACGCCTAAACTATGTCATTCTGGGGAGAGAGTCAAATCTACGCCTTGCCAACGCTCCTCCCATCTACGTTACCTTTGGCGTTGTCATCGTTAGTTCGTTGGCGTTGAAACGATTTGGAGAACGACAACGTTTCGTGTCTGTGTAGGCGTTGTAAGAAGAAAATGGGGGAACCCTTGAACAATCACGTCATTTACTACAAGGCTCACTATCGGGCTATGGCTCCTTCGGTCTCTCGGCCCCCTCCCCCTTCCCCGCCCCCCTCCTCCCTCGCCGCCGCCGCTTTGGCTCCTGGAACATTCTCGGAGCCTGTACACGGCGCTCGCTTACTTATTCCTCTCTTAGACACGATCAGACCATGCGTGATTCGCTCTCCGTGCGAAAAGCAGGAATGACGAGTCCGCCGCTCTGAGCAGAGTAGACGGAGGCCCGCAGTGGACACGAGAATATCAGAAGGCGTAAGACCACGAGTATCACTCGCGAAAGGCAGCGTGAAAGCGCTTTTCGCGCATTTCCTAAAGCACATCTTTGACAACTATTCTACTACTAGCGCCTAAAACAAATGTTCTGAGGTACACCGTTTCACAACGCAATAGCTGCCGCTGTTAGCAGTATGCTTTGTGTGGTCGTTTGCAAGTTTTTTTATAACTTTCTTCTCTCATACGCAAAGGGACGCGTGGTGTTCGACATGCTCGGCATGTTGCATGGGTTCCTCTTCCAATATAAACAAAGAGCAATAAACAGGGGACCATGCTCCTCAAGATAGAAAACGGGACATCCCAGGGGGAGGGGTCTAAAGATTGATATTCGCCATTTTCGAAAAATAGTTTATTGTTGCCAACTGAGGTGCTACATGCGTGCTATATCCAGTAACTAAAACAAAATATTTTTACACACGCGTCTTCGTGAGGGAAAAAGCGTTTGTGATCAATAGCACTTCTAAATTTCACTCTCTGGTTAAATATTTTAAAGTACCTACGATTATTTTTGTAAAATATATTTTTAACGAGTGGGCGTAGTTTTGGATTGCTTCAACTCGCTTGGTGCAAATTTCGAATATATGCATTCCTGCGAAAACGGGACAGGATTCTTTATTGGGACAAAAAGACGCGACGGCAGAAGCGGACCCGAAAAACAGGACTGTCCCGGCCAAAACGGGACGTCTCGTCACCATAGTAATAAAAATTAAAGAAAAAAGCAACTGGCATCACGATTCTTTTTAAAGCCACTTTGCTCATAATACTCATCCTTTGGGTCTGGTAACCAAAAACAAGATGTTATAACAAGACTGTCTTATTGATAGAACACACTTGAAAACAAGAATTCAAGAACCTTGCTTTATTCCGCATCTTCCTGTAGACATGAATGGAATTTAATAAGCCGTTTAGCTCTATTCAAGTTGAATCGCAAAAGAAAAACATAGTGAATAATCCGAAGTGCCTCGTTACTTTACTCTGAACTACCTAAGGTGGCTGCTTTATTTCTCGGCGATATCTCATCAGCGATCCGCCTGGACAGCAATCCTCCCAAACTCCCGGGTTATACAAAATCCGCACGTCCGTCGGAGCTCTCCGGGGACTGCGTCTTCGCCGGCACAGTCCGTGTTCGCCATTCTTTACGCGCCGTTATTTATACACTCCGCCCGGTTGGGGAAGCTCGGCGCTGGTCCCCGAAAAACGGATGAAAGCTCCGGCCACATGGGGACGCGTCGACGGACGACGATGGGGGGACATCCATCACAATCAAGATGCTTTCCGGCTGATAGCCACTCAGGAGTGGAAACTATACGTGCGTGTCACGGCCACACCTGGGACACGGAGAAAAATAGGGCAGAGACAAAGGTCTTCGTTGCACGATATGCCTTCGGATAAGCGATAGAGAGGCCGCGGTAAAATCTGGAAAGGGTGCGCTCGCGCGCGCGTCCACGGACATGACGGAGCGGTTTGCGAGGCGAGCTTTGTCGGACGATCAATTCCCGTGGAAAGTGAACGCAGTAAAATAAGGGTTTAATTTTGCTGAGCGGGTGGTTTTGGGGCAAACCTCAGCGAGTTCGAAGTGTGCATGTGCAGTTCGCATCAAATGGAAGAAGAGCCTTGAATGATTTTTTAGGTAGTCTAGAACACGGTGGAAGATGAGAAAGGTGTCTGAAAGGTGCCACATCGCCATGAACTAGCGTGTCGAAAATTCGCTCGTATTCGGGGCAAATGCCGTGGTATGTGCAGTAGGACTACACTCCGTTTCCCCTTAAGGTCGAGAGAAGGCGATTGTACAATCCGATGGGCCAATCAAGCACTGCTGAAAGTGCAAGGTGACACCGTTTGGCGTCTTTCTGCTTGTGCTTATCCGCCGTCTCATCCAATCAAGCGGGAAGTGTGTGCCGTGGCTACGTTTTTATTATTGAGTAAGCATTTTAACGCCTTGGCATCAGTACCCAAATGATCGCGAAAAGCCGACGGCGTCCGTCTGTGGACGAAACACTGGAAAGGCAAGCGCACCGAGTAGAGAGGAGGAGAGTAGTCCAGGTCAAAGGCGAGAGGGAGGCAACGTCACGAGGCGGAAGTCAATGTCCGTGCGAAAGCTGGGGATGGTCTGAGTTTGCAGCAGCGTCAGGCAGCAAATGCCGCTGCCGTACGAACACGACAAAGGAGCGAAAGCACCGCCTGGTTTGGCTGCCCGAAGTGCGGCGCAAGAAACGGCCAAGTCGGCGCAAGTCTGCGTGCGACAGAAGCCGAAGAAAAAAATAAAGAAAGATCTATTAGTGGATCCTAAGAAAAATCTTTAGGATGAGCCTTGAGAAACGTCACGGACGCCCCCCTTTGGGAAATGCTAACACTGACCGCGTAGCGAAGCCAAAAGAGGCAGCAAGAAATGGAGGAAGGAAAAGAAAAAGCCAAAAGAGGGAGCAAAAACAGAAAAGTGACGGGGTTAGCTTTAACGTGTCCCTAAGGAAGACGTGTGTGTGCCCAAGGACCCACCAATGAATCTCCCTTTCTTTTATTTGTTTATTTTTAAATGAGCTTCAATGCGCTCGGACTTAAATAAAATACATACTCAGAGCCTCGAGGCAACGCCCTTATTCACGCACAAGTTCCCAAGGTCGCGTGGCATGTAACAGTGCCTGCGTGGTAGCCCTCATCCAGCAGTGCCCCTGCCGGGAGGTGCGCGAAGCCCAAGTGGAATTTTGCCTCCACGACGAACCCATCCGCGGATATATTGACACTTCCCGCCGTGCGCCCGTCTCCCAGGAGCATTGACACGAGGAGGGGACGACAGCGAGGATGAACCAAAATATTTCGCGACCGCACATTGCCGCGAAACGCCAACATCCCACAGTGCATGGCACCGTCATCCAAGAGTGAAAGTGACGTTTGCCGCTACGCAAGTGGTGCTACCGCAAAAATGAGTCGTTGTGTGCCGTTTCTGCGCACCGAGCGAGGCAAAGGAATGTGATGCGCATTGCACAAATGACCACAAGCTTTATTAACCTAAGGCATGACACAATCATGGTATTGCTTGAGGAGGCTTCGGTAAAGAAGCGATCAACTCCTGGGCTAGCGGAGGAGCGTTTTCGTATGCCTTTACGCACCGCGTGCTCGCGCACGACGCTTTTGTACACAACAGCCGGAAGAATGATCTTGGTGGTTGAAGGACTGAATGTACAGGTAGAAAAGTTCGCGGCGGGCTACACAAGCTCTGACGGAAGCATCTTGACACAAAACAGGAGGAGTACCGGAACCAGCGGCGCGTCAAGGATCCTGCCAATTATTTCATGCGTCGAACCAAGAATCACGCGACAAAGCAAACAATGCTTGTTTTGTACATACGAAAAAAAAAAGAAACGCTGTGCTGGGGTTAGGTAAAGCGCTTATCAAGCCAATTCATTGCCATAAATTTGCGAGTGAAAAGGTGTTCGGCTATTTGAGTCCGTGCTTTCGCGCACGAGGCTCGGATCGTTAGAATCGGAGACGTGATTGTCATGTGATACGCGCTCCACGGAAGAAAATTTCTGTCGTGTGAATTTGTTAATGTGTCCTTATTCAGACGCCTCTCTCTTCTTCCACCCGGTTGCAGCACTCGATAGTTGGCCGATGCTTGACCTAAATATAATATGAAATTTTGAAGATTGCAAGTTTACGGAAAATTGCAATACTTTATTTCTGTTTTTGGCGTTTGTATGATTGTGAGATCGCTACTACTACGCACAAAAAAGAAGACTCTACTATATGCAGTTGTTAGACACTTGCAAAACTTTTGTTGAACAAAAAAACTATCATTTTTATATTTAGAAAAAAACACTCTTGCTGTGTACCAGAACAAGTTTTCCTTCTTGTCAGGGCACAAACACAGGAACATTCTCTTTATCGCACCACAAAATATTTTCTGAAGAAACGTAGCTCTATTTCAAGTTTTTTTGACTGATTAAATAAATGCTGGTCGTTTATGTTCGGAAACAATATTTTTATTAAGTAACAGTGCAGCGAGTGCTAGATGACACGTAAATATTAAATGCAATAATTTAAATATTCATTTTAAGGTAGAAATTTCGCGCCATATAATTAAGGGTTGTTTAATAATTTGTACAGAAATGTTTAAATTGTGAGATACATTACAACAGAGACAATTCTACTTTTTGTTTTACTAGTATATAAGAAAATTCGGCTTCTTAGAATTTTTAGTTCTGAACAATACGTTGATGCCTCCTTCAGAGTTAGAATATTAAATTGTGAACACTTTTACCAAAATATTTCCAAATTATAAAATTAACAAACTAAATCGGGAGGTATACTGAAGGAAACAAAACTCAGCATGGGAAGGTCCGAGCTATAAGTGTCGCGTAATGTGTTCAATACGAAATCAACAATGCCTGATATTTGAGACATGAAGTGGAGGAGTAAAATATGTGGCAATTTCCCTCACACCTACCGTTCGTAAAAGGAATATAATTCACGTTGCAAATTTCTGAGCAGAGTTTTCATTTCTAGCCAAATATTCGGTTTGGCTATACTTATACAGGCTTGAAATACAGTAATTAAGTGATCTAAAGAACGTCCCGTGAAGATTGTGTATCATGGCTAACTGCTGGTTAATGAATGGCCAAACCAAATATGAGAGTTCCCTTCTAAACACTATACAAACAAGCTTGTAGTACCAGCTGTCAAGCCGCTCTTGAAATATTTAGCAACATTCTTATTCAAAATCTATCCACCTAAATAATGAAGTTGTCGGCGCGTAAATACGGATGACAAGAAACGGAAATACACGCAGATGTGTCAAAGGTACTAGCAACATTGGGATACAGAAGAACAAAATACGTTCTCCAGGAGTTTTTTTCTTTTTTTTGTAAATTTTCCGATACTGTTATTCTCTATGATGTTCATCAAGATTATAAATGAACTTTTCTATTTCTTTCCACAACTTAGATTTGAATTTATGGAAATCCAATATAGAATTATTTAACATACTAAACGCTATATGTCTTAATAAATGAGTCCCGTGACAGCCACAAGGAGGGTCTATATTTTCTGCAATACGCAGGTTTCACAATAAAAGTGGAATGATGTTAGGTGAAACACTCGTTATAAGTTGGATAGCACAACTGTCCGTATTTTGACAAAGACCGTGCTGACTTGCGACCAAGTTAGCACGGTGTTTGTCGCTTAACAAGTTTGTTCACACAATGTTTTCCCTGTTTATATCTAAACTGTGCAAACTAAATTGTATAAAATTTGCAGAGGGCGTTTTCATCTGAACTCAGGAGCGGTTTAAGCGTCGAATATTCAGTGGGGATAGAACAAATAGGTCTTGGGAGCTTTCTTGAAATCAAAGACTTCGTAAATGGAAGCTTGGCTGAATTTTTTTTTCTCAAGTTATTCGTGTTTCAAGAGGCCGAGGCGAAAACTTTCGTTTCTTCAGCATATCGGAGATGGCATGTTTGACCGCTCCCTATTTGTCACTTATCAAACTATTGCACTAGGACTCTTTATTGAAATTTTTGAAATAGTTTTCATGGTGCTGGTGAAGTAAAAGATATATACTTTGGATATGTTTTTTTAAAGAATGAAGAATTGCGTTTCTTTTTGTCATTTTTAGCAAAGTTTGGCAATTGTTCACGCGTTACCTATTTAAGTCATCTTAATGAACTTAATATGATAAGCAGGCCTAAATTTCATTTTTTTTCAATAATTATAAATTTAATATTGTATGTAAAATAAGCCAATTGTTTATACATTTGAATTAACCAATGTTTAAAAAATATTGCGAATTCTGGATTGCTTTTTTCAAAAACCTAAATT
This sequence comes from Ixodes scapularis, assembly GCF_016920785.2. Taxonomy (NCBI): domain Eukaryota; kingdom Metazoa; phylum Arthropoda; class Arachnida; order Ixodida; family Ixodidae; genus Ixodes; species Ixodes scapularis. The sequence goes on from NW_024609835.1 coordinate 169,474,485, forward strand.
TTATTTTCTTTATGTTTTAGTGGTAGTAAGGTATGATAGGCGTTTACTATAACATAGAAAGTGCAGTATATTGTTGGCATGTCCGCAACGAAATCGTAAATCTCGTAATATATGCGTTGGGAATGCGCCTTCACATGGGTGCTGTTAGGTTCATATTGGGGCATGAATATAAGAAATTACCTAGTTTTAATACTCGTTTTAACATGTAACGTATAAAAAAGGGCATTGTGCATATTGCGGAGTAAAAAATGCTGTATTCGGAAGTTTTCTCGCGCTACACCTAAACCCCCTGCATAATTCTTGGCGCATTTCCGTCAAAGTAGAAGCCACATCTCCTCAGTCTTTCATTTCCGGCTCTGAGTTACAAATAGTGTAAGTTAGATGGGCACCTAGTGGAGGATCACGCCATTAAGCCTGCGCGCCGGCCTGCCGTCAGTCTATCCAGCGGGCTTCAAAGGATCCTTTACGTGTGGCCTATCTCACAAGCACATCGCAAATAGAACGCTACCGCCTGCTAACTTTATTGCCCTCCAATCTTAAGAAGACCGATATTTTGAAAGCAACCCCTGAAGCAACGAAGCACGCTTGACAGGTCAAGAAAACTCAGAAAAGAAATGGAGATCTGCGTGACAGATGACCCGTACGAAGAGCATCCAAGTGACAAAAAGGATGTGGCTCTTACTCTACCGTACTGTACGTCAGATGCGAACGACTGCTCAAGAAAAAAAAAAAGAAAGATATCGTGCGACTTTTTGTTGACGTAAATGAAGTCTACGACACAGAGCGGTTGATGACACGCTCGATTAGGGAAGCCTACCAAAAATTCATACCGGCCGATCCCGAATAAGAAAAGGCCTAACCAAATTTCATTTCCTTCAAACAGTGAGCAAAAAAAAAAAAAAAAAAAAAACTTGACGAAGAATTTGTGCGCGTGTACTGTGCCAACTTCTAACTTTCCCTCACATCATTGCCAAAGGCCACAGGGAAAAGGACCACGACATGTCAAGATGTTCAGGATGTTTTTTTCTTGTGAAATCCCTTAGAAAATTGTTTCCTGTTAGTATGTGAACCCTTTTGCAAGAGAAAATGTGTCTCTCTTGAGAAATCAGGCATTGGACCATGAGATGAGCTAAAGTTGGCATTGTGGGAGCCTGGCAGGGAGTTTCTAATAAAAAAAACTGGATGTAACAACTTTAATTTACGAGTTCAAGAAGTGGACGACAAAATGTATCTCTTACATCAGACGCCCGCAGCGAAATGCCATATGCCTCTAAAAAGCGAATGTCCAGCCACGTGCCGTGGTCTTACACATCGATTTTGCCGAAAGGTGGAGTGCTGTTGTCCAACTTGCCGTGTAAGGTTACCACTGAAAGATCACGATGGTGACGATGTTTCCATGCGTAGCCATGACCACAATGGGAAAGATAAGTTTTAAAGTGGTGAGTGATGACTTTCCAACATGACTCCGCACACGCGCTCTTAGCCCGTGCATTGATCGAATAACGACTTAAGGAGTGCCGTGTTACCTGATGTAATTTATATTTCTGAAAGAGCTACAATCTTCCAAGTATAGTTTCCAGTTATACTTATTCGAGAAGAAGACATATGTCACCAAGTGAATTTACTCAACGTCAAGGCACGAAAAACGCGCGTGCGAAGGAGTGGGCGGTGCTTCCAAGCGTCGCACATCAATGCAAAAGTTTAAAACAACAGAGTTGAATTCTGTTACAGAAGTGCGCACCTTTATTGACAAACTGAGCCGTAAAATATTTTGATACTGCTTCGTGAGAAACTAAGCCATAAAATCGAGGAGATAGTGCTTTTTTCAATCGCTCAACAGGAGCCAACCCGTTTTCGGGAGTCGAAGAAGGGTTGGGAGAAGGTTAGAACGCAACGCCATTCAGTCCTCTTACGTGTGGAGCAAAGCAAAGCACCGAGGGGACAATACCGTCATACTAGAAAAGGCTTTTAAAACTCCAGAGTAGTAGGACATATATGCTAGGACCATGAAGCACACATAGGAGCATGTTTCAAGATTGAATCCCCCTCGCCCCTCTAAGAGTGGGATCTCGGCTGCGTTCAAGTCTTCAACAGTGAATTGCCTGAATGCTGACAACGCTCTTTCGTTCTACTGTACCTTTTTCTTCCTCCGACGTTTTGTGCGCTGTTTAATATTATTGATGTACCAACTAGCACAAATTACCATTTTACTACTGACGTGCGTAAACGTTAACTCGATATCGCAGTAAAATAGTTCTTAAAAACGTGCCTCCTTCTAATAATTTCCATGTCAATCTTTTGTGCTTCTGAGTGTTTCTTTACTCACCTTTCCTGTTAGAGAGAGGCGTCAGTCCCGCGCCGTGTACAGCTTGCGTTCTGTCCCCATATGTGGTCTATCAAAAACGTACTTGAACACGAACTTAGAGCGCTGAGAATTCTAAAGCGAACAGTAAACACGTTTTGTGACGATTAAATGACTGTGCGTGCTTTAAAAATATTTCGACAGAGTTGTACAATTCTGTAGTATTTCTACGATCTCTCAAGTTTTTAATTCACTTGTTAAAGATCTCCCTGCGTTATTTTGGGCAGGAAAATTTTAACGCTTTTTTTTTTTGTCAACTTCAAGCATATAAGTCTGCTATCATCTCTTCCAACCGGTGACTTTTTCAACTTGACTGTGTATAGTGTTAAGCTGAAAATGTATATTAATTTTTACTTCTGAGTTTTTTTGTGTTTATTGGGTGTGTGCGAAACAGTAGGTGACCAGCTTTGATGTGTGTTTTATACCCTGAATAACTAATATTGCTTTAATTTTCTGGTAATAAGTCGAGCACGAGCTCTTAACATCAAGCAAGGTAACTAGATGTACCTAAATGTAAGTACAATTCAATACCTTGATCATCTAAATATCGGTTCTGAGAGTGCAAACACTTACTTTGTAATTATAAATATTGGAAGCTTTCGTAAAGTGTGACTTTACGAAAGCCTCAAGAGCTGCGCTCTAATTCGGCGTTACAGAGAACGGTGCTTTTTTTCTATCAAAATTGAATTTTGATCCTAAAACCATACCTGAGTTGAGATAAAGACACCCATAAAAAGTTGACATTTACAGGTATGCTAACATCCTTTTCTACCCACAATCTATCCACCCAGCTTCTATCGAATTTTTAGGGATAACTCGCCGTTCCATTTGGATCCAGAAGTTAAAAAACACGGGATGAAGTATACCACGGGAAGCAAATATCGAAAGTATTGTTCCATTGCCGTTCATTCGTTAAAGTGAGCGCTTTTGAGTGAACTTTTGTTTTCGAAGCCAACGTCGGGGTTTCCAACCACGTGGTTTCCGCTCATTCCAGAGAAGTTCGAATGGGTAACGATGTGCAACCGAAGAATAAATTAACACCTACATATGTCAGTTTTACTTTATAGAGGTATTTATTTTCATGCAAAAAAAAAAATGTCTTTATGAAAGAATGAAGTACACAAGGGATTATCTAAAAATAAAAACCCTTTCAGCTAGAAAGTCAGAACTTGTCATATTGATTTTTTTTTATAAAAAACCGAGGTCGTATTTTATGTTCCCTGTGTGCCATTCAGATTACGTATATACTACATGCGCGTACTCCAATCATTATTGCTATTCTTTTTACTCTCACAGCAAGTGCGACGCATCACACTTTTTTTTTATTGACTTCTAGATGTCTTTTTATCCGTAAGGCTTTGGTGAAGAATAATTTGCAAAATAATGATTAGGGTTAGTGCTTTACCTTCGCTTATAACTTATCTTGAAAAACATGTTTTAGAGGAAATGGCCTTCGTTCTTCAGTCTCGTAGACTTGAGCATCTAATAATTATTTCCTTACGGGTTTACATCTAAACGGCAAACGCTCCGCACAAACTAAAAATAGGGCCCAAGGCTGTTGTGCTGGCGACCCTTTCAAGGCAACCTACTTCTGATCACGTATGTTGCCTCCTATAGTCAGTTACAGGTCAAGAAGGTAGCGGCAAATGCCCCTCAAAGGGAATCATATATCCCTCCGCCACCTTTGCATCCAATAGCGTCCCACCGTTTCCGTGACGTCGCGGACAACGCGCGAGGAGGGTCTTGCCTTTCTGTACATATTTGCTTTATCTTTCTACTTTGACTTAGCATTGTGGAAGCCACGAGAGGGAGATTAGAGTTCTCCCCGACCGACGGAAACAAATACGACTTTCGGGGATTAGCTTCCCCCCCGATGGATACAATGGCTGCTTTCAGGGGCTCGGTTCCCTCTCCGATGAATACAAAGGTCGCTTTCTTAAAAAGTGGGATCGGAGACAAGTGGGAATCCATTGAAGCGGAACAAGGAGCGTTTCCAGTGAACTCTTCTTTTTACTGCGGAGAGATTTGAAACGGGCGCATCACACTTGTGGGAGGAGCTTCTCCCACCTTCTTGACTTGTAACCGACTATTCGCGACTCCAGCGACCTATAGGGGGCGCCTCCACCAAACAAACATGGCGACTGAGTCCAGGTCGCGTCGGCTCGGCCGGGCTGCCTGAACAGGTGGCGTGTTCAATTTAACAGATTTCCTTTTGTTTAATGCCCGATTTTATAGGTATTTGAACTGAGACGGTTAAGTGCAGCCGGTGCGCATAAACTTGCAAAGCATGGTTTTGTTTTCCCGGTGTTTTTTGTTCTTTTCATGTCAAACTTTCGTTTCGGAGATTTCGTTCAAAACCGAAACTATGGGCTCCGGAGGGGCGGTAAAATACTAATCAGTTTTGATCATCTAAGTGGCAGTGACTACAGAATTCTTCCACCGAGAGTAATTTTCAGCTAACTTGGATGCCTCAACCATGCGACTTCTGTGTCCGCGAAATCGAGCTTTTGTGCGTATCCACGTTCAAGAAACAGCTCCAGTTGTCTGCTCGGTCAACAACACAGGTTGCAGGAAAATTACGAAAATTAAGCACGCGCTCCTTGAGCCAAGGAGCATGTTAACCCGCCGGCACCTCACTAAGCAGCTGATACTCGTATTTCAATTCAGGTTTTAGTAGCAATCGAGAAGTCATTTTGACGAGCGGGTTATGTATTATATTACGTACTATGTCCCACTAAAACGATATTAGTATATTCTTTGGGTTGAAATATGAGCTTAGTTGACTAGATATTAGGTGAACTGCCAAATAAAAGTCTATTTGACAGACAGAGAGATACTACTTAAACTTAGCCAAATGGTTCTAGCCGGCAGCACGGAGACAAACTGAAGAGAGTCTTCATTGGAGTTCACTGAACGGAGAAAAGAAGTTTTTTTTTTTTTTTTTGTGGTTGGTCAATTTGAACGATGTAGACATATATTGCTGCTGGCTTTGACGGGGGTATAATATAAATATTGGAGGCGCGATAGATCAAAATGCCGTGACAGCTTCTAACGTTGCGAGACGCGTCCCCCACCTTTTGAAAACAGATAATTTCCCTCATTCATCATTTGCAGCGAGCAGGTTTTCCTGAATCAAGTAATTTCGAAATCAGCCCAACTCCTTCAGAGTGGTCCAGAGGCTTTTTCGATGAAAAGCAGCCAAGATGAATAGCCAACGCACCGACCAGCGTGGGTGGCTTAAACTTGAAGCTAATCGAACACAACCAAATTCAACAAAAGCACCTATCGAACCTTCCCATTCACTTGACTGCGACATTGGTGCTCACTCCAGTGAAATGCCTCGTCTGTCGTCCTCAGTCCACTGTTCTACATCCTTATAAAGAAACCCTTTATCAGTTACCAAGTAGTCGTCACTTTGAATCTGTTTCGAGACAGACAAGAAATCAAAACGTTTTTCCGTGGTTCCTCCCCCTCCAAGAAATCGAAAGCACGTAACCGTGTGTTGTGGAGTAAACGGACTTTCAAACACGTGATGGAAGGAAACAATCTACTGAGGCTTCACCACACTGATTAACACTCAGGCGGACCTTCGTGAAATTATACTGTACGCCATCGCGCCGACAACAACTGTCCGCGAAAGCCATCAGAGACGCGGAGGGGCGCGGAGCCACCTGGACCGGCTGGTTCCCGGTTTTCCCGCTTGGCGGCGTCCGTTTTGCTGGAGTCGCGAATAGGCGAACTGAGTTTTGCTATCTCCAAAGGAGCACCCTTTCCCCCTTTCCTTTTTCACGGAGTATGCCAACTCCTCCTAGATACGATATGTTAATTTCACATCACACCCTCAACCTTTCTTGACACCTCTTGATACCTCTTGATACCTTCGAACCGTGGTGACTCAACACATTGGTACGAGTGACGCTTTGGCTAGTCGGTGAACGAACGTAAGGAACTAGAATGCACAGACACACAGCGCCGAGTGTGTCTTCTAATTTGTTTTTGTGTTCTTTTGCTTGCGCTATGTTCACCGTTTTTAAAAATTCAGAACAGCATGAATCACCATAAAAAGCTATACCTGGATTTAACCGAACAATAAGCTCGAGGACCGTTAAGTGCATGCAACATGCCATCTGGACCGATGAACCGTTGGAACGGGAATACTTATGCATGCCCATCACGTGTAGTCACATATTGCAAAGCGCACTCGTTATTAGCCCGTAAGGAATGTAGCTCCAAGCGCTGAGAGGAAGCTATATATAAACCTTACAGACTAATGACGCGTACGCTTTGAAGCCTAGACAAAGAGCTACAATGTCCATTAACTGAAAATGCGTGCGTTTGCATGCCCGCAGTCGGTCTCTGGGGGCAGGTCACGTAATTGAGTGCTTAATTACTTTCGGCTGCTGAGCAATTTTAATTGTTTTTTTCGCGGTTTGGTGATTCGCCTTTTTATTTTGACCCAATTATATTGTCAATTCTTTGTAAACTTTTCTTTTCGATTGACTGCGCACATACTTCTCATCTTCTGTACATTTTGAGCAAGATAATATCTTAATGATATCCTACGTTTTCACTCAAGCAATCACTCGAGGAATACGAAATATAATAATAACGGCACTCTACATTTGCAGCTATTGTCATATTTAGGTCATCGTCGGCTCGGTATTTCTCGGTAACTTGCGAAGATATTAAATGCAGCGCAAAGCAGATATCGTTTACGACGGAGTACATGCTCGATTTGCGAACTTATTTGTTTAGCGGTGGTTGTACTGCCAATACAGATTCAATTTGATAGTTGCTTGATTGGTTTTAAACTACGATTATATGTTGATACAATATTTAGCGTCGATATTTTATAGGTTTCAGTTCAAACAAAGTCTATAAAATGTCTCCTCATGTCACTAAATGGTAATAGTGACGATACCCGATAGAAATCTTATTCCATCCTAATACCACCTTTAACGAAGGCAGTCTATTGGCTTCTGTAGCTATAAGGTTGTACAAAGTGTATTCTACCACGGAGGTAAAGGGTATATTAGTAATTGGCGATGCAAATACTAAACAATCCCGATACGGCATCCAAGTTCAGGCTGTAGGCTTTTGCTGAAAAGAAATGGCCTTTGAATGACAATAATAGTCCCTGGAGAGGGAGAACAAGGGGGACGAAGGACGAACACATATCTCCAAACACATCTAGGTGACAGGTGCGCGACCGAAATATCCCGCCTTTTCGGTCGCGCGCCAGCCACATAGCTGTGTTTGGAGATTTATGTTTGTTCTTTGTCCCTTCGCTCCACTTCTCTAGCGGCTATTACTGTCATTCTAGTCCAGCTCACTTGCATCTTCCTATTAATTGCATTATAATCAGAACCTATGAAGCATGCTAACTCATGGCGATGAAAAATATCTTAAATATTTTCGATAAACTTTTAAATAATTCAATGTTTCCACAGTTATTTCACATCTCGAGTCTATATGCACGCCTCTGAGAAACTGTAGACAATCGATACAAGTATGTTGGTAGAAATAGGGTCGAAGAGAAATTCACTAGAGTAGTTAAGAAGTTCTAAATATCTCTATAGATTAAAACGACTCGGACTTGAGTCGAGATAAATTGTCTTGTTTCTTTCTTTCTCTCAATAGACTACCCGAACGCATTTTTGTTCTGCAACAAAGATAAGTCGTACCACAGTGGGCGCACTGTAATCGCAGTTATGGAATTGGTTAAATGAATATTTGGAACTAACATTATTTACAAAAAAAAATTACCTGACCATCGGTTTTGGAATAATATTATTATTTGCAGAGAACGATGTATTTCTAAGGAAGGGGTGTCCAGAGTGACATGGAGTTAGTCCCATAGACAGAAGTACAAAAGTTGAATGAGCCGCAGGAAAATAAAAGGGAAGGGGGGGGGGGGGCTATTTTTAGCAAGGAGCGATATGGAGGGAACTAAACACAGCAGAAAAGAATAATTATCAACTACAACAAATTACACCAGGCAGCAGAACGACTCTTCAAGCGCTAAGCAAAAATGAATGCATGGTTCGCTAGGCAGTCACTGCCCCTGACTCCCGTTAAGCTTGTACGGTTCAAACTTCGTTCTAGAACAATAAAAGAAACAGGGCCACTGGACAGATACCTGTGTCGAAAAACAGTCCAGCTGAATGCGCATTGTGTAGTACAAGACTGCCAAGTCTGTAAGGTTTTTTTTTTTAAATTATATGACTTTTTTTTTTTTTTTTTTTTTGGGGGGGGGGGGGGGGACAAAGGCAAGGCAGGGGGAGTAGGAGGGGGCGGGGCACGCTTACAAGCGATCCGCGAGCCGCACTTGAGCCCGCGAGGAGCCACAGCTTGGCCACCCCTGCTCTAAGGTCATTGTGTTCCCCCCAAAAAATAGGTTCCCACCTCTGGCGTGTGGCTGCTAACAAAGACAACACTGTGATTAACGAACTCTTCACCAGTACATGAAACAAGAAAATAATTATCATTTGTTTTCTACGTAATTTTATGTATAGCTTGACTTACGTATAAAACATGCCGGTCTTTATAACTTAGCAGAGGTCTGTCAATTAATATAAAAATGATTTCGGTTGGTTTTTCAGGTACAAACACAAGACTAAGGGCCCATAGATATGTTTCGTGTTGTTGTACGCCAATGGTATTAAAATTCTACCACGGGAGAGCACGAAAACGTTTTTACAACTAACCCTAATAAATGTTACTCAAGCTATCATATGAACAATCCGGCTTTTCGCTGACGATTGTGTGTTGTATAGAAAAATTAACAACCAAACTGACCTTGACATCCTACAAAGTGATATTAACAAGGTCCTCGACTTGTGTGTAAAATGGGAAATGCAACTAAACGTAAATAAATGTAACCTGGTTTCATTCACTAGGAAACCCTCAGTCTCATCTTTCTGTTATGCCCTAAAGAACGCTTCTCTACCTGCTGTCTCATCTTACAAGTACCTCGGCGTGCATCTTACCTCGAATCTGTCTTGGGTTGCCCACATTAACATTACAACTGCTGAATCGTCACCTACTCTCGGGTACCTAAAGCGAAACCTAAAAGCCGCACCCGCGCATCTACGCCATCTAGCCTATAATACCTACGTACGCCCAAAACTAGAATACGCTTCACCTATCTGGAATCTTCATCAGAAGTACTTAATTAACCAGTTAGAATCTGTCCAAAACCGTGCCGCCCGATTCATATCATCATCTTATTCCCGATTTGCCAGCGTCTCCCTTCTTAAGCAAAATAACTCTATTCATCCCCTCGAGACTCGTGGACTAATCGCACTTCTTTGCTTACTTCATCGGTTGCATTATAACCCCGGTCTCTCCAGCTCATCACTTTTAGAACCACCAAATAGAGTGTCACATCGTCAAAATAACAGCAAAACCTTTAAACGCCTTTTTGGTTCAACGTTAGCATTTAATAACTCAGCACTTCCTCAAGCCATCAAACACTGGAACGGTCTTCCCGACGACATTGTCATCATATCTGATGCAAAAATGTTTCGAGTGCACTTACTAACTTCTTTCTCATCCCAGGCTAGTATGCAAGCTGACAATCTTCGGTGCTCCGTTATTATTAGCATTGTATTATGTTATTTTGTCCCAAAGTGTTTACCATGACTGATTTAACTACTTTTAGTTATTGTCCTGTGCTTATTGTCGTCATTTGTCGCACATCAGTATGTTCTAATTTCAGTTATTCTTTTGTTTCAATGTTTTTGCGTTGTACTATATGCCTTTGTTAGAAAATAACCCCCCTCATGTAATGCCCACCGGGCCTTTGAGGTATTTTGAATAAATAAATAAATAAACAGCACATGGCCAGCGTTTGGCGGTTCGTTTATGAGTCTTCGAACTTTACCCTAAATGTGCCAGGTAACACATTTTATATCCGATGTAAGCACGACTTAATTACTCAATTTCTAAGTGAGAGATAAAAAAAAGGAAATAAACTGTTCCTCTCGACCTGCACCACCTGACGGTATAACAGGTTTGATCCAATATAATATAAAAAATGAGGGCCGTAATTGACCAAACGTTTCTTTAGTCCTTAAAGCCAATTAAAAAGAAAAACAGGGAGACAGCTGAACATTGGCATTGGAACGAACTTGGAGAATCTTGCGAGCAATTGTGAGTATTTGTGTTTCGTTTTTTTTCCTTTGGTATTAAGTTATTAATTGTTGTTCCGCTTGGTCCTGCCTCTTGTCTTCTGTGTTCTTGACGACGAGGAAGTTGTCTTCTTTAAAATTTTCGTACTGGAATATATAAGAAAATGGATTGGAAACAATGTTAAAATTTTATTCTCTTTTAATGATTTTATATTAAAATTTGTTATGTATTTCTACGTATCTTGGCGTTCTCATGTATGTTTTCATTTTATTTCTTAATTGTCTGTCGCCTTAATTATTTTTTGAGGGGGGGGGGAGGAGGGAGCAGAGAGCGTTGTAATTTTTCGTTGTTTTTGATTTTCTTAATGATTATATTTTACAGCAAGAGATTATTATTATAGCTATACATACCCTAGTATTTACCTATTTACATATTTACATTTTCCCCCGAAGGAGAAGGATCACACTTATAAAACTTCATGTTTGCATCCTGTATTCTTATCATATGTTGCTATTAATCTTTTTTTTTTTTTTTTGAGATTGGAAGGAATGAGGTTATGTCTTGAAACAGACACTAAATATTTAGTCGTTTTCGTCAGTATTACTTTTCTTTTCGTACGTTGTTTGTTGTTGGTGGTCGGTCTTGAGGGGTGCAATAAGAGATCAACCTCTTTTCTTTTTCACTGTCTGTCTTGGTTGTCCGTTCCTGAACACTGTTGCTTTGAGAGTAGATGACTTTTCGTTCCAGTTTTATTGTAGATACTCTCGTTACTCTTGCTGAGAAGCCCAGAACCTGGAACTAGTCTTAGGTCCTCGTAACCTGTTGTTTGGGGTCTTCTCTGTGGATGGCTGTTTGTCGCGGGTGGTTAGTGGAATCCCAGGGAAGGAAACTGGCTCACTCCCCCTGATCATGTTGTGGGCCTTCCAATTGCCATTGATTGTGGTGTTGGTTCAGGATGGAAAGCTAAGGAGCACGACTGAGAGAAACCAGTCTAATAACAGCGAGCGTCCACCTTACTTTTCTAACATTAATTTCACTGAAAGAAAACTTGTCGCGCACGTGCGCCACGAGTTTAACGTACACTGATATATCTCGGTCCTAGTCTGCCACGTCTCCTGGCACTCAGTCGGTACATGCACTACAAAGAACAAATGAAGACGGAAGCGCATGAAATCAAGTTATATATTGACGACAAGATCTGAGTTGATCGAGACCGGGAAACAAAAAGTTAATTTCCCATGCCGATTTCATATGTTCTCGACAAACCAGCTAGTGTGTGGATTTTCACGGATCTTAATGGAATTTTAAACTGCCACGACCGGTTTATACACTAACTTCTAAGCTCTAACACTGGACGCCTTGATTAGACACTGATGATAACAGGAACTGGAAACCTCGCTGCATAATACAATCACACGCGATGCCAACATAGATTAGAGCCTGCATTGTGTAAATAATTGTGGTTAACAATCAAATTCTTCCGATTTCCGTGGGGCATATGATTTACTTAACAATAAAATTTAACCCTCGGGGGTGTCAATGACTTGAACTTGCTGAAGTAGAGCTTCTGGCGCCGCATATCGAATCTTATAAATATGAGAGAAGATTGACAGGTAGCTAATACAATATTAGTCATTAGGCCAGCTAAACGATTCAATCAATGTGCCAATTACTTGATCATCACATTAATCGACGGACAGTTTTCCAAAACATTACTTACCCGAAAGACGACCCACCATGTGTTCGAAACAGGCATCATCTCAGGTATAGAAAGTTAGAGAAACGCCTAACTTGGCGATGATATGGGATTGCGCCAAGGCAATAATTTGTAAGTACGTCTATGCCTTGACTTCATCGGGCTTTTTAAGGACCTAGATTTTCAGCCCCAAAAAGTAAACGTTTACCTAAAGGACTGTAGTACCTGAGACCTTCGTCCTGCCTTCTGTATGTTCAATGACGCATGAAAGTATGACGTAGCCCTACATCGGCCCTCGTCACTACCGCGGAAGCATGTGTCCTTGGTGGATGAGCAGATGTCGCGTTACCGACATAGAGATGACGAAACGCGCGAAATGAGTACATCACTCTTCCACGCCTAATTGTGAATGGGAAAGAAGGGGGGGGGGGGGGGGGGGGGGGCTCTCGCTGCGTTCTGTTTCGAAATTGTTCTACATAACGTAAGAACTGATCATCGCATATCTGAATGTAAATTGCCTTTTCGCGAAAACTTTTGACTAAACTGTAATATTGACTGCCCATAAAACATCTGTTACAACATAACCGATTCAACTAATTACTGAAAAATGCGTCTCTTTTGTGTATACAAAGGGGCATGCTCTAAATGCTCGCATTTATTGGTCCTCTGAGACACGATGTTGTACTTGACGTCACAGTTTTCCGTGACGTTAGGGTATCGTCTGACGTGATATCAATATTCCACGTACATCATGGAGTCTCGTGACGTCCAGTGTCATGAGACGTAAGGGTTTCTCGAGAAATGATAGCGTCATATCACGGTATAATGTCACCTGACGTCCCAGTATCACGCGACCCCCATGGTGTCATGTGACGTCAGAGTGGAACGTACAGAACGATGACCTGAGCGCTGTCTCCATTAGGACTCACCACGGTTCCTCCACCACGGTCAAACACCAACTGATTGGAAACCTTGACGTCATCAGCGTGACGATAGCGTCAAAGCTAAATCCCAGGAGCGGACGCGATAACCCTAAGAGCAGACCCTATAAAAGCTTTGCATTAAAACGAAATACATTTGAGTTCATTTGTTAACTTATTTCTGAATCCGCCGAGTCCGATAAGCACACAATAAATACGACATTTTTGTAACTGTTTCCCTCCTTTTTTTTGTAAAAATGTTGTTCGAATTCAGATCAAACAGCCTGCTGTCTGATGTAATGTTGTTCATCAGTGTTGGGAGTATACATTTTGTACCACTCAAACAATATGAAAACAAGTTTCGATTCACACATTTTCATAATATAACTTTTATAGAAGTTATACAAATATTACCGTTGTAAACTTAGACTGAAACGGAACTGATTTCGTCGCAACCTCCTTTAGCAAAAAAAAGGCTATATTTAAATGCATTTAACACACGTATTCTTGTATTTGTGTCCGAATTTAAAATGCTTTTTGCTGGAATACATTCCGCATACTATTTCCGTGTAAACTAATAGTATGGAGAAAAAAAACTTTTGAAATGCATTCAAATGTATTTTAAAATGTGCTAAGAGCCCTACGAGCGCGTTGAAAATAAATATAAAATGTAGTTTTAGCTTTGATGGAACAGCGCGGATGAACAGTCACACTCACATGCACACAAAAGGAGACAGACTCGCAGCGCTGACTTACAACTCAGTCCTATATTTCTTCTTCCTCAAATCTTCAAGTTCTTCACCTTTGCCATTAATGAGAACCATTTAAATGTTTTACACACCAGAGACCAAATATCCAATAAGCATTAACAAATAACTAATAATTAAATAAATAAAAAAAACTAAAAATAGGATTAAAAATTAAATTAAGCGAAAAATTTCTCATCACTACTGGTGCTTTGATGACATCTCTAGATAATCCAATTCTTTCTTTGACGAAGCTAAGGATGGTACACTAACGCATTGGTTGTCCAACCTGGCTATTTTTTCAGCTTCGATGATCTCTCTTGTCAGCTGATTACCACTTCTGGCAATAACAGTGCAGTTACTCAGGTCCGCTAAACACCCACAATCCCGGCAATGGATTCCTAGATTTCCTGATATTACTCCGTTTATGTTGTAATTATGCTCTCGTAACCGGTAATTTCCTTAAATTGCATTTTTTCTGTACAGTATCAATACGTTATTATATTTCTTAAATAATGCTATTGAATATCCCACCCCGACCTCACAACTACAAGCCATTTAGTACAACAAATGCACAAATTAGTGCTCACCCACTGAAAGTAAACAAGAGAGCCCTCCCAGGATGCCAGTCACACGAAATATAACTGAAACATACATTGAGCACTTCACACAGTTTGCAATTAAAAACTGATTTATCATGTGCTACCGGTAAAATGGTAAACTCTATCCCCTCAGACTTCTCACGTTTCATTTTTTTATAAAAGCCTTATATTTAGAAAACACTATTTCCAAATCACTACATAATGCGCTTTTACGCTAGACAAAAGATAAGCCCTTCCTACCAAAAACAATCACACGTGCGACGAAGAAAGAAAACGTAGAAGAAACAACAGTAGAAACAGAACTAGTGACTAATGTCCTTGGAGGTCGAGAGAAAAAAATAAAAGCCGTTTCAAACTCCCTGTAAGGCCGAATTGAAGCGCAGCTCTTGAGGAGGAGGAGGGAAGAGTACTGAGGGCAGGTTATTCCCTTCTTCCCTCCTCCTCACCTCTTCATCCTGTCTGCTACACCTCCCTCCGAGCGGCGTCGCCGTCGCCGGCGGCGTAACCGTAAGGTCACGTGACTCTCGTGACCTCACGGGGGTCGCGTGACCTCATGGGGGTCACATGACCTCCCGGGGAGGGGGGGGGGGGGGTCACGTGACCTCACGGTTACGCCGACGGCGACGGCGACGCCGCTCAAGGTGGAAACGGGCGACTAAGAGCTGCGCTCTCAAAATAGTTTGCTATTGCACAACTTCTGCGACACGAACGTTGCCCCGACGCACATGTAAACAAGCATTAAAAACGAACTTGATTACTAAAAACGCTTTTCGAAACACAATTAAGCTTGCCATGTGCTGTCATAGGTGAGCTGCCGTCCGTCCGTTTTGGTCGGGGTCCGATGCTTTGAAATCTAGCCTAATGGAGGCGGATTAGCTTTCTGCTCTGGCGATGGCCGCAAACAAAGGCGGTTGGTCTCGGCACTAAGCGTTTTGCCTTGTAATCACCTGATCGGCATCCGGTTATCCCCGCGAAGGCACTCACGAAGACGTCCGGCACATGTGCTATCCGCCAGAAGGCACCCCAAAGTTCCACGAGAGGTGCCGTTAGGGTTAGCCAGGCGGGCGGGAAGATGAGCGACCTGTTGACTCGGTTGTAGCTGGCCACCAGTGGCGGGCAGATGGCAGCCATGTTGAATCGGACGTCACTTTACGATGGAAACGTGCACCTCGGAGCTTGAAAAGCTACACGAACGATCGAAAAACGTATCGCATATGCTTTTCTCGAACAATCATGGAGCCGTCCAGGAACTTTTCGGCGAGGATTCAGACGTCTTTCGGTTAGAAACGTAGAAACTCACGGAGTCGATGGTAAACACCATGAGACCAATTGGCCTCCTACTACAGTGTCGCCAACCGTGAGAAAAAAGTGAAATTTTGTTTCAGGAAATCTGGGGGCTTAGAATAAAATCTGTACATAAAAAAAAAAAACTTGTTGCTCGACATTTGCCGTTTTTACAAGTCAGGTTTTGGCAAAGCCTACCTGGTACGTTATTTGTCTTATTAGCCACATGAGAAACATTGTTTCAAGTTTATTTAGTTTGTGGCTAGGTGTTTATGTATTGTTGTAGGCGTCGGTTACGCTTATAACATTCCACGCGTTTATGTATAAAAGTGAATTTCGACTTTGCATAATTCCTACTTACAAATGTATTTCCAACTGTATTTCCAAATGTGTAAGTGTATTTCCAATATGTTTTCTGGAATATATTTGAATACTGAGAAAATCTAGTTTATTTTCAAACAACTCTTTTTGAAATAATTTCGAATGCACTAACATATTTTTATGCATTTAAGCGTATTCGAGGTGTACTCGGACGATATTCCCACTGAACATATATTTTGAGTATTTTCTTAGAAACGCATTTTAGTAAATAAATAATTGAAGGGTGTACTTTTAGGGCATATAAAAATACGATATGCATTTAAAAGGCATTTGATGTACATTTGGATATATTTCAAATGTATGAGTTTTCGCGAAAGGCTAGCTTTCCCCAAAAAGCTATAATAATTTTAGTTAAAAAAAACAAATTTATTCTCCTTTGAAATTCAATTTATTAGTCAGGTGTCACCGGAATTACGTTTTTAGTCAGTTTACGTTTTAGTTGTCAGCTGAATTTCGTTTTTATAAGACTGCCTGCTACACACTAGTCGAGCTGGTTCGTTGCAACCGACAAACGGCCTTCCCAATTTGAACCCATCTTTTATTTACCCCTCTGAAAACGAATGAATCACGATTAATGAGCCCTCTCTGGGATTTTTCACTAATCTGGTGTCCTCACGTCACAAACTCTTCGAACGAAATCCTTCGTAATCCCCTCAATACACGAGTGTGTGTGTGCTTGCGGATATTCTTCTAATCCGCTTGAACAAGCAACTTGATCCTTCGAAATTGCTCCGCCGGATTAATGTTCTGCCCTAAAAAAAAAGTTTTGTAAAAACAAGATTATACAACTCGAGCTTAGAAGCGCATAATCGCCTTGGCTATAAATGTTATAGTCATTTACTTACTTAATTCACTACCTATTCGGTAGGAAAAATGCACTCGCGCTTCTCAAATTTGCACACGCGTCTCAGCTCAAGGGTAGCTTTTTGTAAATTAGTAAGACGCTTATACCAAAATAAAAAGACTCATGGCCATGCCATATCTGAGCTAAACAATATGTTTTTTTTTTCTTCGGTACGATGATGGTTTCTACTGAAACTACGAACATAGCAACGACGTGAATAGTGTCTCATTAGTCAAACAGAAGTTCATAGACCACCATTATTTTTTTTTTCAAATATAAACTATTCCGGAACATATGTACAATACTAAAGTAATGAAATGCCCACTCGAGCAATGAAATTCATTACTCGGCCGTTCACATTTAATATTCTTCTCTAATAAACACGTTTCCAGCATTTTTGTTTTTTGAAAACTCTATGATTTTTTTAATGTTGTCTTTCGAATGGAAAATAAATAAATAAAGAAGAGTAAAAAAGGCTATGTCAAAAACGTAGATATAAATTAAGTGTTGAATGTGGTATTCGTTATTGAATTTTGGTAGCGTTCATATATACTTATTTTAATACAATACTCTTCTAGAATTGGGTAGATGCCTCCATCTTTTAATCTTGGATAACACACATGAGTACAAAAAAAAAAAAAAACGCAGACTCGAAGGCAGGAGCATGTGTATACAAGTGTAATGCGAAATACATCTAAATGGTTTCGAATACAAAATGATGATCAAGTGCATACACATCTCATTTAACCAATATTGGGTACTGTGTGCTCGCGTTCCACTTTGATTGGAAACGGAATAAGCAAATCATAATGTCAGGTCTCAAATTAATTAAAACAAAAAAAGCCGAAAGATTATTTGTTATATTTTAACTAGGAAGAAATTAGTTGATTGAAATTACGCATTTACTCATGTTTTCTTTTTTGTTATGACCAAAATAAGACAATTTCTAGGAAACAGAGAAGAATTCCGAAACTTATTTGGATCTGCGGGATTCCTTATTTTATATCGGAGATGAAGGCGCGTATTGTTTAGCTTGGTTTGATTTTCCCTTGAATAGCTTAACTTTCCTATGGGTAGTTTAACATGTTGAGAAATACAACTATAATACCTGAAGTAATATTGCCACGCTCGTCGGAGAGCGACCGCGTGCGTGGCCGAGTGGTTATCGTGCTTGACTGTCGCGCGGAATGTCTAGGTTCGATTCCAGTCAGTGGAATGCTCTTTCATTCATTCTTTCAACATTTCGTTCTCGTGAGTTCGAGAACATTCTCGTCTGATCGAGTTGTGAAAATTCCAGTCGCCGAACATTCTAGGCTGATTGTTCCAGAAGTCAACGAGCGTACATAAGGGGCTCCTAGTGGTGATCTGCAGTCAGTCTCGCCCCAGCGTTCGACTCTGCTGTTACGCCGACTTCGACGTCCGCGAAGCTCTGTTATTATGTTTTGTACCCTTTTATTTTTGTCACAAGTTCGCCACATTAAACGTTTATTTCTTCCTGTTTATTTATTTTGGTTTTTGCCACCACCCGTGACATTTTGGTGGAGGTGCGGGGTACCGCGTGCCCGTGCAGCGTTCCCCTCCAAGGGCCCGCAGTGCAAGTCCGATTCCCGGCTCGGTGAGAAGACCACTCACCGCGGAACCTGAAACTCGGAGCAGCCGCCGCACTAAGCGAGAGGATCCTGAGTACGGTTTGCTGCTGGACAAGCCTAAGCCGAAGAAGACGTCGATGGCCAACCAGTCGCGTACCCCCGCCGCTCCTGCCGTCGTCTACCTACCCGTCGCTCCTCGGACACCAGCTCCCTTCCACGGCGAAAGCCATGAAGACATCGACGATTGGGTCCAACAGTACGAACGGGTGGCCCGTCATAACGGCTGGACACCAGAACAGTGTCTACAGAATGCTTACTTCGCCTTGGAAGCAACCGCTCGGAACTGGTTCTAGAAATACGAAGCATCGATCACCTCCTGGGAGCAACTCAAAGGTGAGTTGCAAAGAAAATTCACGAACCAACAACTAAGAGAAGGCGCGGAAGAGCTACTTCAAGCGAAGATCCAAGGCCCTAACGAGAACGTCGTCAGCTTCGTGGAGGATGTCCTGCGACTCACCAACCGCGCCGATCCTCAAGCCTCCGAAGCGAAGAAGCTGAGAATCCTGATGCGAGGCGTCAAAGAAAGCATTTTTGGCGACCTTGTACGAGTCCCGCCTACCACAGTCGAAGGATTCATCACGGAGGCAACAAACGTTGAACGTGCCCTTGAAGCACGGGCCTCCCATTACCAGTGGCTTCCCGGCGTCGCGGCCCTCTCGACTTCCAGCTGCAACAGCCCGAACCTCCGCGAGATTATCCGGGACGTCGTGCGGGAGGAAATCAGGAAGCTGCTACCTGCTGCCACAAGCCCGGCTACGGCCTCAGTCGCCGAGATTGTACGGAAAGAACTTCAGCAGGCGCTGCACCAAGAAGTTCTCGCCAGCGCCGCTCCTGAACCACCGAAGCTGAGTTACGCCGCAGCTAAACGACGACCACCACCCCCTGCTCACCCGTATACGGTGCCACCTCGACGTGAACCTCTAGCGCCGCAGTATTCCCGACGCCAGGAAGATCGGGTGTACGTCCGCCCAGAACAAGCTGCGCCACGAAAGACCGACGTGTGGAGGACGGCCGATCGACGTCCGTTGTGTTATCATTGCGGTGAAGCCGGCCACATTTACCGTCGATGCCCCTACCGACAACTGGGGCTGCGCGGGTTCCACCCGAACGACCCGCGCCCAAGGTACGACGAACGCCCTCGTGACATCGAAGAGTACGTCCGACGTTCGCCATCCTCAACGCCGCTCCACCGAGAGTCTTGCTCACAGTCGCCCATACGTTCAGCGTTTCCAGCGCCACAACCCCGCCGAGAGAACCTGTCTCCTTGGCGGCGCCGGGAAAACTAAGAGCGGCAACGCCTGGAGGTGGCGTTGCCGAAGACGACCGAAGTAAAGAGCCTCCAAAAACGCCGGAGCGCTCCCACTCTCTCGACGCTACGCATCACAATGACGTCGTTGCAGCGGTGTCCAACTACCTATACATTACTATCGGCGGCCACGACGCATCGGCACTCGTGGACATCGGAGCAGACTACTCAGTCTTGAGTGGGAGGCTCTCTCGTCGCCTGCGAAAAGTGACAACCCCGTGGGAAGGCCCTCAATTACGAACCGCCGGTGCGCACCTCACCACACCAGTCGGGCGATGCACTGCTCGCGTCGAGATCCACGGTGAGACGTGCCCTGTGAAGTTCGTCGTTCTGCAAGACTGTTCGAGGAACGTTATCCTCGGAATCGACTTCCTCTGCTAGTATGGCGCTGTCATCGACCTCGGAGCAAACCGGTTGACGCTACGAAAACCTGTTTCACCACCGGAGGAACCCAAAGCGACGTCATCTGCGGTCCGCGTCCTCGCCAGCCACGTGAACTTACTGCCGCGGTCGAGTGTTTTCGTACCCGTCGGGATCACCGAAGCTTACTCCGGCGAAGTCCTGCTCGAAGGAAGCCTCCAGTTGCTTCTTGGAAGAAGAATAGGCGTCACAAGAGGAGTTGCTGAACTTCAGGATGGCCACACTGTGGTACTCGTTATGAAGTTCCGAAATAAAGCGCAACACTTCATAAAAGGTGCAGCCGCGGGCCAGGTCGAGGAACTTCGAAACTCCACCGCTATCGACGCCATTACTAACGAATCCTCGCCACCTCAGCAAAACAGTACGTCGCCAGCGCAGCTCGGCATTGACCCTAAGCTTCCGGGCCCAAAACGACGACTCCTGCTTAACCTTCTCGCCGAATACCGCGATTGCTTTGCGACGTCGTCGAAGGTGCGCCAAACCACCGTTGCGAAGCACCGCATCGTTACCGAGGACGACGCTCGCCCTGTGCATCGATCGCCTTACAAAGTCTCCGTTAAAGAAAGGGAGGTGATCCAGGAGCAAGTCCAAGAAATGCTGAACGATGACATAATCCAACCTTCAAGCAGTCCATGGGCCTCTCCAGGCGTACTGGTTAAGAAGAAGGACGGAACGGTTAGGTTCTGCGTGAACTACCGGCAGCTGAACGCGGTGACGAAGAAAGACGTCTATCCACTCCCCCGCATCGACGACACATTAGACCGGCTGCTGCACTCTCGATACTTCTCATCGATGGACCTGAAGAGCGGCTACTGGCAGATCGAACTCGACGAACGGGACCAAGAGAAGACAGCTTTCGTCACGCCGGATGGGCTGTACGAGTTCAGGGTAATGCCCTTCGGACTGCGCACGGCGCCAGCAACTTTCCAACGTGTCATGGACACCGTACTGGCAGGACTGAAGTGGTAGAGCTGTTTTGTCTAACTCGACGACGTCGTGGTGGTTTCCAGCGACTTCGACGAGCACTTGCGACGACTCCGAGCAGTTCTCCAAGCCATACGGACTGCCGGACTCACCCTGAAGCCGTCAAAGTGACAGTTCGCCTATGACGAACTGAAGTTCCTGGGCCACTTGGTAAGTAACAAGGCGTTCGCCCCGACCCAGAGAAGACCGGCGCCGTCGCTGCATTTCTGACGCCGACAGACAAGAAGGCCGTGCGAAGGTTCCTTGGACTATGTGCGTACTATGGGCGCTTCATCCGGGATTTCGCAAGGATTTCCGCATCGCTCACAAACCTGACAAAGGACGCCGAGAAGTTAGAATGGCCCGACGAGCAGCAGCAGGCATTCGACGAGCTGAAACGACGACTGCAAACTCCTCCTCTTCTAGGATATTTCGATCAAGATGCAAAAACCGAAATGCACACCGACGCAAGTAACGCTGGACTTGGCGCGGTACTGGTTCAAGTCAAAGAAGGCACCGAGCGAGTTATCGCCTACGCAAGCCCTACACTCTCCAAGGTGGAGAAAAATTACTCCACGATTGAGAAAGAATGCCTTACGGTCATCTGGGCAATCACGAAGTTTCGTCCGTACTTGTACGGAAGCCCGTTCCGTGTAGTAACGGACCACCACTCGCTCTGCTGGCTTGCGAACCTCAAAAACCCGTAGGGACGCCTCGCTCCATGTAGTCTACGACTACAAGAGTTCAACATGAGTGTGGTCTACAAGTCAGGCCGCAAGCACGGTGACGCCGACTGCCTGTCCAGAGCCCCCGTCGGAACAACTTCCGGCAGCAGCGACGACGATAACGACGAGTGCTTCCTAGGTGAAGTGAACTCCGAAGACATGGCACGACGTCAAAGACACGATCCTGAGTTGCGTGCGCTAATCGAGCAGCTCGAAGGACGAGGGGGTACTGTCCCCCGTGTCTTCTCGAGAGCCCTGCTGACTTTCGTCCTCCGACAAGGTGTACTCTACAAGGAGAACTTTGGCGACAACAGCACACCATGGCTGCTGGTAATTCCTACCGACCCTAGAGCGGAGATCTTTCAAGCCTGCCACGACGACCCGACGTCCGGACACCTTGGTTACAGCCGTGCGCTGGCCCGAATTCGTGAAAAGTATTACTGGCCCAAGCTGAGGAAGGCCGTTCACTTCTGCATACGGTCGTGCCGCGAGTGCCAGCGACGCAAAAACTGCCGACGATGCCGGCAGGTCCCCTGCAGCCGATTGCTGCCCGACCGCAGCGTTCCAGCAGATCGGAATGGATCTACTTGGTCCTTTCCTAGCATCGACGCAAGGAAACAGATGGATTATCGTCGCCACCGATTATCTCACACGGTACGCCGAAACGAAGGCCCTTCCTGCAGGGAATGCTGCGAAAGTCGCCAAGTCCTTTATCGAGTCCATCGTTCTCCGGCACGGCGCTCCCGAAGTTCTGATCTCAGATCGTGGATCATCGTTCATGGCCCAGCTGACGCAAGAAATCCTTTGTCTCAGCAACACCAGCCATCGGCGCACAACGGCGTACAACCCGCAGACCAACCGGCTGACGGAGAGACTCAACAAGACCATCGCCGACATGATCTCCATGTACGTCGACGTGGGGCACAAGACATAGGGACGAGGTGTTGCCGTACGTCATATATGCTTACAACACGGCTGTGCAAGAGGCCACCGGGGTGACACCCTTCCAGCTGGTTCATGGTCGCAAAGTAACGACAATGCTGAACGCGATGTTACCCCACGAACAGGCTGACGACAGGGGCGACGACACCCAACGGGCAGAAGAAGTCCGCCAGCTCGCCAGACACCGTATTCAAGAGCAACAATGTGTCGACACTGGCCGCTACAACCTTCGTCGTCGGGACGTCCACTTCCAGCCCGGAGACAGGGTGTGGGTGTGGACACCGATCCGCCGCCGTGGTCTCAGTGAGAAACTCCTAAAGCGCCACTTCGGACCCTACAAAGTACTTCGTCGACTCGGGGATCTGAACTACGAGGTGATGCCCGACGGAACACTGACTTCATCACGGCGCCCTCCACGACCGGAAGTCGTCCATGTCGTGCGCCTCAAGCCGAACTACGCGCGATAAGACTGCGCACTGTGATCTTGTGCAACGCTTGATAGGATTGTGTTTTGCCAGCTTCCGTATTTTGCCATTATTTTATTTGTCTTGCTTTGTTTTGTTGCCTTCTACGTGCCATCGAGACGATGCCTTTTTAAAGGGGGGAGTAATGCCACGCTCGTCGGCGGGCGACCGCGTGCGTGGCCCAGTGGTTATCGCGCTTGACTGTCGCTCGGAAAGTCTAGGTTCGACTCCAGTGAGTGGAATGCTCTTTTATTTATTCTTTCAACATTTCGTTTTCGTGAGTTCGAGAACATTCTCGTCTGATTGAGTTCCGAAAGTTCCAGTCGCCGAACATTCTAGGTCAATTATTCCAGAAGTCAACGCGCGTACGTAAAGGGCTCCGCGGTGGCGATCTGCGGTCAGTCTAGCCCCAGCGTTCGACTCTTCTGTTACTCCGACTTCGACGCCCGCGATGCTCTGTTATTATCCCTTGAACCCTTTTATTTTTGGCACAAGTTCGCCACATTAAACGTTTATTTTTTCCTGTTTATTTATTGTTTTCTTGGTCACCCCCCGTGGCGATATATATATATATATATATATTTAATAAACTGTGGATATGTTTCTATTTATGTAAACACTAGCTGATCTTCAACACTGAAATTGTAAATGTAAATAAAACGTGATAGGAAACTATCTTTAAAGTTGTTAACCATTTCTGAATGCCTGTTTGGAGGGTCCGGTATAATAATAATAGTAATATTAATATTTCTTTATTTTCTGTACCCACAAACAACTTTTCAGACTCTACTGTGGTGCACTAAAACACTAAATACAAATATCACAAAAACCAAAATACCAATCACAAATACCACAAAAAATCTCATTAAGATATCTCGGCGAAAGACATCGATTGACGGAAAAGCAAGGTAAATTTGCGAAGACGCATGAAAATATACAGGTGATGTTCTTTATTGAAGGCCAATTGAATCCGTCACAAAGGTTATACAGGGGACATGCAAGATGGATAAAACGTTGATACATTCCGCTGGCCCATTAAAAATTATAATAATGTCATAGTATTTGAGAAATGAGACAGAAATAAACTTAGAATGTTGAATAAAAAGATTTGAATATGATCTAAATAAAAAGGAAAGACTTTTACAGCACCCTGTAGCCCAGAATTAGAGCGCGGCTCTTGAGGAGGAGGAAGGGAGGGTACTGAGGCGAGGTATAACCCTCCTTCCTTCTCTCTCTTCCTCACCCCCTCATTGTCCATGCTACTCCCCCTCCCCTCCCCCTCCTCTCTCCTCTACTTCCTCCTGATTGACGTCACGGTGGAAAGGCACGGTGTCGTTCCCCGCAAGTGACGTCACGAGTGAGACCCGCGGGTTGCATCATGGGACGTTTCCCATAATGCAACGCTCGTGACTCTCGTGACGTCACTTGTGACGTCACGGGGGAACGGCATCGTGCTGTTCCCCCGTGGTCACCCGTAACTCCACGTAACGTCACCCGGCAGGGTGACGTTACGAGTGACGCCACCCTGGTGGCGTCACTCGTAACGTCACCAGGACCACGGGTAACGTCACGAGGGTGACGTTTCGGCATGGTGCCGAAACGTCACTGCGGTGCATTATGGGACGTTTTTCATAATGCACCACGCGGTGCCGAAACGTCACAATGACAAACCGTCCCCGTGCCGAAACGTCGCCCTCGTGACGTCACAAGGGAGACGGGTGACCTAATGACGATCCCGCGCGTTCCATTATGAGACATTTCCCCTAATGCACCGCGCGGTTCCGCCGACGCCGACGCCGCTCAACCCGGAAACGGGCGCCTAAGAGCTGCGCTCGAAAGTAATTGAAAAGGAAATGGCTCAGACACTTTGTCATTTTACGTAAATCAAACAAATCTAATTTAAGGTAAGGAAGGGCAACAAGAAACAACAATTCGCAAATCGATGCTGTTTTTTTAATTTTATTCGCATTGCGAATTAAGAAAGAAACTACGAAAACCAGGGTTGGGCAGAAATGCTCACAGAAGTATTTGGAAATACGCGCACTGATACACATGTTACAAGCAGCTGAAATACTGATACTGATATACAAGTATGAAAATGCATCGCGATATTGTATCATAAATACATTTGAAAATTAGAAATGGATATCGAAATCCACACACACGAACACATATTACCGGCGCAGAGATACAAACACTTGTATACATTGTTCCAAAAATATTACTGTATACGTTTGGGCACACGCCTTACCGTATACGAACACTCTTAGAAATAGGGGGTGTAAAGGGGTACACCCCTTGTCCCATATGTAACTCCCCAAGACTACATTTTGACGTTCAGTTCACTGACGTCGAGCTGGCGATACTAACTTTTACGAGCTGCTTGATAGCTGTTGGATGTAAAGTATTAAATAGATAATGTGTGTATCAAAATACTACAAGAAAAAAAAACCTTGAGGTTTTTCAGCAGGGCCAAAAAAGCCTTGATTGTCCTATTGTAGCCTTTAATAAGTAAATTAGCTATTTTAATAAGTTGTTTCGGTCGACTATCAAGTCGCTGTTGTAAGCTGGTATGATCGGTTTGACGTCTGTGGACTGAACGTTCAAATATAGTTTTGGGGAGTTCCATATGGAACATGGGGTGTGCCCCTATACACCCCCCATTTCTTAGAGTGAAGAACAAAATGAAGCATAATCCAGAATATGATATATTTGTTTATAAACCAGCAAAACAAAGTTCTCAGTACCAGATACGGCCAGAATTTTGACGTTGACGTTTTTCTGGTTCGAGTCAAATTTGGTGCAGAATTAATATTTTGCATTTTGCGAAGTAGTAAGGGAAGCAAGCGCTATTCACCATGGCTCAAGCGCTTTTTTTTTTTGTTTTTGTAATATTTATGTTTTTGAGGCAAAACACCAGAGACCTTTAAATCACTTTTGTGTCAACCCAAATAACCTCGAGACTGTGACAATGTCCAAGCCGTTTACCTCCTTCAGCCGTGATATTACAACGCCAGAGTGGAATGACGTTTAATGAACCAGCATTCTTTGTTGTATTAGTTGGGCGCGCCGACAGTGCTTCTAATTTTTGAAATATACAGGAATAATATTCGGCAACATGAAGCGCCAGAAAAAAATTGTTAAATTTCGCAAACCCGAGGGAGATGTACGGTCAGAGACACAAAACGTCCCGGACCAAACCTGGTCTTGATCTTCTGTGCCAAGGTCAATAATTCTTTTAAAATTCTAACGAAATGCATGGGCACTAATAGTATCGCGATACCAGGAATACACTCGAAAATGTATCGATACATAATGTATTTCTGAAATAATAATTTGTATCGCGATACTGCCTAGCCCCAACGAAAACCTTATTTTACGTCTTTGCATTGCGGTCAATATAATTACTAGACTCCAGTTAGTAAATCTACAAAACATAATTTCATAAAATGCACGTACGCACAAACTTCTGGGATTGGGGTGTTCCGCTAAACCGGTAAAAGCATTTTATGCTACTATTCTAGGCGGAGCTACTAGGCTAGTGAAAGTGAAAGTGGCATTGCAATTCAAAAACAAACTTTGTACTCACGAATTCTTTAGATGTTGAATGACAGTTTCTTTCTTTGTATATTTTTCATTGCTTCCCTGAAGTAATTTAATCCCTCATCTGTCACTGCCGGGTATCTATTGAGTTAAAAATTTCGAACCATAATAAGCCTATCTTTAGACTATAGACTAAATGCATGATATTCAGATAGAATTACAATGCTATTGTAGCGGTGCATCGGCCTAAAGTTTCCGCCGACGAGGACAAAGAAACGTTACTTTTCGGCGCGAGCCTAACTGCACTAGAAAATAAAATATAAACTTGTCTTGATCATTCTAATCAACCGACAAAGAAACTAATGTGTCGTGAGCGTATTATGCGTGCGTTATAATTTGCAACACTTGGTTGCTGGGAGCTCCGGGTGGAATCAGATGTTTGTTGGACAAAGTAGGACTCGCCGCCGACGATCGTCCGCAGACGAAGTATGCTAGACTAAGTATAACGCTCCGGCGTCGGTCGCCTGCGGACTAAGTAGGTATCGCCATCAACGGTTGTCTGCGATCTAAATATGCTGGACTAAGTATAAGTTGCCACCAGTGTTCGCCTACAGCGTAAGCATGCTGGACTAAGCATGACTTTCCACCGGCGATCTCTGGTGTACAAGGTATGCTGGACTAAGTACAACTCGCCTCTGATGGTGTCCTGTAAACGAAGTAAGCTGAACCAAGTATGCTGGACTAACTATAACACAGCGCGGACAGTTGTGCCCTACCACAGGTGACAGTCGGTGGCAAGCCATACTTTGTCCAGATGCATGCGCTTTCGCAGACTCTCCTACTTGTGGCCCCGAGAAAAGACGGCGGTCTGCGGATCGCATGGTCCGGGTTGAATTCAAATTGAGCTTCTTGTTAAATCTCTCCTCTTTCGATTGTTTTTTATGTCTGTGTATAAATTAACATAACTAATTATGCCTGCTACCTTGAATGCTTATGGTTGCCTGCTACGGTCTAGGCATTCTTTATGTTGTCTTGACCTGCGTGTAACGCTGTGTCCTCAGTCTAAAGAGTTACGTCCCTTCATGAAATATAACCGGTAAACACAATTTCCGTTAAGAAAGATTGGTAGCATACTCGATGTTGAGGACGGAAAAGATGGTACAACCGACTCCGAGCTAATCTAAGAATATTCGCTTTGTTGTTAGATGCACAATGCCCATCTTCATGTCGAGCACTGAACTGGTTTATTTTTCATTGTAACGTGCCAGTCCTTTTTTTTTTTTTTTTCGCCATGAAGCTGTCACCACGAACAAATCGAGTAGAATGCATTTTAGTAGGGCAAATTTACCCCAGTCTTGATATTTCAGGACGACGACTGTTTTGAAATAACACAGGTATGCAGAAGAAAGATACAAATTATGTACCAAATTGGTACCGCTAATTAATTTAGGTGCCTCCGCGGCTGCTGATCAAAACAATATATATATGATTCTATTGGCGAAAAATAGCAAATACTGAACAAATATTAAACAACTTTGAAAATGGCGTTAGTTAAAAAAAAAAAGAAACGACCGCCTTATGAAAAGTGAGAGGACTCAATTAGTTTTATTAATTCTATAGGGCGCGTCTGCGACCTTATATGTTTGTTCTAAAAATGTTTCCATAACCGGCTGAGACCTGCCATGATCACAGCAAAAATAAATGCTAAAGAAGAAGTGACAAGGTAAAATTACAATTACAGGTATTCACTTTAAAAGTACATACCACGTGGAGACTAATATGATAAATACTAGGGAGGTACATTTTATAACTCGCATAAAATATTAATTGGCTTTGGGAGGCTCTAATACCTGGGGCTAATAAAATATTCTCGTGCGTCATTAAAATATGTCAGAACGTGGCACGATATTGTATGCGTCACAGATGTTTACTGGATTATATGTTTGTGACAAACACATCTCTAAAACATAGTCGCATGTGCAGCTGTAATATTCATGTAGTACGTGGCTTAGTTTGATTCCTAGACAGAACTAAATTTCAAGTAAATAACTGGTATATCTAGTTCTGTATCTTTGACCATAATAGGCGTTTTTATTTTGCATTCATATTGAAGCAAACGATCATTTAGCGACAAACTTCATTTATTGAACACCTGATGTTCTTGGTAAACATGACTAACTCTTCTTGGTTTTGAGTTTGAGAAAGGTATATCACTGGCGGTAGGGCCTCGTGTAAATGCATAGTTTAGAACGTCAACCTTTTCTAAATGATTATTATAAAATAGATTTACGTTTTTACCATACAGCAAGACGACATTTCTATCCTTGATGGCGAGGAATTATTGTGCTACCCACATCGCGAGGGATTCTTGGGGAAGTAGAAGGAAAGGAGGCAATCTTAACCAGATTGCCCCTAAACCTGCATGCGGCGTTTTTATGTCGGTGTAAAGTGAGGTGGTGTCCAATAACCAGCGGCGGCTTGCTAGGAGCTTGTAAGACCGCGGATAAAAAGTTTTATTCGTTTGTGGGATAATGCGAAGCACACATGACGCTTTCTCGTGGTACTGCTGCTTATTTATCTGCTGTTCTCATACGCTCTGAAGAAAGAAGGCTGGCTAACTTCTGATCAAAATCCTGTATCCAAAGCTTGATGCCTCACGTTCTGTTTTTTTTTATGGTAAGCTGACGTGGGATGCTCAGCAAGAAATGATTACAAATAAATAACAAGAAATGGGCTTGCCATCAAGGGCATGCCGAACAGATCTTTGATCTAATCTGACTCACACACAAGTTAACCTGTTCCGTTACATTTCTGGCATGTTAGATTTTCAGTTTGAGAATTTCCCGAATTACACAGGGTGTTTTCTTTTTAACTACACCAATTAAAAAAAATTCTCTTATTTTTCCTGTCTTTCGGGGTGATGTTAGAGTTCCTCAAGCCCACTAAGAACAAGAAAAATTGGTTCGTTTGATTTTCATTTATTTCTTCTATTGGGTCCTTGTTCAATATCGCCGTAGGAATGGTGCATAAATGATAATACCGAAACAAATACATGGTAAAATGCAAAAAAATATCTTAACTGAAATAGGATAACATGCCAAAAATTATAGTAGCAATATGTGCTAAAAATAAAATAAAAATAAAAATATATACACAAAGAAGGGTTTGCATTTACTCAATCTTGCACTGTTTTCTTAGATTTGTTAGGAAAGAGGTTAGCTAATTCTTTCGAGATGGTATTAAAATAGCGACAGAGGGAGGACCAGTAGAAGGAGAACACAAAAACAGCGGTATGTCTGTGTTTTCCTTCCATTTGTCCTACGTCATTTTTGCTCTATTTTAACACATTTTCAACATAACTAACTAACTAGACCAACTACGTACCTTGTAGCTATTTACCTAAACCTAATTCCTGCCCCTCCCACAAAAAAAGTTTAGAAAGTATGCAATATTTTAGTTTTAAAATAAATAATTAAATACCAAAAGACGCGATTAACAAAAGTATAACCAAATGAGCTTAGCTAAAGAAGTTAGGCAATAGCTAAAACGTTCTCATACTCTTTAACATTTTGTTTTAGGTATAATGAAGAAAGGACGATTGACCTCAGCCTAGGAATGACGTGAAATGTTTAATGCAAATTTGTAGTGGGCGTCACAGGGCGAGAAATTCCCTAATTAAACACGGCGCAAAACCAAAACTGACTCTGCCAAAGACCTTTTAGCCGACTCCTCAATGCACGTGTACGCGACGCGGTTAAAATGAGCATGCAGTATCGCGCAAAGTGGAGGGAACGACAAAAGCGCTTTCGTGGAGTCAGTTTCGGTGTCGCGCCGTGTTCACCCTTAAAGGGGCCATGACATGATTCTTCTACTTTCGCTAAATACTAATCAAAATGACTCTCTAACGTTTATAACCAAATAAACTTGCCTTAGCTTTTCTTTCTAAGTAATGGCAGTCGGCATTTAAATTCGAGAAATATAAGCATCCTTCATCCCCTCAACACCGTCAACTCGCAGCCAGAACAAGCCGCCACGTGGCCTGGTACCTATTCTATACCGCCAAGGTTAATCATAGCCACGTGCTCGGGTCGACAAAGCAGAATGCACGTGCTGAGCTCCAGGCATTGTTAGCTTTCGGCTAGTAACATCACCGCAGTGGTTGGACACGAGCCACTACCCGAGTATCCGCCAAGGCAGTGATTGTTACGAGCTGAGGTTGATTGCTCAATCAGTTCTTGCTTCCAATCCATCAGCCGTGCTCGACTTTCGCAAGACGAGTGGTTTCAAGCTCAGAATTCCGTCATCAAGCTCTGCGAAGGCAAGTCTGAAAGATGCAGGCCCCTTTTATCCTCGCAATCTCACCGCGACCAAGAAGCTTCTGAATCAGTGGTGGTCCTTGCGAGTATACTTGGGTCAGACTAGGACCACGCAGTACGCCTCTGAATGTTATTAGCATTCGAATCCGATATCGTTTCATGACCTCTTGAAGCTGAGACTGCAGCCAAAGCTGGAGGAGCGAGCTAGCCCCCGCTCCTGGCTTTTAAACGTGCATTTCTAGCGCGAGCGTTCGTTCTGTGGTAGAACGCTTCAAAGCAGAGACCTGCAGCTCTCGTGCTTCGGGCATTGGCTGCACTCTCAGCTTTTCAAGGGTAGCGTTAATTATTTTAATTGTAATCTCGCATCCTTCACACTGATAAACTGAAACAGTGTGAATATAAGGCCATACGTAAACGACATAAATAAGACTCTGCTTCCTTTGTCTAAATCAAAGGATCTGCTAAAAGAATGTTTAGGAAACTGCGGCTTTAGTGAGTACGAATTTTATAATTTGTTCTATGTACCATAAACCATGTCAGCGCCTATGCCAACTAAATATATGTTCACAAAATCTTCAGTAGAACGTGCCTTATATTTCCACCTCTGAGCTCACAACTTACAAATGTGTTTTCTTGCTGTTTTTTTTTTTGTTTTTTTTACGCGGCCAGTAAAATTTTAATGAGCAGAATGTGTTTTGTAGCTGGCTTGAATACTTTTCACACGTGTCAAACACGGTAAAGCGCGTTGTACTCTCATCCTGACTGACGTCGTACCGAGTTATCGTTTTACTGGTGTGTGTTGCGTGTCGAATATCAATTAATAAAGAAGCAAAAGTAGGTGCAGCGAAAGGCAGGACCGGTCAGCCGCCAATAATTTTAAATCTGTTCGACATGCGGGAAAATGTTTAATTAAGATATAGTAATATAAACGTGACAGAAGAGGCGGATAAGTGTACGTTATTGATTGGTTTCGTTGAAGAAAGAAATATAAGTGATGTATTAAATATTATATTCTACTCTATCTTCAAATTGCTGTGCAGAGAGTTGAGCAAGCAATCGTGAAAAACATATTGTGTACCTCGTAAGGGTTGTATAGTTACTGTCGAAACTCTTGCCATAAGAATTTTTTTCTAAATTTTTATATTGAGGCGTACGAAGAGAAAATTATATGAAATTATTGTTTCTTGTTTAATAAGCACAAGGGACTTGGCGTACTGTGAAAGTTCCATACAGTATCACTTTTTGAATATCTGTTGTGCAAGAAGACACCTAGGAAACGATTGATTATTTAACATTACCGGAATGTTTTTTTTTTTTTGTTTTTTTTAAGAAATAAATATATAAACGTAAGGGTGAGTATGTGCAAATCTCAGAATAGCACACCGATGAGCTAAGACGTATCGACATGTACTGTTTCATTCCGCTCCTCAGAACTTTTAAAGCACCGTATATTTTCCACTTTTCCAATATTTCGAAACACCCTTCGATTGCACACACAAAGAAAAGAAAACAATATTAAATGGTGCGTTCATTATTTCATAAAATATTAGTCTTGCACACAGAGGCCACTTTTGCGTGAATACTCCATATGACAATAGGTGGGAAGGTGTATAATAGGCTCATGGTACACGTTACTGCCACTGCTTGCAGCGAAGAACAGATTTGCCGAGCGAGCACTGATGCGTGTGATTGGTTCGCCGCCTGCTGCTGAGAGGGGAATGAGGTATTCCCGCGATAAAAGTGCGCCTTTTTGGTGTGTGCGCAAAACATCTCTGGTAAACAAATGAAAATTAAATGAAAATGCGTCAGGAACTATCAGTTTTTCTTTGCGACGAAAAAAAGTAATTCAACATGTATAATATCGAGAGATGCGAAAATGAGAAAATGTAGTGATTTTCAAAGGACGTTACTTGGCTTTCTAAATGTAATTAAAATAATGGAATAATTTCTTCTCGAATAAAGAATGAATAAGCATCGTACCTAAATAATGTCTCTGGGTAGTGCGGCTTTTTGATTGTGGAGACAAATCTGGGTGATAGTTGACCATTTATAGGTACCAAACATCAAGTCAACTATGTTGTGAAGAAGTTCCGTTATTTTGCACTAAATTATATTTGTTGAAGCATTTTTCACATGTATTTTTTAATTGGAAAATCGTAGCCGCGAAGTTTCCGGGGACTTTGATAATTATCCTGTTAGACATTTTGCACTGCTCTTTTTTAGCACAGTCATTTCTTTGACAATCTTTAAATTTTAGTAAGGTTTTTTTAGGATGAGGTGCATTTTTTAATGATACTTTGGCTAACTCCTTGATATTTAATCTAAAGGAAGAGTAATATTAAAAGTTGAGCGGTGGTATGAGTTTTTTTTTAACAATATAGCAATAAACTTCACTTTTTTATCGTAAATTGAACGTGTGAGGGGATCTTCGTCGAAAATATGTAGGCAACCTGGTTACCTAAAGCAGGGGTTTCCAAGCTTCTTCACTAAGCGGCCGGCTTGGGGACCTGTCACAGTCTCGAGGGCCGGAGAGTGAAACAGTAAATATAAATGTTAACATGCTGAATACACAACCCTAGATGATTACCTAAATACAAAATTAAAAAAGTAAGAATTAAAGACAATATATATAAAACGTGGAAGAATACATATACTTTAGTTTGAAATTCAATAGTAAGCAAATCATGACATTGCCCTATAATTCGGACCGATAAAACTCAACAAGCGTAACACAAATCGCAATGAAACATTCGAACACTCACACAGCGCAAAATACTAATGACAAGGAAAGAACTGATGCTAACAATACACAATACTAATGCCACAGGACACTAAGCATAATATGCCAGGAACGCAAAGGAATTTTTACAAACGTAGTTAGATATTAAACAGGACTTAGAATGGTGGGGCCGGTAATGAGAATACCAAAATTTTAATGTGGCAAGAAGACCGGAGTTACAATAGGAAGTCTTTTCTCGTTCATGCATCCTGGTTTGCGTGGTTGATAAGCTCACGGCGCCGTTATCTTAGGAGGTCTTATTTTTTTCCCAGGTACCAGCAAACCTGCTAGAAGCGGGCCTCAGGCTGGATTTAGCCCGCGGGCTAGTGTTTCGAGACCGCTGATCTAAAACGTTGGACCAGGTTGCCGGCATCTTAAATCATTTATGGCCATTACCGCCGCGAGGTGGCAAGGGCGAATTGCGCCGATGAAAGGCCAGCGCAGCCTATGCGCAGGGTATTTTGGTCGCAGCGCGCAGCTATACCACCCAATAAATGACTAGGGGGTGTTGAACTAGCGCAGTGTGTCGTTTTCCGATGAGAGTATCAGCAAGAAAACTTCTAAAAACATGAAGTGAGCTTATTCTTATCGAACTTTCATATATTAGTGAATGGCTTATAAACTACGCATTGCTAGACGTATAACATGAAAATAAATTACTCGATGAAATAATTATATATGCAGTTGATCATATGTATTTCTATTATAAATTTTTAGTGGATTTTATCGAATAAAATAACTAAATTGCTTTAGAAATAAGCGCATATTAATATTTTTAAAGGTTTCCTATGCCTCACGTTTTAAATAGGTTTAACGTAAGATAAACGTTCGTGTGAATACCGCGCTTCGTATATTTTACAAATGCGACACGACACGAATAGAAAGAAATATTTAAAAAAATGCTTACAGGCGACTGCTTTTTCTACCGACCACAAACTTGCAACGACTACATGTGATTGCTCTCCTCAGTCAGAACATTAATTTGCAGAAAATTGTCAATAAAGGTTTATCATACACTTGCTAGGGACGCTAACAATGACGGTTGATTTTTCACTGTGCTCCTAGTTGCTTCATTCCTGAAAAATAATGACGCTGCTGAATATATTTCGCAATTTTGATATTTTTCTAACATTCAATCGAGTCTCTGAAAAAATCATTGTCAATGCTGAGTTGCGTGATAGTATAGAGGTATTGCAGTCGTATTTCTGGAATACGTATGAGTGTGTCTCTCTGGATTAGAATAGATTTTCTAGTGACTGTATTGCATCTCAGCACGGAGCCCCGCGCTGAGTGCGTCACTATGGCAAGTTCTTATATAGCGTAATGGGAAAGTTTCCACGGCATAGAAATCTATGGATAGTGCTATTGCTAAAAGAATCCAGACAACGCTAGTAGCACTTCTTAAAATTAAAGTTTCGGTGCATTCAGTTCCATCCAGTACAGAACAATTCTATTCGCATGTTGCTATTCCAGCGCACTTTAAGATTAATTGGTTTTCTCGTATCGGTCTTCTCGCTTGAATGAACAAAAGGGGCGCTTAAATCGTTTCACAAAGATTACCTGTGGAAATGTTTTAGTGGAACGGCATATCGAATTACGCCTCGAATGAAAGGCAGCGTTAATAAAATGAAGTCGATTATCTCGCAGTAGTGTGCATATGCGTGGGGTTCTGACAATTGTGCTCGGAGGGATTAAAAGAAATCGCTTCCTATAAACTTTGAAAATTGTTGCATACGTAGCCGCAAACTGAAACTAAAAAAAAAAGAAAAAGATAACATCATTTGGTGATATTTGAACGATCTTTTTTCCGCGTTGCTAGTTTTTATTCATATAGGAATCAATATGATTTCTTTATAAATACCGATGCAGCGGAAAATCTGTTTTTGTAAAAGAAACAATGTTTTCGCTGCCAAGGTACATTTTGGACAATGCAGAACTACTATTAGGAAGTTTTAGTGCACCGTGTAAAAGAAAACGAAAGCACTGTGCGCTTGCGTTAGCGTTGCGTGTTCCACACTGCACTTGCGTAGAGCCCGATCTGAGGTCTTAGATTGCCGTATGGCAATGACGCGCATGTGGAACGTGGAGAATGCCACGCTAACGCACACGCACAGCGCCTGCGTTTGCTCGCGTACGCAATACTAAGACTCTCTAATACGAAGCTTTCGTCACGCATCTCGTAGTTGCGAGTACACAAATGAACGTTCTGCAATGGCTAAGGAGGCTTTTAGATCATCAGCACTTAGAGTGTTCCGCACTCCATCGGTCTCAAATATGCGTGCCTTTTAGGTCACCGCAAGACTATTTTCTAATTTTGAATAATGTGGTGTACGATTTTTTTTTTTTTTTTGCATGGCGACGGTTAGGTTCTTAGAAGATACCTTTTGTAAGTTCAATTCAGCATCAAAATTTAGGCTTTCACTTCCCCTGGACGCATAAATATACAAGCGAGTTGCTATTATGCAATTGATAAAGTTGATTCCGACCAAAGTTAAGTGTTATATTTTTCAAAGGATAATTTTGTAAACTCTTTTAGCAATTCATTGACGCCAGGCATGCGCAGATATAAGAGGCGGGGGGGGGGGGGGGGGAGAAGCGACCGCAGCCCACCCCCCTCCCCCTAGGGTCAACATTTTTAAAGTTTAAACGACATCAACAGCCGTATTCTAGCAAAAAAAAATTAGTATTTGATGGTATGGCAAAAAATAGGTTCTGCGCAACGTTCCTCCCGTGACATTTTTCTGCAAACCTCTCTGCCCCCCGCACCCCCCCCCCCCCCCCTCCTCCCCCGAACCGGAACATTTTAGGTTTCAGTCGTAACGTAAAAAAGCAGTAGATCTACACAAAGAAATTCAGCATTCCAATGTATTTTTTTATGTATATTACCTGGATTTTCATTAGTTAATAAATATTTTTGCAATCATTCGAGGTTCCCCTACATTTATAACGAAAGCTACTAATCTTATTTCATTATGGAAATGCCGAAATAACCTTTATTTCCTACATGCAAGGATACGTTTCTGAAATGTATACGATGTTTTTGGATAGAAGGTACTGACTTTTTTGTGTGGAGTTATTGTGCCGTACCTGCCATATTTGCTTTCTTGGGGCTGCCACTGTCAAAATGCATTAAAGTTCAAGCTTTCAAGTGGCACATATGACAAATGTATTTCTTTGAACTGAGAAATCGTGAAACTTGGTCATAGTTGTGTAGGTTTTTGATAGACACAATTTCCTTACAATAAAATGTGTCATGTATGTTAATGGAAATGGAAATGGTTTCACAAGAAATGTTGGGTGCTTTTCTAAACCCTCCTCAAAACTAGTGATTCCATTTTTATACATTACAATTATGCTCAAAAAGTGCAATGAACTAATCAATACAACTTCAACGGCGGCTTCTGTGCATTTCCTATTCAGTCTATTTTATTGGTGAATCTCAGCATGTGCTATCATGCGCTCGACTCTAACAAAGTGCGCTGCATTCGCGTATATTGATACTAGCAGACGGACGTCTGCTACTTTACCAGGTAATCATGTCAGGTTTCTGCGTGTTTTCTACATGCTTGCGACTTGCTAAAACTTATGGCATGTCCTTTCAGGTCCTGCTGTTCTTAGCACGCGGCACAGGTCTTAGCACGCAGCGCGCATAATAACTGGGCCCCTCAGAAACATACGTGTCCATATTGTCACGAAAGGAGAAATGTAAAATAGTGTGAAACTGAAAAACAAATATAAAGAGGCGAACGTGACCCTACAATGTTAAATTGTTTGCCTGGGCACGGATGGCACTGCAACTGCTTGCGTATGCGTTTGCATGCCGCTGTTCTAAAATAACCGTTTTGACTCGCTCCGCAGTGTTCCACTGAGAGCTTGCCTGCGTCATACGCAGTACTAAAGCAAGGATCTTTACGCTACTCTAAAGATCTCTACTCACTGCCGGGAATAAGTTGAAACATCCCTGTAGAGTACATGATTATAAAATAAGGAACCAGATTGGGCAGGATTCAAACCTCACTCCTCCGCGAGCCACGTGCGTTGTCAACTCCGCTAAGTACGCTTCATTACACCCCCCCCCCCCTCTCCCCACCCTTCCCAGAGAAGCAGCGAGCCGCTGCCTATTGCAAGAGGCCAAATGAAAAGGCAATGCACCCTATAACGAATTGTCATGGCATTCATGGGATTTATTAGGGCCATCGTTCCGCCCTGCATTCCACTGTGAACGCCATGGTTGTGAGAAGTTTGTGCTTGTAGTCGTTAGCCGTCAACACTGGTTGTCGTCGGTTGCACTCATAGTCGCCTTCGTTATCATTGTTGTTCACCGCCGTCACCCTTCGTCATAAGACTTAATCGTAACTCATTGCTGTAGGTCGTAGTTGTAGGTCGTCACCGTAGGTCATCGTCGTCGGGCGTCGTCACAGGCCATCGTCGTCCTAGGTCGTCGCTTTAGGTCGTTGTGCTTAAAGTCACTGGATTCTGGAATTGTAGCGCCATTGCCTTATCTGACTGCTAGCTGGACACAAGCAAATACTACCATGCAGACGACCAAAACCACGCGCAGTGATTGGCTGACCGGTGTCTGTTGCCATGGCAATCGCCATTTCGACTTCTTCATATCTTGGAAGCTTTGAGAGGGGCGTTCTATAAGCAGTCGCACCAAGACCACCATGGAGCATCATTGTACTGAAGGAGTCCCTCGACAATATAAACCTATTTGGCACTGTGTACGCAATCAACTAATCAATCGCGCCGATCTCCGTGGACCTTTTACAATGACATTGAGAAAAAGTATTTTTAGTGCCTCCAAGCACCGACATCATATCTGGTGGCGGTATGAAGAAGTACGCTTGCTTCGCCGGTGTGTGGATAGAAAAATGATCGGGATACCAGGAACATCCGTTTAAAGCTACCCGTCACTAGCGAATCTATATTGGCTCATTAAGAATGAAGAAGGTCAAGGAGAAATCGGTAATTTCTTGGGCCGGAATGTCGACCATGCCGGGAGCTTGGCGCTATCTTCCCAGGATCCACTGATTTTAGTCGTGGTAGGTTGTCGTGGTAGGTTGCCGTGGTTCGTCATAGTGGTACACTGTCCCGGTTCGTCGTTTTAAATCATAGTGGTGGACATGACTCGTGATGGTCGTTGGTCATTGTCGTTCATTTTTGTTTTAGTCTACATGCGTTCGTAGTCCCAAGTGTTCGCCCACTTCTTCATGGCAGCGTTGAGCATGGGTAAACGTTATCCCGCACCTTCATCAGTATGTCACATATGAAAAAACAAATATTTAATGGGGCAAACTTGGGCCAACCTACTTAAAAAAAAATGATAGTTACTAGCATCTTGCGTTGCGACAGAAGGGTGACTGTCATGAAGCAGCCCGTTACCGCTAATTTTATACACTAGATAAGTTAAGGAATGTTCCCAACAAGAAGACACGATGGCCGCTGAAAATAAGCTGGAACGTTTCTGTAACGTATGGTGCGCCTCAAACTTAACGCCTCAACTCGGTTACGCAAATCTTGATATATTGCCTGCTACCCAAAGATAAGTTAGTCGCTGCAGCTGCTGAAATACCTTCCCCTGGTTAGGTTTTCATTGATGACGGAAATCTTCACCAACTAGTTGGACCGCTAGGTTCAGGAATAGCTCAAAAAGTGAAGAAACCGGACCATCCCGTAGCGGCGTTAAGTATAGGGCGCACCGATAGTTATAAAGGAAGGAGCCAGGTCGACCGGTGTTCAAATTCCGCTCCTTCACGTGACAGCCGCGTGCGTCGCCAACGCACGCAGCGATAACGCGCACTTACCACCTGACACTAATGCTGCTTCAATTAAGCCTGCACGTGGTGGGCCCGTCTCTTGCCTGGATTAAACATATCCGGGAGTAGTCCAGATCTCTCATTGGCTCAAGAAGTCGAGAGACGGAACATTTACTGGCAGGGTCCGTGTACACATATTTTGCTAGTATGACGAACGCAAACACACGGCTCGCGGTGCTGTGCTTGTACACGTTGGGATGCGGTCTCATTCCTCCCACATCTATATGCAAGAGTTCCCACGATGAAAGTGCTAGAAAGAGATCTTTTTACTCTTTACTTCTATGAAACAAAACAGAAACTTGCTTTGATCATTCTGATAGATCCGGGAAGCACAAAATGTGTTGTGCGTGTATTATACGTACATTACGATCATTGATCTCCGTGAAAATTGCAGTATCGCACTTCCCTACTCCGCAAGTGCGTCCACCGGACGGCCATCTTGCAGGTAGCAAAATCGACATTTTGGAACGTTGCAGAGGCGCTGAACACACGATTTCTACTTGTTCGTCGTCATTCACCGTACAAGTTTTTTTTTTTTTTTTTTTTTTTTTTTTTTTTTTTTTTTACAGCGGAGTTGTTAGAGCTAGTTTCACTAGTTTCGTGTCTGTCACCAAAAAAATCTTGACACAAAAACCTGGACAGATACCACTATCCATAAGCGACGGCGGCAACCAGACAATCGGCTTGCCGTTTGTCTCGTTGCCGCCGTCGCTCATAGATGGCGGCAACATTTCCTGTCTTTCCGCTCTGTTTTTCGCCAGAATGGAAATGCTGAATTTCTCTAGGCGTCGTCCTAAAGGTAATCCTAAACGTCGTCCTTGAGGTCGCCCTTGAGGTCATCCTTACACAAGTTTTTATTAAACTTTTTTCGGCGAATGACGAAGAACAAGTAGAAAACGTGTCTTCAGCACGTTGACACGCCGGCTCCGCAGCGCTCGAAAAGGCCGATTTTATTACACGCAATATGTCCGTCCGGTGGCCGCATTGGAGCTGCAGCGGTCAAGCGGGGGTGCACGATCCAGGTTGAGTCAGACCTCAACGCCGTCGTGAATCTCAACGTTAAACGGTGCCGCGGTTTGAGGCGCAAAGGGCAGCTAAAGGAGGGAAGGGCCATCTGGTGGCTGCTACGACTCGGTCCCCATCGCCGCCGTCTTCGTCTTCCTCGGCTGCTCACGCAGTTGAACAAACTCTGAAGGCTGGCCTTGGCTGTGCCGGCTGGCTCGGCTTTCGGGTTCGTCGACAGGGATGAGCTTTCCGGGACAGAGATCTTCTGAGGGGTACGTTTGACGGGCCTGGAATGCGGTACCCCGCACCTCCACCAAAATGTCACGAATGACAATTGATGAGGCGACGAGTGACTGAAGGAAACTAAGCGTTTAATGGGGGTGACGTTGTGCGCAAAACCAAATAGAAAATGACTAGAGTCGCAGGCGTCGATGGCGGCGTAAGAGCAGGATCGAGCGCTGGGGCGAAACTGCCTCCGTACGGCGCAGCGGGGCCTCTTTTGAGCCTTACCTGGGAGCCTAGAACACTCTTCCTCGATCCTTCTCGAACTCCACATTTTGAACATGAACAAGCTAGATGGTTCTCCGATCTTCTCGAATCTTCTACTTACATAAAAAAAAAAAGCGACAAGTGGTGACGGGATTCGAACCCCGGCCATCTGCACTGCAGTCAAGACCGCTCTCTACTTGGCGAGCTACGCACGCGGCCCTATTCAATAGTATGCGTGCAGAAACTGAGGGCTGGGAGGAAACGAGAGAGAGAGAGAGAGAGAAAGCAGAACGCCAGAACGCCGGCCTTTGACTGGAACGCGGTATAAGAGAGAAAGGTGGGGAAGCGAGGGCCGATTGGGCGAGTTGATTGTGTTCCTTCTTCAGGAAAGTTCGCAGTACTCGATATAAAAGGCGCCACAAACAGAAAAACGAACGGCAGACAACGCCGATTTATTGTTAATTTGTTTACTCAGCCATACACGAGCTACAAAAATTAAATCGAGCAAACTAATATGATATTAATTGTATAGCTTCTGTTTTGCCTGTAGTTCTACATTACAAGTTAAAATATAAACAAGGGGGCGCACAACGTGACAATATAAAGACGATGCTGAGAAGTCACCTAAGGTATGTCATGAATGTGTTGACACCGTCGATTCCACTCCGCCTGCGAATGTGCTCGGCGATCTAGCTTTTATATTTCCGCTGCTTGCGTGCAAGCAAGGTAAGTTTTAGTTCGACGTGATTTAAAGGCAGCGGTACGCCGCCGCAGCATACTGCGGTCACACTGTCGAACATTCAACACAGTGTGCGGACACTGTGTTGAATGCGGGTGACTCTGTCAGCACGACAGAGTCACCCGCATTCAACGTCGCCAGCTTTAAATATGACCACTTTTTCTTTGGGCCGTAACTCGACCGACAGTTGGGAGTTTGGAACACAACACTAGCGGCGAATATCTCAAGAATCTCGGCCGTCCCCAAACACCAAAAACAGGCCGAGAAATTTAATATTTCGTCTGTTACCGCCAAATTAGTCTTCCCCAAACCCCAGAACGAATAAAATAAACAGCAAACAGCACGTCAGATCTGTTGCAGGCGACTTCACGTTGCCGTCTGCTCACGCGTGTTGGAAACTACATTAAAATTAAGGCATATGTCGATAGATAATCGTATGCTAAATTTATTTTGCCAAGGTTTACTTTAATGCAACTTGAAATTAAGGAATAGCGCTGACAAGGTGCGTAAGATTCATGACAAAGCGGACATAAAATATTTTGTCTGCTTTGGAAAAATTTACCATCAGGCGTTTATATTAAAATAACAAATCACAAGCCTGCACACGCAAACTCGTTCACAACTAATATTTTATTGCTAAATAATAAGTATAGATTAAAAAACAACAAAAATCTACGTGTTTCGCTTCCTTCAGTCTCCAGCCTGCAATGATTACAGCATCGTCATAATATTCACATTTTATATATGTTGTGTTTTATACAGTAATACATTCATTGTCTTGCCCGCTTGAACCAATCAATACCCGAAAAAAGCGAAAATTGTTTATTTTTTGATTGCTGAAAGGCACAAATAAAGTTTTGACACAGTTGTAGTTAAAATAATAAATAGCCTGAGAAGCAATTCGTATTTTACGACACAGCTCCAGTATAACCATTTGCCAGAATCGTCATTTTGAAGATTCAAAATACTCGATTTCTATTGGCTCCAGTGCTCACCAGTCAACCCTGAGGCGACATGCAACACTAACAGGTTGCCCACTGACATCTGTCAGTTTCACAGGCTTTCTAGGGGGTCCCAACGGAAGACAGGCGTAATTGCGGCCGGACAGTTTCACCTTATCTGTGTACCTACCATAATTCAGGAGATTAGGCCGGTTTATTGTCGTATTTTACGGTCTTATTTTCCTCCAACTAGAGGGTTCATGAATGCTAATGATCTCGGGGAAACAATGCCTTCTCTAGCTGGCTTAAACCTAGTCACGGACAGGGCGCGCCATCTGGGCAGCAAAGCCCACAACGAATGCTCCATTCGTTTATTCTGGGCACGCGTGACTCCGCTGCCTACCTGCAAACGTGTCGCTTGAAGGATCGTTTTAGGAGACACCTAAACCTCGCAAAACGAGATGGCTGTTCTCATTTATAGTCCCCGTCGCTGGGACCGCTTTATCTTTTGTCCGCGCTCATTGTGAAAGCCGTAAAAAAGGAAGAAAAAAAAGAGCCATTTTACTTTGTGAAGGTGGTTGGCCAGCGAAGCTGTCGAGCAATACCACAAAGGATTCACTAAGAAACATACACAAGCACTTCACCAAATGTTTATTTACGGTAT
The DNA here is from genome assembly GCF_016920785.2 of Ixodes scapularis. Classification (NCBI taxonomy): domain Eukaryota; kingdom Metazoa; phylum Arthropoda; class Arachnida; order Ixodida; family Ixodidae; genus Ixodes; species Ixodes scapularis. The sequence goes on from NW_024609835.1 coordinate 169,518,217, forward strand.
ACATACATCATTTTGAATAAATAGTGAAGATTGGTTTGTGGTCACTATGATCTACACTAATGGGTTATATTACAACTGTGGTGAGACACTTTGCAAAAGATAAATTTATACATTTAATGCTTTACCTCTGGAAAAGCTGCCGCTTTTATATGTAAAGCTGTGACGTCATCCGACTCGAGCGGGAGAAGGCCCATTGTCCTGGGATGTATCTCCATTATCCCACGTTTCAACGTCTCTCCTGATAACTATGCATATCGAAGTGACGGGGCGTATATGTCTTTCCATACAAGGGAGCGCTTTTACATGTCATTTTGTTTGTGCACGTAGATGCGAAAAATTCATGGAACCGTAGCATATTCTGCTTTGCTGTAAAATACGGGGCCTACAATAAACCCTGGTGGAAATGGGACGAAATGGCCCGAAGGCGTCATTATGGCTCTAATGTATTTTAACTAAAGGGTTGAGCGTTTTCCGATGGGGTTTGTACATATGTAAAGCAATACGAGTTCCAGTAATTGAATCACCGATGTAGATTTCTCGATAATAACCATATTTGCAATATATATAAGAGTAATGCTATAGGCACTCCGGAGTGCGCTTCGCGCGGAAATGGCTATACGCACTCCTCCGAGAGATCATGCCGCTCGGGCCACCCTTTTCGAACGGCGCGTGAATCACTGGGGCGCTCGTTAACACAGCCCCCCGCCTGCGTTCACGCCGCTTCGCGGCGACAGTATCGGCTGCTAATTACAAAGCGAAACCAGTACACGCCGCTTCGCGGCGTCCAGCCGGCAATCCAAGCCCCGCTGTCCCCGATCGCACCTCCGGAAAGGGAGTCCGATACCATTTAGTTCTGCAAAATTTCTCGACAACATTCGATTTTTTTTTTTTTTTTTTTACTGTTCATCGCAAAAAAGGAAATGTCGTAAATATCGCCAAGTGCCTCGACAAAACAAAATGTTTGAGGAAAAAAAAAAGTAGGCCCACCGCGGATGGAACCCGCGTCCACTTGCGTACGAAGCGGAGACCCTAACCCCTATGCCATGGCACCGCCTAGGGAACTCGTTGTGTCTACTCTTTTTATACGAGAAAAGCGGAGTGCGTATAGCCATTTCCGTCCGAAGCGCACTCCGGAGTGCGTATAGCTTTACTTTATATATAAATCCAGATCAATTACATATCTACATGACTTGGCTCTCAGTCTTTCTCTAAATTTGTGAAATATATTTAGGTGGTCTTACTGCTCATTCACACTGGAAGCGGATCCGCGTTCGCAAAGCGGTTGCGAACGCGGTTGTATAAAGATCCAGTACAATTGCACGCGCACCTGATGCCATCGAGTGCGCGTGCAATTACACTGAATCTTTATACAACCGCGTTCGCAACCGCTTCGCGAGCGCGGATCCGCTTCCAGTGTGAATAAGCTGTTACTGCTCCTAATTATTGTTGAATCAGTTATAATTACCTGATTTGTTTTTGTTTTTTTATTCGTGCGGGAGCACAAGAAACACATAGCAAGTTGCTGGGTAATTGTGTTGTACGTGACACTTGTGGCGTCTACGCTCTCGGCGCTCTTACCCCTTAGTTTCGTGACAGGCTTTGTAGCGCCAAAGCGCGAGACTTAGAGCGGTGACTCACGCAACGTCAGCAGCCATAGACCAGTGTCCGCGCCAATTCCAGGGCGCCGCCATGTTTATCTACGCTCGCGCTACCACGCGGAGAGAACTGGCAGGCGGGAGGGGGGGGGCTGCGTTGGCGGCGTTGCTTTGGGGAGCTGGATGCGGCAGGCTGTCCGAATGCACCGGCACATCGTGAACGACGTCTTCACCAGAAGCCTCCGCGACCCGTTCTTCAACAGATAAGATGTCGTGAACATTCGAGAACCCTTCTCGATCAAGAAAACAAGAGAAAACCTTTCTTGCCTTAAATGTTCTCGGTGTGTGCTGACCCTTGACATCCGCGTTTCAGTCCGGGTTCATTGCGTAGTAAATATTTCGCTACCGCTTTCTTGTAGCTTTCAAATGCTTGATTGTTGGCTTCTTGTATACAACGTTACATTCGTGGCACGTTTGAGACCGATTTTCGCGATCTGCTTGCCTTTCTGCGGCAGCGCGGCTCTTCCGAGCCGAAATAAGTGGGAGGCGTTCACTTGATCGAACGCTGTTTTAGCGAATGAAAACGAGACCACGACGTTTCATCGAATGACTAGCGAATGGGTCTAGTTACATAGACAGCTTGGATTAGCTTTCTTTTGTAATGTGGCGCCTTGTCTGCCGCTGCGAAGCGGCGTAAACGAGGGCTCCGAGTATGTTAGCACGCGTCCCCACCCACACACACACACTGCGAGCGTCTGGGTTCGAAACTATGAATTGCCAGCTCTAAAGGATGGTACTTACTTGAAGTGGGAGCTGGAATTCTACGAGGTACCAGGAGACACTATCGGGCAACGAAGCACGGTGCCTGTGGGGGCGGAGTCTAGGAACGCTACTGATTAATATTGTGACAGGCGATCAGTTATGATAGCAGACGAAACTTCGACTCGTTTGTTCAGAAGTTCGCGGTGATATGTTATTAGCCCTCGTTACAGCACACCAAGGATCTTAGGCACTGAAATTCACATCACGCAGGCTCGTCCGTCGTAGTCAAATGAGCGCAGTCGACGATGAGGTGTAATGAGCTACTAAGCTTCACAAGGAAAATGCGCGTGAGAAAGAGTTTTGAGGCAAAACACCGATCCAGCAGACGCACGTACGTACGTTAACTCCGGACTTCATGAACCCGACGGCGCAAGATCAAAGAGCACCGCCGCCATCGTCGTGGCCATCGCCACCCGGTTTTCTCTGCACTTTGCGCGACGACGGCACTGCAACGCAGGGCACTCGCCTCGGCGTTAGCAATCCGCGAAATAGATTAATTTCCCACTCTTGAAGCCATTCCAAATGATAAAAGAAAATACCTCGGCGTTGTTGAACATCTGACGACACAACCAACACACCTGTGCCGCTGGCTGCGTGAGCCTGACACAACTGTGCCGAGCGCCTGCTCCGCACCGTTGTTGCTCGTGAAGGCCTGCTTATTTGTAGTTGAGACGACGATTCCACATCTTTCGTGGTGCTCGCAATAACTTCGAAGGGCAGGGGAACCTTCTCACGAGGACGTTAAAGACACTCAACACCGGAGCCACCAAAGCAATCGCACAAATCGTCGCCATGTTTGCTTCTTCTTCGTCACTCGCGGCGCGGTCAACTCGTTGCGAGATGTTTTCTGGCTCGGCTAGATGGAAACCAACAGCGGCAAAGTGGCGTATGGACACACGGCTCTCACATTACGGGCACTATACTCACATACCGCGGTAAACAGGACCGATGCCGGCGAAACGGCAGTCGGCACACCAGCGAAGAAGCCCTCAACGGGAAGCGGCGGCGCACGCCGACGCAGCCCCCCCTCCCCGTGAGCGTCTGGGTTCGAGATTATTGTTCGCTTTTGCTCCTTGCGGTCGAGGCTAAAAAGAGCCCTTCCGGACAAAGGTCTATACTTTGTTTCACCTTATGATGTACCGCAGGAAAGGCGACAAGCGCGAGCTCCTTGCTCTGGGACACATCTCGGCGGCACAAGCTCTCGTAACTTAAGAGCGGCTGCCAACGCTATGAGCTCGCGCTTCTAGCCTTCGCTGCGGTACAACATAAGGTGAAACGAAGTATATTGACGTTTCAAGCGCGCGGCACGAGCAGCACCGACGGCACCGAGCTCCGGGTTCGAACAGAACAGCACGAGCCGGGCAGCGTTCGATGATGTAGCAGGGGGGTCTCAGCGCAGCCCCCTTTTTATGTTCTTTTCAGTTTTTGTGTGGTTATAAATATCAGTTTGTTGATTTGCATCGACGGACGTCTTTCCTGACCCCCACAGCTTAACGCGCGGCATGTACACTCGATCAATGCTTAGAATAGAGACAGCCATGATAACCTGGGGTTTAAAGCCGTGCAACAGGGTGTCGCGTCGAATCTGCCGGAGCAGAGCGGATGCCTTACGGGGATTTCCCGTCAACTTTCACCTCAACTCACGGCGATGTTGTCGTGAGAGAATAAAGATATAAAGAAAGATGTCAAGACATGCTGGAAAGACATTCGCTTAATAATCTGAATGGTATGGGTTTGTTTCATTTCTGGAGCAAACGATATTTTGCCACGATGCTCCCCTTCAAGACCAATCAGTCTCGAGCATCGCGGTCACATTTTTATCCAGTCTTCGCGAAATTCTGAACACCTAGCCGAAGAACTTTGGACGTTAAATTAAAGTTGAGAACGCTCTCATTGTTCTTGTTGTCAAAACAATCCGGAAGCCAGTTTTACTCCAAACACACTTCGTTTCAATTTAAGGCAAAGCGTTGCAGACGTCGCCAGCCGATGAGGCAAATAGATAAAACCAAAAGCGAAACGCCACGCGTTTTGCTCTTTTTATTTGCGAGTGTTATAATAATAATAATAATAATAAAATAATAATAATAATAATAATAATCAGCATTATCATCATCGTCTTCATCATCTTTACCGTGATCATCGTCAAGTCATCGTCTTTGTAGGTTAAGGAGAGCCATGACACCACGGAAAGGCAACAGTCCGTACCGTGGAGGTCCGCGGTAACGCAACTAGTGATGGTGATTATGTGGTGATATAATATACAAGATGAAAGATTATAATCACCTACGTCGATGAAACTCAGTAAATGACTCGTGATCTTGGGGTTTCTGTATTTGTTCCGTGCTTGTTTTTTTCACCAATGAAAATCGATGAGGCAACGAATGACTAAAAAACTATACGTTTAATGCCGCGAACTTCTGTCCAAAACAAATTAGAAGAAGGCTAGCGTCGCAAGTGTACGGCGGCGACCAGCAGGATCGAGCGCTGGGGCCAGACCTAGCCAGACTGATCTCGGACCGCGACGGGAAGCACCTTTTGTACCCGCGTGGGTTTCTCCAACATTCTGTGCAGGACTTTCGGCGCGTACAACATTTATACCTCCATCAGATGACAAGGTTCTTGAACTTACGAGAACGATAAAATGAAAGAGTATGTAAATAAAAGAAGTGTCCGCTCCCAGGAATCGAACCTGCTAGCCTCCGCGGGAGAGCCAAGCACGGTAACCATTCGGCCACGCAAGCGCTCCCTCGATGACGCGCTTGGCAATATACTCCAGGTTTTACTACACTGTGACTAAAAGTAAAATTAACTGTAGATATTATACCTTTCTCCAAAGAACAAACGGTTGAAGGTATTGAAGTCTATTGGAGCAATGCTCTTAATCATAAAATACCATATACGAATGCATGTCTGCCATTATCCAGCTTACTAAACCGAGACATATAGAGATATAGGCCAACGTCAAACTTACTTGGTATCCTCCCCCCGCCCCCCTCCCCCCCCCCCCCCCCCCCGAAAAAAAAAAGAAGCTTTTTGCATTAAAAGAGAAAAGCATTTTCAGCTGGCTATGCCAGCTTTTATTAACACTCGGCAAATGTTTTGCAGGACTATTATCACGGTAACGCAGAACTCGTTCTTCTTATAAAATCTATAACTACGTTACAAACTGCAATTATTTATTTCTCACAAAGAGTTAGCTCCAATAAGATTAAGCGAACCTATAATACGTTTTAAAAGTTTTTTTTTTTACACATGCTTTTGATAAAAAAAAAATTATCGCTTCTGGTTAAAGCTTAAAAATATAGTTAAACTTTTTTTTGAATGTGCCTACTTTGAATAATATCTTCCTTTAAGAGCGAACAGGCAGCATACTTGTGGCGTGTTATGACATTAGAGCGGCTATTTTTAACATATTTAGTATGTATATTTTATTAAATACTGTACATAGCAGGTATTCTGGAACAGATTTCTTCTGGTACATTGATGCTTGTTTAAAGAAATCGCAAGAGAAAATTCGAAGCTGTGAACTCCCGTCGTTAAACATGGTTACGATATTCATGATTGACGCTGAGAACGAATTATAATTTTTTATGCCTGTTTTTGTGTCTTCCAGTGCGCAAGGAGAACGAGAACATGTTTCGCCTTCCAACGCCATCGTCCGGGCTGACTACCCCAACACCTCCAACAACGCTTCGGGGAAACACAACGTCTGGGAGTGTCACGGCCGTGGGCTGAGACAAGCACAGACTGGCACTCGTGGGCCTTCACCAATCGGAAGCTTGGAAAGCGGCTGCCGTGTCAACCGCAGTGTGGTGACGGGGGAAACCCACACCCTTCCTTGCACACAGCGGTCGTACGACGCCACGACCGACACCAAACGCCCAGTCGGATATGCTGAGAGATAGCCTCGAGACGGTGTGCTGACTTGGAGACGTCACGGTTGCTGGCGCGGATTCCAGTTACCGTGCCTCTGTTTTGGAGGAGAGCGGACAAGGTCTAATGACGTGCACACGGGCCACCGGAGTATGTTAAAAGGCTCTCAACTACCACAAAAGCTTTTTCTGGTCGTAGGTACCTGCATGTGGCTTGACTGGATCTACTGCTAGGGTTCTAGATCGAAGCCGTTGTGAAAAGGCCAGAGGCCATCTTGTGCCACCGTTCTGACAGGTGCTCTCGAATGGATGGCGAGGCAGTTGTGGTGTTTGTTGAGTTTTGTTACTTTTTTATACGTTGTCATAACATTTTGTGTGCTCAATATGAAATCACTGTTAAGCATGTGACCTGTTCCTTGAGGACAAACGAAAGTGTATCTTTGTAAAAGAGAAGTTATTTAGAAAATAGAAGCGTTTAATTTTGTGCATGCGCAATTCAGCGAAGTCGCATTATTTAATTCTTCAGTTGAGATGATAGGCTGGGTAAACTGAGTCGGTGCTTGTAAAGCCTCAGCAAAATGTCAACTCTTTCAGACAATTAATCTGACTAGGTGCTTTCAGCCATTTATCTCGGATCACATTATCTGTCTATCTCGTTCAGTTTATATTCAATCTATGTCAATAGAAAACATTTGAGAACTAATATTTGCGTTATTTGAAGATTGATTTACCGTTGCATCAAGCTTGTCGCTAGGTAATCATTGTAGCATATACTTAGTGACTAGAATGAGGCATGTAGTATAAATGCCGGGTAGACGAATAGCGTAAGTCTGCAAGTACCAGGAGCGACAAAATGCAAAACAATTACCACTTTTTGTTTGTTTGTTTCTTTAATATTAAGCAAATGTCTAACATTAGTCTCCGCGATGCTCATAATTCTTCGTTGTATATTCACAAACATATCAATACCTTGAGCATGTTTTTCTGTACGTGAAAACATTGAGGGGTGTTTAAATTCACATCGCAATACCTCGCAATATATATACTAAAATGGCCAAGAAGCTCGTGTTCTCGGGCAATCTGGTTATTAAGACATTTATCGAACTGTTTGTTCAAGATGGCACGTTATAAAAAGTAAACACTCTTCGCAGAATTCAGATACCTTCCGCCATGTATACTTCTAAGATATTAGCGGATGTTACACTGGACAATGTCAGTCTTAAAAATATACCTCAACAAGCTAGTAAGGTTTTCGTTCTTTTTTATGAATGGTGGGAAGTCTTTATTGATATATACAATACAAATAGATCACTATTCCACAAAGCAATCAAGTTGTCCCTCTCAGACTTTTCTGGCTTGATGAGGGCCAACAAAATTTAATCCTTGGATAGAGCAGTGCGACTTTCTTATCACATCCGCCATATTTCTGGATCTGATTACAACACACCAGACGTAACCAGGATACCACAGGTTTGTAAAGGCGTCCATATCCTTAACGATACAACCAAAGGTCAGCCTAGACGGTTTGTAGGTCAGCAGTCATGGCTCAATATCTGCGACATCCGAAGGTTCCAGATGCTAAATGGAGTGCTGTTTATTTAAATGTTTTTAACGGAGTAATTTTTATACCTCAGGAATGTCCGTTTAAACGTGTCTTTTTCTCCTTTTTTTATGAGGAAAGAAGCTCACCGCTATTGCTTGAGATTTTTACACAGTTCTATCCTTGCTTGCTAATTGGGGTCTCGCTAAACACCTTTGGAACTTACAATATGATCGTGACGCTTTCTATGACACTTAAATGATAACTAATAAATTCAAAAAAGTATCAATGTCTAGTTTAGTATGACGACGATAACTATTAGGCAAAAGACAACTGAAGAACCGCGCAGGGCGTCACTACAGTCACTGACAGCTTAAGGGAGGCAGGGCGTGGCGAGACCCGACGATCTTTTAATCCTTACACAGCCAAGATATTGCGTCATCGGCCGCTAAGAACGCCGAACAACGAATCATGAAGCGAGAAGTATGAACATAATTGACCGTGCCCCACGTGTCTTAAGCTGTCGGTGGTTATGGCTTGTCACACCCCAGCATGCTCCCTCGCATTATGCCAGGCTGGCTTTTGCGATTATGTCAACATTGCGAGAGCCAATAGCGCTCTCATCATATGCCTGTCACTATAATAAGAAGCGTTCTCTTTTTTTTTGTGTGTGTCATTTTAACGCAGCATGGTTTCTTTGGCGAGGGCGACTCGTAGGTTTGGTCTCTGTGAATAAACGATAGTCTCGGTGAATAAACGAACGAAAATGTGCTCTCATTGTGACGATTATGTGAGCCATGCCCAAGGTACTGCCACAAATCGTTTTCAGTCTATTCATGGGCTGATACCATGTGGTTACAAGGTTTTCAACGTTAACAACAATGTAAGGTAGGGGCACCTCTTACGTTTTTTTTTTCCTTCGTATTTTCGCATTATTAAGTTTTGGTTGTTATTTTCAGTCGTAGCCAACATGATTGACAGTGCCTGCCGTTTATGGAAAGTGGTGAAAAAGAGAAGCCGGTGAGCTTCTTTTTATGCGCACTATTCTTTTAGTGCAGCTAAGTTTCCTTAGAAAGCTCGGTCATACAACACTGCTACAATTATGGCCATGATTGTTTATGTGCGTATGATTTCCCTGACTGATTATGTGTTAAAACAGGCTTCTTGGTGTGTGGAAATAATGCAAAGGGAGCTTTTAGTGACGTAAAGGTCTGCCACAAGAACATGCACATGATATTCATAGTTATGTTAAAACAGAACTGCAGCCTTAGTTTCAGATCATCCTTCGCAGCCGTAGCTGCGATCTAATTAGCTGGTGCAACATTGGGGCAGATCAGTTAATATTTAATTTACTACCAATACGGAAGCAAGTTCATTCCAGCGCTTGTGCGTGACATATTTGTAATCTTTCATCATTTCATCTTGCAAATTGTTCCAACAATTTTTTAGAAGATAAACGCAGTGTTCAAAAAATATATATTTTATTTAATCATAACTTCTCACTATAATATCAATAAAACTTGAGATTTCTCAGTCGCGCAATGTTTGGCTATTCGAATCACATATCACGCCCACGACATGCTGTTTGCAATAATTACTGTGAACGTCACCATCCTTTTGGGGGTCTGAAAATGCTTCCGAAAACGTTTTAATGAGGCACCAAATATGCTGTCTCAGGTCTTCATCAACGTATTTCTCTTCTTTTAAACAACATTGTAGTAGGGTAGACGGTTGAATAACAATCAAGAAAAACGAGGCAATAAAGTCATTCACAAAAAAAAACAAAAAAACTATGTGATGTTTTCGCCGTATTGGATGATGTCATTTATTTGATGTCTTCTGGCATGGTACTACATGCTACTGCGGGGTGAAAGAGGCAAGTCAGAATTCCTGGATTATGATAAGTACATACGCTTTCAGATAACACGGATCTTGTGGAAGCAACGAAAACTATGTATGTTGATATTCTATAAAACTGTACAGCCCACGAGAACCTCGCACTTCAAGATGAGACTGCAACTTAAGAACAAAAGTCAAATATTTTAGAGAAAGTTCTTTTGTTCGGATACTGTATATATCACACATCAGGGTATAAACAAATTAAATGTTATCGCTCTCCTTGAAGCATTCATGGAAGCGGCTATGCGAACAATAGTAGTTTATTTCTCACATCAGATTGAATGCTAAAACTCACACAAAGGGCAAATACTAACTAGACTTATACAGTTGATGTCATTACAAACTTTGTACAAATTGACAAAACTAAAACAAAAGCAATACTTTCAGGGCCAAGAAAAAGAATGTCTAATAAAATTCAAAGCTTGGGTTTGGTACTTGTAGTATTGAAACTGCTCCAATTTATGAAATTGTAAGAGCTGCATTTGAGGAAGATATGTCATGGAATACACAAGTTGAAGCAATTATATCTAAAGTGTACAAACATAGCTGTAGTACTTAACAGCTTGCACTTTGACCAATTTAAATTAATAATCTCTTATTGTAAAAGCCTCGGTTTTTATCTCTTAAATTACTACCAGCTGGTCTGGGGAACCACTGCTGTCACAAACATAACCAAGCTGCATGAACTGCAGAAGAATGCTATTCGTATCATAAAAGAGGTCTTATAGATGCTCATCCTAAACCTATCTTCCACAACATAAACCTTCTTTCGGCTCCTCCTCGGTATAAGCATTTTTATCAACCCAACAGAGAACAGTAAATAAACTGAAAATATCGCCAAATAACTTATATATGTAATTTAACCTCACGCATTAACACCTACACTTACGATATAACTGTCCGTGGACGGTCACCTAAATTTGAAATAACTAGGGCCTTCAAACGTTAAAACCCCGTCTACCGTCACTACTTAAAAATTTTATATAAAATGGCATTCGCACAGAACATATTCATATGAACATAGAAGATAAACAACTCACGTGCTAAAAAAAATGAGGATCCGGCGCATCCAATGAGTGATTCGTTTAGACAGTTAAATTAAACGCACAAAAACGACGGCAGCCGGGCGATGCAATTTCGTCAGCTCAATAGGCTCCACTAGAACGTATACCATCTGCTGTGGAGGGACCTGAGACCCGTTTAGACACCTGCGACTTTTTAAGGACCGAGTGCCTTGAAACCTTTTAAAATCTCTTACGACGAGAAAACACTTGGGGTACATTGGCGTCATTGCGCGGTGACCCTGGAACTGCATTTCACCATAGCGAAGGTTTCGCGGTATTTGTGGGATCAAATGAACGTACCCCTATAAGAAATGGCCGGTTATGACATGCAAAAGTATTTCGAGCCAAGAAAAAAAATATTGCGCAAAAACAAAAGAGGCCGATACTATAAAAAAAGAATACAACGAAGTAATATATATATATATATATATATATATATATATATATATATAACGGGCATGGTGGCGGAGGCCGAAGGCGTGGGTATAAAACTGAGAAGAAAAAAACCCTTAGTGAAAAACAGCAATAACGGACGATTTCATCTTCGACGTTTCGGCCGGAGTCCGGCCTTCGTCAGGAAGCTTCCTGACGAAGGCCGGACTCCGGCCGAAACGTCGAAGATTAAATCGTCCGTTGTTGCTGTTTTCACTAAGGGTTTTTTTTCTTCTCAGTTTATATATATATATATAAGAAGAAAAAGGCCAGGCAGCGTGCGCCTTCAGCTGGTGGACAACAAACTTGTCGCTCTTACACCTCTAACTATTCCCTATTAAATCATCATTTTAACATCCTCGCAGCTGCTGCGGGTCGGTACGTTTCGCAACCTCTCGGCTAACCCCCATTCTGGAGTTGCTTAGCGGGCGCACCTCTAACACCATGTCCCAAGGAGTGTGCACTTTTACCGGCCTACTATTTCCCGGCCCCACTGCATCGCCAACGGCAGTGAGAACCGGCAACGGGACCCTCCTGTTTTCTCTGATTGTCCTGACACCGACGTTCATGCCTAGATCAAAAGTTATGACCGCACAAGTCTCCGTAACCAATGGGACGACTGCTTCAAGTTAGTCAAAGTAGTGTTCTTTTTTAAATATACTGCATTGAAATACTATGACAACCATGAAGAGGAAAACAGGTCATGGGACACTTTTACAGCCGCATTTTCAGAGGCGTTCAGAAAACCAGAACGACGCAAATAGCAAGCTAAATACAAGCTGAATCGTCGATTTCAAGGCACCACCAAGTCTTCCATCCGCTACAATGAGGACGTCCTTCGTCTCTGCATCAGAGCGCATGCGAACATGAGTGAAGGAGATCGTATCGAGCATCCGATCAAGGGGCTGTCCCGAGTCCGTGTTGCTGTTGTCGCACCCAAGTAATCCACGACAGCCTAACAGCTAATCGGCGATTCCCAAAAATGCGAAGAACTGCAAAGTGCGCATATGTCGAAGGCATCTTTCGAACTCCTTCCAAAGGTATTCTTTGGATTTGTTGCCAGTATTGGCTTTCCCGCCTTGATTAGCAGCGTCATTTGCGAAAACCTGCTGCCTTTTTTTGATCAGTTCTGTCCACCTTCCGACACGACCCAAACCCACCCTCAGGCAGAGAGCCCAAAAAGTTGCCCAAAACGAACTTTATGCTGCGCTTGCGTCTCACGCCATCGACTCTTGCATATGCTTCACCATCTCTCGCACCGCCGTTCTTCTGTACCATACATAATCCGCAACACTTCTACCCAGGCTCCCGCTTCTATCAGCCACCCCCTCCTCCCTCTCCCCCCCCCCCTCCCCCCCGCGCCCTGCGTCACGAACCTACAGCCCGCTCAGACGAAGTGGCATTTGGAGAACCGAAGACCACCGACTGATCTGTTTTAATCGTCGATTACTCGGCCTCATAGCGCGATACTGCCGACCCCGCCTGAATCGCGATGAGTATCTACGTTTTCCTCAACCTCATCCACGTTGCTTCCCCAATGACGACAGCCGTCCCTTCGACCACAAACCTGAGCTCTATGTTCAAAGCGTGACAACTGCAGAGCCCGATCACTGTCTCCTTACCTTCGACCTATCTCGGTGAGCCGCTAAACAAATGGCCTCGAAATAACACCATTTTCGAATTGAAACCTTGAAGGCGAAGGCATTCCTATGTCTTAAACGTGCCCTCATTTCTGTCCCAATACTTAGTCACTTTGTAATGACTGCAGACACGAAAATTCGAACGAATGCCAGTGGACAGGTATCGAGGCTGTCCTGGCACAAACTCTAAATAGTCGCCCACGAGTCGCCGCATACGCCACTTTGAAGTTAGAGCTAAATTACGGTATTACAGGACGTGAATACCTAGCAATAATACGGGCGATATAAAAATTTAGACCACATCTTTATGGCACCCTTATGCTGTATTGCCTGCCTTGAAAATCGATCTAGCCGTCTTGCACTTCGGTCGTTAAAAATTCAAGACTACAACTTTAGCGTTGGTTTTTAAGTCAAGAAAAAGTCCCCTCGATGCCGATGCGCTGTCCTTTTGTCCCCTGCCCAGTGATATTTTGCATTACGTTCCGAGCGACAAAAATTCTTTCATCGCTCTGTTAGATACCCTTGACATCGCAACGGCTCAAACGATCGATCAGTACGTGCGGTGTTACGTTTGGACACCCAGCCTTGTCTCTTGGGTAGCATGGCCATTTCGCTGGCATCCAACCTTTCTCACGCACACGTCCAAGCCAGTTAGTCGGGGAAACGAAGCGGGCGATCTTTTCGTAACCTTCCGAGGGAGACTAGGATCGTCCGAGGGCGGTATAAGTTCCGAAGATGACCGACTGCAGCCGGACCAGCGAAGCTCTCCCCAAGGGGAGCTTGACTTTATGAAAAGGCAAGACGATGATTATCCCACACAACCCCACTCCTATAATGGGGTGGTGAACAGTTCCAGGGCCTGCGAGTTGACCGCTCGACGATCTCTTGACTGTTTCCCAGCACACAGCCGGCGTCTTTTATCTCCCCTCCCACCACCGTGACGGATATGCACTCAGAAGGACAAAAACACACACTGTCGCACTTCACCGCTTTGGCGCCCGCCGCTGGTAGAGGTCAGAAGGGTTGACGGGCCATAACAGCGGTCACGAATACAATGCTTCATGGAACTTTCTGGATCTCTCACGCTGCACACTTAACAGCGCACTCGTCTGTTTAATCTTCGTCATGGTGTCCTCTATAGATGGAACTACGAGCCACATGTGCGACTCTTGTTGCTCGTTGTTCCTCGGACCCTTCAAAAAAGCATCATCTAGGCACACCACGATCACAATACCACAGGACATCTGGGTTTCGCAAATATATACTTCCGCTTATGTTCAAGCTATACCTCTGGAACGGCATTATTTCACCATCAAGTGCATTCGCACCTGTCACCAATGTCCGTTTCACAAGGCCCAGACTGCCCAGTCATCCGGCCCTTTTTATTTTACAACGCCACCTCATAGACGTTTCAAGACGATCGGAATCTCTTATTTTTGGTCCATTCTTTAAGTCTAGAAACAGCAACCGGTGGATAATTGTCACCGTAAACTACCTCACCAGATACGCCAAAACAACTTTCGTTCTATACATCACAGCCCAAGAAGTTGCAAATTTTTCTTAGCACAACATTGCCCTCCTGCACGATGCACCACAGAACATAATAAGCCATTGTAGTGCTTGTTTTATACGGAAAGCAAGTCGTCTGCTTCTTCGTGGGAGTTGCGGTGACGTTAGAACGACGCCAAGCTCTGGTGACTTTGATTGGAAAGATAGTGGGTAGAGCTCAACACTAGATGCCTTGAGGTCTAGCCCCCATTTTTTTTCAATCAGCCCAAAAGAGTTGAGCATTCTGATATTATCCTAATCCCTGTGCAAAAAAGAATTGAACTTGCGCTCGGCATAACTGAGTTACTCGAAGTACTTTTCCGTCTGGCTAACAGAACTCATAAATTGGCCAGCACCTATCATGCCCAAATTAATGGGATAACGTACACCATGCCCAAACTAATGGGCTAACGGAGCGCTTCAACGGAACGTGATCAAGGATGATGACATGTACGTCGCGGAAAAGCATCGGAACTGGACGCTATCATCGAATATGTGAGCTTTCTTTACAACACCGCGCGTCTGTGAACGACAAGCTTCTCGCCGTATTACCTACTGTTCGCACGTGAACCTCTTACCACTCTTGATATCATTTTACACTCCATCCATGAATCTCACACGTCGTATCCTTCAGATGTCGTCTGCGGCGCAGAGAGTGCTCGACAACCTGCGCGTTTTTTTTTTTAACTCTACGATCCCAGCAGCAACAACAGTCCAGTTACGCACAGATTTATGGCGAAGCATCCTACAACGTTGTGGGCGAAGTTGTTCTCGCCACCCCCCTCGGTAAGCTAGGTAAATGCGAAAAACAGCTCCAAAAATACGCACGCCCATTTTCGTATTTCTTTTCTTTTCTACAAGCTACAAAGTTTAAACCGTCGCACCACATAAAATCCCTCCATAAAGTCACGTGACATAGTCTATGTTTCCCGTATAAAGCCTTTCCACGTACCCCAAGAATGAAGACACCAAGACCGGTGGATCGGCCCTTCACCTGCCCGGGGGAAGTGTTAGGGAGAAGTCGAGGAAACTGAAAAAGGAGGGCCTTACTGCGCGCGCCTTCAGCTGGCGGACAACGACTTCGTCGCTTTTATACCGCCAATCATTCCTCATTGACTCATCTTTTTGACTCCTTCGCGATATACACGACGGCCAAGTGTTCCACATTTTCCAATAGGTGGCGCCAGTCTGTTCTCTCATTATAAGAGATTTAAGGAGGTTTCAAGGCACGCAGTTCTAAAACATTGCAAGAGTGTGAAAAAGATTTTAGCGTGAAACAAAGTTGATTAATAAAGATTCGTCGTAATCCAGGGATATGTGTTTAAAGTACTTTCTATTGGTGCAGTTGATGATGCGGTGTGCTGGGTTGTTAGAAACATTTTCAAGTGACAAAGCTTAGAGAAATTTATGAAAAACGCCAAGTCCTGAACTGTTACCATTGCGTTTTGCGGTGAGTAAATTAGGCGTAGATTCACCAAGTTTGAGAACTTGGTATTTGGGCTAACAAAAAGGCGTGCTTCTTTTAAGCTCATTTTTTGGCTTCTTCTAATGCATTACTGGATATGCCAACAATACAGCTTTTATTTCTGAATGTTCTTGAACCTTTACTCAACACTGTTTTGTATTTGTTGAAAGCGCTACATTCTAGACTTTTTTAGAATTGAGCGATTTGGGTGACGTGATGAATTTTTGGAACAAATTGAACGTATCCTTTGGCTTCCATGATATTATTGTATGGAAAATAACTTTTTTTTTTACAACGGTGGTGGTATATGGTTTGTATTAGGCAGGTTTAGTATAGTGTTACCATCATTGCTACTGGAATCCAGCGCTGTGACTTCGAAGCATGCTTTTTACCGCGCTCCGGGAGCCGTACCATCGTCGCGGTATTCTGTGGTAACGTTCCGCTAAAACACTGATGACAGCCTATCAGTGGCGTGCACTAGTCGTCCTGACCGAGTGGGTTTTCCTCGGGAACGGCAATGTAGATCGTATCGCGGCGACAAGAAGGAAAGGAAGCGCAGCTGTCATGACATCATATTTGTTGACTTATTTATTTAAAAATGCTGTGCACCCTTTTGGGCGCTTTAGAGGAACGTCAACTCCTACACCTGTCGCATCGCGCAGTATGGCGCTGGTTTCCATCAGGCTACAGAAGCAAATAATCTTTATCCTAGTACAAACCCAAGACACGTTTAAGGCACTTATAGACACAAATGAGAATCTAATAGAATTCAGGTAGACATTCACCGAATAAGGCTAATAATTAATCACAATTTACTACCCTTTCGGAAATCCTGTTCCAATCTTCAACAGTTTTAAACAAAGGAGGAAGACACAACTGTATTCGTTTCTGTAATGACTTATATATAGGACCCGACCCGACAAAGCATGCTGCTGGCGGAGCGCGCTTCGGGTGAGAGGCGAGTAATCTGACTGCGCAATAGGCCCTTTTGAAGACCCATCACGCGACATTGGCGGTCGCCATTTCTTGGGCACGAAGCGCGTGAATGCACCCGAGTACTGACCGAACGCTTACGCTTCTCTCGTGCGAACACACGTACAGAGGGCGTGCCGAAGTAATGGCGGAGTTGGGTTACCGGCGCCACAGTTGCTAGGTGACGCGCACTTTTGAGAAGGGTCTGTCGCCGACCTACCTTGTTCACGGGTGACCTATAGTCGCCTGTAAACAAGGAGCCGAGCTGGCTTCGAAGCGCCGGGCACATTGAAGAAATTGGTTAGAGTCTACGTAGTACTTTTTCTTATTACTTACCTAACCAGGCGGAGTTCCGCCGAAATGTTTACATTTAAGCCATTATGCGCTGACTACGGCCCTAATGTAGTCCAACTTGCCAAACGATATGTACACTTGACAAGCCCCGTTTCCATTTTCAAGACTCACCTCACATTCAACAAGACTTGTAAGGATCTTCACCTGATACCGAAGAGCCTACGCCTGAAGAGGTGAGTTCATTCGGCTGAGGGTCATCGTATCATCGGCCAAGCCGAGCGTCGTCTACTAGACGCCAGAACACAAGAATGCCGCGAAACACTTCGAAGGAAACACCTTGATCTTTTCTTTTTACGGAGGCAACTTGAACACCGTGTGCCCGAGGTTTTTCCGGCCATCAATGAATTTTCTAAGTCTGCTGCTTCCTCGGCCACCTTGAGGAAAGGACTGGAGCACGAGAAGAAGCTTGTCTCTCTCCAAGGTCGGCCCAACACCCCCCAAACTTTGAACAATGGTTTCGTCAAAAACCTCTCTTCGAGGTACTCTCTCCAACCGAGACACTAGTTTTGGCGAATGGAAAGAGGTTTAACTTCACTACTGTTCATCCTCCTCTCGCACTTAAGGCAGCTTCCGTTGAGGAGGGTTTACACAAACTAGACCCTTGCATCCGCGAAGAAGCTCGCTTGAAAGCCAGTGGCGTACTTTCAAAAATAAACCAAAGGAGGCATTTTAACTATAGCACTTAAGAAGGGTCCGCCCTCAGGAAGCTAAAGGAAGACAACAGCATCGTAATTCTTCCTGTTGACAAGGGGAATGTCACAGTGGTGATGGACCGCACAGACTATGAGGAGAAGGTGCACGCACTTCTGAACACCAAAGCGTACATGATGCTACTGAAAGACCCGACATCAAAAAATCAAGGAATCTTAAACAAAGCACTTTACGCCGTCTTCAACAAATATCCGAAGTTTCGGGCTCTCTGCCTTAGTCTTATCTGTCGAAACGGATCGACACCTGCGTTCTACGGCTTACCAAAGATACACAAGTGTGGAATTCCGCTTCGTCCCATAGTTAACTTTACAACGTCGCCATTACGAGCGCTGTCAAACTATCTCCATCGTCTGTTTCTTCCACTTATGGGGAAGATCAACACACATGTCGAGAACACAGCCCACTTCATCGAACTCGCTTCGGACCTGCAATTAAACGACAACGAGTGCCTTCCTTGTTTCATTTGATGTGGTATCTCTCTTCATGAGTATTCCCATTCGACTCGCGCTGTCTGTCGTCAGAACGGCACTCAAGGCTGACACGACTCTGCCTGAAAGAACACTCCTCTCGGTGAATGAGATATGTCGGCTACTAGAGCTGTGCCTGACAAGTACCTACTTGTCTTTCACTGGTCGCTACTACAAGCAAAGTAGTGGCACAGCCATGGGTGCCGCTGTGTCCGTCACTGTAGCCAACCTCACAATGGAAGCCATCGAGTAAAAAGCCTTAAGCACATTTTCTCCCACATCGACTCTGTTTCTACGTTACGCGGATGATTGCTTCTGTGTTGCCAAGACCAGCGAAGTCGATCGCCTTCACAAACATCTCAATTCCATCCATCCAGACATTCAACTCACGGTTGAACATGAGTCTAACGGGTGCCTTTCATTTCTGGATGTGTCAGTGGAAAGAATAGGGAAACATTTATTCTTCCAAGTATACAGGAAAGCAACGCACACCAGTCGCTACCTAAACTTCTCGTCGGACCACCCTACAACTCACAAATCCTCTGTAGTGTCGGCGCTCTTTCGACGCGCCCTCACGGTCTGCTCAACAAAGAAGTCACTTAAGATGGAAGTCGATATTATAAAGCGAGACCTTCGGAAAAACAACTACCCCACGAGATTTGTCAACAAAATATACAAACAACTTTCTCACCCTCCTATATCCAAGAACAAAAACACCTGCAGCCGCATGCGCGTCCCTTACCTTCATGGCACGAGCGAGGTCCTTGCCCGCGCTTTGAGACCGTACGGCATTGCAGTTACGCATAAACCTGTCTCAACTCTAGGCCATTTTCGTCCTCTTCCAAAGTATCGTCCACCAAAATAAAAAGCTCGAGGCCTGATTTACCAAATTCCTTGTGCCGAATGCAACGCCTCTTATGTGGGGGAAACGAAGAACTTTCCCGAACGTTTGCGTAGACATAAGTATGACGTAAAGAAGAATGACATCCAAGGCAGCGCGCTGGCGGAACATGCTCAGAAGATCGGCCACGTTATTGCCTTTGACAGTAGTTCCCTCCTCGACACAAAAAGAAACTGGAGAAAGCGGCTCTTAATAGAATCTTGGCACATACAAAATACAAGCAACAGTCTGAACCGATTCACCGCTTCCAAGCAGCTCTATACACGGGCTAAAGTGCGCCTCACACAGAAACAGAAGAGGAAAACAAAGCTAAGAGAGAAGAAAACAACGACAGCTTGCTATCTTTGGGCCCATATACATGCACCCGTGTACAAGGAGCCGAGCTGGCTTCGAAACTTCGGGCACATTGAAGAAATTGGTGAGAGTCTACGTAGTACTTTTTCTTATTACTTACCTAACCAGGCGGAGTTCCGCCGAAATGTTTACATTTAAGTCATCTTCCTGGAATACCACGCTGCGCTCTGGTGGGGGCGCACGATTCGTGATACAAGGAAGTTATGCGCCTGCGCAGCCGGTGGCTTGTGCGGGCAAATTTTTGTGCTTCTAGGACATGGACTGAATATCCATTAATAGCGGCCTATACAGCAGCGCGGTTCATTATGCAGCCAGGTGCCACTGAAGCGTGGTCACGATTTGTAAAAAGTAGAGTAAGCAGAGGCTCGCCAACGAAAGGAACCAATGCGGCGCGTCTTCACCGGGTTAACAAAACTTTGGAAGAGAGAGCGAGAGCAATGGCGGCGGAGCTCGTCGGCGGCGGGCTAACGAAACACCTAAGCAGAAAGCAGCAGTTGGTATTTCAAGCTTAATAGCTGGAGTCGCCCTTTTTTGCTGCGAATGTATGAAGTCATGAAAAACTTTCGGAGCTACTAGAATGTCACTTCATTTGCAGGACAGTACAATAAGGCTAGGAATTTTATCGAGCGACTCTTTTTATTGTTACCTCTTTACGTCGCACAAAAAAGAGGAACCACTAAAAGCGTCGACGCACTTTTCGAGGCGACGAAAACAAAACAAAATTCACTTAATTTAAGGCCTGCCAGAATTTTGTTTTGTCAGCTACTGGGCACCGCTGCCATACAAGCAATAAACGTTTTATTTCGCTATATAGTTTTTGTTGGCGCCAACGTCAAAAACTGCTAAATTACATCTTCTATGGAATGTCCCTTCTTTTACGCAGGACGCTTTTTTTTCTGTATTTGCAACAACATTTGAATAGAGCCTGTATTACAACGCTTAAAAGTATACCTTGGCAGGATTAACAGTGGAGGAAGCTTCAAAATATCGGTAGGAATGCAGATTTTTTTAATACCATTCAGCGCTTGCCACCTTTAAAAACTCCATGGGCCTTACGTACTACGTCCTAGAATAAAAATCAGGCGGTGATTAAGACAACGCCGATGCCAACACTCCAAGTATGTAAAGCAGTTCTGAGGACGGGACAACGTATATATTTATCTTCATTACTACTCATTCTCCCCTGCGTGGTTTGCGAGTTTTTAGGTTCTGCTCTATACGTGATAGAAAAAGTGCTATAAAAACAATAGTTTGTCGAAAAACACAATAAAAGTGCCTTCTCGGTAAATTTAGCCGAATATATACAGATTAGCCTAATTTGTACAAAAGAAATTAAGCATAAAATAAACCTCTGTAAGTGAAATAAACAAAGCTTGCGATTTTATCAAATGCCCACGCCATTTTGTTGTATAAAGGCGCTAAAGGTACGCCTTTTCTACGGATAATATATCACGTGATTTTTTCCATGTGATTCTTCTATGAATGTAGAGTCCTCTCCAGGCAAGCTGAGTGTAAATATTTATTCATTTGGCCTGCGGTCCTGAGAGCCTGTTAATGATTTCACGATTGCTGCCTCGCTTGTTGCACCCTAGCGCATTTTCCTATTTACCTTACTGCAAACTTCTGTGTGAGTATATTCCGTTCAAAATCAAATTGAAGATAGCAACTTATATATAAAACCAGTGTATCTCTAGATTACCCACGAGTTATCCGCAAATATCTGCAGTAAACTGCCGGATCTGGATAAAAAATCAACCATATTTGGGGAATTGCTGAGCAGATGCAGATACCAGGGGCTGCGTATGCGAATCAGATGTGGATACCCGCGGTTACGGATTGACATATTCACCGAGACGGCCCATAAAAATATGTGACCGCTCAATGTAGAGGGAATAGGTGAGTGATACTATGAAGCTGTATCATCGACTGTATTGCGGAAGCAAACTACTCTCTTAGATAAGGCGCCATTCGTTGAGAAAAGTGTTCTTTATGCAAGGATCTGATTCTCGCCTAAATCGCTTTAGAACGTTTTATCTCACCAAAAATACTGTCCCTGGAAAAATTTAACAATGCGAGAGCATCAGTCGGTCACGGCAAGGCATGTTCTTGATTGGTAGGGAAAGTGAGGAAAAGTGCAGCAGGATTGAAAGTTGGGCTAGTTAGTAACAGTTCATGATAAAATTGAAATCACGCAGAAAGCAAGGATGAAAAAGATAGGACACATACGGCAGACAAGCGCTTACTAGCAACTGAAGTTACATTGAAACTTGGGAAAACACAAAGATAGTTCCGTTCGCCAGCTGCACATGCGTCATTCAATTATACTCTCCCCCTCCCTATCGGTTCTCAATCTACAAAACGAAGGAACCCCTTTTGTTACCACCCGCTTTAACATGCGCGTGGCGCTATCAAAAAAGGAATGTTTCCTCAGAATCTGTCAAAGCAAAAGACGGGTGCCTAATGCAGCCATCACCCAAAGTTTTAATAGCAAAAGCTTCTAAAACCTCCCTCGCCCTCTGCTCCTTCAATTGCCCTAAAATATTAGCGTTTTTAAAAAACAGGAGCACATTCAGACCTGCTGCAGCAGACTGCCAAGTGGCCAGACGGAGTGTTACGGAGAGAGTTGCAGTGCTCCCTGTCTATCATTAATACAATGTCCAGTTTGGCCTACATGGGCCTTACAACAATACAGTGGAATGCAGTACACTACGCCGACTCGGCAGTTGACAAACTGATTTGCATGTTTCTTTCCATATGAAGAAACACCCTTTTTTTTCTTTGACACGCGAATCTTCCTGCACAACTGAATCGATTTTTCGGGTGCGCTGATAACAACCGGCACGTCATATCGCTGAGCGACGTTTTCTACATTACGGGATACACCTTGGTGGTACGGATGCACCATTGACTTGATACATTTCCCCCGTGATGCACGATTTTTGGCCCCTTCAGAGATTCTAGTAAAACCCCCGACACTTCCTCCAGAACCCGCGAAAGAAAATCTGCCTCTCTTAATCTCTTTAACTGGTCATGGAAACTTTTTTTTCACACCGTGATGGCATGACTTCCTCAATGCCGATCCTAGGCAGGCGACCGCGATAATCGTCTTTACAGGTTTCAAGTGTGCAGACTAAAAGAATAGACGCTCTTTGAGTGCACGTTCGAAGAAAGGACTTCCACACTTTGAGTGAGAACAGACTGCAATAAAATTACTTTATCGTATTCTGATACGAAGTGATCTTCTTACAAAGGTAAGCAGACGGCTAATATAACACCATAGAAAGGTTTCTTGTTAAATAATTATTTATGCTTGATTGTGTAATGTAAAATGGATGCGCAGATGCGGTTCAGAATTTCAGGGATGCGGTTCGGATGCGGATTCGAAGTTTGCGGATGCAGATCGGATACGAATACAATTATTTAAGAACATTGCAGATGCGGTTGAAATACATCTCCAAAGTCTGCTAATACGCATCGGAAGCAGATGATCGAACTGTTATCCCCGCAGGGTTCTACTTGTGCATTTATCTAGGTTTTCATAACGGGGAACACCTCGTTTACTGTAATCTGTTTGAAAGTCACGCAACATTCCATCTGATTTCAATTCCTTGTAACGGAGCTTGGAATCTTGAAAGCTTGGCGCGTGAAACGAATAAAAGCGTTTTTATATTCGTTCAGGGGCTGACAGGTGCTTTCTGAGACAAGTTAATTTAAGATTACTTACGGTATTTACTCGAGAAATAACCGCACTATTTATGAACAAGGCCCTTGCGTCTACTTTTCTACGAAGCATATACACATCCAATCATCGCGTTGCGCATAAATAGCATAGCGAATTACTAGATCGAGAACACGAGTCTACATACAAATGCTATTTTTACAAATGGTATCTGCGCGCGAATACGTTATCTCAGTCCTGTAAACCGCTGGAGTTATGCTGACAATCGCGGTGATTGGCAATCCACGTGCTCCGCGTAAAAGCGAACTCTCGGGTTTTCTTCATAAACAGTTCGGCTATTACTTGACTAAATACGGTAATGTATATTCAAAAAATATTTGCCCGTAAGGAGATGGTCGTCCAAGGTCACTAAAAAGTTTTTTCTGCAGGTGTGTTCCGGGCCTGGTACACAGTAAACTGCAAAACACCTATATAGGCGCAAGTGGGCCATTATCAGATGTCTATAACTCTCACCTTTTGATATGTGTTATTGCTGCCATTACACCGTTTAGCCTGCAATTTTGTTTTACGGCCTTTACACCTTTGATTTAGGTGTTTTGAAGTCCCTACCCATTTGAATTGGTGTGCCTAAAGCGTCACACCTCTCTAGAGAGAAACCGAGAAGGATGAGATTAGAATCGTGGTGACGTCAGAGTTCTGAGTTTTGATTGGAATAATAATTAGTATAGACGCGAAGGCTATAGCCACTTTAGTTCTTAGCCACTATCCCCTCGCACAAAGTCTGGCGTTGAAACGCATTCAATGCCAGAGACTGCGCGAAAAGACGAAGGTAGCCTTTGCGTATATTATCGTTCCAATCTTCGCAGTGCAACGACACCGCCACTCTCATCTACCCCCATATCTCTCCGCTTTAAAACAATCTTTTTGGTTTTGTTACAAGGGTATACATTTATCAGTAATACACCAACTTGTTTAGAAAGCAAAGTTATACAGCCTTGAAAGGCACTTCAGCTCTGCAAACACGAACAGTAAAAGTAACATTCAAGAAGTCATGCATATACTTTCCCTTTCATAGACGAGCCCTTGTTTGTGCCTTCTCTGTTGTCCAGTCACTTTTGTGCTGTCGGTGTCTACGAGTCACCCACTCGCCCAAGCTTCCAGCTTAAGAAGTTTTACTTTCCCCCGAAATAAAAAAAGCTTTGCCGAGTTGCATGTCTGTCAGACATACTCATGGTCGATGCTGGCCAGATGTTGTCTGGGCACACAACCCAAGATTTTATTTAGTAAATTTCCCTTAGTGTACGTATGCTGAAGTTTGCAGAAAAGTTGTGCAAAAAGGGGAAGTCATATTCACTAAGAACCGTAGTATTTTACTAACATTGCCAAGCATTGTTATAGTCCGATTTGCTAACTACAAATAAATAGAATAGATAAATTTATGCCGAAAAGTAAAAAAAAAAACATTGTAATACATATTCATGCTTTTTATTAATCCAGAACACAATAAGAAAACTTCAAACAAAGCACTTTTTCCTCCGAATCGGACTATATTCACTCACACAATGTCTGCTTTACCATGTTTTGTATTGTGCCCACCCTCAAGACTCTGTTCACCACAGATTTCAGGTGTGCTGCCTTCCCTGCTCACATAACCTATATGTTTTGCACAAAGTTCCATTTTGCAGCAGAACCTCTGTCGTCTGATGGCAGTTGTAACTTTCAGTATTCATGTTTGGACATTTGGGGTTCCAGAGGCGTTTCAGAAAACAAAAGTCTGTGTAAAACCCTGACCTTTGAGACTTGCTTACTGAAAGTTACAAGTTCCACCAGAAACCCGGACATCACTGTTGCGAAAACGGAACTTTCTGTAGAGCACGGAAAGGATGTAGGCAGGTATGCTAACACATCTGGAATTAGTGGTAAGAAGGCTCCTTTCCAATTTCAGTGCATAAGTAAGGATGACTATGCAGTAACTACACATTAGTTAGTACAAAACTTAGAACATTAATGAGAAAGAAATGTAAAATATAGAATATTTTAAACCACACAAGAAACAAGCTAGATGACTCGAAATTTAAACCTCTTAAATAACTAAGGAAACACCTGCTCAAAATTCAACACGAACAAATCGTAAAATCGCTAAATTTAGAGAGGAAGCGCTAACCTTGCAAGACTGTTTAGAATACAGTTAAACAAAAACAAAAAAAACGGCCAAACTTATTCAGAAACATAATAGCAGGAGGCCTCAACTTCGCTACATTCAAATTAAACAACAACCTCTCAATGAGAGAGGCTGAGTTAGCGCGTCCTTTAGCATACTGAATATTAAATATCCACTATGCTGTCATTACAGCAGCCAAGCCTTCTGTGACGTTGATTATTTTTAAGAGTTTGGTTGACTCAGCGTGAAGGGGGGAAGAAATGTTCAGCATCTTCCAGGTTCTTGCCATGAAAAATAATACAGGGCGGGCCACATGGATTCGGGGCTTCTTCACTCTGTAGCAAAAACAGGAAGCTGTTGTAAACGACAACATAAACAGAGATGACAGAAATTGAATGTAAATGTGTCACTTAAATACCTAGAACCAGAACTTCATAAAACTATTCGCTTAAGCAAAATAGTAACAAAACATATTTTGTAATGTAATGGGCCTCAGTGGATTTTGTTTTGAAATGCATCAATGGTTTTGAGTCTAAACTGCGTGAAGTTGCCCCTTATACACTGACCCAAGGGCTTGACATCCAAAGTTGCGGTGGCACTGCGATCGCCCCGGACCAGACGGGTGTGGGCAAAAAAGTGTGCGTTTTTCATGGACGAAGTAGCGGCCAACTTCAAATTCAGTGTTATCTACAATAATGTTTTCGCTTGTTGTCATAGCACTAATAACTGAATGGCGCCAGGGAAAACGACGCCCCGGCGCCGGCGCCAAGAAAGACGGAAGTGTGGCGCACGGCTGACCGACGCCCGCCCTGCTACCACTGCGGGGAAGCTGACCACGTGAATCGGAGCATCGGTCGGCGTACCGGCAGCTCGAGCTTCGTGGGTTTGCGCCGAAATGCCCCCGCCCGAGGAGCGTAGAACAACCGTGGGACATCGAGGAGTACTTCCATTGCCCGCCGTCACCAGCACCCGCTTCCCTCCGGGGATCCTCTTCGCCGACACCACGGCGTCCGGCGTCGCCACTTTGTAGGTTAGCCGAGAGAGCTTGTCTCCCCTACCTCGTAGGGGAAACTAAGCGCGGCAACCCCTGGATGTGGAGTGGCCGAAGACGACCGTCAAAAACACCCTCCAAAAACGTCGGAGGGCTCCCACTTTAGCGACCACAAACACCGGAACGAAAATTGTGCAAAGATGCCCAAGAACCTCAACGTTGTCATCGACGGTCACGATTCGGCGGCACCTGTGGACACCGGAGCCGATTACTCCGTTTCAAGTGGGAAGCTCCCTCGTCGCCTTCGGAAAGTCATGATGCTCTGAAACGGCCCACAAATACGCACCACCGGGGGACATATCATCACGCCTGTTTGGACGTGCACTGCTCGCGTTGAAATTTCACGTCGAAATTGACGGGGAGGCCTGTTTAGTCAAGTTCGTCGCCCTTCAGGACTGTGTGAGAGTCTTCATCCGTGGCATGGACTTCCTGTGTGAATACGGTGCCGTGATCGACTTTGGAGCGAACAGGTTGACGCTTCAAAAGCCCGCCTTACCAACAGCCGTACGAGCCATCGCGGACCACGTGAATCTGCCGCCGTGGTCGAGTATTCGTGTGCCCGTAGTAACCGATGCAACCGCCTGCGGGGAAGTTCTTCTGGAAGGCAACGTCCGACTGCTCCTCGGAAGAGGAGTAGGCGTCGCAAGGGTCGTAGCAGAGCTGCAGAACGTACGCATTGTGGTCCTCGTGACGAACTTTCGACGGGAGGCTCAGCACCTCAGGAAAGGGATTCATTCATTTATTGATACTGTCAGCCCATTGGGCTATTACAGGAGTGGGTATACAAAAATAAAAGATGAAAGTAACCACTATACAAAGAGTAATTAAACAAGACAATGGATTGCACAAGACCGCTTCATACACTTAAACGCGCAGAAGAAAAAGTTACAAAACTGAAAGCAGCACAGGTATTAACATTTCACAAGAACGCAGAAACTTGGTCCGTATTTGCACGATTACGGCTTTTCACGACTGTCACATTCGACAATATTATGTATACTTTCTAAAAAGGCATTAAGGGATGTTGACGAGACAGCAGAATCGGGCAGCATATTCCACTCTTTGATGGTTCTAGGGAAAAAACTTAATTTAAAACAATCATTTCGTACAGATGGATTACGAATGAACATGCTATGGCGATGCCTTGAGGATTCGTTAGTGCTGATTTCGAAGTAATCCGATTTGTTGATTTTTATAAAGTTATGTATAATTTGGAAAAGGAATTTCATTGTAGGCCACGCCGAGGAACTCCGGAACGCCGCGGAGATTGCCGCGATCTCCGATAAACCCTCGCCATCTTAGCCATACAGTACACCGCCGCCGCAGCTCGATGTTAACCCCAAGCTCAGTGCCACGAATTGACGACAGTTCAGAGACCTCCTCGTCAAATTTAGCGACTGCTTTGCGACGACGACTAAAGTGCGCCAGACCACAGTTGCAAAACGTCTCATCGTTACTAACAAGGATGCACTCCCCGTGCATCGGTCGCCGTACCGGGTCTTCCCAAATGAAAGAGGGGCCATTTATGAACAAGTCCAAGAAATGCACAATGACGACATTACCCAGCCGTCAAGCAGCCCGTGAGCCTCTCCAGTCGTACTGGTGACAAAGAAGGACGGAACGCTTCGATTCTGCGTGGATTGCCCGGGGGCTCAACGCGGTGACAAAGAAAGGCGTATATCCGTTCCCCCGCATGGACGACGCATTGGACCGGCTGCGCCATTCCCGATACTTTTCGTTGATGGACCTGAACAGTGGCTACTGGCAGATGGAAGCTGACAAACGCAACCGAGAGAAGACTGGCTTTGTTACGCCCGGTGAACCATACCAGTTCAAGGTGATGTCCTTCGGGCTGTGCATGGCACCGGGAACTTTCCAGCGTGCCATGGACGCCATACTGGCAGGCCAAAAATGGCAAAGCTGTCTTTTTTACCTCGACGACGTCGTGGTATTCTCAGTCAACTTCGACGAGCACTTGCGACGCCCTCGGGCCGTTCTCAAAGCTATCATGACCGCCAGACTCACCCTCAAGCCGACGAAGTGCCATTTCGCCTACGGCGAACTGAAGTTCCTGGGTCACGTTCATAGCAATGAAGGTGGTCGTCCTGACCCAGAGAAGACTCGCGCCGTAGCGGCATTTCCTCCGCCCACCGAAAAGAAGGCTCCGAACAATCCTGGGACTTTGCCGTACTACCAGTCGTTCGTTCGGGATTTCGCCAAGATTTCTGCTCCGCTCACACACCTCACAAAAGACGTCGTGAACTTCGAATGGAAAGAAGAACAACAGCCATTCGACGAGCTAAAGTGACGACTCCAATCGCCACAGATTCTTGGTCAGCCGAAACAGCAGTTCACACGAATGCCAGCACTACAGGACTCGGCGCGGTAATGGTCCAACGACAAGAGCGTACAGAGTGCGTGATCGCCTATGCAAGTCGGGCGTTGTCGAACGCGGAACGAAATTACTCGACACGCGAGAAGGAATGTCTTGCCGTCATCTGGGCTATCGCGAAATTCGGCCTATAGTTATATGGGAACCCTTTTTGAGTGGTCACCGACCAATACTCGCTGTGCTGTTTAGCGAGCCTGAAGTACCCATTGGAACGCCTTGCTCGATGTAGCCTACGGCTGCAAGAGTACGACGTGACCTTGGTCTACAAGTCAGGTCGAAAGCACAGCGATGCCTACTGCCAGTCCAGAGCCCCGTCAAGTCAGCTACCGGCTTCGCCAAAGACGGCGACG
This sequence comes from Ixodes scapularis, assembly GCF_016920785.2. Taxonomy (NCBI): domain Eukaryota; kingdom Metazoa; phylum Arthropoda; class Arachnida; order Ixodida; family Ixodidae; genus Ixodes; species Ixodes scapularis. The sequence goes on from NW_024609835.1 coordinate 169,547,486, forward strand.
ACGACGGCGATCTCTTTCGCGGTACAGTGAGCGTTAACGGCATGGGAACGCTCCAACATGACCATTCTGAATATTGCGCGCGCCAATCGTCCACTTTGAAAGACGAGGCGATATGATTCCCCGAGCCTTCTCACGTGCCCGTCTAGCGTTTGCCGCCAGCATGATTTTCTCTGCAAAGAGAACATCGAGGACAGGAGTTCAACGTAGCTCCTGGTAATCCCTACAAACCTTCAAGAAAGGGTCTTGCAAGCCTGACACGACGACCCGACATCTGGTCACCTGGACTACAGCGGAACACTCGCACGGATTCGAGAAAAATGCTACTGGCCCAGGGTCCCGAAAACTGTCCACCTCTATGTCTGATCGTGCCGCGAATGCGAACGGTGCAAGATACCACCGACGAAGCCGGCAGGACTTCTACAGCCCGATTCATTCATTCATTCATTCATTCATTTATTGATACTGTCAGCCCATTGGGCTATTACAGGAGTGGGTATACAAAAATAAAAGATGAAAGTAACCACTATACAAAGAGTAATTAAACAAGACAATGAATTGCACAAGACCGCTTCATACACTTAAACGCGCAGAAGGAAATGTTACAAAACTGAAAGCAGCACAGGTATTAACATTTCACAAGAAAGCAGAAACTTGGTCCGTATTTGCACGATTACGGCTTTTCACGATTGTCACATTCGACAATATTATGTATGCTTTCTAAAAAGGCATTAAGGGATGTTGACGAGACAGCAGAATCGGGCAGCATATTCCACTCTTTGATGGTTCTAGGGAAAAAACTTAATTTAAAACAATCATTTCGTACAGATGGATTACGAATGAACATGCTATGGCGATGCCCTGAGGATTCGTTAGTGCTGATTTCGAAGTGAACCGATTTGTTGATTTTTATAAAGTTATGTATAATTTGGAAAAGGAATTTCAACCTTTTGTACTTGGTCCTCGATTCCAAAGTTGGAAGATTGGCGAGTTCACATAGTTTTGTAGGAGACAATGCTTGGCCGAATTTGTTAAAGATGAACCTGGAAGCAAGTCGCTGAATTTTTTCCAATTTATGGCAATTTGTTACCGTATGTGGATCCCACACAATTTTCGCGTACTCAATAATCGGTCTTACCAGAGATGTATAAGTCAGGCTTCTTATTTCCGGAGTTGCACTAGTAAGGTTTTGCCTGAGGCAATATAGTGCTTTGTTGGCCTTAAGAAAGACTTTATGAATGTGGGTATTCCAACGTAGGTCTGGTGTAAATACTAGACCTAGGTACTTATGCTCTTTTACTCTTTTAAGTCCGACGCCGTCAATGTGACAGTTGTATGCTAAAATAGTTTTTTTTTCTAGATACAGACATGAAGACCGATTTTTCAAGATTTAACACCATCTGCCAATTATCACACCATTGTTAAATTTTTTGTAGATTACGATTTAGTTCGTCCTGGTAATCTGGAGTTTCTATTTTATAGTATATCACACAGTCATCTGCAAATAGTCTGATTGGAACGGTTACGTCTTTATGCAGATCATTTATGAATATTAAAAACAAAAGGGGACCCAAAACACTCCCCTGGGGAAACCCTGAAGATACAGGTGAAAGGCTAGACTTATGTCCCTTAACTTCTACAAACTGTTCACTAGAAGAAAGATACGATGAAAACCACTGTGTGGCGGCTGAATTTTTAAAAATGACGTCAATTTTCAATAATAGCTTAGAGTGCGACACTTTATCAAACGCTTTCGCGAAGTCCAAAAACACTACGTCAGTTTGACCGCGACAAGTAATCGTATAAGAAAGGTCATGTACAGTTTCGATAAGTTGGGTTGTGGTGGAAAGTCCCTTCCGAAAGCCATGCTGGGATCGGAACAATAATTCATAATCTTCGAGATAATCCATTAAATGTTTAGATACGATATGTTCGAGCAGCTTCGAACATGTACTAACAAGCGAAATGGGCCGATAGGTGCTTACGTCAGACACACTGCCACCTTTGTGGATAGGAACCACTTTCGCGCGTTTCCAAGCACTAGGAAAAGAACAATTATTGATGGATGACTGGAAAATCATGGATAGATATTTGGGGACCCAAACTGCGTACCTTTTCAAAAACTCATTTGGAATTCCGTCGGGCCCGGGGCTCTTTTTTGTATTGATATTAAGTAAGAGGTTCAAAACTCCTTCCTCGTTTATTTATATATTTTTAATAGGAGGGCTATCTGAAAAGTCAACAAATCTAGGCAAGTTTCTATCGTCATCAATAAACACAGACGAAAAGAAAGTGTTAAATTGTTCCGTGCGCTCTTGATCATTGGTTTCATCGCAAACGCGACGCGATTTGACCGAGGGATTAACGTACCGCCAAACCTTGTGTGGTGCCTCCCTGAGAAATGTTTTAAGTGTTACATTGTAAAATTTCTCTTTAGATTTCTTTACTAGCCGTTTTAATTCCTGACTCATGCGGCGTATGCATGATTCATCTTTGATATTCGAACCATGTGAACGCGCTCGCTTCCGTTTGAGTTTTCTTTTTGCATGTATTATTTCCCTATTAATCCAGGAGTTTTGGTTCCCAATTTTTTTATTATACTTTGGAATAAACCGCTCAAGGCATTGCTTTGTCATGTTCGTAAAGAGGTTCCATAGCGTGTCAGTACTGGCATTGGATTGGAAAAGAAACGTGAAGTCATCCAATGACTCTTCAAGATAATCGAGCCCGCTGACATCGTCGGCAGCCCCGAAATTTAGAAACGTCTTTTGCGAGTATTTATGCGTGATATTTGGGGTCATTTCAAAAGACGCAAGTACCATTTTATGATCCGAAGGGCCCTCAATAGTTTCACAGCCGGAAAGAAACGATTTCAAGCGTGCCGATATAAAAACTAGGTCCAAAAGTGATGATCTTGTTGAAGTCACTCTTGTGTGATCAGTTACAACCTGGGTTAGATTCTAGCAAAACGCAAGCTCTATTAATTGGTCACAGCTAGCTACTTCCGTCGATCCAGGAGATAGTGATAACCAATCTACCCCAGGTAAGTTAAAAAACCCCAAAAGTAATATGTTGTCCTCGTGACGTAGATTCAAGTCCATATAAGTTTGAAGCTTTATCATCACATCAGCCGGCGAATTCGGAGGCCTATATATTCCACCAATAAAGACAGTACTATTATTGAGCTTAGTTTTAATCCACAATGCTTCAAGGTCACGTACTTCATCAAGAGCAGAAAACTGAATGTTGTTTTGAATCATGATAGCAACTCCACCGCCTCTTCCTTCTCTATCCTTTCTTACTATTGTGTAGTTCGGGGGAGTTACTTCAGAGTCGAGGACATCTTTATGCAACCATGTTTCTGTAATAACGACGATATCCCTCCCCCACTACACTTTTCAGCAGATCGAAACGGACTCACTTGGACCGTTCCCACAATCGACGCGAGGAAACCGGTGGATTATCTTCGCAACCGATTACCTCCCAAGGTACACCGAGACAAAAGTGCTCCTGTCTGGAACCGCTGCGCAAGTAGCCAAGTTCTTAGTAAAGGCCATTACCCTCAGGAACGGTGCTTCCGAAGTACTGATTGCAGACCGAGGGTCGTCATTTTCGGCACAGCTAACTCATTAGATCCTCCACTGCCGACATGACCGCCATGAACGTCGACGTGGAGCACAAGATGTGGGATTAGGTCTGAACCTACGTCACGTTCGCTTACCACACGGCAGCTCAAGAGTCCACTGGAGTTACACCTTTCTAGCTGTCACAAGATGGAAAGTAACGACCCGATGGACGTGATGCTGCTTCATGAGCCAGGTGACGATTTGAGCGACGACGCCCAGGTGGTTGCCCAACGGGTCGAAGAAGTCCGCCAGCTCGTCAAACACCGGATTCAATACCAGCAGCGTGTCTACACTGTTCACTACAATCTTCGTCGTTAGGACGTTCATTTCTAGCCCCAAGACACGGTGTGGGCGTGGATACCCATCCCTTGCCGCAGCCTCACTGTAGGGATGGCCGAAGGGGCTTAGCCGAAAGAGCTCGGGGAATTGGCGGCGCGGTCACCCGAAGCGTCCTTGGGAGGCGCCCGATGTCTTGTCTTTCCCTTTGGCGGCAAGCGGAGGCCAGCTCCCGAAAGTGGAAGCAGATTTCCCCGCGTGGGAAGTAAACAAACCTCTGTTCGCGGGTGGTCGCCCTTGCCGCCGAGGTAATTGGGGAGGCGACCTTGTCGGGGCCATGTCGGCGACTTCGGGGGAGAGAGGGAGGTCTGGCCTCCCTTCGGAATGTCGGTGCGCCTTTTTGGAAAAGTTGAGTTTCAACGAGCCCGTGCGCGGAGCAAGTCGTGATCTCCCGCGGTCCCGAGGGCTCCGCGTACTTTGTCCTGCGGGGCAGAGAACTTGCCGTGCGCGGCAAGTGACTGGGCGCCGAGGCGCTATTGTTGGCGTTGGGTTGCCGCGGCATCAGCAGCGTGACAATTGTTTTGTCGTGTAAAAAGTTGTTCATAATCTGTAAATATATATTTATTTACTGAACCGCCGAGTCCTGAGCATCCCTGTGGGCATCGGGAACGAGCCACCCTCCAGCCAGCGCAGCACTCCACGATAGAAAAGAAACATTACTGGTGCAGTCGACAGGATCGTGGACGTCGTCGGCCACTTCGACAACATCGTGTGCCAGGAAGACGACGAGGCCAGTGCTGGCGCGGAGTGTGGCGGTGTCCAGGACTTTCCGAGACAACGAGCAGCTGTCAACAAGCAGCTTGGCGACACCGGAGGCCTTCAGCGGCGGCAGCCGGGTCTCACTGAACAGACTCTGCGTGCGGTGATCGACGCCGGCACTCGCGAGTTCGGCGGCGTCAACGACTTGCGCGGACTCTACAGCACCGCCAGGTAAGTGGTCGTTTTCCCTTCCGTCGCCGGCTGACACCCGCGCACTTAGCTGCATGGCGAGGTATAACTGGCCCATTGGGGAGAGCCTCAGTGACGGAGACGACGAATGGTCGGATGGGGAAGCGGTTCCGCTGAGTGTTCAGATAGCCCTCGTGAGGAAAAGAACGAAGGAGCTAGACCTGCAGATACAACTCGCAGAGCTCCGGGCGGAGGAGCGGAGAGCAAGAGCTCGGCTCCTGGAGGAGCGCCGAGAAGGGTCGCTGATTAATGCAGCGGCGGGCGCGGAGCCCGAGGCTCACCGCGTGAGCGAAACGGAACCGGACGCACTGGGCGACCCGGAGGCTGCCATGGGGTCCGAGGCCGATTGTGCCGCACAAAAGCCGGAGACTGCCATGGAGTCCGAGGGTGATCGCGCTGTCCAGGAGCCGGAGACTGCGGTAGGCTCCGAGGCCAATCGAACCGTACAGGGACCGGAGACTGGGGTGGGGTCTGAGGCCGACCGCGGTGTCGAGGAACAGGACACTGCCGGAGGGTCCGAGGCTGACCGCGCTGTCCAGGAACCGAACCCTGACGGGGGTTCCGAGGCTTATCGCGCTGTCCAGGAACCGGAGACTGCGGTGGGGTCTGGGGCCGACCGCACTGTCCAGGAACAGGACACTGCAGGGGGGTCCGAAGCCGGTAGCGCTGTCAGGGAGCCAAAGACGGTCGTGGGGTCCGGGGCCGATCGTGTCGTTCAGGAACCGGACACTGTCGTAGGGTTCGAGGCCGATCGTGCCGTATTGGGACTGGAGACTGCCGGGGGGTCTGAGGGCCATCGGGCCACTTGCCAACCAGGGTCTTCCTACGTCCGGGCAGCTGGAAGGGAGGAGCTCCCGGAGAGCCAGGGGTCGGTCCCGGCACTGGGGAGGCTGGTGGATGCCGATGTCGCGAGGGGGGCCACTGCCGCTGTTCAGATTGGACTTCGGGGTCACCACGACGGGCCTTGTGTTGAGGGTGTGACACAGCGGGTGCCACCAAGCGGGCGGCGCGAGGAGGTACAGGTGCAGGAGCACGAATCGCCGTGGGGCAACAATCTTGGAAGGGGGACGGCGATGGCGCGCCATGGGCGCAAAGTTGATCCTTTCTCTGATGTCTGCGAAGCGATTGTCGAAACCGCTTCCGTGGAGAGGCCGAGCCGAGCACGCCTTCGTGGGCCTAATGAAGCTCTGGCGAGCTACACTGTTCTCGCGACACTCGACACGGGTGCCCGAGTAAGGGTTGATTGTAGGGTGGCAAGTGAGCGCTTTGTCGCGCTCATACACGCGGTGTCAGCGGGCGTGCATGTGGGGAAGCGATCACTGCCGCGGCCCTTGCGAGGTGCCATTGAGCTCACACTTACTGACAGCGTTTGCCGCGCTTTTCGAGTTTTGTTGTCTTTTTTTTTTACGGCAACGGCTTGCAGCGTTCTTGGTGTCGCTGGAGTCTAGCTGTGTGTGTGATCAAGGTTCTGCCTCCACGAGCAGAAAGAAGTGTTGTTCCTCTTTTTAATTTTCATTTAGCAGGTCGCGCTAGAGGAGCGTGGCTGTGTTTTATTTTTCGCTCTCTCTATACGGGAATGCTGTCAGTTCGGGAGGCAATCACTGCCGCGGTTCTGTGCAATCGAACGTTCCTGCGTTGTTCAGTGTTCACCAAGCGTTTTCAGTCTTTCGTTTGCTGTTGGTTTGCCGGGATTTATTGATGTTTTTGTCTTTTGGTTGCGGAAGCTCTTGCGGCACCAACGGTGTCGTTGTTGCGAGCGGTCCAGGTCCTCGAGAGGCCTGCTGAGAAACGGAGTGTACTAAGAAGTGTTGTCCTTTTTTTTTTTCTCTCTCAGTTTTATATAGCAATTGGTGCTAGAGGTGCCTGGCTTCGTTATTTCCAGCCATGTGTTTTGTTGTTTTTATTTTTCGCTTCAGTTTAAGCGGGTTGTTTTTGTGTTCCTGTTGGGTTTTCGGCCATCCTGTTTTTGTAACTGCTGGCTAGTCCAGAAGTCCTAGCGCAGTTTTCGGGGGGACGTGTAGGGATGGCCGAAGGGGCTTAGCCGAAAGAGCTCGGGGAATTGGCGGCGCGGTCACCCGAAGCGTCCTTGGGAGGCGCCCGATGTCTTGTCTTTCCCTTTGGCGGCAAGCGGAGGCCAGCTCCCGAAAGTGGAAGCAGATTTCCCCGCGTGGGAAGTAAACAAACCTCTGTTCGCGGGTGGTCGCCCTTGCCGCCGAGGTAATTGGGGAGGCGACCTTGTCGGGGCCATGTCGGCGACTTCGGGGGAGAGAGGGAGGTCTGGCCTCCCTTCGGAATGTCGGTGCGCCTTTTTGGAAAAGTTGAGTTTCAACGAGCCCGTGCGCGGAGCAAGTCGTGATCTCCCGCGGTCCCGAGGGCTCCGCGTACTTTGTCCTGCGGGGCAGAGAACTTGCCGTGCGCGGCAAGTGACTGGGCGCCGAGGCGCTATTGTTGGCGTTGGGTTGCCGCGGCATCAGCAGCGTGACAATTGTTTTGTCGTGTAAAAAGTTGTTCATAATCTGTAAATATATATTTATTTACTGAACCGCCGAGTCCTGAGCATCCCTGTGGGCATCGGGAACGAGCCACCCTCCAGCCAGCGCAGCACTCCACGATAGAAAAGAAACATTACTCTCACCGAAAAACGGCTGATACGGTACTTGGGACCGTAGAGGCACTTCCTCCACTCGGGGAGCCAAACTATGAAGTGGTTCCCGATGGAACGCAAACATCATCACGACCCACACCATGACCCGAGGTGGTTCACGTTGTTAGACTCAAGCCATTCTACGCTCGGTAGCACTAGGAAGTTCTCGTTTCACACAGGGCTTTTTGCTACCATTATTTTTGTTTTATTTTGTGTTGCATCAGGGAGATGTGCCTTAAAGAGGGAATAATGCCGCGTGCATGATCGAGAAGATACGCTTCTCTATTCATTCTAGAAGATTCGCGTACACTCTTACCCCGAGCGTGAACGATGATGCCAGAATGACATTGTCTACACTTTTTTACACATTATGTCCGAGCGTGGCCGATGTTATGAGCCAAGGGGCCAATCTAAAGGCCAAAAAGACGCACGGTCATGGCGTGCTCTCCACAGTTGATAGGACTAGCGGTCTTGACCGTCTTTCAGTGCGTGCTTGTCCGCCGACTCGTCCTATCAAGACCGGAGAACGCCATGACGTTGCGCTTTTTGCGCTTTTTGATTGGACCTACGGCTCATAACAACGGCCACGCTCGACCCTTAGCTGGAACCAAGTATAGTCAGTCTCGCCCTAACTCTCCCCCGAACATTCTAGGTCGGTCGGTCGAATAATTCAGATGACGAGCATAGTAGATAAAGATCCGAGCGCCGCATTGACGATTCATTCAGTGATACTCTCTCGCGAGAGCCAGCTGTTACGCCGACGGACCACCGCTTGCTGCTGCCGCCGCCAACGGTGGCTGCTGTTTTCTAGTAAAGTTCCTTGATACGTCTTCCACAAGTAACGACAACCAATAGAAAAGACATAGCACATTCCGCTGGTACAGAATGGCGGTATTAAGTTCAAACCTCTGCTGTGCGCCGCCATTCGCTTCCTCGAACCCGCACCGTCACTCAGTCGGGGCTTCAAAGAATGTCGCTACTTGGAAAAAGCTCTTCTCAAGGGACTTTATTTTTTCGACGTCTGTTCTTCTCCTTTTTCGTTTATGGCACAAGTTCACCCCCGCTAAATATCTAGTTCATTCCGGTTTTTTTTTTGCCTCATCGGCGTCTTCATCCAAATTACTTTTTCTTACGTATCGCAGACATAAAATTACAGGGCACTTAAGACTGCTTACACGAAGGAATTCGAAAGCAGTCCTGCACGCAGCGCATTCCTACGAGCAGCGTGCCACATCTTCCCATCGCACATTGCGCTCCGGTGTTAAAGGGCCACTGAAAAGAAAAAAAAAAGTTTTTTTAAAACAGTCTGGATGGGACATGCGTGTCGAAAAATGAATTTTATGCGAAAAAAAAAATTTTTAGAGCAATATTGACGGCGAGAGATTTATTTGAAAATTTGCGCGCAAATTCCAGGTCATTCAGCTCGGCTTCTCATTGGTAACCATGGTCATTCAAATCGGCTTCTCATTGGCCGATAGAATGAGTGACAGCTTAGATTTTGGTTATAAAATCTTCGTGATCTCTTGAAATCGCCTTTTGAATTACATATTTTTAGGTTTAAGAAGCAATCCATCGAATGAATGTCGCAATTGTTTACAAACGTTTTACAAAATCGTAACTTCCGTTCGGATACTACAACAAAACAACAAACAAAAGCTTCGCCATTTTATTTTCTGTCATGGTCGCCGTCTTCGCGTCTCGCGTTCGGAAGAGGGCTTGTTGCTTGTGTTAGTTAGTCAGTCATCGTAAGTACTTAGGAAGTGGCGCGGGGTGACAGCTTTCTGTTTTTCTGCTCTTCTTTGCGCGATTCGTGTGTCCCGTTTACCCCATCTTTTGTTTGTTTTCTGGCGCGCGCCAGTGCCAATTTTTGTTTAGATGTCGGTTCCCGTAAAGAGTTTAGTGAGGCACGCGGCACCGCACTCAACGTTTAATAAAAAAAAAAAAATCAGTTACCACTGCGTGTCCTCGCGGCGGCTTGAAGGATCGTGCGGCTCGGACGAACTGGTCGAGGCACCCGCTTCGCCGCGGCGAAGCGGGTGCCTCGCGAGCGGCTGTCTCCCGGCGATCAGAGCGGACGCCTTCCGGCTGGCGAGGCGTGTCCTCGTACGGGCGAAGGCCCAGCTGCTGGCAGCGTTGAAGCAACCGACGCTTCAGGTCGGGGTCCACCGCGACCACTATGTACTGTGTGTACGACCACGGCACCACGGTGACCGCGGTACGTGCACGATACGACGCGGTACGTCGTGCGACCGGCAGACACAGCCGGCCAGGGGCTGTGTTCCAAATCTCCAAATGGATCCGAGTTTCTCCGGCGGATCGTATCACGTGACAGCACAAATTGAAAAACGCTGTACGGGAGTAGGTTTTAGAACGCCAAGGGTACGAAACCCTTACCCTGGGGTAAGATCGAGTAAATTTTGGAACACGGCCAGGAAGTAGCAATGGCTCTCGTGCGGGGCGCAGCCAAGCCAGGAAAGGAGCCAAGCCGATCCACTACGAAGAGGCGGGGACTACCTCTCCTCCACGCGCCCGAAATGCCGAGAGAGAGAAAGGTGGAAAGGAGGTGACTGCCGACTAAATTGCGTCTGGCGCAGTCAATATTGCTCTAAAATTTTTTTTTTCGCTTAAAATTAATTTTTTGACACGCGTGTCTCAACTAGACTGTTTTTAAAAAAACTTTTTTTTTCTTTACAGGGGCCCTTTAATTAATTAACATCACGCTCCCCAACTACGCATGCGAGGCCAACCCCGCCGGCTCCACGCCTTCCGTGACGATGAATCTGCGTTGCTGTGCTTTTCTTTGTGTTTTATATTTGTGAGGCGCGACCGCTTTGAACTTGAGCGCCCCGCCGCCTTCAGTTACGACGCATCTGCGTTGCTGTGCTTTTCTTTGTGTTTGATTTTTGAGGCGCGTCGGCTTCCGCGACGAAGCATATGACGCGTCGCAGCCAATGGGACTTTAGGTGCCGTTTCGCTCAGCAAATGGGAAAATTGCAATTTAGGTGCTGTTTTTCGCTTCTACCAACAACGGCTACAGACACCGCCGGCTTGGAGTGAGCCAGTAGTTATACACGGCTGCACGCCGGTGCGGTGCTCATCGAGATCGAAGCGGGCAGGGGTGGGGATTGAACCAAGGATACCTGAGCTCTGTAGCGCCAGCTTTCGCTCCACGTGCTCCGAGCTGGTGAGCGCTGGCACACTATGTCCATGTCATTATGTGCATTCTTTCCACTCCTGTGCAACGTGAAAGTGAGTTAAGCGCAGCAGCAATGATTTATAACAAATGAAGTCGCTGCACCTAGCAAATCTTAAAAAAAAATGAAAGACGTTTACAAATCCCTGTAATGCCGAATTAGAGCGCAGCTCTTGAGGAGGAGGAGGGGATGGTACGGAGGGTACGGTATGCCCCTCCTCCTATCCCGTACCCTCTCCTCCTCTCTCCTCATCTACTCCTCCCTTGCTCTTCGCCTCCTCCCCCTCTTCTTCCTCATCTCTCATCCTCCTCCCCTCCTCTTCCTGCTCCCCCTCCTCCCTCCCCTCCTCCTCCTTTTTCCCTTTTCTCTATCTTCCTTCTCTTTCCCGCGCGGTCCATTATGAGAAACGTCCCACAATGCAATGAGCGCGTCACCGTGGTGCATTATGGGACGTTTCCCATAATGCACCGCGCGGTGCCGGAACGTCATCGTGCCGAAACGTCCGCGCGGTGCATTATGGGAAACATACCATAATGCACCGCGGTGACGTTTCGGCAGGATGCCGAAACGTCGCCCTTGTGACGTCACGATGGTCCAGCGCGTTGCATCATGGGACGTTTCCCATAATGCACCGCGCGGTTACGCCCACGCCGCTCAAGCCGGAAACGGGCGCCTAAGAGCTGAGCTCTAAAAGTTGTTTTGTAAACGCATACCTGGCAAAATGAAAGTCTAGCAAACTCTAAGTTGAAACGGATCTAATGCTGGTACGTACTGCTTCTTGTTATCATATTGCGGAATTATCAGTACAGTATAATTAATTTTGTCTTGATGTCAATCTTGTTTGCAAAAGGCTCCTGTTTGCTCACACTTTTCAATTTTTTAGAAGTACTTGGTAGCTCGAAACTTGACATCACAGGGTATACATTTATTTCTGCGTTTTCGCCTTCTTTTACCATCAGCCAATGCCATTTAATGTATGCTAACCAAATAACTAAATGAAGTGAAATTACTTTATATAACCCCAGTGTTCCTACATAGCACTCACTGTCCCAGCAAATGGTTTGCCCCAATGCACAATTCTATATTTACAATTTGCCAAAACCCTAAAAATCTCTCTGCCTCCGCATTACACAGATTCAGAGATTAATTAACCGACTGAAGGGCCCAATTAATAATTAGCCATTAACTCGTTAAAATATTTATCAGTGCACAGCTCTATTTGTACCAAGCGTATTTTATGTCCAAAAGGGTAGGGGATAGAAATCAAGATGAGTTTAAGCAGATCAGTTTTACTGTGATCACTCAAGGCCGCGGTCCTACGGCAGCCATCTTGAGCACGGCGTTAGATCAACCAATAGATGGCGACACGCACCCGTGGGGTGGCCGAAATATTGGTTCACGGTGAGATGGCTCAAGCACCATCACGCTCCCCTCGTGGCATTGCTCGAGCCGCTGCCAGCTGTGCTAAGCTGGTTCAAGTAGCGTGGCCCAGCAAACGGATGTATGCGAGAATGTCAGGCTGGGCAATAATTGTTTTCTGATATAGGGACATGCGGTTCAGCCGTTGCCATGGGCTTTCGCGATAAATCTTACCAGGAAGGAATCGATTGTTTATTGACGTGTCAATATTCTGTCAATGAAACATTCTTCTGCAGGAATGCACGTTCAGTAGACTCAATCTTCCAAGACATCAGTGGAAGCGGACGTCCCGTAAACTTACCTCACCATTATAATGACGACTGAAAAGGGATGTCACGAAATATTCTGTTTCGCGGGATCCGGAAGATATTGTAGAGGTTGTTACATTATAATTCCCAGAAAACGAACACCGTTGCATTCTTTTCGGAAGTACCGACACACATAACGTTGTAAGTAAAGCTTAGGAGGAATATGATGAAAAGCATCAGAATAAATATGAAGTTCTTTATTTGCAATGAAGACGCTATGAATGAGCGGCGTTTAGGGACGGCAAGTGATGAGCATTCGGGAATTTATAAATTCACGTGATTCCTAAGTATGGACATGCGGACCATGAAGACCTTTTTTGTCGGGAGATGGGTTGCGGTGATGACCTTATATCGGACGACTCGTCGCAGACGAACAAGCAAGTTTCTTCTCAGCGAATGATAACCGTCCAGTGTCAAGCACAGCACGTCGCTACCGACGTTGTCGACATTTCGAACACTTACCGCTTCCGACAAAAAGTGCTGGCACCTGGGCTAACTTTGCGGAAAGACTCGAAGTCTTCCTCGAGTCCAGCGCCATCATGAACAGTAACTGAAAACGATCCACTATTCAGTCGGTAGGTGGAGAAACGTATCCGCAACTACAGAGTCATGGTCGATGCGAACTTTAAGTGGCTGGAAGTTTACACTATACATGCCACGACGTCTAAACGCGTCATTGACGTTCTATGCTCTCTTTTTGGTACTTTTGCCCTACCGAAAATATTTTTCTCGATAACGCGCCGAATCTTCTATCAAATAAAATAAACATGTTATGAAAAAAAAAAAACGGCATCAGGCATTAGATTAGTGCACCATACCACCCTGCAACTAATGGGCAAGCAGAACAGGTGGTGTGCGAAAAAAAGAAGGCAATCTTGAAGCTTACGGAAGAAGCAGTTCAGTAAAGAATCGCCAGGCTCTTGTTCCGGCAGCACGCGACGGTCTCATCTTCCACAGAAAAAAACACCTGCCGAAGCAATGACCAGATCGGGAGTAATGGTAGTTCAGTCGATCGGACAACTCGTCTACGTGAGGAATTTCAGCGGAAATCCGGCCTTCCATGTAAAACTTGAGTAGAAAAGGCTCTATGTTGGTTGACCAGATGGTGTCATCTCTCTGAATGCGTTGAATGTCAATGCCCTTGAGTGTAAAGGTAACAAAATCACAAAACTTGTTTTGTGTATTGTTTAACTGCCCTTGTATTTGGTAGTAGAAGCTATCATGGTGATTTGAACTTTTCACACCAGGCTCCTTTTTTTTTATTTTTCGCCACATACTCTTTTGCGGTTTCAGTAGGATTCAAGAATATTTTAGAAAGGGGACACTTTACGTCAACGAGGCCATTTGTTCCAAGCAGTCCATCAGGGGATGCTGCTAGAAATCCGTGCTTCATATTAACGAATAAGCCGCACTTTTGCACAGTACAGTTTTCCTGTTCCACGTACAGTTGTAAAGCAGCATCTTCCTTGATTCTACCATATTCTGTTGCGGGTGAAGAAGTCTTTGGGTACGCGACACTTGAAATAAGTTTGGCACTGTACGTTGTGGTTCGACATGGACTAATGTCGTTGTCCTTATAGAGCATCATCATTTTCTCATTACCTCTGCACCTCATATTGGTCTTCAACAGTAAGTACAATAGGCTACCGCCATAATACAATCCAAAAATTGAAAAAATTGAGTCGGTCAGTCCTTTATTATGTTTATTATTTATATAACGTTATTACTTCACATTATCTCGAGACGATCAACGTCTGTTAAGTTTGTAGAAATCCTGCTTATTAGTTAAGGTAATTTTTGTTAGGAAAGTCTATCTTTCCAGAATTGCGTCGGCATTGTTCTTCTTTTTTTTTTTAATTTCTATGTTTGCGTTGGCAGGGCCAGTGCGGCCGCAATGCGAGACCGGTTCCCTCGCGGTCGTCAAGAAGCGTCTCGGGTTTCGGGAGTCTGCTCGGACCGGGACCGGGAGAGCCCGCGCTTGGAGATGCATATAGCTTTTAGCCGAATGTTCCTGTATATAGAGGGTTTTGCCGCTTCAGTTGTCGCTTCTTACCCGATATAATAATTTAGCTGTTGTCGCCAGCCAGTCTGCGTAAAATGCAGGGGTTGACTCTAGAAAGAATTTGGATTTGGCGGTTGGAGCGCAAGGCTGACAGCTCGCCGACCATTGGAGAACAGTGCACCACGTGGGAGGGGTGAAATGTGAAGGGATTGGTCGGTCCCTGAGGGGAAAGGAAGCCCCTACGAGTCTACAAAAGGATCCCCGAGAGGACTCTGGAGGATTGGCTTCGATCCGATTTTGGGAGACTGAGAACAAAAGTACAGGGTTTAATTTTGGGATGTTAACTCACAGTTGAGTTGTTTTGTTTCATAATAAACGTAGCCACACTAGCCACCGTAAAGTCAACCAATGTCGCAATGTGTTCAGCAGGATCGAACAACTTTCAGTTTTTTTTTTATTATAAACTTCCTGGGGGCTGTCATCGGGCGAGCACCGTCATCGGTCGTCGCCATCCGGACCAGGACGCGCCCATCCCCATACCACGAGGTCCAGGCCCCAAAGGAAGTTGGCTGGCGCAGTCGACAGGATCCCGCTGCCTTTCTGCGACGGGTTGCAAAAAGGACGCCACGACGTCAGCCGATGGTGAGCCCCGCCAATATCTGCGTGAGAAGACGGCGGCAACAGCCTGTTGCGTCGTGTGCGGCGGACGGAGCGGCATCCCAGCGAGAGGCTCCGGGAGTCAAGGGACTCAGGAAGGACGCCACGACGTCAGCTGATGGTGAGCCCCGACAATATCTGCGTGAGAAGACGGCGGCAATAGCCTGTTGCGTCGTGTGCGGCGGACGGAGCGGCATCCCAGCGAGAGGCTCCGGGACTCAAGGGAGAAGGACGCCACGACGTCAGCTGATGTGAGCCGCGCCAATATCTGAGTCAGAAGACGGCGGCAATAGCCTGTTGCGTCGTGTGCGGCGGACGGAGCGGCATCCCAGCGAGAGGCTCCGGGACTCAAGGGAGAAGGACGCCACGACGTCAGCTGATGGTGAGCCGCGCCAGTATCTGCGTGAGAAGACGGCGGCAATAGCCTGTTGCGTCGTGTGCGGCGGACGGAGCGGCATCCCAGCGAGAGGCTCCGGGACTCAAGGGAGAAGGACGCCACGACGTCAGCTGATGGTGAGCCCCGCCAATATCTGCGTGAGAAGACGGCGGCAACAGCCTGTTGCGTCGTGTGCGGCGGACGGAACGGCATCCCAGCGAGAGGCTCCGGGACTCAAGGGAGAAGGACGCCACGACGTCAGCTGATGGTGAGCCGCGCCAGTATCTGCGTGAGAAGACGGCGGCAATAGCCTGTTGCGTCGTGTGCGGCGGACGGAGCGGCATCCCAGCGAGAGGCTCCGGGACTCAAGGGAGAAGGACGCCACGACGTCAGCTGATGGTGAGCCCCGCCAATATCTGCGTGAGAAGACGGCGGCAACAGCCTGTTGCGTCGTGTGCGGCGGACGGAACGGCATCCCAGCGAGAGGCTCCGGGACTCAAGGGAGAAGGACGCCACGACGTCAGCTGATGGTGAGCCGCGCCAATATCTGCGTGAGAAGACGGCGGCAATAGCCTGTTGCGTCGTGTGCGGCGGACGGAGCGGCATCCCAGCGAGAGGCTCCGGGACTCAAGGGAGAAGGACGCCACGACGTCAGCTGATGGTGAGCCGCGCCAATATCTGCGTGAGAAGACTGCGGCAATAGCCTGTTGCGTCGTGTGTGGCGGACGGAGCGGCATCCCAGCGAGAGGCTCCGGGAGTCAAGGACTCGAGACCGGCGGAAGAAGGCAGCACAAGGGAGCCACAGAGAAGCCCTGGGGAAATGTGACGGCACGGCAGGACCCTCGTTCCCACCTAAGACCCAGGGTTGTTCCCTCCGATGCTCACAATATCCAAGGGCACAATATCAGGGGCTAAGGGCGGATCTTCGGGGGCGGAGGATTGGCTTCGATTCGATTTTGGGAGACTGGGAACAAAAGTACGGGGTTTAATTTTGGGATTTTAACTCACTGTTGAGTTGTTTTGTTTCGTAATAAACGTGACCACGCTGGCCACTGTAAAGCCAACCAACGTCGCAATGTGTTCAGCGGAATCGAACAACTTTTAGTTTTTTTTTTTTTTATGATTATCAACTTCCCGAGGGCTGTCATCGGGCGAGCACCATCATCGGTCCTCACCATCCGGACCAGGACGCCTATACCCACTACAGGAGGCCCAAAGGAAAGTTGACTACGTCCATCGTCGATCTTCAAATATGCCTGTATATAAATTATGCCCATACCACACGAGCAACTCGAATTCCATTTACAACTAATGACATTTAAACGGACGGCCAATCAGCGCACGACACTCCGGGCGTAGCGCATTCCACGCGCGACAGATTGAGAGCCGATTCGCCGATCGCGCAAATGTCATTCGTGGTAAATGGCATTCGAGTTGCCCGTGTGGCACGGGTATTAGACACACAATCACAAAGAACACAGCGTGCCGCCTCTTTTCTTAGGATTGTCTTTTTGAAACCAGCGCAAGCTCGCGTGTTCTCTCTTCAAAGACGGTTAGAACTGTCGCACATAAAACTCGCGTTTCACCAACCCGGCCGCTTCCTCCTTTCAATATGTGTGGTCGGTTATAACTAAATCAGCTATTATAATTGTGTATTATTCATATTTAGTTTCAGTTTCAGTCAGGGTAAAGGAGGTTCACGGGAACTACAGCCAGTAAATGAGCTGCGCTTAGAGTATAGGCGCTCCGTTCCCCGACATTGTGGGCGCCGCCATTTTGGTGCTTGTGCAGAGCAGACGCAACTGGCGATCGTCATAATTTAAAAGTGCGACTTTCTCAGCATTACATTCGGTGTTAGGAAGCTCATGCAATATTGTTTTGCTTTGTCGCGAACTGTTTAATCATTTGTGAAGGACGGAAAAAGTTTTTTTATGATTTCAGATAAAGCTACAGACAACAGGCAACTATGATTTTAAGCCACAATATGGCCAAGTGTCGCTACTCTGAAGCGTAGCTAATTTAGTGGCACTAGCGGGAACAGTAAGGAAGAGGCAGGAAGAGGCAGGCGTCAAGAGGTAGTGGCTTGCGGAACCCACGGGGCTTACGTCATGGCCCCTCCCCCAGGTATTACAAACTCATTGAACAAGGGCACGAATAGTGTCATTAAATAAGCTATGCTTTAAAGTAACGACACTTTGCCATATTGTAGCTTAAAATCATGGTTGCCAATAATCTGAAGCTTTTGTTTTTCTAAAATCAAACGAAACCCTTTTCCGTCCTTTACAAATGTTTAAACAGTCCGCGACAGACCAAGGCAATAATGCATCAGCTTCCTAACACCGGATCTAATGCTGGAAAAGTCGCACTTTTGAATCATGGCGATTGGCAGTTGCGTCTTTTTTTTTTTTTATTTCACAATACTGCCAGCCCTGTTAAGGGCCAAAGCAGGAGTGGATGATACAAAAACAAAGAATGTACACTGCGTTCTGTACATCGCACACGTACACAAAAAAAAAGCCGGTGTTACAAATCCGCTTACAGAGGCGTGCCAGAAACACACACGTATATATATATATATATATCTTTTCTTTTTTTTTTTTTATTCAAACAACACACGTAGAGCATTCTCGAAATCGGAAATCGACTCGAGAGCAACAACAGCACCTGGAAGTTTATTCCAAGACTCTATAGCCTGCACAAAAAAGGATTGTTTAAATATATTTATACGGGCGTGAATGGGTTCGAGCACTTTCGGGTGATGTAAGCGCTCTGAACGGTGGCTTTTGGGTGTTACATATTTAGAGCTGTCGATTTTGAGAAGGTGATTATAAATTTGAAAAAATAATTTCAGGCGTTGACATATTCTCCTTTTTTTCAAGGGCTGCATGTCTGCCTGCTTTTTTAGCTCCGTCACAGACGTCGTAGTCCTGAAATCAGAAAATATCGTACGCACCGCAAGTGACTGAACCTTTTCAAGCTCATTAGAAAGCGTGGCCTGCCAAGGATCCCACACCTCGGAAGCATACTCCAGTGTTGGTCTTACAAGAGCTTTGTAGGCAACAAGCTTAACCGAGGGAGGTGTCCTATACAACTTCCTTCGTAAATACCAAAGTTTTTTAGTTGCCTTTTTTGTTACATAATCCACATGTTTGTTCCATTTTAGATCGCTAGTAATAACCACACCCAAGTATTTATAGCTGTCAACTTTAGTAAGCCTGACATAATCAAGCTCGTAGTCAAAGTAAAATATATTTTTTTTATTCGTGAAGTGCATGTATTGCGTTTTCTGGGTGTTTATTTTCATATTCTTTTCACTACACCATGACGAGATGCGATATAAAATATCATTTACTTCTATCTGATCGTTTACTGACGAAAGGGGAGCATATATAATACAATCATCGGCAAACATTCTTACTTTCACGCGCCCGTTACTACAGATAGAAAACACACTATTAACATATATTAAGAAAAGCAAAGGACCCAACACGGAGCCCTGTGGAACCCCTGAGTACACGTCCAACAATTCCGAAAAGGTGCCATTTACATCGACGAACTGCCGGCGATTTCTGAGATATCCGCTAATCCATCTTATAATCAATGAAGGAACACCGTAGTCAATTAAAACATTAATTAGTTTAAAATGTGGTACTCGATCGAACGCTTTAGACAGATCTATAAAAATGGCATCCACTTGCAGGCGATTATTAACATAACCAGAAATCTCATGATAGCATTCCAGTAGTTGGGTTGTTGTTGAATACCCTTTCCGAAAACCATGCTGATTGGAACTTAGGATGCCCTTATCCTCCATAAAAGAAACTAGCTGTTTATTCACAATGTGCTCTAGTAGCTTACATGACGTACAGGTCAAAGAAATGGGGCGATAATTATCGACTGAATCACCCTTCCCACTCTTTTTTACGGGCACAACTCTTGCCAATAACCAATCGTCCGGTAAAACAGAGTCTCGGAGTGAAATGAAGAATATAATTGTTAAGTATTTCGCAACCCATTCAGCGTATCTTCTTAGAAATTCATTTGGTACAGTATCTGGTCCTGGCGATTTCCTAGTATTAATTGATAACAATAAGGATACGATACCTTGTTCCGACACAAAACCACTCACATCAGAGCCTTCATCGTTGGGGATGCTGCTAATTTCAGTTGAATCTATTGTAAACACAGACTGAAAATATTGATTGAATTGAGACGACATTATGGCCCTGTGGTGCACAACGTTGTTATTAACTCGTAACTGACTTATCTTAGTCCGTGACGGAGTAAGATAACGCCAAAACTTTTCAGGGGAGGATGAAATGAATTCTGGCAATGACTTTGTAAAATAGGTTTCCTTGGCTAGCTTTATCAATGTTTTTAACTTGTCACTCTGCTCACAGACAGGAGGAGAATGATGCTTTCGAAGCCTCTTTACTTTACGTTTTGCCTGCAAACTTTCTCTTGTAATCCATGGATTGTGGCGTTTTGTCGTTTTAGTTTTCTTCGGTATAACGTTTAAGATGCAGTGCTCAGTAATACTTTTAAAATCTGCGTCTGCCCTGCACAAGACCCAAAATGGCGGCGCTCACAACAACTTTGGGGAACGGAGTGCCCATACACTAAGCGCAGCTCATTTAGTGGCTTAAGGCATGAAGTAAACTCGGGTGTGTTCTTTTCCTTTTCGTCTTTATTCTTTATTGATTTCAATCATATCGAATAATGAACACATTATATCACACTACGCTTGTATAATTATTTATCTTATATTTATTAACCTAACCCAGTACTTAAACCATTCATTTGTCGATAGTAAATCTTCCAATATATTTTCTAAATGTGAAGGTAAAAAAACACGGAGATTGTTGATGATACAGACGCCAACGCCACCATCGAAAATTTCCTGAACATTAGAAATCAGCAGTTTTGTCTGCCATCCGGCAGGCAGCGCAACAAAACACCCAAACAGTTTTTAATTGTTTTTAAAATTAGCTAAGCTCTACACCCATAAAAAAACCAAAGCAAGATCATTGTGAAAATCTAATATATCGCAATGTATATCTATTTCATACAATAAATGTTATTAGATGCCAATCAACCTGTTTGACGTCGATAAAAGATATGCGTCAAAAACAGGTAAGTTTGAAAGGCTCCTGGAAAGTTATGACTATGAAAATTGAAAAAGCCATCGTCCATTTCTTTGGTAAACATTGCAGCTCTCAATGTTACATACAATTTTATCATAGTTTAATTATTTACTCAGCGGCATTTGAAGTACCGCGACTCGAAGCACACAAAAGTGCTGCGTTTGATATATATTATGTAAACAAAAAAACATTTACTCAACATTAAATTTTTTATGCATATTAAAAAATAATAAGCACTACATATGTAGCTAATTTCATTGCCCTAGCGCATGACATTAAAAGCAAATTTGTGCTGAAGAATTACAACTTTAGGGCAATATTTGGAGAGATGAACAAAATAAAGTAGTGCAAATACCAAAAAAGTATATCGTTACATTCTGCTCCGACATCATCTTAACAAAACTGCTCTTTTGGAACCGTGTTATCTTTAATAGATCGTTCATGAAATTTGAATTAGCAAAGCAAGTGACGGTCCGTGCCATCATATTGGCAACGCTATAAATGCGCATGAGCAGTATAAAGCAATACTTGCCTAATATCAAATGAAGGACAATTGCATTGCCTTTGAAACGACATCAATCCCACAGAACAGTATTCAAAAGAAGATGAGTAATTACCTGCCAGAAAGTATCTAAACTGCCACATTCAGTGGGACCGTGGCCTTAAATGAGACCTTTCCCTCTCAAATAATTTTTTACTTAGAATTTGTACCTCATTTTATACTTTCTATGTGCCTTTAATTTTTACCTTAATCAAATGTCCATTAAACAATGAAGATTGTAGCAGGCTGAACAAGAGCAAAAAGCAGTGCTCTAAATTGGGATGTTGAGCTTTCCTTCTACCTTTCACTTCGTCAAGTACATAGTGCTTTATTAGATGAGAACCACACGCAAAAAGAAAGAAACGAAAACAAGTAAACTAATGCCGTTAAAGCAGAGTAAAGAGTAAAAAAATCCTAAAGCTTTTGTACCAACTAAATTATTGTAGGGCAGGATTTACATCAATAAAGCGTGGTTAAATAAAGTGTACTCTAAATGCACTGAAATTATTCTGTCCACGATGTTTTCAGTAATCTGATGAATTGGTCAACCAATCGGCCATGTTTAGTATATTAAATGATTACAATCTCCAGCTACACTGATTTTGATCACATTATTTTGATTCCAATTAAATAAATTTTATTTTAATCAAATAAATATTTTACGTTGTATTTTATTTCAAATTGCGATGTTTTGACATTGCAGCCAAGCGCATTTATCAAAAAGTATAAAACAAATTAACTCATGTATTGAGAAAAGCTTTTTCAGCGATATGTTGTACTCAAAATTATTCCATTTAGCCAAATCTAACAAAATTAACGAGCGTCGAATTAACTTACAGATTCGCCGCGAAACGCCGTGAACAGAAGGCCGGGGTGGGTTAACACGCGCCATACTGATACACCCGTCGTCCCCCAATGCGAAGCGCCAAAATTGGCGAAGGGGGACGTCGCCGGCGATCTTCGGTTTCTAGGTGTCACGTCGCGGCGAAACTCCATATTCGCACCTCCAGCCCGCCGCTCCCCCTCTCGCGGACGAACGAAAAGCCAGAGGAGTGGGGACGGTGGCAGGAACTGTCGGCCTTGGTGGTTTGGTGCAGCTAATATTGCATGGTTCTGGTCGGTGTGTCGGTGCGTGAAGCAGTTTTAACAACAAAAAAAAAAAGTGAGCGAGTTAAAATAGGACTTTGTCTGTTCTGCCTCGTAGCGGCGTTGCACAAGGGGACCCAGGTGTCTAATTTCATTAAGGACTTTTCGTATGTCACATTCGCTGCAGATTTCTGGTCTTGTGGTCGCCAGCTTAATCTCTGCTCAAAGTGACGGCAACGCTCCCGCTAGTAGTGTAGAGCTCTAGCGTACGGTCTATGAAAAGCCTAATATTTGCCCTAAGTTGGAGAAAACTGGTCGCGCAACAGTATGTCGAGCAATAGACGTTGGGAATGGGTTCGCGTTTTAAAAGCTTTGGAAGGAACCAGACCATTTGCTCCAAGCTCTTTTAAACAACAGAACACGCGTGCTTGCTTTCAAGTAATTAGAAATGCAAATGAAGAAATGCTCTGAGCTTTTTAAAGGAGCTGTGCAACCATTTTAACGTTGAAAGAATTTGCATCTTTTAATTTTGTCATTGCTTATCTTGTCACAAAGGACAGAAAACCCATCTCCTGCCTTTGAAATTTTGCGATTCCGCCACGTAATTGTGAGGCAAAAATTAGAATTTTTCCCGAACTGCAGCCACGAGCGCCGGCCACGAGAAGCACGCAGCATGACGCCGATGGGGGACTTGTAAAAAAATAGCAAGTTGTGCAAATACCTGCTCAATAAAAGGTAACTTTTTCTATAAATCTTGTCGTTTCAACAAAAATATTAATGCGTCAAAAACCTAGTATCATCGACAAAACTTTTATTTTACGGAGTTTTAGTGGTGTCATCTATCCGAGGCCAGCAAAACCTGGAACGCGTCTGCGACTAGTGTGTTTACCGCGTCCGAAAAGTTGTCCCTCGATGTCCGCCTGAAGACGTCATAGAAGTGTCTTGCTGTCGCCGGTCGCGATCCTGGCGGTGTCCCAGCAGCTCTGGTGGGTGTGGCAGACGCCTGTTCTGCTGCAGGTCGACCTTCACTGTAGCAGTCCGCGGAAGATCAGTGGCAGGAAGTTGGGACGCCTGGGACGCCGTGACGACAGCGACACTCGCGTTCGCTCGTGCTTTTCGTCAAAATTTCTACGACCAACCGTCAAGATTGCAACGGCATGACACTCCGGCTTCTGTGACGTCATTTGTTGCCACTTCCAGACCACTTTTTATGTATAAGCTGGATGGGACGCTAAACACACCAGCCGGAGACGCGATCGAAGCACCATACTGCTACTGCGAACAGCCGCCAGAAGCCGGAGAAGGACGGGGGCAGAGCCGGACGGGGATGGCCGAACCCGGACGTTGGCACTTTCCCCTTTTCGCCATGTTGATCGCGCTGGCTGCGCAAGCACGTGGTCACGTGGTTGCGAGGGGGTGAGTTCTCGCTGCTCCCTGATGGCTCTAGAAAGAGAGCTTCACCGGAACCCTGCGCGTCCCCCATTTTCGTCCCAGCACACGTGACTCGGAAGGGGGTGAAGTAGTTGAGAGGTGCCGAAAGGTCTCAATCTTTGTCATATCTTTTGTTATAATAACTAGGACATGCAAGCAAAAACGTTTTTCTTTTGTTTGTTTTTTTACTTCTGAAAGGTCGAGATACCAAGTACCAAATTATTCGAGCAAAGCACTAAATGTCAGCCAGGCGTTCGTGACGCGAACTTAGAACGGGCAATTTTGGCGCGGCGGGCCGCAACTTTGCAAATATCACGGTACACAAGCGTATGGTATATTAAAAGATTTATTTTTGATAGAGCAATAAAACAAAGACTAAGCACGCCGTTGATGGTAATAGGCAGTTTTAGCATAGCGTTAGCACAAGCTACCGTGAGTACAGCAAAGCACCTGGGGCGTTGAAAATGATGCTTCAACGGTGTAGCGCGAGCTTCCGGTTGCAATGCTGCACCGTGTGGTACAGTGCGGTCACGCTATCCTAAGACTTCCTATCAATAACCTATAGCGCACTTTAATCACTTGTTGCAATACACTAAAACCGCGACGCTGAGCAGCGAGTTGTGAGCCTGTGACACGAAGACATCAATACTGCGAACGCTGCTCTTCCGGAGCTGGACGGTCACCATGCGCGGCTCACTTTTTAGAGCACTAATGACCAAACAAAGCGCAAACACCAGAATATCTTCATCACCCTCAAAAATATTTTGCAACAACCAGTTACGTGGCCGGTACCCAGAACGTGCTCGCCCTCCACAAAGCTTCGCAGGTTGAGGTTTCCGCAGCTTTTAGATACTGTAAAACCATTTATTTTCGCGACCTCTATATTTCGCGAATCGGTCACGAAGGACGTAATCGCGGCCACTAATTTTCGCAAATTCCAGGCGCCTGCCTTGAAACTTATGTGAACCAAAATTTTCGCGTGCCCCTAAATTTCGCAGTTTTCAATTCGCGAGATTCGCGAAACTTAAGGGCTCGCGCACATTAAGAACTTTACGGTATCAACATGCTCATTTTCCTAGCGCATAATAACACCTCTGTCACCTGTAATATGCTCCCGTACTTACCACTTCGCATTTGTAGACAAACAAATTATTTTTAGCGCAGTAACCAGCCTCAGCGAGCAGGCGCACGGGAAATCCTGGAGCATCTATCTATCCCCGTCTCTTTCGTCATCTTGGAACTACCGCCCCGCCATCTATGGGGCGTTGGAGTTGCGAATGACTAGTCAATCCAGTGTCATCTTTGTTACTACGCGACCTAAAATAGGCAGTCATGGGTAAGTTACTTTTTTTAAGTAATTTGTTCTATTTACAGTTACTTTCGGAAAGAAGTAGCGAAGTTACCGTTACAGCTACCGCTCCAAAAGAGTAACTCGTCGCAGCTACCTCTAAAAAGTAATTACGTTACTTTTCAGTTACTTTTCTATAACACAACATATTTAGGAAAAACTAGAAAAGGCCCCTCACCAAGTTTTAGTGCATAAAATTAAAAAGTGCGCTTTTTACATCCTATTGTAACTTAGCAGCTGTTGCTTCTCAAAATTAATGTATTGCTGGCTCGTTCATGGTTGCGCTGGGTTCGTATAATCTGTGGGTTCGTAGAATCACTGCGGAAAGAAGAACACGCCAAAAGGGGGCCACTCCAGATTCTTGGTGATGCCCATCTCTCAGAAAGGACAACATCCATTCTCGAACAAGGACCGAAGTATGCTGCACCACCACAGCTAGAGGCGGTAGACAAGGTTGCCCTTGTTCGCACCATTGCGTCCCGAGCTCCATGAAGAGCAGAAATCACAAATTATCACGGAAGGTATTGAGTGCTTCGCAAGCCAGAGGTGCCCGGCACGTCCAGGCTTGGGCATCGGCAGCGCGGTACAAGAACTACGAAGTAAAGATCTCCAGCTTTGTGTCTCAGATAAGGAAGGAGGTTTCGTAGTCCATAATACTGGGACCTACGGAGAGAAGGCCAATGCTGCCGTAGCAAAAAACTTCATCCAAGTTGATGGGAAACGAAGCCAAAAAGCGAAGATTGCCGCTAAGCGGGTGCTTGAAGATCACAATCTAACCAGCCTGGGCACCAAAGTGAAAGCTACGAAGGGCGGACACCTTGACGTTTTCTTCTCGGCCAAAACACATAAGGTAGGGGTACCGTTTCGTGCCATTTTCTCCGAGAAGAAAACCTGGCAAGCTCATGTGTCAACCTATCTTGCAAAGCACCTGTCCCAGGTGCATTGCGATGACCCGTACAGAATTTCTAACTCAGAAGAGCTCATTGCCTATCTTCAGGAACATGGATCCCAGGTAGTATCTGGATTTTCCATCGACATCCAGGACATGTACTATTTTATTCCCCACACCAGCCTCATGCCAATTCTACGAGAGACCATCCAGGAACACGGCGTAACGCCTTTTCAAACCGCAGCAGGGATTAGCATAGACGCCTTCTTGGAACTGCTCGGGGTATATTTAACGGCGACCGTGATCTCGTATGAAGGTCTATAGACTACGTCCAAAAAAGTGGGATCTGCATTGGTTCTAGGTTGGCGCCACATCTATGCGATCTGTTCTAGGCGTCGTGTGGTAGGCAAATCCAATCCACACTGAACGATGCTAGAGCCAAAGCCATCTTCAGGTACGTGGACGACTTCCTGATCCTGTGCAGCACAGACATCGAAAGTGAAGAAAACGGATGCAGGAGCACGGTCATGAAAACCTTCCACGAAAGTTGCCCCGACCTGCTCTTCTCTCATGAATTACCCGTGGTCAAGTATATTAAGTTCCTGGACCTCTCACTTGAGTTTAAGGATGGACATGTGTGCTGGAGGTACGATCCTCGTTCAAGTAAACGTTCTCTTCTGTTTGCATCCTGCCATTCGAAAACCGTAAAACGAAGTGTTGCCAACACGGCACTCGTATCAGCGCTGCGCACGTCATGCAACCATCAAGCTGACGCGAGCTTTCAGAAGCAGATGGCCCGGCTTCGTGACTCTGGGTACCCAGGTGTTCTCCTTGGAGCCGTATGTGAGACAACGTGCAGAAAATTCTCAAGAGGATCACCAATTACCGAGCGAGATAGAGAGACTTCACGAGAGAACTTCGCAGTAGTCCCCTACATCCACGGTGTCACCGACCGGCTCAAAAAGATCGCTGCGCGACAAAATGTCAGTGTGGTGTGCTCGCCACCGAACAGAGGGAAACTATGTGCCGCAGAGTAAATCGGGCCAAGAACCTCCAGCCAATCAGCAACACCGCGCACAGGACTAAGTACGCCATGTGCCAGACTGGTGTAGTGTACGAGATCCCAATGTGATGTGGAAGCTGCTACATCGGGCAGACGGGACGCTGCGTTAATAGAGAGTTTTAGTAGATCGTCTTTTCAGGCCACGCTCTTGGTAGCGGTAGCTCGCGCTGCCACTTAAATGAATGCTCTGAAGCGCGCGCCCGTAGCAGTAGCGGGCCTTTGAAAACGATCTACTATAAATCTCCCTAATGACAGTCAGGGAGCACGCGGCGTCGGTGCAGGGCACCGGAGCTGGGCACCTTGCAGCCCATTGCCGCACGTGCGGGTGCAGGCCCAGAAATGCCTTTGCGCGCGAGATTCTCGAGGCCCTGGCCATTGAGCAAACCACGGATGACTGCGTAAGCATGCCCTCCATCACGGTCAGCAAGAAAGAAAGGCAGTTTTTGCAGTGTGGCACGGCCCCGTGAAAGTGAATAAGAGGGATATGTGTCGGCGGTGGTCTGTGGGTTGGATCAAGGAGGGATTAGTGACCAAATTTAGTAATTTAATGTAATTTATTAACTTTATATAGTATATTAATTTAGTAGTGTAATGTAAGGATTTAAGGTGATTCTTTGGCATTACTTTAGGTGTGAATCTTTGGGTCGAAGTGATGAAGAAGAAATATAAAGTCTTAGTTGATAATCAGCGGTCAGTATGTCTCTGTTTCTCTCTGTCCGTGTTTTGTCCCTATCGTTCTAGCTGACCATTTACCTAAAAAATATTTCAGTTCGCACCCGACAAGCCAGAAACAAACCCTGCGCAAACAGCATTAAATTTTGCCTCGACTGTTCACACCACGCCGGAGTAGTGGCGCACATCAAAATACGAAACATGCGCATTAAGTAGTAGTGGCGCAAATCAAAATACGAAACATGCCCAGTGTCCTCCACGTGTATTGTTGTGTCACGGGCGATTCACCTAATTAAAAAGCGTTTGCGCAGAAAAAGGAAAAACCGCAACATGTAGATAGTGCTTTAAGATACTCAGATGTGAGTGTTCAGTCAAAAAGTACTAGCGCGTGCGTGACTCGCGTCGTGACTCGGGTTGTGACTCGCGAGAAAGAACGCATTCCCAAGTTTGTGCAAGGCCATCTTGACACACGAAATGTCGGATCAGACAAATTGGGAAGTGCAAAAGATAGCTAGATTGTACTTGTGCAATAATGTATTATCCATAAAAAAGCGTGAAGTAACGTCGTTCCTTGCACCGTTACCTCAAAAAAGTAATACAACTACAGTTGCAAGTTACATTTTAAAAAGTAATTCGTTACAGTTAAGGGTTACCAAAAAGTAACAAAGTTACAGTAACGCGTTACTAGTAACGCAATACTACCCAAGGCTGGCGCCCCGCCGCCATCTGTCTGTGGTTGCAGGAGTTTCCTAGCCAGTTTCCCCAATCAGTGGGGCTGTGGCGCCATCCCGTGGCAACGTTGCGAACTTTATATACACTTCCAAAGCGGGCTTACTTTCGTATTCTGGGCATGGGAGAGGATGCGCATAGGCGGGAGAAGAGGTTGCTGACGATTCCGACTAAGCTCCACCCCTGCACATGTCGGTAGAGTGGATTGGGGCGTACAAGCATCGGCGTCAGTAATGGCGGCCGCGCCGCAGCGGCGACCGTGAGTTCTTCAAATTTTACTAGATCATTAGATCGAGCCGTTTTGTGCCCCTTACAATTTCTCAGTTGCCCACACGTGGCATTTCGAAGATTCCAAGATAAACGCAGAGAAGAACATCCAAAAGAAGTCGTTTGTTCAAGCGCCGCAGTGGTTGCGAGTAACAGAAAACCTCCGTCCGATTGTGCCGGTAAGTTTCCTATTATCTCGTGCCTGCTTTACGAATGAACGGGGAGAAATAAAGAGTTTGAGTGTGAGTTTGAACACAACATTTTGACATCTAGCAGGGTCTTGTAAACCTTGCGTCGCGGACTCAATAGGCTATTGCTTCAGAAGACAGCTGTGGATGTAGCGTTTTTAAGGCCCTCCGAACCCTATATTCGCAGGTGATGTTCAAGAACATATACTCTCGATTTCGACTCGAAACGGCACGGTGGCTCTATAAGCTGTACCCGTTTCATTTGAAATGCGATCGAAGTTAAAGGTATATGGGCGAGTCCCGCGCTTTGATCGTAGCTACCATGCATGTGTGTTCCTGCAATGCAAGCGCGGTTCACAACCTCCTCGCGTTTTTAATTTTCGCTCTACTGGGACTTTGGTGAGAAGACAAATATTGTATATGGGATAGTAATTGCAGTCCGCGGTTGTAATCATGGCACTATAAAGAAAGGCACAGAGCTGAACGTTTACCCCAAACACGCGATCTTGTTTTCTTTTTTTCTCATTTTGTTTTAATTTTGTTTGAAGAATTAAAATTGAATGGCTGATAGGTGTAATAGAGTGAACCAACCCTGGGGGGGGGGGGGGGGGGACGGCAGAAATTTGGCGTTTCAGAATAATCAGTTCCAGTAAATTTCCACAGTACCGATGCCGTATTTCTGCAAAATATGTCGTGCAGTGTTTCTTTCAACCAGGCATCTCGAGCTAAAAGTTCGGAGATTGCGCGCTCTCCAAGCCTAGCTAAGGAACGCTCGATGAAATTGACATGGGAGTAAACAGGGACTAACATGTATGCATTTTTGTTTTGTTCGCTCAGGAGACTACACCAGGACAAATAAAAGCATGTGTGCAAGTGACGAACTTTCTGACATCGTTCGTGACTGCTAGGTCCCACATGGGCTACTGACATTCAAGAACAGATTCTAAGTGATGGTGATCATTCAGCTATCGTGAAGAATGTCAAGACAGTTCAATTTTCACCCACATTTCTAGTCCGCTCATTGATGATTCTTCCATGCTTCAGCAATGTTCACGTAGGTATGCCAGCCACCGAGTGACTAGTCTAATGATGTGTTAGTGACGATTACATTAGAGGCTTCAGTATTTTCGCTGCAAATAGGCCTCACCCTTGCACCAAAGCTGTTGGTGGTGTGCTTTTCCGTTTAATTATTTGGTTGATTCCACTTGCCTAAAAGATCAATATTTATTTTGGTTTGTTCTGCGTCTGAAGTATAATCGTCAAGGATGTGTCTCATCTGTTTCCTGGAGGGTGGTACCTGTTATGTATGTTGATTAACAACGAACGCTCCCTGGCTCCTGTGGTCTCGTGGCAACCTGCCGAGGATGAAGCGATATGGCGGGCGCTCTCGAATATTCTATCGACGACTGATCAGAAGAAGCATCTCATTCTATGTTCTTGACTAGGCTCTAAATAAACATAGCCTGGTACATAACATGGTGTCAGAAGTGAAGCGGGAAACGCACCGACGCACCAGCCGCCGTCGACGCACCAACGACGCAACAACGACGCACCAGCCGCAACATGGCAGGTGTCTTCATCCAGCCGCCATCGGCGTTCGAGCCCAACACGGAGAACCCAGCAACCTCGTGGGAAGAATGGCGATCCTCTTACCTCATCTACAAGACAGCCTACGAGTACGCCAAGAAAGCAAAGGCAGCACGGAAAGCGCTCCTCCTCCATGTACTTGGAATCAGCGGCGTAGGCTTTACATTTTCCCGGGGGGGGGGGGGAGGGGGGGGGGGGAGTGGGGGGAGCAGGCTGAGAAGTTCTCCGGTAGGGGGGGGGGGGGGGGGGGCGGCGGTGTTTTCCCGCGCAATTTTTTTTACACCGGCAGTTATCAGTAGTTTATTTTAGGGGGTCCATTTTACAGCCTATGTATATCGCCATGCCTCCGTCGCTGTGTGCGTTATTTTGTTTACATGCCACTAGTAGAAGCTCGTCACATGGCACGTAAGCAGCGTCTCGGTAAAGATCATGGCCGCAGGGGGGGGGGGGGGGGGCCCTATTGAAAATTCTCATTTGTATGAGAAAATTCTGTGTCCAATAAACACATATGAATCATACAAGATATATAAGAACATATAAGAACCCTATAAGAACCATATAAGAACTATATAAGATATATGAGAACATATAATCACCATATAAGAAACTAGTGGGAAGTTTCTTATAGGTTTCTTATGGGGTTCTTATATATCTTACATGATTCTTATATAGTTCTCATAGAATTCTTATATGGTTCGTATATCTTCTTATATGTTCTTATATATCTTGTATGATTCATATGTGTTTATTGGACACAAGAAATTTCTCATACAAATGATTTTTTTTACTAGGGGGCTCTGCCCCCCCCCCCTTCCCACGGATCGGATCTTACTAGGGGGGGGGGGGGCACGAGCCCCGATGCCCCCCCCCCCCCCCCCCGTAGTCTACACCTATGCTTGGACCACAGGCACGTCGGATACACCACACGTTTCCCACCGCCTCCAGCACTTATTTACAAAAGCCGCAGCCTCCTTGAACGAGGTCCAATATATTTTAGAGCAGCTTGAAGCGCTCTACCAACCGTACAAGAACGTAACTCATGCAACTGCCATCTTTAACTCGATGACACAGCAGGCGGGCCAGTTCATTAATGATTACGTCACTGAGCTCCGACTTCAGGCTCAACGTCGCGCCTTCGGCAGCACGGGGGATTGGCTCATTGGTGACAGAATTATCGTTGGGATCCAAGACTCGGCACTTCGCGAACGGCTTTTCCGCGAGCAGAACCTTACACTTGAAAGAATGATATCAACCTGCAAAGCCGCAGAAATATTTAAAAAAAACATATCAAGGATGTTTAGGCAACTGCACCTAAGACAGTGGTGAACGAAACAATTGGCGAGATGCCAATTTGGACAGCGAACAACGGCGTCGGTACAGTTACCCGACAGAACCGCCACAACAGCAACAACGTCCACCACAACCGCAACAGCATCCACAGCACCCGCCTACAACCAGCCATCTTCGAGGTGTGGTATGGTGCATGCATCTAGAAATTTCACTGCCTATGTGAGCGGCTGCTTTCGGTGCGGGAAATTTTGACACTTTGCAGCTGTATGTGACAAACAAGATCTGGCCCAGCGAACCACATATCTAGTCTTGACAACGACGGTTCCTTTCTGGGACAGCTGACAGTGGACAACGTTCAGACAACCCCTTGGACGGCCACTGTTGATGTTCACAACAACAAGGTCACCTTCAAACTGGACACAGGGGCTGACGTAAACGTTTTTCCCAGGCATGTTCTTCGGAAATGGATTCAACCACCAAAGGTAGAACCCACCTGCGTCAGGGTCTCCACCTACACTGACGATTATCTGCCGATCAGTGGCGAGTGCATCCTACAAACAAAGACAAGAGACCTTAACCGCAATTTGAGATACCTCGTTGTGGACCTTAATGTTATCCCGATTCTTCGTGCTGAGGCATGCCAGGATTGTCTGCTGATACAGCGACTCCGGCACCTGGACTCGTAGAGCGAATGAACCGACGCTGGAGCACCTACTGCCGAATATTTGGCCACAATTGACGTCATCAAGGACTTTTAGGATATGTTTACTGGAATTGGTCAGCTTCCGGGAACTGTTGCAATGACGCTCCAAGCCGGAGCAGCACCTTCTATCGCTGCTCCCCGCAAGTTTCCACTAGCTATAATAGAAAAAGTAAAGGCGGAGCTCGAAAAAGTGGAACATGACAACATCATCACAAAGGTCACCGCGCCAACAGATTGGGTGAACCCCTTAGTAGTGGTACCGAAGAAAGATGGCAGCCTACGGATCTGTCTTGACCCCTGACAGCTGAATAACATCAGCATTATCGCATTCCGACGCAGGAGGAACTGTTCGCTCACTTGAGTGGATGCATTGTGTTCACTCTCCTTGATGCGAAATCAGCTTTTTGGCAGCTGACACTGTCTGGGGAAAGTTCGTACATTCGCACTTTTGCAACTCCTTGGGGCCGATATCGCTTCTTGGGGCCCCCATTCGAACTAAAAAATGCACCCGAACTCCTACAACGTGCCATGAATGACCTCTTCGCCAGCATCAGTGGCGTTACCCCTATTTTGACGGCATTCTCATCGCATCAAAGACAATGAACGAACACATTAAGCAGCTACATCTAGTTCTGCTGAGTGCACGCAAGTACAATCTCAAACTCAATGCGAAGAAAATGCAAGTAGCAGTGTCCACCATCTCCTACCTGGGACATCAGCTAACGGCAGACGGAATTCAAGCTGACGCTGCGCAAATAGAGGCCATTATTGCTATGCCAGTACCCGAAATTAAGGCAGAGCTGCTCCGATTCCTGGGTATGGTCACTTACCTTACCAAACTCATGCCAAATGCCTCAAGTGAAACGGCACGCCTAAGACAGCTACTCAAGGCCGACGTCCCGTGGCACTGGGATGAGAACCTTACGTTAGAGTTCATCAAAATCATGCGTATAATCACCGAGACACCTGTCCTGCGCTTCCTTGACAAGACCAGGGACATTGTAGTTTCGGCAGATGCCTGCTCATACGGAGTTGGTGGTATTCTCCTGCAAGAAGGCTATCCAGTTGCCTATGCCTCAGCCACTCAGACCTCTACTCAACTGAAGTATGCACAAATTGAAAAAGAGCTACTCGCCATGTATTTTGCCCTGTGAGCACTTCCATTATTACACCTACGGTAGAATCGTAACCGTTCAGACTGACCATAAGCCTTTGATTGGTCTACAACAAAAAGACTTCGGGAAGATCACACCACGGCTACAGCGTCTTCTTCTCCGGCATCAGCGATACGATGCCCGTCTGACATACGTCCCATGAAAAGAGCTCACCATCGCTGACGCACTCTCTCGAGAACCTGCCAACACAAGCTTATGCCGAGACTCTGAGCCTGAAGAGAGTCTGCGGATCTGTACACTAGTCAATGCATCGAAGACAAAACTGGAACAGATTCGTCAGGCAACAGCTGCAGATCAGATGCTACAGCAAGTCTCCAGGTAAATACGAGAAGGTGGACCGGAACAGCGCTCAGTTCATGTGATAGCAAAACCCTTTTTGCATTGCTAAAATGAACTGCACATATGTGAACGCCTAATTTGTCGTGGGCAGCGACTGGTTATTCTACCTCATGTCAGCAGGATACCCTAGAATAACTACATGGAGCACACCGTGGCATTGTGTCATGTAAGAACAAGGCACGAGAGGCTCTTTACTGTCCCTCAATGAACAAAGACATTAAGCAGATGGTACAGTGGTGCGAGCATTGCCAGCGCCACCAGCGACAAAACCACCATGAACCACTTGCTGATCGTGATTTGCCTAACCGCCCATGGCAAAAGATCGCAGCTGATCTTTTCTACTTTAACAGATCGACTTACTTACTCATCGTGGATTACTTTAGGAAGTATGTGGAACTACAACCCATGGCGTCCGCCTGCACTGAAGCTGTTATCACCGCTATGAAAGCTGTGTGCGCCAGATTTGGAGTACCTGGTGAACTGGTCTGTGTCAATGGACCGCCATTTAATGCAGCGAAATTCAGTTTTTCGCCAGCTGGAACATCACCTACAATCCCAGCTCACCCTACTATGCCTGATCGAATGGCCTTGCTAAAGATCCATTCAGACTATAAGCACGCACTTCAGAAAGTTGTACAAGATGGAAAAGACCTCTTTCTCGTGCTTATGAATGTTAGAAGCACTCCCATGGATGGGCTGAAGTCGCCTGCAGAGCTCCTAATGGGCAGAAAAATCCGCACACTGATCGCGATGAATCCAACTCAACTGCAACCCCACAACAAGTGCACCGAGGCCGAATCTCGTCTACAGTTTCGTCAGGAACGGTAGCATCGGCACGGGGATAAGAGAACCAGGCCCCTTCGTCGCACTTCAGAAAGGCGAAAAAGTGTGGTTTCGGCACTGTGGCAAGTGGACACCAGGCTACATTCATTCTGTGGAACCCCAGCACCGCACATACGTTGTGATGACACCGGAAGGTACCATGTATAGGCGCAACAGGTATCACATCCGACCCGCTCACAGTCAGCCGCCAACAGCAACTGTTACAGCCGAGGATTACTATGCCGCAGCTCCATCTCCACTTGCAGCCAGTCCACAGTCACCGCCACCCCCTCCACAGGCAGCCAGACTCGTACAAGCACTACTACACATGAGCAGGTAAAAAAAGAGGTGAAACCGCTAAGATTCATACAATGAAGGTCTCAAGTGCTTTGGAATTTTTATTTTGTGTGTTAAGTTAATTTGTTTTGTTTTTTTAAAGGGGGCGTGTTATGTATTCTGATTAACAACCAACGGTCCCTGGCTCCTGTGCTCTTGTGGCTACCGGCCGAGGATGAAGTGAATTGGCACGCGCTCTCGAACATTCCATCAACGACTGAGCAGAAGCAGCATCTCAATCTATGTTCTTGACTAGGCTCTGAATAAGCATAGTCTGGTACATAACAGTACCATGCCAGCTGCTATGCATTATCCATTGGGAAACTCCCTGGACAGCTCTGAAGCATCTGTGATTGACCTTACCATCTTCAGTCGCTCATGTTCATGCTAAGGCTGAAATGTAATAAATCCATTGACCCACGTTTTACTGATGAACAAACACATTCTGTACAAAGGTTGAATGGCTTTCTTCGCCTTCTCAAAGTACAATCTATTTCATACCCCTATTGAAAATCGCTCTGATGGGACTTCAGGACTTTTTTAAAGAGTGTGAAGAGGACTTCAGGACTTTCTGAGAGGTTTGAAGGGGGCACCGATATTTCCTGGTGGGTTCACTGGCCCCATCAGAGACTCTCCTGAAATGTCTAAAGTGCCCTTAACAGTGCCTTGAAATGTCTGAAAGCCTGTCAAGAACTTTTCTAATAGGGTCGGGAAAACCTTCAGGCTTCTTGAGATGTCTGTGGGCAACGGCCCAGGTGGAGAAAACACATTTCGCGGAATTA
Organism: Ixodes scapularis; assembly: GCF_016920785.2. Taxonomy (NCBI): domain Eukaryota; kingdom Metazoa; phylum Arthropoda; class Arachnida; order Ixodida; family Ixodidae; genus Ixodes; species Ixodes scapularis. Next base: position 169,583,385 of record NW_024609835.1, read on the forward strand.
ATGAACATAGCTGCTTATTGTACGCTACGGGGGAAAGATGAGTATTTGGAGAATGCCGATCGTGTGTGTGTACGGTCAGATTTTTATTACTGCTCTTCTATCAAATACGAGTGGGCTCCTGGACCTGTCTGTCACTGCCCGGGTGTTCTGTCGCCAAAGAGGCCACTGAGGGCGACCGCCCCATGTGGAGAATTGACGAGCCGCGGGCCGAGGGGTGTTGGCCGAGCGGCGTCTTGAGGCGAACGCAATCCTGTCCGCTCGAGGCGAAATCCGTGCAACCTTGTATATATATAAAAAAAAAAAGAAAAAACAAGCTGAGAGCAGTGCGCGCTTTCCAGGAACAGGGACGCACGCGGGAGCGACTCGTTCCGGGACCGGTCCCTGCACGGGGGACTGTCCCCAAAAACAAGCAATCCACACTGCGCCTCTCTCCGCCCGGCGATGGGGAGAGGGTGCAGGGCTGCCAGGCCAGCGGTCGCGGGGAGAGGGTGGTGTGTGCAAACGGGGGAGGCCATAACCATTTTCTCTCTGCTCGTGTGCGGTTCCGGTTATCCCACGAGCCGGGATGTTTGGAGCGGACCTATTTCCTCTAGGAAGGTGAGCATGCCTGGTTTTGAGGGCTCGCCCCTTGGTCTGTTTTGATCTGTGCAGTTTCTTTGTTGGTACCGCAGGTGAATCATAGTTCGGTGCAGGCCGCCTTCAGCACCGCTCGAGCGCGATTGTGTTCAGCGCACTCAAGGAGATGATGGCCGGTGTCGGCTTACTCGCTGCAAAGCCTGGCAGTCAAGGCCAGCGTCCCACCACAGGTTGTGTCTGCGCACCGGGATTATGGCACTGTGGGTGTTGAGACGGTGGATGACTGCCGCTGTCCGGACTTGTTCCTTGCACCTCTTCGTCCGTCCGACTTCAGACCAGCGAGCGAAAAATACACTGAAGACGCCGGCGCGATGTCGTCATGGACGAAACCGTGACTGTGCTCGGGATTTCTCAACGGCGGCGGGTGCTGCTTACGAGTTCGTGGTTTTCGTTAAATGTGCTTACTGAGACTGTGCATGTGTCCGTGAGGTGCACCTGCTCGGTTTTATTAGCTGAACCACCGTACATCAGGAATATACCCAGCGGCATTGTGAGTACTTTTAAAGGTAGTTTTCTTTGTGATAAAGAAGTCAGTTGTCCCTGTTTGATGTGATATCTCTTTCGTTTACAGCTTCTTGCGCCGGGTTTGAACAAACGGTGCTTTTTATCACCTTTCTGAGTTATAATATACATGTAAAACTAAATGTCGGCATTAAATTTTCAATAATGTTTTGAACTGCATGTTTGTCTATGGTTCACAGTCATTTGGGCGTCTAAAGGGTTGATGGGCTAAAGGGTCAGACGGGTTGAAGGGCTGTGGGGCTAAAGGGTTTTTCTATGGGGTATCCTTGAAGGGTTTTTCTGTAGGGTATTTTTGACGGCCTGTGAGGTCCCATAATCCTTCAATGCTAACGGGCCATTGAGAAATATTTTCAATAGGGACATAGTATATATTGCTGGCAAGGCAGCTTGTACCAGCACACAACTTAGCCTAGTGTCTTACCTGGGCGCGGTATAAAACGAATGAGATGCCGGGTGCAGCCAGACTCGCAGCAGTAGACTTTATATAATTGCTTGCTGTGCTTTGTACGGACCAGTATACCATAGGTACAATATTTAGGTACATAAAAATTGTTTAAAGACCCTAATTTAGTGTTTTACATTCTTGCGCTTTATGAAAATAAAAGCATCATGCCTAACACAAACATCTGACTTGTGAATCACTCCTTGCTGAAATGACAAAAAAATGTACACTGTGAACATAAACCATTACAATCCATACTCTACTGAAATAATGAAAGCTGTTTAAAACTCCCTTTAACGCCGAGTTATAGCGCAGCTCTTGAGGAGAAGGAGGGAAGGGTACTGAGGTTCTCGGGGGGGGGGGGTCATGTGACCTCGGGGGGGGGTGGCCACGTGACCTTGGTGGGTCACATGACCTCCTCCCCAAGGTAGCGTAGGCGTCACGTGACGTTGGGGGTGTCCACGGGGGTCACGTGTCCACGGGGGTCACGTGGCCTCGGGGGTCACGTGACCCCCAGAGAAATTTTTCCGCTACATTTAGCGGGGAATTTTTTTCGCTAGATTTAGCGGGAAAATTTTTTCCGCTAGATTTAGGGGAAATTTTTCCGCAAAATTTAGCTGGGAAATTTTTTGTTAGATTTTGCGGGGAACGTTTACTGCTAGATTTAGCGGGGAAATTTTACCACTAGATTTAGCGGGGAAATTTTTCCCCTAGCTTTAGCGGGGAAATTTTACCGCTAAACTTAACGGGGAAATTTTTCCGCTAGATCTAGAAGGGAAATTTTCCAGCTAGATTTAGCGGGGAAATATTTCCGCTAGATTGAGCGGGGAAATTTTTCCGCTAGATTTAGCAGGGAATTTTTCTGCTAGATTTAGCGGGACAATTTTTCCGCTAGATCTAGCGGGGAAATTTTAGGGCACAGCTCTTAGCCGCTCCTTTCCGGCTTGAGCGGCGTCGCCGTCGGCGTAACCAATATCACGTGCCCCCAAGATCACGTGACCCCAGGTTATGTGACCCCACCCAAGGTCACGTCAAGGTCACGTGACCCCCCCAAGGTGACCCCACGTGAGCCCCCAAGGTCACGTGCCCCCCGAGGTCACGTGACCCCCCTATTGAAAATCGCTCTGATGGGACTTCAGGATTTTTTTAAAGGGTGTGAAAGGGACTTCAGGAATTTCTGAGATGTTTGACGGGGGCACCGATATTTCCTGGTGGGTTCACTGGCCCCGTCAGAGGCTCTCCTGAAATGTCTAAAGTCCCCTTTACGATGCCTTGAAATGTCTGAAGGCCTGTCAAGAACTTTTCTAATGGGGTCGGGAAAACCTTCAGGCCTCTTGATATGTCTGTGTGGGCAACGGCCCAGGTGGAAAAAACACATTTCGCAGAATTAATGAACATAGCTGCTTATTGTACGCTACGGGGTGAAAAAATAAGTATTTGGAGAATGCCGATCGTGTGTGAGTACGGTCAGATTTTTATTACTGCTCTTCTATCAAATACGAGTGGGCTCCTGGACCCGTCTGTCACTGCCCGGGTGTTCGGTCGCGAAAGAGCTACTGAGGGCGACCGCCCATGTGGAGAATTGACGAGCCGCGGGCCGAGTGGTGTTGACCGAGCGGCGTTTGAGGCGAACGCAATCCTGTCCGCTCGAGGCGAAATACGTGCAACCATGTATAAAAAAAAAACAAAAAAAAAAAACAAGAAAAAAAGAAAAAAAAAAAAAAAGAACAAGCCGAGAGCAGTGCGCGCTTTCCAGGAACAGGGACGCAGGCGGGAGCGACTCGTTCCGGGAACCGGTCCCCCCACGGGGGACTGTCCCCAAAAAGCAATCGCCTCTCTCCGCCCGGCGATGGGGAGAGGGTGCAGGGCTGCCAGGCCAGCGGTCGGGGGGAGGAGGGTGCTGTGTGCAAGCGGGGGAGGCCATAGCCATTTTCTCTCTGCTCGTGTGCGGTTCCGGTTATCCCCCGAGCCTGGATGTTTGGAGCGGACCAATTTCCTACAGTAAAGTGAGCATGCATGGTTTTGAGGGCTCGCCCCTTGGTCTGTTTTGATCCGTGCAGTTTCTTTCTTGGTACCGCAGGTGAACCATAGTTCGGCGCAGGCCGCCTTCAGCACCGCTCGAGCGCCTTTGTGTTCAGCGCATTCAAGGAGATGGTGGCCGGTGTCGGCTTACTCGCTGCAAAGCCTGGCAGTCGGGGTCAGCGTCCCACCGCATGTTGTGCCTGCGCACCGGGATTATGGCACTGTGGGTGTTGAGACGGTGGATGACGGCCGCTGTCCGGACTTGTTCCTTGCGCCTCTTCGTCCGTCCGACTTCAGACCAGCGAGCAAAGAATACGCCGAAGACGCCGGCGCGACGTCATCATGGACGAAACCGTGACTGTGCTCGGGATTTCTCAACGGCGGCGGGTGCTGCTTACGAGTTTTTGGTTTTCGCTAAACGTGCTTACTGAGACTGTGTATGTGTCCGTGAGGTGCACCTGCTCGGTTTTATTAGCTGAACTACCGTACATCAGGAATATACCCAGCGGCATTGTGAGTACTTTGAAAGGTATTTTTCTTTGTGATAAGGATGTCAGTTGTCCCTGTTTGATGTGATCCCTTTCGTCTACAGCTCCTTGCGCCGGGTTTGAACAAGCGTTGCTTTTTGAGTTATAATATGCATGTAAAACTAAATGTCGGCAATAAAATTTCAGTGTTTTGACCTGCATTTTTGTCTATGGTTCACAGACATTTGGGCGTCTAAAGGGTCGATGGGCTAAAGGGCCTGACGGGTTAAAGGGCTGTGGGGCTAAAGGGTTTTTCTATGGGGTATCCTTGAAGGGCTTTTCTGTGGGGTATTTTTGAAGGGTTTTGAAGGCCTGTGAGGTCCCATAATCCTTCAAGGCTGACGGGCCCTTTTAGAAATATTTTCAATAGGGCCCCCACCCAAGGTCACGTGACCCCTCCCAAGGTCACCTCAAGGTGGTCATGTGACCCCCGAAGGTGACCCCACGTGAGCCCCCAAGGTCACGTGACCCCCAAGGTGACGTGACCCCCACCCCCAAGATCACGTGACCCCCCGAGGTCATGTGGCCCCCTCCCCGAGGTCACGTGACCCTATTGAAAATCGCTCTGAGGGGACTTCAGGAATTCTTTAAAGGGTGTGAAGGGGACTTCAGGAATTCTTGTGATGTTTGAAAGGTGCACCGATATTTCCTGGTGGGTTCCTTGGCCCCGTCAGAGGCTCTCCCGAAATGTCTGAAGCCCCCTTTACAATGCCTTGAAATGTCTGAAATCCTGTCAAGAACTTTTCTAATGGGGTCGGGAAAACCTTCAGGCTTCTTGAGATGTCTGTGGGCAACGACCCAGGTGGAGAAAACACATGTCGCAGAGTTAGAACATAGGTACGTATTGTTCACAAGGGGAAAACAAATAATTATCTGGACAATGTCGATCGTATGTGTGCACGGTCAGTTTTTTATTACTGCTCTTCTATCAAACACAGCTGGGCTCCTCGACCCGTCTGTCACTGGCCGGGTCTTCGGTCGCCAAGGGGGTTACGGGTTCGATCGCCCCATGTGGAGAATTGACAAGGCGCGGGCCGAGTGTTGTTGGCCGAGCGGCGTTTTGAGGCGAACAAGCTTTACTTGTTGCACTAATAATAATAAAAAAGGGCAAGCCGAGAGCAGCGCGTTGCCCAAATTCAGGGACGCTGGGGAGATTCCGAGGACGAAGCGGCAGCGACTCGTGCCGGGAACCGGTTTCCCCGCGGGGGACAGTCCCCAAAAAGGAAAAAAAAAAATAAACAAAACCATTTTGCTTTTTACCAGAGTCGGAAGTCCTCTCTTTTTCGTCGTCGCCAAAAACACGAACAGGCAACTCAAATCCCCCCCCTTTTACGATGCCTACACGCACACACTGCGCTTCTCTCCGCCCGGCAATGGGGAGAGGGTGCAATACCGCCAGTTCCGGACAGCACGCTTGTCCAATGGTCGGCGGGAGAGAGTGGTGTGAGGAAGCCGAAGAAGTCAGGAGGCCGCTATAGCCATTTTCTTTCCGCTCGTGGGCGGTTTGTTTCTCACCGCCATGGAGATCTGGAACGTACCGGTTTCCTACATCCAGAAAGGCAAGCACTGCTTTGAGGGCTCGCCCCTTGGTCTGTTTTAATCCGTGCCGTTTCTTCCTTGGTTCCGCAAGTGAACCCCAGTTCGGCGTTGGCCGCCTTCAGCACCGCTCGAGCACCATCGTGTTCAGCGCATTCAAGGAGATGGTGGCCGGTGTCGGCCTACTCGCAGTGCCTGCGCACCGGGATCATAGCACTGTGGGTCCTGGGATCCTGGGACGGTGGATGACGGCCGCTGTCCCGCCTTGTTCCTTGCGCCTCTTCGTCCGACCGGCCTCAGAAGCATCCAGCAAGCGAAAAATACGGGGAAGAAGCCGCCCCGACGACATCGTGGACGAAACCGTGACTGTGCTCGGAATTTCTCAGCGGTGACGGGATCTGCTTGCGAGTTCGTGGTTTTCGCTAAACGTGCTTACTGAGACTGTGTATGTGTACGTGAGGTGCACCTGCTCCGTTTTATTAGCTGAACTACCGTACATCAAGAATTTACCCAACGGCATTGTGAGTACTTTGAAAGATATTTTTCGTGGTGTTAAAGAAGTTAGTTGTTCCTATTTGATATGATCTCTTTCGTCGAGAGCTGCTTGCGCCCGGGTTTGAACAAGCGTTGGTTTTTATCGCTTTTTGACTTTTAATGCGCATGTAAAACTCAATGTTCGCAATAAATTTTCAATAACGTTTTGAACTGAATTTTTGTCTGGTTCACAGTCATTTGGGCGTCTAAAGGGTTGATGGGTTGTGGGGCTGGAGGTTTTTTTTCTGAGGGGTATACCTGAAGGGTATTTTTGAAGGTTTTTGAAGGCCTGTGCGGTCCCATAATCCTTCAAGGCTGATGGGCCCTTTAGAATTATTTTCAATAGGGGACCCCCCCCCCCCCCCCCCGAAAACGTGACACCCCGCCGAGGTCACCTGACCCCCTCCCCCCGAGGTCAGGTGACCCCCCGAAGCATATTAAAGAATGAGGGGAGGAGGAGGAGAAAGAGGAGGAGGAGGAGGGGGTCTACCCTCCCTTCAGTACCCTTCCCTCCTCCTCCTCAAGAGCTGCGCTCCAATTCGGCGTTACAGGGAGTTGTAAAGGGCTTTCACTTTTTTTCCGCTAGAGTTAGCGGGGAATTTTTTTCTGCTAGATTTAGCAGGGAAATCTTTACGATAGATTTAGCGGGGAAATTTTGCCTCTACATTTAGCGGGGAAAATATTTCGCTAGATATAGCGGGGAAATTTTCCCGCTAGATTTACCGGGAAATAATTTCTGCTAGATTTAGCGGGGAAATTTTTCCGCTAGATTTAGCAAGGAAATATTTCCGCTAGATTTAGCGGGGAAATTTTTCCGCTAGATTTAGCAGGGAATTTTCCTGCTGCATATAGCGGGGAAATTTTTCCGCTTGATCTAGCGGGGAATTTTAGAGCGCAGCTCTTAGGCGCCCGTTTCCGGCTTTAGCGGCATCGCCGTCAACGTAACCAAGGTCACCCCAAGGTCACGTGACCCCTCAGATCATGTGACCCCTCCCAAGGTCACATCAAGGTCACATTAACCCCAGGTCATGTGACCCCCAATGTCACGTGACCCCTCCCAAGGTCACCTCAAGGTCACGTGACCCCCGAAGGTGACCCCCTGTGAGCCCCCAAAGGTCACGTGGACCCCTCCCCGAGGTCACGTGAACCCCCTCCCCACCGAAGTCACGTGACACTCCCCCCCCCCCCCCCGAGGTCACGTGACCCCTCCCCCTGAGGTCAGGTGACCCCCCTGGAGCATATTTAAGAATAAGGGGAGGAGGAGGAGAAGGAGGAGGAGGTGTCTGCCCTTCCCTCCTCCTCTTCAAGAGCTGCGCTCCTATTCGGCGTTACAGGAAGTTGTAAACGTCTTTCACGTTTTTTTCCGCCGGAGTTAGCGAGGATATTTTTCCGCCAAATTAAGCGGGGAAATTTTTCCGCTAGATTTAGCGGGGAAATTATTCCGCGAGATTTAGTGGGGGAAATTTTACCGCTACATTTAGCGGGGAAATTTTTCCACTAGATTTAGCGGGGAAATTTTTCCGCTAAATTTGGAGAATATTTTCGCTAAATTTAGCAGGAAGATTTCTCCGCTAGATTCAGCGGGGAAATTTTTCCGCTAGATTTAGCGGGGAAATTATTCCGCTAGATTTAGCGGGGGGAATTTTTCCGCTAGATTTAGCGGGAAAATTTCTCCGCTAGATTTAGCGGGGAAATATTTCCGCCAGATTTAGCGGGGAAATTTTTCCACTAGATTTAGCGGGAAAATTTTTCCGCTAGATTTAGAGTGAGAATTTTTCCGCTAAATTTAGCGGGAAAATTTCTCCGCTAGATTTAGCGAGGACTTTTTTCCGCTAAATTTAGCGAGAAAATTTTTCTGCTAGATTTAGCCGGGAAATATTTACGCTAAATTTAGCGGAGAAATTTACCCATAATGCACCGCTCGGTTACGCCGACGGCGACGCCGACGCCGCTGAAGCCGGGAACGGGCGGCTAAGAGCTGCGCTCTAAAAACATTTGGTGCTTGTGTGAATGTAAGCTGGTTCATACCGGTAACAATTTAGCCATACAGGTCACCAGTTTGTGAAAGGGGTCGCCCATGTGGCTCAAATGGGTCACCCGTATCAGCCATAAGGGTCACCCATTTGGGCAAACAGGTTACTCCTTTGGGCAAACGGGTCACTCATTAGGGGAAATAAGTCACTCGTTTAGGAAAACTTGTCGCGCGTTTGCTGAAGCGGGATACCATGTTGCACAATCTGGTGACCGGTGACCGGCAAACTGTACCGGTTTAATCAAACGGCTCTCCGGAGCCCGTTTGATACTGAACGTACAGAGCTGCGGCATGGGCACGCCTTTTTCAGCCGTGGCAGCTTCTCTCTCACGAAGGCTCCAACCGTCAACCCGCTGAAATTTAGACTCGACCGTAGCATTGTATAAATACCACTCGCGTTCATCTGTAAAATGTCTTCCTGACGAAGGCCAGACTCCGGCCGAAACGTCGAAAATTAAATCGTCCGTTGTTGCTGTTTTCACTAAGGGTTGTTTTCTTCTCAGTTTTATACCCACGCCTTCGGCCTCCCGCCACCATGCCCGTTGCTTCCAGACCGGCCCCCGGCATACCCAAGGTGGAGCAGCTAACACGGATGTACCCCGAGCACCTGCCGACCTCCGCTGTCATCGGGAACTCGCAGACCCGATATCTCCACCAGCACTTCGAGGCCTACGATAGAGGCGCACCCGCCTTCATCACCATCCGTGGTGCATCAACGTTCCACATCGAGAAGGAGCTCACCAACCTCCCACGTTCTGGCACGACGCTCGTCTTTCACGTAGGGACGACCGAGCTGGAAGGCACCGACGAGACGCTATGGCGGTGCTGTCGCCTGGTCAACAACACGCTGCGAGCACGTCCGGAGCTCCACAGGCTTATTGTGTCTTTCGTGTTGCCTCGGCACACCAATCGACGCCTAGATCAGTCGAACCACCGCTTCGTCCACTGGTTCAACACCGAAGCCCGGAAATTCAACAACACAGTCATGGGCTACTGCAGGAAACCAGGCAAGGTGACCTTCCTGGACCACGACTTCATGTCGCTGCCGTTTCTTCGAGACCTGGCGGTTGACGGGCTGCACTTGAGCTTCACGGGAGTCGCCCTCCTCGCGGCAAACCTGAAATCTATCTTGCAACGTGGAGGAAGTACGACGTCGCCAGGGTGGTCATCGGAGATCCCCGCCGCCGCCACCGCCAACTGCACCAGGAGAGCCGCATCAGAGGAACCCAGGCGCTCCAAGAGTCCCAGATCCCACAACGCCAGTCCAGAGAGCCCAGATGCCCCTGTGGGGACCCCGGGAGCACCGTGCCCGGCAGCCAGCGAGGGCGTCAACTACGTCGATGAGTAACCGACACCTGCCGAGAGTGTGGCACCGAAGCAACGCCCGCAGCAGCCGAGAAGTACCCCAAGACAGCGCTATAACCTGCGAAAGCCCGCCGTGGAGAGCTCCCCGCACCCGAAAGAAAATTGACGACAGTTCGGTGAGTCCAGTTCCTCCACCTCCAAACTACAGTACCACTTTTCTTAAAGTACGAAAGCTCTCAGATAAACGCATCAGGCACGAACTTCATAAATCAACCTTGCTAGTGTACCTTAACGCAGGCCTTACCCCGAAGGGCATGTCGCTTTCCCTTCCTCCCACCTACACAAACCTGGACCAACATGACCGATCGGGATGGCAACAGGTTCTCCTTGAAGGTTCCCTTAAACTGGTCCAAATAGCGATTCAGCATAGTGACAAAGAAGTAAAACAGTTAACGACCGCGACCGCTACACTTCTCCGTTCAAATGGCCCCTTATCGACATCCGAAATTAGCGCCCTATCTGAATTCGATAAAAAGAAACACCATGACCTCGCAACAATCAAGCTAATAAGCTACAGTGCGATAAGGTTCCTAACCCTGTTTTACCTCAGCTGACGACATCATTTAACTATAGCGAACATACTCAACCGGCCATTAGCATAACAGACGATAGGTCAAGCACTGGCGCCCCTTGTGGCACTACAATCGTTAATCTATCTGGCGTGACTATATCAACAAAAGAGGAATGACCCCTTTACGAGAGGATTAAACTTCTGTCCCGCCAAAGGTTTTGTTGACGAATTTCAATTACTACGCGACCTCGACAATTTTGCTCGAAATTTAAGATTGCGGGAATACTTCTTGGACAAAACTTCTAGCTCCAACACCTCTCAGCAGCGTGCAACGAGCGACTGGAAGCCAAGGGCAAACCGGGATGATTGTCTTGACTTATACATAGCCGCTGTGCAAAAAGACATCATGCGGGAATATCGCAGGCAGGCGGGAAGACGGGATAACCTCACTAAATCCGAACGGGCTAGCTTGAAAACCCTGAGCAATAGGACAGACATAACAATAAAACCAGCCGATGAAGGAGGAGCAATTGTGATTCTTAGCACTTCGGAATACATCCGAGAAGGACACCAAAATGGCCCCGAATTATGCCAACGTATTCATGGGAAAATTAGAATCTCAGTTCCTTTCTGAATGTCCCGTAAGGCCGCTAATATGCAAAAGGTTTATAGATGATATATTTATTGTTTGGCCGCACATTGAGGAGGAGCTGGTGGACTTCATAGGTCGATACAACGCTGCTCATCCGAGCATCCGCTTTACACATTCGTACTCTCAAACCGAAATAAACTTCCCAGACGTCAACGTTAAAATAGACGAAGGAAAATTCGCCACGAGCCTGTACCGTAAGCCACCAGATCGGCAGCAATACCTGCATTATCAAAGCGACCACCCACACCATTGCAAGAACAGCATTTCTTGTAGCCAAGCTCATCGTTTCAACCGAATTTGTTCAAGAGACAGATTTTGATGCGAGCAGTCAAAATTTAAAGTCAATGCTCGAGAAACAAATGTATCCACCCCGTATAATCGACGATGCAATCAGGAAAGCCAAGCAACTGAACCGCGCAGACTTTATCAGCCCGCGCCCCACGCAAAGCGACGCACGACGCACACATCTATGTCTAACTTATAGCATGAACCATCCTAATGTAAATAATATCTTAAGACGACATTATAATATTCTCGAACGAAGCGAGCGCCTTAAACGCGCGTTTCCATCCGCCCCTGGGGTAGTCTACAGACGATCGCGTAACCTAAAAGACGCGCTAGTAAACTCTGGGATAAATTCATCGCCACCACCTATCGAATGTAGGCCTTGCATGCACCCAGGATGTCTGATCTGTAGACAGATGCAGCACACAAGCACGGCCAGTAGCACGCACTCGCAGTTCTCGATCAAAATTAAAGAGAACTTAACATGTGCCTCGTCGAATGTCGTGTACTTATTGGAGTGTACGGTAGGCAAAATGCAATACATAGGGCAGACTAGAACGGCATTTAGACTGCGCTTTAATAATCGCAAATCTCACGCCATAAATCTTCCGACACTGCCTCTATCCAAACGTCTCGCTCTCCCGAAACACTCGCGCAAAAAATACACAAGGACGAGAGGAAGGTGCGAACGACACAAGCGCGGTGTCGTTCAGCGCTTGTGTCGTTCGCACCTTCCTTTCGTCCTTGTATATTTTTTTGCGCGCTGTTTATTTCCGTTACCATGAACCAACTCGCCTACATCACGACACTAATCGAAAACACTCGTTTGATAAATTGTAAGTGACGCTCCTAGAATCTAGATTTAAATCCAATCACGAACGTGAACAGCGTGAATCCTACCTAATTTACCGATTCAACACTATTAAACAAGGAATAAATAAAAGCCCCGGTGCTCTGGCATCGATTAAAATGCTAACTGACGAATAGCAACAGCAATTATCAGAGAACACATATTTTTTTGGTCCTAGACTTTGTTAACAGTGGTACTGTGTTTGAGGCCGGAACTGGACCTTCAACTTTTCTATTTTATTTCCAGGTTGTGATATTCATTGTATTTGTTCGTTTTTATTTCTAGGTTTAAAATTGTTCCCCTCTAGGTCTGACTCATGCATGCCTCAGAAAACCACACAAATGACCGTGCCGTTGTTTTTTCTTTTTTTTTTTTTTTTTTTTTGAGACAGCACTTTAGTTTGCGCCTGTAATTTTCGTCTATTGTACGCTATCGTCCAGGTCACCCCTGCCCGCCCGGACACAAAGTCACCCTGCGCCCCCTCTCAAGAAGCTACAGCCGTCATCCCGCCGTCCTTAAAACTTGGCCCCGACCGTCAAGCTTCTTCACCCGGATAAGAACTGCCCTACGCTTCCCTCTCACGAAAGCTCCAACCGTCATCCTGCCGAAAATCGGACTCGACCGTAGCATTGTATAAATACCACCCGCGTTGATCTGTAAAAGTTCTTCCTGACGAAGGCCGGATTCCGGCCGAAACGTCGAAGATGAAATCGTCCGTTGTTGCTGTTTTATGTATATATATATATATATATGTATACATATATTTACGTAAACGCGTGACGTTGCGAGCCGATATTTTTGACAGAACTTTGGCGTTCTCTGTTGCCTCAATTTACTCTTTCAGCTCGGAGCTTTCTTGCAGAAGACGCGACCGTGTACGTTTCACTTCAAGTCAAGACGCAGCTACACTGTAACGCAGCGAAGGTAGCGCGCCAACACGTGGCTGCAAGAACATCGAGCATTGCGGGAGCAGGCGCGCCGTTGCAGCAGTCAAACTTCGAGCTCGTGCTGAGTGCATTCTTCGCTCGGGCGCAAGCCGAGCTTCTGGCCGGGCCGTTTTCAGCGTTCGAGCGTGTTCTTAAATGCGCGTGATTCGCCTGCTTTCCGAGGCTGCAAACACGGAATGATGTAACTTGTAAGCTTGTTTTTGGGAACTTCATCGTTTGCTCGTCACCCCTTCTGCGAGGCAGCTGTTATATACTGTACGGAACTAATTCACGTATTATTCACATGTTTCTTGCATTCGTGGGCTCAACTCTAAGGATTTGATTCAATTTTAATGTCAATGCATTCACGCACATATTTTATTCTTCACGGAATTTAAACGAAGAATCTACTATTTTCCAACTCTCGAATAATTGACGTTAGATAAATACAGGGCGTCACAAAAGAAAATTTACACGGTCTTTTTTATCGCAGAAATAAAATAGGCGTCGCCGAACGCTCATTCTCCGCCCAGAGGTAGAGCTAGAGGTCACAACCAGATGCCAAAGTTTCAGCCCGATCCGATAGCTTAATCAAAAGTTATAAGTGATTTTCTGAAAATTTCAATGGGGAAATGGCGGCCAACGGAGTTTTCGAACACCAGAAACCGAAAACGGGCAAAAATGGGCTCCATTTCCCCATTGAAATTTTCAGAGAATCACTTATAACTTTTGACTAATTTATCGGATCGGGCTGAAACTTTGGCAGCTGGTTGTGACCTCTAGCTCTACCTTTGAGCGGAGAATGAGCGTTCGGCGATGCCTAGTTTATTTTTGCGGTAAAAAAGTACGTGCAAATTTTCTATTGTGACACCCTGTAGATAAGTGAGCTAATTTGTTGTGTGAATGTATTAATATTCAGAATATTAAACAACACAATGGACAAATGAATTGTATAGAAGAAAAAGGTTGAGAGTGTGTGAAAGTTTAATATTAAGATGTACTGAGTTCCAAACACAACAGAATGAACACACAGGGTCCCATGTTTAAAGGGTCACTGACAGGGTATTTATGCTCGCCGAGGTTTATAGTTGTACATGGCATATGAGAGCCCAACTACCCAGAACAGAATTTCTGGCTCGAAATTCGGTTTCTTTCCGCCCGAAAACCGCCGATCGAGAACTGGCCGGTTTGAGTCGCGTTCACTCTCTTTTCCGTGATCACAGGCCGTTTTCTGAGGTTTAGGCACAACCGCCAAATTTAATCACAGTCGTGGGTCATTGAAGGCACGCACTCAATATTAAAAATATAAAAAAAAAACATTTTGTGTTTTTTAAAAAGTTGCAAATACGTTGATCGAAAAAAAAAAAGTTGCACAGACAACTAGAAGCATTCTTTGCGCTCACTGCGTAATTCTCAACATAGCGTCGTATCGCGTATCGCATTGCGGGCTGGATGGCGATGGCGGCGGATGACGCGCGTGAGAGCTCAACTTGAGAACTGTTGTTCGCGGTACCGGCCGAATGTGTTTTCTTTCGAACGATAAATTTCGGACCGATCAAAATTAGGATTTCTTTCGTGCGACACGCCCGACCGCCAGGCCGATTTGCACGAAAACGTAGAGTCGTCGCCTCTTCTCGTGGCTGACGACATCGCTCGTCTTACGAACACAAATTGGTAATGTCATGAAAAACGCGCAAATGTTAAGCATGAAGTGCGTACTTCGAGTTGGATATGCGTGCTTATAATTTCTTTACTAGATACGAATGTGGTCAATCCGTGGTGCTGCCCGACTTAAAGCCTGTCGAGTGCCTTTACTGCAGGGAAACTGGCAGCAAACTTTCCGACCTACAGGCGTCCGGCTGCATAACTACGAACGAGGAGTTCCCCCTCATCTGTCTGAACATTACGATGTGAGAACTATCGTACTTCGAGCTCCACGATAGGAAGCTGCCTATGCACAAGGACATCAAGAAGTCTCTGTTGTCAGGAAAGATGGATTACCTAATTGTTGTAGAGTAGCTCAGTGGAGAGCTGCCTTCTTAACACGCAGCGGAACCGGGTTCGATTTCAGCTAGGAATACTTTTTTGTGCAACATTTTGCGATATTGACATTTTTTTTTTACAATTATCACTGGAAAAAAAAAAAATGTGGACGAAGCGTCGCTCAACTAAATGGTTGGGACTCTCTTTCTTGACACCTTCGAACTGAATGTAGTCACTTTGGGGGAAATGCAAGGAGCGTATAACGCGGGTTGCGTCCGCATTCCGAGGTGCCGGGTACTGTTCTGCCGGAATTGCAGCCAGCCATTGGTCCCGATCCCGTTGATTTTTCGAGAACTTGCGCAGTCTCTGCCGGACAATGCCACTTTTGGATGCAGAACCTGTAAGGCAGCTCTCCACGTAACATCTTTGGGGCATTCTTTTCGGAGCCCATCACTGGCATTCACTGCCCTCCATTTCCAACTCTTCAACAAAACAACTCGTCTTGATGTGCGGAACAGCGGGCGGAACAAACATAACTGAAAAGCAATCGCACGGCGAAGGGTCCCCACGTCGTCTCCTGCGCACAGCAAAAAAAAAAAAAAAAAAAAAGGGAAAACATAAAAAAAGAAAGCGTAGTCGGGTGCACGTGGTCGGGTGTAGCCGTGTGACTTCTGGCACCCTCCTTTTCTATATTTCTCCGACCTCCGCGTGGAGGTTTCGGTTTCTAGCAGTTGCGTTTCTTGGCTTTATTAAAATATATGTGACTCTGTAGCAAAATATTAATTGGGTAGTCTTCTGACACCATACTAAATCGCATGGCAAAAAATGAAATTTTGTTTAAGGGGCGTCAGTGTTCCTTTAATATTTACAGGGGCGCGCTCAAAGCTACTCTGCGCTTATAAATAACGGCGGCTCTAAAAACGAGCGTCACGTGTTTGGGCCTAGAATGTCTGAGGAAAGAGTGCGGAGGTGTCCCGGTGTCCCATACCTTGACCGCAACCCCTCCCTTCTCTCTGGTCACCTCTGACACGTGACCCGAAGGGAGGAGGGCACCAGCCGCGTGCTACTGTAGCGCCTGGTGTTTTTAGAAGCCGCGTGCTACTGTAGCGCCTATGTTTTTAGAAGTTTCTAAATAAGTCCTGTTCGGATAACGCAGCATTGTGTGATATATAAAACACATTATTTGAATGATGACCCTTGCTGAATTTTATGTGTAGGGACTGTTATATACATTGCTAAATACGTGTGCAGCAAATACCCCGGGCTTTCGGCTATCTTGTGTTTTCAATCATTTTCGGTAGCTAGAGATTTTGTCGATTTCATTTCAGTTCAAGCATCGATCAGGCAACATGCTTGTGTGTATATAGCTTTGGCGTTGCTTGCATAAAAACGAAACAAACTATAAGCGTTATGAAGTTGAGTTGTGTGCTGCAGAGTCAAGGCAGAAATCTCAGGTGTCAAAGGCTTCTTAAAAGTGCACTAAAGTGGGACGTGACTTCTTTTTCGCATGCCTCATTTAAACTACCCACTTCACGAAGTCTAAGAATGCACGAATTATTTGTGAATATGTATTCTAATTTTTTTTATGGTCACTCATACAAAATATGTTGTCTCGCACCCCCTGTCTCCATTACGATGCAAAAGTGGGAGATTCGTTGGCATTCCTTTCTTGCCGGAAAGCAGAAAAAGAAGAAGTTGCAACGTGCGCTTTATTTTGAAGTGGGCCAGTTATGGGAACAAACTCTGCGTCTTCAAACTTTATGAAGTAGGTAGATCAGTTTAAACTTATAAAAGGATGAAATCAGAAACAGCTTTAGTTCATCTTTAGTCAGTTCATCTCCCTGGATCCATGAACATTTAACTTTCATAAGGCCATTCGTACAAATTAGGATGTAAGTGCTCCCATCCAGGGGCTTATAATCAACATGGCGGGACCAAGGTACCAGGATGCCGCTGCACGCTGTGATTGGTCAGCTCAACATGTCTGGCCAATCGCAAGAAGCAGCGATGCATCGGTCTCTTGGTCCCACTTGCCCCCGCCGTGTAAATTAGGGCCCCATGACTCTGTACTGAAAGGAAAGTTGTACAAGCTTCGCCTCGAGGACACTAGGCCCTCCTTTCATATGCCTGCAGTGCAGCCTTTTCGTTCACTTGGTCCCTGACTGTGAAGCTGGTGCTGAACAGGATGTAGTCTCCTGTAAATGAGTCCTTTCAGTAGTCGAACAATCCGTATACACCCTTGAGCAGCGTATTTGTCCTCCAATGCCATCACCAACTGAAAATTAGTACAAAAATAGCGAGCCTATTTTTTAGGCAAAATAACTCATAAATAAACATGTCTGCTTCATTCCCTTTGTGCTGAACACCTGTAAACATCCAAGGAACACAAATCAGTACAAAAACTTTTGCATTCTTTGCTTCTTCTGAGACCATTTGAGCTTAAACTCACTAAAACACTGCTACAATTTAAAAGCTCTGAACCTCGAGGAAATCTCCACAAATATAGATCACATGCTCGTCTCTTCTCTCCTCATACTCCAGAGGTTTAGTCTAGAGAATTTTAGTTTTGGTCTTTGTCATCGCTGGGTTGCTGGTAGATGCTGATGGAAGCTCATACTGCTGCTTTGAACCGTCAAATTTATAAATTGAACACCAACCTGTTTTGCTAATAAAGGGTGCTTAGTAGACTTTATTCAATTTCTTCTATGTGCCCGACGTCTTTCTCATCTTTCTCTCAGTACTGCTTTCCTCTTCTGTTGTTGTGTGTGTCGTGTCGTATCCCGTGTATATAGCTGGTTGGCAGCGTTCCGGTGGATCGTTTCAGATTGTTGTTCGTATTATGTATATGCCAAGATTATAGTAATACCCCTGTCAGACGGGCTAGTTTACCGCCGAATTCAGAAACCTCACTCAAACTACACTTAAACTGAAGGGCCCCTCCACTTCCTCGAGGAAGGCGTGAGGGCCGGCGCTGGCCAATCGCGAGGACGGATCGGCCGTCGCGATTGGCCAGCGCCGGCCCTCGCGCCTTCCTCGAGGAAGTGGAGGGGCCCTTCAGTTTGAGTGTAGTTTGAGTGAGGTTTCTGAATTCGGCGGTTAGTGTCACTACAAGCGAGTGCACTTCGCCCTTAGTGTCATTTCTGTAGTGTGCCACACGGCTCCTTCCTGAGGAACGCACTTCGCTTGGAGTGAGCTTGACGAACTCAGTTCGCTCGATCGTGCGCGTGGAATCAGTAGGAGTGTTTCAACAGTAAAACATAAAGACAGAAACCAAAAGCGTGGCGTAAGTTTTATTTTATAAAGAAAAAGAAATTCGTGAAAGCGACGGCATGTAAAAGAATGGCATTGCGAAAACAAAATAGTGGGGTGGACTTGGAGTTTGGGCTGATCTGAATCAAGACTAGCGGAGCGCTGAATTGATAAAAGACGACGACAAAGTCAGTCATTCATGGCCATCTTGGTTCGCAGCGAATGATTGAGCCTACTTTTGTTTCAGCATGTAACTATTCGAGACAACACGATATCATTATGATCTGATTAGGCAGTGTCAGGGCCTTTTCGTAGACTTCCGTGGAACGAAGCGGAACGCCAAAGTTGGATATGCTTCGTTCTTTATCTTGGCTTGCGATGATCGATCAGAATCATCCAATTTGCAAAAAAATCGTTCATTAATGTAACGTTGTTTTAGAGCACAGCTCCTAGGCACCTGTTTCAGGGTTGAGCAGCGTTGGCGTAACCGCGCGTTGCATTAAGGGCTGTTTCCCAAAATGACGTCACACGTGACGTCACGCGTGTCGCCACGTGTGACGTCACGAGGGTAAAATTTTCCCGCTAAAATTTGCGGTAAACGTTTTTGCTAAGTTTGGCAGAAATTGTTTTCGCTAAATTTAGAGGGAAAAGTTTACCCGTGTGACGTCACGTGACGTCACAATTAAAATTTCCGATGTCCTGTCTTCTAAAATTTTCCCGCTAAATTTTGCGGTAAAAGTTTTTGCTAAGTTTGGCTGAAAATTTTTCCACTAAATTTAGAGGAAAAATTTCACCCATGTGACGTCACACTTAAAATTTCAGATGGCGTGTCATGTGATGTCATACGTCAATTCAGCGGAAACATTTCCCGACTAAATTTAGCTAAATTTTTACGCTAAGTGGGATGGGAACAGGAGAGGAGGATGGGAGGGTACGGAGGGGGAGCAGTTGGCATACCCTCCCCTTCGGTCCAGGGGCGGATGCAGGAATTTCCTGAGGGGGGGGGGGGGGGGGGGTCAGGTGTTGGTCAGCGTACCATATGTTTAGGAACCTCCTCCCCCTCTTCCTCGTTTCACGCCCTAAATTTTGCAGATGAAGAAATAAAAGAGTGGGGTCAGGACATCCGGACCCCCCCCCCCCCCTCCCCTCTAAATCCGCCCCCGTTCGTACCCTTCCTCCCTCCTCCTCAAGGGCTTCACTCCAATTCGGCATTTCAGAGAATTGTAAACGTCAATTTTTTTAAAGTGTCTTTATTATTATGTATCGAAGCCGAGTGGGCTAGCGCTCACCTGATCGAAGTACGTGGAGAGGAAGCTCGCGCTGGAGAAGGAGAACCCAGTGATCCTGAGCTTAATCCCCAGCCCTGCCCGAAGAACACACTTCCAATGAAGTGAGTTCGGGGAGCACACTACGCTCGCTCCGGTAGACCGAGTGTGTAATCTCGATAGCAGTGTTCAAGGAGTTAAAATAACAGAAGAAATTAACGCTGCGTAAAATTAGTGTTATTTTGATAGGACTAATGTTAGATGCGCACTTGTTTTCTGTTGGCAGGAAAGTAGTGCATTGTAGAAAAACAAGCGGCTAATCTAGTTTCCAGCCTTGGCCCCTGCGCGACGGCCGACGAAGGCCAGGATCGCTAGGTTGGACATTTGAGAAAAGGTACATGGAAGTGACGTAATGCAAAGGAGGAGCGTATCCTAGCAACACTCACGTGGCGGCTCTGCCCACTTTGACGCCGCTACGTCATCGCAAACTTGACACCCGTCACCCGTTTCAGCGACGTCCGGAGCCAACCACCGACGAGCGGAAGTAGCTACGCATTCCCTGAGGCGTCCCTACGCGCGGGATACGGGGTAGGATTTACTACGACGCGGGGAGCAGTTCCCGCGTTTAGCGAAGGAACGGCAACCAATCCTGTGCGTCGCTGGCCGTCGCATCTGTTCTAGTACAGGTAAAAGTATTGAAAAACAATCAAAACCTTTTGGGCGTCGTTAGAACAAACCGCTTTTTTGTACCCTTTTGCAATACATTTAACAAATAATTGGAGAGAAAGTTGTTCCAATATTATGCGGGATGTGCGCTACGCGCCTTCTTCAAACCAAAATGTCGAACCACGAGGAGCCGGGTGTGCCGGGGGCAGCGGAGGGGTCGGCGGAACCAACGGGGAGCGCGCGAATGACGGCTGCTTTAGTCAGAAACAATTTTTTTATCTTTCGAGAACTTGCTATTGCTGTGCTCAAATAAGAATGTTTGGCGCAACATCTGTGATAATTCTTTCAAAGTGGTCCAGTGTTTATATGGTGGTATGCTAGTCAGAGAATATATATATATTTTTTTCCTTTCGAAATTTAACTATTGTGTTCAAATAAGACCAGAGTGTTCAACAAGATATCTGTGATATATACTTAAGATTGCCCAATTGCTTACATGGTTCCAGTCGATGCTCAGTTTTACTTCCAAGAATGAAATATTACATTCCATGTTATGACACTTTTATTCATGAAGTCACAGGTTTTTCTTTAAGAAATAAAGCAATTTTTAAAACAAACTACATGTGCACTGTCTTGAGATAACACAATCACCTAACTTTGATGAAGTACCATAAAAGAGATAATAAAATGGAGCAGAAGGCAAGACGCTTTGAAGCATTTGTAAAATGAAACAATGACCATGACAACAATATCCCTGGTTCAATCAGCAACTAAGAAAGCAATCTCTGCAAAAGCAAGCATTTCTTTCTAGAGGTAGTCTAAATTACTTCTGAGTTCTTTGCAGGGGCAATCCAGATGACCTGTTGGTTTGGCAACTAAACCTCCGAACCCTTTCTGTCACTGTCGACTGCGTCTCGTGCCATCTGCTCATAAAAATAAAAAAAAAGGCTGTATCGATTTCACCGCGATGCACTCGACACATATCCGGAGGCAGCACGCTGGCTGTGCGACGAACTTCACAAGGTGTAGGAGCTGAAGAGAGTATGTAGCTTGTGGACGGCCATGACTGTGGAGCAGGAAGCGAAGTGTGCACTTTACGGCTTCCACGGGGAGGGCTTCACTGAGGGCAAGGATGTTACGGGGTCCTTGGTGGTGAGGACCTCAGTCGTGGTGGCGAGAGGTTCCCTGTCGCTGGCGGCGTCCGTGCTGGGCACCACCGCAGCGAGGGCGCTGAGGGGCTTCCCGACGGTGTCCCTGGTGGTCGGGACTACCGTCGTGGTGGCGGACCCCTTGCGTGTGGCGCTCTGCACGGGCACGTCTGCGGCGGGTTCCGAACCGGGCGACAAGGCGCTGCCTCAGAGCCTTCCCCCTGTCCGAGAGGCCGACCGGAAGGCCGGCAGGAGCTAGCCTCTCGGGAGCCGACGCTGACCTCTCCGAGCTCGGCTCAGAACCGTCCGAGCTCGGCTCAGACTCCAACTCTGACTCTTCAGGGTCGGAGTCTGACTCCGGTTCTGGCTCGCTCGATGCAAGGCAGATGTTGTGGAGCACTGCACATGCCGAAATAATGGCGGTGGCTGTTGAAGGGTGGTAATACAGAGCCCGGTGCCTTTGCAGACACCGGAATCTGTTTTTCAACAGCCCGATGCAGCGCTCCACAACAGACCTGATCGAGGAATGCGCCTTATTAAACCGGCCGCAAGCGGTGGAGGTCGCGTGGTTCCCGGGGACAGGCGTGATGAGCCAAGGCTCCAAGGGGTAGCCGCTGTCACCTGCACATGTAGAGGATGGAACATATTACATTCTTTACTTTTTAAAATAAAAGGCAAGAAAACAGCTGTGTGCAACTACGTCAATTATAATGTAACTTAAGTGTGACTTAAAAGTGTGAATATTTCTGCACTACAGTATCAGTTTACATTATGATTAATTAGCACTAGGTTGCCTGCAAACTCCCTGTTATTTCATGTAACTATGTGTTTTCCTGGTGGGTTGTATGGGATGTGTGCACGATTCCTTAGGGGTGCTGTGTTGTATGCAAGTGCAATATTAGGCCCTTGCATCCGACAGATAAAAGCTCTGTTGCTTTTGGGAGTGTGGCCGTGACCTTAGGCACGGGCAGAGCAGAACACGCTGGCCTTGTCTTTGGCAAGCAAGGGGATAAGGCGCCAGTTCGACGAACCTCTTTCCTAATCCTCGGTGGAGTTGGAGATGGGGAAAAGAGAGCGCGTGGTTAGATTGGAAAGGAGTCAGGTCCTGTTGGGACACGGAGGGTCTAGTAGGAGGAGCTATATAGGCAGACCGAAGAAGAAGGGTCAGGGAAAAGAATCCAGTGTGTGGGACAGACACGACACGAGGACAGATTTGGCGAGCCCCAAGTGGCCAAGGAGGAATTGATCCCATTCCGTACAAACTGACGACCGTCAAAGCGACCAGCCGAGCCCCCAGGTATCAGTGAAAGAGCTCCAACTTCATGCGAAAACCAACCAGCAAGAGGGTACAGGCAGACAGTAACAGTGAGTGGGCCGAACCGGACAGCGACTCGCACTGCGGTCGCATGCCTTGCATAGTCTATCACTGTCGTGAGATTGGTGTAGTGTGGCTTTCGTAGCCTGCAGAGTGTGAGAGTTATGTGGACATAAACAGAGATTAATGGCCAAACTTTGGGTGCTGTCTCACTTCAAGGAGTTCCAGCAACTGTGTCTGTGTGCCTCACAACAAGCACAGTACGTGTGGTACTGTGGCTTTCAAGCAGTGGGAGCCACCGTGTGCGTAAGGAATGAATTTAGTATGCTCACCAAGCAGGAACCGGCCGTCGCGTGGCAGCTGCCCTTGCTCGAGTTGGTTTCGGAGCCAGGAAAATTGCCACACGAAGGAGTCGTGCACCGACCCGGGATACCGTGGGTCGATGCACATTATCCGGCAGTCGGCGTCACACACCTGAAAGTGAGAGAGATATTGACATGTAATTACCTGAATCCATATAGTAGATTGTACTTATGGTTCACAAAGCAGTCGCAATTTCAGAACCTTTAAGTTATTTTGTCTGACACATGCATGTCAACACACCTTCCTGGATGCAAGGTACAACTAACTACCTTAAAACAAAAATAATTTTTTTTTTTTTACGGAAGCTTGCACGTTTTGAAACTAAAAATAAGTATTATTTTTGGGAGAAGAGTCTCACGGCTCACATGCTACGTAGAGCACACGCTCGCGCAGTCGTGAGACCCCACAGCCCGCAGTCATAAAACGGCATACTTAAACCGTATCGGCAATACGTTTTTTTTTTTTTTCTAGAGATTTGGGGCGAGTTTTGACAACGTAACATGAGTGTACTTACCACCATCACGTTGAGGGCGTAGAAGTACTTGCGGCACCAGTACGCCGCCTTCGTGACGGTGGGGTCGTTCTTGGACGGGCCGACGATGGAGACCATGGTCCCGTCCACGCAACCGATGACGCCGGGTATCCTGCCGAGCAGCCTGAAGCCCTTCTCCGCGTCCAACCTCTCGCTCGGCGTCTCGGGGAAGTGGATCCAGCCACGATGGACCCCGAGACGACGCACGATAGCGACGGACACGGCGCGGACCGCAACGCTGACTGTCTTTTGGTCCCGCGCTACGTGTTCGTCGCTCGCCACCATGCCTTGGAAGCTCCCCGTGCCGTAGAAGCGCAGTGCACACAACACTTGAAGCTCCACAGTCATGACCGTCCACGAGGTACGCACTCTCCTCACCTCCGGTTCCTCGCGAAGTTCGTCGCACAACCACCGCACCACGACCTTGGGCAGGCGGTATTGCTTCCGAAAGATCTCCTCCGGGAGCTCGAATGCATCGCGGTGTTCCCGATACAGCCTTTCGGGCGAAAAAAAAAGCTCTATTAAAGAAAAAGTCGAAGTGACGAGACGACGACGCCTCGCCGCCGAAAACATGCTGCCAATGACACCTAGTTCCGAGCAAGTACCTTTTAAAACGTACTCGGTACAAAACGAAACGTCATTTTGTTGTCACGTCCGGTAGCCGACTCCGCCCAGTTTTGCCGACTCCGCCCACATTTTTCTAGGGAAATTACGTCACTTTTGTTTCCAACCAATCAGACGTGATGACGTCACTTCCGTGTACTAAAAAAAGGTACATGTACAATGTCGAACCTAGCTATCCAGGAGGCACCTGCACGACTCCACCAGGAATCTGAAGGTGGCAGGAGAGACGCCAAAGGCTTGCTTGAAGTAGAACTCGCCCAAATGGGGCAAGGTGTCTTCGAACCACCGTTCGTTCCTCTGGAAAGTCCACCGTTGTCGACTGATCACGGGTAGGTGGTCGGTCATGAGAGTGGCTATGGTGAAGGCATTGGCCTGCAGCTGCTGATCGATGTTACTTGGAATTCTTGCCTGTGCGTCGGCATCCAGGTCCAGCTGCCTCTTATCTGAAAGGCGTTGGGCTTTCACAGAGAAAAGTGCCCCAAACATGCGCTTCCACTGTCCAACATCGCGGATATTGCCCTCCGGCTCGTCCTCCACACACTCCATGATGTTTCATTGTGGCGAGTGGCGAGCGGGCTCGCGCACACCAGCTCGGAGCACGTGGAGCGAAGGCTCGCGCTGCAGAACCAGCTGCAGGAATCCTGGGTTCAATCTCTACTTCTGCTCGTTTCGATCTGTACTCCGTTTCACCTTATGTTGTACCGCAGACAAGGCTAGATGCGCGAGCTCATAGCGTTGGGAGCTACTCTTAACGCACGAGAGCTTGTGCCGCCTTGATATGCACTAGAGCAAAGAGCTCGCGCTTCTAGCCTTTTCTGCGGTACATCATAAGGTGAAACAGAGCATCGTACCGGCGTGCGGACGTGTACCACTGGCTTGTAATGGCTGATCGTAATGATGAAATTGGATTTAAATTTGGATTAAAACTCGTGACTTAGCGCAACAATGTGTGGTAACGTGTTTCTAATAAGACGACGAAGTTATTTATGAAAAAATGCGTGTGCACTGTAATATGTTGCGTGCCCATTACTTACCCATCGTTATTGCCATTCATTTTGGAGTGACACTAAGTTTTCCCGTGTAGCACCAACACACTTGGAGTGTGTTTCGACGGGTTGAAGTGCACTCGCTTGTAGTGACACTAAACTAGCCCGTCTGACAGGGGTATAAGAGCCGCTTCCTCCAGTTCCTTTCTCTGTCGAGGATGGAACTGCTGTCAAAGACGATGGTGTGGCCGGTCTTTTCAGTATACTCCGCCAGCGCGTTGCCTTTGATGTCTTTCTTCTTTGCGTCATGCTTATGTCTGCGCAGACATCCGGGAAAATTCTCCGTTTCTCCCACGTACGAGGCGTCGCCTTCAGCAAAAGGAATCCAATAAACGAGCCTTTAAATTGTTTTTTTTTTTTCGGGGAAGGGGGACGATTTTCGGGGACACGAAGATAATGGATTAAAATAATTTTAGCAAACCCCCGAGACTGCGAAAAAGACGAACGACAACACAACACTAGAGCGCACGATCACGGCACGACGCAAGAGCGCCGATAGTAGAACGCCACGACGTTAGCGCGTGCTACACGAGAGCGCCGGGAGGTTGAAGCGCGCGACTCTAGAGCGCTGCGACCTTAGCGCGCACAACACGAGAGCGCACAACCAGTGCAGCGCAAGTAACCGACCGGACCGACCACTTGTTCGGGCATCGCATGTTTTCAGTGAAATTGGCGGGGATTTACGCCGCGACATTTAGCAAGGACATTGCGAAAAGAGTCGACGATATGTTTGCCTGTGAAAAACCAAGAGGTGTTACAAAGGGTGACAGCAGAAAAAAAAAAAAAAGAATATCTGTAGCCTCCATTGCCGCAGAAAGAGAAACATTGCAGCTGACTTAGGTTCATTAGTTTTCTTATTTTATATCTCACAAATTTACAGGGGAGGTTTTCCTGTATCCACCAAAAAGCTGGAAAGCTATGCATTTGATAAAATTGCGCTGAGCTTTTCTTTGATGAGTTTTTTACTGATAGTTTTTTTAGCTGTGAGCTTTCTTCAGGACGGTCATGGACTTCACAATACTATTTAAAATTATCTGGGGGACGTCTAAACAGCCAGCAAACAGGTGGGATTCCAATTGCCTGCCAAGTAAGAGGTCAACTATTTCTAGAATATCCGAGAAGCGCAACACAGCACCATGTAGAAGTCTTAGACTCGCTGCTCCAGAGAACTGCAGACATTCCCGGTACCTATATGCCCCACTCCCCTGCCCCCTTTTCTCTCCCATGTCAGTAAACAATTGGTTAGAAAGAGTCGTACCCGTTTTATTTATTTTTTTATTAAAGTCATCTTCAATCAAGCGAAAATCACCAATGCTACGATGCGAATCGTCGCACAATTTGGTTTTGACTGGGGAGCCGAGGGTACATCACATATTTTGCGGTGTTCACTGAATAGACCAATTGTTATTTTACCCAAGCATCAAGAAGAATGTAGAGATTGGTGTTCCACGCGCCCCCACACGCACGCCTTCCCCGTATAAAAGATTTGAAGTAAATAATCAAAATAAAGCGTTGTCGAACGCGCGTGCAAGATGCCATTTGTTTTAGGCATTTGCTTTAGAAAAAGTACTACTGCTGAGGCCAGTACGTGTGGCGCGTGGTACACCAATCCCTGCAATCTCCGTGATGCTTGGGTAAGATAGCGATAGGTCTATTGGGGTGCGCTCTCATTTCGCGCGCTCAACTAGTGCGCTCTCGTGTCGCGTGCTCAACTGGTCATGCGCTCTAGTTTCAAGCGCGCTACTGTCGCAGCGCGCTCGTGTCGCGCGCTCTAATGTCAGCACACTAGTGTCGCGCACTCTAAAGGCGCTCTCCCGTCCAAGCTACTTCACCGATCTAATTCAAGAACTTGGGAACTATTGGGGCCATATTTCCAGATTCCCGGGCTACGACTTTGCCAGAAGAATGTTGCGAAGCGCCTAAAGGTTAGGCAATCGCTCTTGTCAAACTCTGCGACCGGAGGCTAACTATGTCTACTTACAGGAAAAGGGAACTACAAAGAAAAGTATATGCATGCGATCGCACGGCACTTGGTGGGGCTGTCTGTTGCCTTTCAGGCAACGCAGCAAACGCAAGTATCACTAATGTACTATCTGTAAAATCACTAGAGCATGCGGGTGAGCTCGCTTAAAGTTTAATTCGCTCAAGCTCTCCTTCAAAGGCGAGCAAAAGGTATGACCATGAACCTCTTGCTCCTGAAGGTTTATGATCCCGTGAGGCAGTTATCAAGACAAACAATATAAAAGTGCGTGCGCGCTAGCACGTTTCACAGCTTGTTTTCTTATAACGTTTAAGTCGCGGTCACACAGAGAATCCATCCCTCAAAAGAGAGTCTGCAGACACTGCTTGAAGCCTTCCAATTGTATAACGGCGCGTTGGGTACACAACAACTGTCTGCGGATATGTTCGTTTCATACATGTGAATGGCTTCGAGCGTACTTGAGGAGTGTCCACATATGATTGTGTCTGCAGCCAACATATATATTTTGTATGATGTACGTGCAGTGTGGCGCCGGCTTTACAATTCTATAACAGAGCATGCAACCTTCACGCTTCATCCAGTATCTGTTTGCGGGGATACGGGCCGTTCGTCGAACGACAATTCGTAGTAGGGAAACTCGTAGCGGAATAATTCTTCACACAGGGCAATTCGCCATAGTGTGATTCGTCACTAGGACAACTTGTCAAAAAAACGGAGATAATGTTTGGACCTCTTGTCGCCGCATACTAGTTTTTTTAGCGTTCGGTCGCTTTTGTTATTCAGTGCCTGTTTAGAAAGTGTAACCTCATTGTTTCCTTTTAAGTCCCGCACCCTTCCGTTTTCTTCAGCACTGTGATTTAGGTATTGGCTATCTTGAAATGGGAGGTCCCATGACTGGTTCATGAATCGACAGACTGGTATAGACGGTTTGGTTTCGCGCAATCTTTGAAGTCGACTTGGAAATCATCCAGACGGAAAAAGGTGGAGAGATGCTACTTTGTGGTGGACTCTTATACACCGCCATCAACACGAAGGCCCGGCGACACCGATGTAATGTAACAACCATAGCTACACAAAGAGAATGTACCTCGTCCACGTGCGCGACACAGACTGTGCATGCGTGACAGAGGTATGGCATATGCGCGACAGAAAAAAAATGTAACTCGTCCACTTGCGCGACACAGACACAGACTGCACTTGCAGGACAGACAGAGACTTCGCACGCTCGAACGAAACGTTTCATGTAACATTCTTCGAATTGCTTAGCAATTCCCATTCCAATTTTTGTTAATACTTCGCAGCGCACAACAGACAACACACCATCAAAACGGATACACACAAAGAAACAACACTCACGCAGCGCTGACTGTCAACTCTCGGATATATTAATCTTCGTTCTTATCTTTCACCCTTACGCACTAAAAAGAAATAAATGTTAACCAAGGAAGAACAGCGAAAGAAAAATAAAATAAAAAGAAAGGGAAAGATTAATATAGGAAAGAAAGATGGAAAGAAATGGAAGAAAATAAGATCTAGTCCTACTACAGTAAAATTACTGAGGAGGTTTTCCTAAATAATATAACTCTTTTCTTGATAAGCTAATCGACGGGGTACTAACGCATACTCCGTCTAGCAGGTCTATGCTCGCGGCTTCGATGATTTCTCGAGTTAGTTTGTTGTTGCTTCGTCCCAGTACTGTGCAATTGCCCAGAAGGGGGGAACATCCACAATCTCTACAATGAATGCCCAGATGGCCTGAGTTAGCGTTAATGGCGTTGCAGTTATGTTCCCGGAGCCTGTCATTGAGACAGCGCCCCGTCTGCCCAACGTAACGCTTCCCGCACGTAAGAGGGAACGAATATATCACTCCCTCTGCACAGGAAACGAACTTGGTCTTGTGATTTTTCGTGCAGCACTCTGTTCGAATAGGCTGCCCATTCACCCGCTTGCACAGGCTGGAAAGTCTCTGCGGAGCTGAGAAAACCACGTCGACGTTGGCTCTGCTAGCTACTTTTTTAAGCTTGTGTGACATGTTGTGAATATAGGGCACTATAACAGGCCTTGTAGTGCGTTCTCTTTTTCGGTAGTTAGAAGCTTCGGCTTGCTTGACCTCCTTAAGTAGGCATTCAGAGACTGAAATTAATATCGACAAAGGGTATCCTGCTGAAACCAAGCGAGTTGTTTGCGTTTTGAAGCTCATGTCGGTCATGTGCACGCAGGATTTCTTGAGGGAGTTTTTTAGGCAAAGTTTTGCAATGCCTCGTTTAACAAGTTTCGAGTGTGCGGAACTATGATGAAGTAGTGGCTTTTTTGCCCTCGGTTCATAAGACCAGCAGATGTGACAGTTTTTAAGGAACAATCGAAGGTCTAAGAATCTTATGGAATGCTCGACCGGAAGTTCGTGGGTAAGTTTTAACGGATCAAGGTATTTCTGGAAGGTAGAAAGAACATCGGCCACCAAGGTGGGGAAGGTGCGACTGTTACTGTCAAGAAAAACCAAGTAGTCATCCACGTAACGAAAAACACGCACTATTTTTGAACTGTCTAAGTTTTGCTGTAAGATTCTGTTGTGGAATGCCAGAAAGAGGTCGCTGAGCACAGGAGCTATACAGGACCCTATACATATTCCTGTTTTTTGTAAATATGTTGATCCATTCCAGGTGGCAAGGTAGAATGCAAATAGGTCGATATTAGGTCCAGGAAACCCTTAATGGACACCCCTGCTGCATTTTGGAAGGCTATTACACCAAAGGAGTCAACACTGTCCTCTATGCACATCAGGAGCCGATCTTGAGGTAGGGCATAATAGAGATCCTTTACATCAATAGAAAAAGCCATGAGTCGTCTGTCCTTTGGTTCTTGAAGAAATTGCAAGACGTCATCCGAGCTTCTAATCAAATATGGATCATTTATGTCAAGAAGGTTTAGTTTTTCTTGAAGGAACAAAGCGATGGATTTTTGCCACGTGCCTCTTTCAGACACAATCACCCTAAGGGGGCACTCGGTTTTATGTGTTTTGGCATTGAAGAAAATCTCAAGGCTAGACAGTTTTTTACGGTCAATGGATGAAGCAAGTTGCTTCAGGTCCAGCGAATTACATAATTGCTTGGCTCTGCTTTTGATTGTACTTAAGGAAATGTCATAATGGCACTGAAAAACGGACTCTACGGCTGCACAGGCCTTAGTGCCAAACTCGCTTTTATGCATGAGCACGAAACCACCTTCCTTGTCCGCAGGAAGAAGAGATAGGCTATGCTCTTTTAAGTATGCTTCGATCTTCTTTATGGACAGTGGTCTTACCGGATGTTTATGATGTGAAAGAACGTCTACACCTTCTGAAATGCACCGATCAACGTCAGTGAGAGAGGCTCTCTGAGATACCTGCCGGACCAAAGATAACAGCTCAGGTGCCGACTTGCGGGGTTCAACCGCAAACTTAGGGCCAAAGCTGAGTACCTTTCGCACTCCTGGAGGCAAGGAGATGTCACCAATGACATGAAGAGGTAGGCTTTGGGTTCTTGTCTTGCGAGGAGTGATAGATCTAAGATGCTTTAGGGTGAGTCGCCACAGAGACTCAGTTGTACGATCCGTCAGGATGGAGTACTCGCGCCACACTCTTCCTCCATAGGGTGGACTCGCTTGGTTGTGCAAAAACACGTACAAACTGTTCCTATAAAGTCTTGCCTGTCGATACCACTCAGCTTGTAGAATCTTGCAAAGCCTTCTGCCGTGGCCTACGGACGGGGTAAAACCTCCGAACAGGACCTTGACTTCTGGAGGTAGAAGGTGTACTCGGAGGCAATAACTGAATGTCCGCGCTTGGCAAATACCAATAGCAATAAGGGTGACCAGGACGTTGGGATGCAAATGGTAAAACTGAACGGAGCCCGATGTACTAGAAATGAACTTGGTCAATACTTCAGCTTGGGTGAGTTGGTTAAACATGCTAATACTTCGCAGCGCACAACAGACAACACACCATCAAAACGGATACACACAAAGAAACAACACTCACGCAGCGCTGACTGTCAACTCTCGGATATATTAATCTTCGTTCTTATCTTTCACCCTTACGCACTAAAAAGAAATAAATGTTAACCAAGGAAGAACAGCGAAAGAAAAATAAAATAAAAAGAAAGGGGAAAGATTAATATAGGAAAGAAAGATGGAAAGAAATGGAAGAAAATAAGATCTAGTCCTACTACAGTAAAATTACTGAGGAGGTTTCCTAAATAATATAACTCTTTTCTTGATAAGCTAATCGACGGGGTACTAACGCATACTCCGTCTAGCAGGTCTATGCTCGCGGCTTCGATGATTTCTCGAGTTAGTTTGTTGTTGCTTCGTCCCAGTACTGTGCAATTGCCCAGAAGGGGGGAACATCCACAATCTCTACAATGAATGCCCAGATGGCCTGAGTTAGCGTTAATGGCGTTGCAGTTATGTTCCCGGAGCCTGTCATTGAGACAGCGCCCCGTCTGCCCAACGTAACGCTTCCCGCACGTAAGAGGGAACGAATATATCACTCCCTCTGCACAGGAAACGAACTTGGTCTTGTGATTTTTCGTGCAGCACTCTGTTCGAATAGGCTGCCCATTCACCCGCTTGCACAGGCTGGAAAGTCTCTGCGGAGCTGAGAAAACCACGTCGACGTTGGCTCTGCTAGCTACTTTTTTAAGCTTGTGTGACATGTTGTGAATATAGGGCACTATAACAGGCCTTGTAGTGCGTTCTCTTTTTCGGTAGTTAGAAGCTTCGGCTTGCTTGACCTCCTTAAGTAGGCATTCAGAGACTGAAATTAATATCGACAAAGGGTATCCTGCTGAAACCAAGCGAGTTGTTTGCGTTTTGAAGCTCATGTCGGTCATGTGCACGCAGGATTTCTTGAGGGAGTTTTTTAGGCAAAGTTTTGCAATGCCTCGTTGACCGTAAAAATCCATTGACCGTAAAAAACTGTCTAGCCTTGAGATTTTCTTCAATGCCAAAACACATAAAACCGAGTGCCCCCTTAGGGTGATTGTGTCTGAAAGAGGCACGTGGCAAAAATCCATCGCTTTGTTCCTTCAAGAAAAACTAAACCTTCTTGACATAAATGATCCATATTTGATTAGAAGCTCGGATGACGTCTTGCAATTTCTTCAAGAACCAAAGGACAGACGACTCATGGCTTTTTCTATTGATGTAAAGGATCTCTATTATGCCCTACCTCAAGATCGGCTCCTGATGTGCATAGAGGACAGTGTTGACTCCTTTGGTGTAATAGCCTTCCAAAATGCAGCAGGGGTGTCCATTAAGGGTTTCCTGGACCTAATATCGACCTATTTGCATTCTACCTTGCCACCTGGAATGGATCAACATATTTACAAAAAACAGGAATATGTATAGGGTCCTGTATAGCTCCTGTGCTCAGCGACCTCTTTCTGGCATTCCACAACAGAATCTTACAGCAAAACTTAGACAGTTCAAAAATAGTGCGTGTTTTTCGTTACGTGGATGACTACTTGGTTTTTCTTGACAGTAACAGTCGCACCTTCCCCACCTTGGTGGCCGATGTTCTTTCTACCTTCCAGAAATACCTTGATCCGTTAAAACTTACCCACGAACTTCCGGTCGAGCATTCCATAAGATTCTTAGACCTTCGATTGTTCCTTAAAAACTGTCACATCTGCTGGTCTTATGAACCGAGGGCAAAAAAGCCACTACTTCATCATAGTTCCGCACACTCGAAACTTGTTAAACGAGGCATTGCAAAACTTTGCCTAAAAAACTCCCTCAAGAAATCCTGCGTGCACATGACCGACATGAGCTTCAAAACGCAAACAACTCGCTTGGTTTCAGCAGGATACCCTTTGTCGATATTAATTTCAGTCTCTGAATGCCTACTTAAGGAGGTCAAGCAAGCCGAAGCTTCTAACTACCGAAAAAGAGAACGCACTACAAGGCCTGTTATAGTGCCCTATATTCACAACATGTCACACAAGCTTAAAAAAGTAGCTAGCAGAGCCAACGTCGACGTGGTTTTCTCAGCTCCGCAGAGACTTTCCAGCCTGTGCAAGCGGGTGAATGGGCAGCCTATTCGAACAGAGTGCTGCACGAAAAATCACAAGACCAAGTTCGTTTCCTGTGCAGAGGGAGTGATATATTCGTTCCCTCTTACGTGCGGGAAGCGTTACGTTGGGCAGACGGGGCGCTGTCTCAATGACAGGCTCCGGGAACATAACTGCAACGCCATTAACGCTAACTCAGGCCATCTGGGCATTCATTGTAGAGATTGTGGATGTTCCCCCCTTCTGGGCAATTGCACAGTACTGGGACGAAGCAACAACAAACTAACTCGAGAAATCATCGAAGCCGCGAGCATAGACCTGCTAGACGGAGTATGCGTTAGTACCCCGTCGATTAGCTTATCAAGAAAAGAGTTATATTATTTAGGAAAACCTCCTCAGTAATTTTACTGTAGTAGGACTAGATCTTATTTTCTTCCATTTCTTTCCATCTTTCTTTCCTATATTAATCTTTCCCCTTTCTTTTTATTTTATTTTTCTTTCGCTGTTCTTCCTTGGTTAACATTTATTTCTTTTTAGTGCGTAAGGGTGAAAGATAAGAACGAAGATTAATATATCCGAGAGTTGACAGTCAGCGCTGCGTGAGTGTTGTTTCTTTGTGTGTATCCGTTTTGATGGTGTGTTGTCTGTTGTGCGCTGCGAAGTATTAGCATGTTTAACCAACTCGCCCAAGCTGAAGTATTGACCAATTTTTGTATTAGTGACTTAGAGAGGTGCCAAGATTGTGGTGGACAAGACATGAGCACCGTAAAATACCGGCATGCTTGGGGATTGGGCTGTTCGGCATGTTTGGCATGGAATCTTTGGAAATTCCTGGCCCATCGACCGTCCTGAAAAGAGTACTTTTACCCAGCCCCTGACAGTGGTTGCGCCCAGTCTGGTGGCGCAATATCTTGCATACGAATTCAAAATTCCCGTTTTATATAAAGTGCTTTCAATTCAAGCAGGAAGTTATCCTGCAGCATCCAGGGATAGCTTTCTCCGGTCACATTGACGTCTAAAAAAATGGGTCAATAACACGCTCCATCCAAAGTTTGCCCCAGAATCCTTTGGAAAAGGCCGAATCACGTAGTGTAGCGGTTGAGGATTTGTCAAACACCAGTTGCGTAAATTTGCATGCTCCCCCCTCCATTCAGATGGAAGGTCACCCCGTCATTAAACAGCAGTAAGTACAGATGAATGTAGTCTCCTGCAATTCTCTGGAGCAGAACCCGTCGAAAGTCTAGCCGCCTCTCAAATATGTCGGGCTTCAGCTGATGTGTCACGCTAAGTTTGAGGGTGCATCTTGTGAACAGCTTGCCTCCCAAAACGAGTAGATACCCCGAAGAGGCGTGCTGAACTTTACAGGAACAAGTGCGCAAGTACCTCAAATACCCTTTCAAAGGCGATCCGCAGCTCTTCCTATTGTGGAGGTACGTGGAAGGCGTACGTCTTGATTTCGATGCTACTCTGTCCTTCGAACCGTTGGACCGACTTTCAGTTCACCAACTTTGAAAGTGGTTGGGAAGTGAAGTTCGATAGGAACTTACGCTGGACCTCCTTAAAACTTTTTTTTCAGTTTTGTGTACCAAAGCACAACCTTGACTCCCTTGTTTCAGAGTCACGAGACCTTTCCGCAAAACCACACAAGGCCTCTCGGCTATCCCACATTGCACCACGTGGCGCGGGAAATTGTGGGGCGGTTCCGATGTTCGCTGATGCCGACTCGTTCGCTCCGTACATCCTGGAAGTGGCTCAATTATTTCTCTCTTTCCACTGTCAGTTCAGAACACAAAGTATAACAAAACAAACAAATAGCAAAGCCGATAGGCGCCCTGTTTTGTTATAGTCCTGTAAAATCGCAAAATGCTACACAAGCTTACTCTATTTATGTGTGGGTGATTTCAGATAAGATCGACCAAAGGATGGCTAGTCGACATTTTCAAATCAACTGATGTTTTTATATGTTATTGTCTAGTGTCTAGTATGAACGAATACAAACTTAGTTTTGACTAGAAAAAATACTTGGGGACAGGAAAAATCGTAAGGCATGAGGTGGTGGACAGTTGCATTAACGCGCACTGATGGAGGGGGCCCGTTTGAGAGTGAATAACTAAAGCGATAACATTAGGAGAACTCTAATACGTTTTAGGCGAAAACTATGGGTATAGCTTGCTTGTAATATAAAGTAATCATATTTATTTAAAATTTATTTATTTTTCTAAAAATTGACAAACATGCCTGCTTGAACGACAAATGGCAAACTTTGGAGGTCTGTATCTCATGAAATAATTTAATCATTATGATATAATTTGCAGATATTATTCTACTAATATATAGCTAATATTTAAAAAATAACTAAGGTATCTGTGTGATACAATAGTTAGGATATATTTAGTCAAACATGGAAAAAAAATCAAACAAAGAA
This sequence comes from Ixodes scapularis, assembly GCF_016920785.2. Classification (NCBI taxonomy): domain Eukaryota; kingdom Metazoa; phylum Arthropoda; class Arachnida; order Ixodida; family Ixodidae; genus Ixodes; species Ixodes scapularis. The sequence goes on from NW_024609835.1 coordinate 169,618,869, forward strand.
AAATTCCGATGCGAATAAAAAAAAACACCACCCTCGATTTTTTTTTTAATTTAGGTAACCTGTTATACTCTATTTCGGCATTCATTTCCATTAAAAACATGTTGCATCATTTTATTGGGAAAGAAGATACAACTCCCCAAAGTAGGGTCCTTTTTCAAAGCCTACACTTAGCAGTGTTTTATACAAGAACTGACTCTGAGTTCCAGTTTCATGAAACCAACACACATCTTTTATATATTTTTAAACAGATGAGGCCAATGATAACTAAAGAAATCGTTCACACACTTAAATTAAGGAGAAACTACTGTGTACAAAGAGGTATCATATTACGGACTAGTGATCCGAGAAAAGATCATGCAGCCATCGGCCACTAGGAACTTTGTTTACTTTATTCTCCTGCGACACTATATACTATTCCCTCTCCCGCTCTACCTTCATCTCTCTCTCTCTCTCTCTCTCATATATATCCCTGATATATATCCAGAACAAAAACATGTTCAAGCATTCCCTTTCTGCGTGGTAGTGTTCTGTGGCTAGCAAAAATCATTTCCTCGCTAAGCTCACGATTATGGCAAAATAGTTGCCGGAAACCGCAGACGACACTCGTCGCTAGTTCTGGCAAAACGGCCGATACAATCTTTTTTTCGCATTTCCCCGCTCGCTGTCAAGGACAAGGGGGTTCGCTTCAACCAGCAAAACATGGCCGCCGACGCCTGTTTACTGAGCAGTCATGCCTGTCGCCATCTCACTCGCTGGCGTCACGGGCGATAATATCAGGCACAAAGGGGCACACCAACCGGCAGCATTATCCCCAAATACTCGAGCCTCGCGTAAATACATAGAGTGTAAACGCTGTCGCCATGTTATCGTAGTAAGACCGCCCCCCCCCCCCCCTCCCCCAACGGGGGACTGCAGTACGCGACGGCGTACTAACACAACGGCGACGATATCGACATCGCGGGCTCCGAATTTTCCCATAGTTCTACTCCACGGGCATTTCTCGAAACGCTTGATATTGTGTACGCCCGCCTGGAAGGATTTCAGGCGTGTAGTTAAGATAAGGCGGTTCTCCGCGGCAAAAGAAAGCAATTTCACAAAAGCTTAAAAGCGGCGGCGACGCGTGTGCGGTGAACGCTTGTAGTTTTGGTGTAGACGGGGTGTGTGTGTTCTCGTTGTTGACGCCAGCCGGCGATAAGGCACTGCAGGCGGTAGCTCAGTACAGCAAGGGCTAATCCGAGTGACCATCAACGTAACCCCACCGCCAACCCCTCGCGAACCGGTCGCCGACATGGCTCAGGCTGTGTCATGAACCACGTGGTAGAAGCTCGGGTGCTTTCATATTAGCGCGTGGAGGGACGACAGTGCGATTCCGGAAAGTCTTTTTCGAAGGCCGCTGACCACAATTTTTTGTCTGGAGACTTTCCCTCTTTCTTCCTTTGACGTGGATCAAGCTTTGCCGACAGCCTCAGTTGTGACCTCTCTTTTCAAATGTACGTTTGCAGTGAGTGAGCTCCTCAGCCTCGGACTTGTCACTTGTGCACCCAGTAGTTCTTTCACTTGGCAATTATATGCCATCAGTTGGGGTTTAATTTCTATTATTTATGTATACATTATGAAGACGTCCTGGAGCTCCGAACGAGTGTTTTGTGCAGATTACTTTTGCAAACACAAAAAGACTATACCAAAGCAGCGGAATTTTCGAAGTGTTGGCGAGTTGGACCTAAACTCGTTGAAGCAAATTCTTCCGCCTGACTGTTCCACCAAAGTGAGTGCGACGGACTACCTGTGCTACCATTGCTTCATGCACATCACTAAGGAGATCTCGATGCGAAGCTCAGAGCAGTGCCCTGACATATTTGTGCCAGCTGAAGAAGCAATTGAAGATCTAAATCGCAGCATACTACCTACAGATGTGTCGCCGCTGAGACAACCAAGCGTCGTAAGAAGTCGGGACAGGCCTGCCTATGTCAAGAGAAAGCAGACAGAACTGGAGCAAGTTGCTGTCAAGAATATACGCTCAAGGCTACGTATTGCGTACGACAGGGACGCACCATCGGGGTCGTCCGAACCAACATGCTCCACATGCAGTGAGTGGGTGGACAACTTTCGGCAGGCCTTTGAAACCGCCACCTCTCTCCGGGAACGTTGTCAACTGCTTACTCTCCTGCCGTCAACACTGACGACGAATGAGGTTCAAAAGATGATTCCACAGGCCTCAATGTACCTCATCAGTAAATCCCGAAAACTCAAGGAAAAGCATGGCGTGTGGTATGAGCCGGATCCTTACACGAGGTGCAAGGTGAGCCCTGAGAACCTGTCTGCTGCCCTAGAGTACTTCACGAAAGACGAGCTACAATGTTCGCGCCAAAGTCCCAACCAGAAGGACGTCATCTCTGTCATGCTCAACGGAGAGAAAACGTTCGTGCCAAAGCGCTTCATGACACGCTCAATACGAGAGGCCTTCCGTATATACAAAGACAAGCATCCCGATTCCGGCGTTGGGCTAACGAAATTTTATTCGTTGCGCCCTAGATGGGTCCAATGTATTCCACACCAGGAAGTGTGCGTTTGTGTGCGCTGCGCCAATTATTATCTTTGTATTGCCGCTCTAGAGAACGTTACAGGCTCAACATTCAACACTGGTGAAATGAACTCGGCATTTCTGTGCGACCCAGCAACAGAACTGTGCCTTCAAGGAGACTGTGATCACTGCCCAAAAGGCCAGTTTCTTACACTCCAGGAACTTGATATCCCGGAGGATGAAGAGATTGTGCTTGCCACATGGGAGTCCGGCGACCTTGTGAAAAAATCTTTGGAACCTGAGACTTTCCTAAAAGTCATCCAAGTGACGGTTGGAAGTTCGGTACTTCACAACCATATCCGGCAAACGCAAGGTAAAGCGATCTACGATGAAAAACAGTGCATGCAACGCGGGAGCATTGTCTTTCATTTTGACTTTGCTGAAAACTGGACCATCGTGCTTCCTGACGAAGTGCAAGCATATCACTGGAAAAAAAAACAAGTTTCGATATTTACATGTGTAGTGACGACAAGAAAATCTACAAACAGCTTTGCCATCATCAGTGAGGACCTGTGTCACGACGCCGCTCACGCTTGCTTGGCTCTAGAAAAAGTGAAGGAGTGGGTTGAAGACAACGTTGCGGTATACTCGTACGTGACGTATGTAAGTGACGGCGCCGCCAGTCATTTCAAGAATCGCTACCAGCTTCACCAATTTGCAAAGGACGATTGCCCACAAGCCCAGTGGTTATTTTCTGCATCTGGACATGGGAAAAATGCATGTGACGGAGTTGGCGGACTCGTGAAGCACCAGGCCACGCTGAACAACCTGAGAGAACGTTTAGTAAGCGCAATTCAGACGGCCAGGACAATGGTGAGCGTTCTATCAAAGAAACTGAAAGGCGTGCATCTTGTATATCTGGACGAAAATGAGGTTGTTCGGTATCGTGAACAAAAAAAAAGAAGAGTGGCTGACGGTGCGCGCCTTCCCTGGCATTCAGTCTTGGCACGCGTGGCGGCTCAGCAAGTCATCAACAGAAGGGACCTGTGACGTATATGTAGCACGGACAGTCGGATCTGCTTGGAAGCAACTTTATTAAATGGGTACAGCGAGGAAAACCTTAGCGTAAAGTGCCGAATTTGATTTCCCAAGGACTGCTCATTTTGAACGCAGGGACATCTTATTTATCACATTTTTCTTCACAGGGTATTTAACCTACTGTTTTGTTGGTTGTTACTAATAATTTTTATCTGATCACTATAAAAAAAATCCCAAAATGTTATCCTCGAGCAGGATAAAATATATCGGCTTGCCACGATTCATTCATACACCGAGAGCATCGAAGCTGCTCCAGTTAGGCACTATGGCATCCGTCACCTGAAATTGTTTGTAATCGTAAATACACAGCCAACCTAAATATCTTACTATTATATCTTTGTTTTTGTGTGTGGAAGTAAAGTTATTTTATTACTCTAGATGTAAAATATACCGGAAGGTACAACTTCACACTGCATCATCTTTTCTCAAATCATTAGTCTCTAATATGATATCACTTTGTACGCTTATGTAAAATGCTGTATATAGTTTCTCCTCCCTTTTACTGTGTGACCGATCGCTCTTTTTATCAATGACCTCATCTGAATAAATGTATATAAAAGATTTGTGCAAGTTTCATGAAACTGGAACTCAAAGTCACTTCTTGTATAGGACACTGCTAAGTGTAGGCTTTGAAAAAGGACCCTACTTTGGGGAGTTGTTTCTTCTTTCACAGTGCAATGATGCAACATGTTTTTAATAGAAATGAATGCCGAAATAGAGTATAACAGGGTACCCAAATTTAAAAAAAATCGAAGGTGGTGTTTTTTTTTTATTCGCATTGGAATTTTTCTTTGTTTGATTTTTTTCCCATGTTTGCCTAAATATATTGTAACTATTGTGTCACTCAGATACCTTATTTATCTTTTCAATAATAGCCATATATTAGTAAAATAATGTCTGCAAGTTATGTAATAATTATTAAAATATTTCATGAGATACAGATTTCCAAAGTTTGCCATTTGTCGTTCGAGCAGGCATGTTTGGCAATTTTTAGAAAACTAAATAAATTTTTAATAAATATTATTACTTTATATTACAAGCAAGTTATACCCATAGTTTGTTTGTAAAAAGTTTTAAAATTCTCCTAATTTTATTGTTTTAATTATTCACTTTCAAACTTGCCCCCTCCATCAGTGCGCGTTATTGCAACTGTCCACCTCTCCCTGCCTTACGATTTTTCTTGTCTCCAAATTTGTTTTTTGGTCAAAACTAAGTGTGCATTCGTTTATACCAGACACTAGACAATGTCATATAAAAACATCAGTTGATTTAAAAATGTCGACCAGCCACCCTTTGGTCGATCTTATCTGAAATCACCCGTGTACCTTTTCACGCGGCGTGCTTCGGATTGCCATAATTCTTTAAAAAGTCAGTCGCGGCGCTGCGTATTTGTGGAATGACCTATTTCTGCGTCAAAATAATCATAGGGTAATGCAATAAAACTAATCCAAATCAATCAGTGCACGCGGCGCGTAGAGTTGGCATCCCTCAGTGTCGCACCTCAAGCTTTCATCAGTCTTTCATACCCATGACATCACTTGACTGGAATCGCCTTCCCGCACCTGTTGCCAGCATAGCCGAGAGTGCCGGATTCAAAGCTGCACTTTGCGAATAGTTTTTTGGATTTTGGTTGAGAGTGTTTTGTTTCAACAATGTTCTGTTTTTGGATTTTTATGCTTACCTGCCTAATTACTGTTTGTCTTTGTGTGCAATTAGATGTGTGTGTCCACTCCCCTTTATAATGCCTTTGGGTCCTGAGGAAATGAATAAATAAGTAAATAAATAAATAAAAGACCATCGGCGTTAGTACAAACAGGAGACGATGCCTGCAAATATGTATTTATTTGCGAGGGCGTTATTTTCATAGCAATTCCGATGAAGTAAAATTCGAGATTCCCTACTAATCTTCTTTTCCTGTAATCCTAAGTGACAAAGTGGTTGAAAAGAAACGTACATACTTTTGACAAGTGTTTACGCTTTGTCTCCAGCTGTTCGCATGAGACACGCGCAGGAAGCATTCAGCTTTTCCGGAACTGGCTAGCGAGCTTAGCAAGCAAGTGGCTCCATCTGAAAGACGGTGTCAACATGGGTCGCATTCCGCCTGCTCCTGCTGATTGATGATGTCCTTTCGTAGATAAAATTCATGTTGTTTTGCCATGTGAAGTTAGAGTTAGATAACATAAATTCTGAAACTTGGACATGTCGTCCCAAATGCTAGCGCTGCGTTCTGGAGAAGTTTGGAATTTTGTAATTGCGTAGTTTATTTTAAAATGTGAAAAACACAGTTATCTGTTCTCCCAAATACCAGATACTATTGTTTATTAAAGCTACCTAATTAATAATGACTTTTAGCAAACCACAGCTTTGTTCTGCGTACCACACTACCGGAGTCTTTGAAGCATGCTCGCAGTCACGGTATAACTCGGGCGCGCGATTAAAAGCATGCTTCAAAGGCTCTGGTATAGTGCGGTACGCGGAACACGGTAACCGTTTCGCTAAAAGTCTTTATTATGTAGAAATCATAACTACTGGGTGATTCAAGGAGCGGCCTGGCTCTTTAAATCGACCGCAATATTCGGTTTCTTAACCTATCGCGCTAGAACTTTGTGCACCGTTGCCTGCAGATGGTGCATTTTTCTTCTAAAATTTGCAACGAGCAAATGTACCCCCCAAAAAAAGTAAATAAAGAAAAAGGCTTAGCTCATATAGAAACGCAGCAAAGCCACCGGTCATCAAACAATACGGTGCCGTTTCGCACGGGAGACGAGAGATGGCGCAACGAACGCCGCCAGCGAACGAGTATACGGAGCCGAGAGCCGGCGTCTTTAGCAGACGATATTTTCGACTCAAAAGCGGCGCGAGCCTTTTTCATATCAGTGGCCAATGCATTATTTTATCATCCTTACTAATAAAACACATTGAATGGACAACTACTCGATTAAAAAATGGTTTCTCGGGTTATTTTAACTGTTTTTTTTTTTTGTTTTTTTTTTTGTTTTTCGGGGTTCTTATGTCGCCTGCTTTGCAGTTCCTTGTTGTTACCGCACCTGTTCTTGTTTCTGCAACTGTCACCGCCTGCGGAACGTGTGCCGCTTTTGAATCGAAACGATCGTCTGTTAAAGGTGCCGGTTCTCGGCGCTGTGTGCTCGTCCGTTGGCGGCAGTTGGCGTCGCGACCGCTTGCGCCATCTCTTGTCTCCCGTGCGAAACGGCGCCGTATTGTTTGAAGACCGGTGGCTTCACTGCCTTTCCATGGGAGCTAAGCCTTTTTCATTCTTTACTTTTTCTTCGGGATAATTTCCTCGTTGGAAATGTGACAAAAAAAAAAGCATTACCTGTGGGCAACGCCGCACAAAGTTGCAGCGCGATAGGTTAAGAAACCGAATTTAGCGGTCGATTTAAAGAGCCTGGCCGCTCCTTGAATCACCCAGTAGATGTGTAGTGAACATTCTTCGCACATGAGCTTCCGCGTCGAGCCTCGAGGTTTGGTTGGTTCTGCGAACTTTCAAACGTTAAGTAAAGTAAGACAAATTTCGACTTATGTACAGTGTTGCCCGACTCCTACATATATACTTTGAATTTCCGGGGGAAAACATATTGTACAGTGTAGTTGATATTATATTTTATTCAAATATTACCAACGTGATATGTTCCAAATGACAGTGAACGGATTGCAGGTTTCGTCTTTTTGCAGGTTGGGCGGTGGACGTGACAGCACCAGCGAGTACATACTGCACGCTACGATCAAGATCGGGCGCCATGGCTCATCAAGCATCAAGGAGAATGCAGGGATTGGTGTTGCACGCGCCGCACGTGCTGCCCTCAGCAGTAGAAAAGTTTCTAATGCAAAAACCTAAAATAAATTATATCTTGCACGCGCGTTCGTCAATACTTTATGTTGGTTATTGACTTCGAATCTCGTATACGAGGAAGCCGTGCGCATGTGGCGCGTGGAACACCAATCCCTGCATGCTCCTTGATATTTGGGTAATATCACCGATCTCTATTGTAGTAGGCTGGATCGCGGACCGCGGCCTCGGCAGCTGGGGCCGAGTGTCGCCACCGGCGGCCATTGATTGACACCAGCCAATGCATGGGACTCTATGGGAAGAACGAGAAAAAGTGCCGTTTCCCCCATTTCTAAGCTGTTGTCGGCATTGCAACTTTTTGGATGCTTTTTGATAAGCCCGTCAAATAGCTTGCGTACAAACATTAAAACTGACAGCCCTCGCAGTTCTTATAAATAAATATTTTGTGGTCGAAAGTGACTCCGCTGTAGTGCAGCTCAATGAGGCGAGTTGCCTAGAGTTACCGCGGAGTCGGTGGCGGTTTTGTTGAGTTGGGTTTAGCAGACGACAAGCTCGAAGGCTTTGCTACGCGGAATTCGCTCGCTCTCGGAAAGCCGTTGTCGAGATGGAACTCCTTTGTCATTCATCAACGTCTGGCCTTTCCCGAGGGCGGTCTCATTGAGGGCAAGTTCTTTTGTTTACTCCACTACGAAAGCAAGCTTGCCAGCTCAGCCGTAGGTGCTCCGGTACGTTTGATTTTTCTTATTCGGCGACCGAACGTTTGACAAATACCGATTCAATCTCCAAACACCCGACATAAGAATCGCAGCGCACCATAAATTACTCGCCTCCGAGCACAGTGTACACGCTTCAATATTCTTACTTTTATGCGTTTCTCCCATAGACGTGCGTGTATTGCCTGGTGTCAAGCAATGGCCGCGCGACACCGACGGGCTCCCGATCCGCGATCCTGCCTACTAAAATAGAGATCAGTGGAAATATGGGGGGGGGGCAAATGTTCTGAAATTTTTTAGTATTGCGTGTTTGGTAAAGAAACCAATTTTACTGAGCGTTCTACACATGCGTGACGCCACCATAACTGTAGTTCACAGGAGGCCGCCGACTGTGCACGAGATAGTCCGCGCCTTGTGGTGCTGTGCGCGTGCCGACCCGCAGCAGGGTTGTCGCGCGTGCAGGAACTACAGTTCCCACGATGCATGCGGACCGCGGTGGCGTAACAAAACTGGCTGTTTGTTCTCGTCATTGTTGACGAGAACAAACCAGGACTGCACGTGGAAAGTCTCGCATCGTCTCATCGATGGCAGCATTGTAAAGCGTGCTTGAAGAGTTTGACAGAACAGTTTTGTTGGCCGCAGCTGAACATTTCGAGTTCCTATATACACTACAGGAGAACGATATGCAGAATACCAAAACGAATGCGGCTGAACAGTTGGCTATATGGATGCTAAATTTCCTGAAATTGTGAAAACCAAAATAATACATGAAACGATTTTTTAAATATATTTTAGCATTTCAAAATTTGTTCTAGCAAGAGTAATCCAGTCAAATGTTTGAAAGATACCGACATTGATCAATAGCGCAAATTATCGTTCTATCAGTTTTTGCGGTAATACTATTGTTTTATGTTATTTTATTGCTTGTGAGAGCTTTGTCAGTTTAGCATATTGCGCACATGGCATACGACGCGCGTGGCAATAGCAATACTCTTCTTTATGCTAAATGTTCTATTGGCTTTACTCTAACGGTTGACTTCCAGCCACCCTTCATGGACTATGATGTTATGTTACACAACAGGTATGTACATGGTGGTAACGTAGGGGAAGCTCGGTTGCGTATTTTACAAGTCCCGTGGTTGTGGTTTTACAAGTCCCGTAGCGTATATGTATTAACCGGGAAATATGCGGTAAATGACAAACATGCATACACTATGGAACACATCTCAGGCAGCACTAAGTTATTTCTCCTCTGTTTTAAAGTGTTCGAAACTTTTATACAATATATTTTTGACATTTATTGACATACTGCTGTACAATTCATATTAAACAGAAGAACAATGCTCATTTGTTATATGCTTTTAGTGCAATCCCAACAGTCTGACGAAAGACTGCAGACAACCACAAGCGCTTGTGTTTCCTCTCATTTTCTCTGTCACCGCACGTTTACTATTATTTTTATGGACTTACGAATAGATGTCAGCGTAATGACGTGCGATATGGTTATTATTAGTTTTGACGTAATGATTAATGTCATTCTTACCGTATGTAGCAGCCATTTGCGTAATAGGCTTGTTAATAACTAAAATAAATTGGGTATTTTTTTGCGTTTATGCGAAGAAAAATAACGACAACAATTTTATTTCTCATAAATGCTTTTTATTTTTAGCCTTCTCATTACTGCACTCTTACAAATATTATACATATTGCTGTACTTACGGCACCCGTTCTTCATAGATGAGGATAAGTCTCGAAGCTCACAAGAGGACGAGAAAGATATGAATCAACGAAGCATACCGAGAGATACCAGCCATATGTAAAACAACAAGCCGATATCCGTGCTATTGATAACAACGCTGTGTTTATATTTAACGGCCAAGGTTATATTTAGAAAGTTATACATAATAAAAGGGTATTATAGATAGCTTCCCTCTTTTTTTATTTTTTGTGATATATAAAAACGAAGTCTTTGAATACTGCGCGCACTGAAATCTCGGCACGAATCTCTTCGCGTCCGGAGGCCTGTTCAATTCGGCAAAGTGACGACCGACAATACACAAGACCCTGAAAATAATTTTCCGTAACTTGTGAGTGCTCGGAAAAGTTCTCTTTATTAACGTTTGAATAGATCCGTATGTCCTCCTGAAGAACGCCTCCCTTTTTTTTAGAAAGTGACACAAAACAGAAGATGCAGCACGGCTTAATAAATCGGGATCTCGCCGGCTCAAGTCGGGGTTCGTCCCTTCACACTAACTGTTCATGTGGGGCGTCTCTAACGCGTGAAGACGCATTTGAATGCGCGGAATGTCCTGTGGGATGGTGGCTTTTTTTCGGGAATTCTCCTATGCAGTAACATAGCACTTTCATAAGTGTTATAATAACATTCATAACACTTTTGAAGTTCTATGATTTGATTCTATTAATTGAAAAACTAGTGAAGATACTATGTATTTTGGGAGTTTCATGGAGTATGGTAATATATTAATATAAAAAAGCGCACTATATAAGGGTCAGAAATGTAATACAATACCTTAAGAGGCGGAGTGTACTTGTGTTTACTTCCGAGTTGAAGTCGCAATTTTTAACTGAAACAGTACGGTCAAATATGTAATGCTTGCAATAAAGATTTTATTTCAAATTGCAGCAAATTTCGTCGCAGCAGAGGACTTGGCGGCAAGCAGCAGAGGCAAGTTCGGTCAGGTAGTTCTTTTTTATTTTTTTTAATAAAACCAATGTTTGTTTATTAGGCCAATAGGATTCTTCTCGTTTAAAATGGTCCAGTGAGGTGCACGGTATCATATGATATTGAATAATGCTATGTATGCAACTTTTGGCTGATTATGAGGTGCTTTATCGAGCCCTAAAAGGCATTTACTTGCTGTCAGCATATGCATGTGTGAACGTCTTAAGTCAAAAAACGTATTTTGTAGAACTAACTTTAGTTATGTGAGTTCACAAAAAACTAAGTTTAAAAATAAAAATCGCATCAAGTATTCTGCATAACGCATCTTATCCATCGATATTGCCCAAGGTCTAGATCCCAAGCTTTCGTCGTAATTTATATAAACTCGAGTAAAAGAAAACTGTGAACGCGCGACTAAACTTTGAGTGGGCACTAATAATGATAATTTTACACCATGTAGCTATACAAAGTGATATTCAAATGTTGCCCCGGTAATGCTGCGTGTTTCAAGCTAGTTACGTGTCCGCTAGCCCAGTGAAGTGCAAATAACGTTTATTTAAGTGCGACCTCAGGAGCGAAGCAGGATTAGTAACACCAAAAACGACGCTTCGAACTCACGATATTAATCCCCGGAGAAATGGAGCAAAGGGAGCAAGGGAGAAATACAGATCTCCAATCTCAACTAGGAGACTGGTGTGCGCTGAAAAAATCCGCCTGGTCCTGGCATCAAAATAGGGACCTCTCCATCTCCAGTGGAGCGCTCTACTAAGTACGCTAACCTGGAATTAAACGTCAGTAGAGAAAACGGGTTTTATCAGCTGCCACCATTCAATCACCAACAGCGATGACCGGACTGCTTTTCGAGGTTACAATTTTAATGCAATGAATGCATTAACATGGTGTTAGAATGTTGGCAGCTGATAAAACCCGTTTGCTCTACCGACGTCTAACTCCTTGTTAGCGCTCCCCTGGAAATAAAGACGTACGTGCTTAGTTCGATACCAGGACCAGGAGGATATTTTCAGCGCACACCAGCAACCTAGCTGTGTTTGGAAATTTGTGTTTGTCCTTTGTCCCCCTTGTTCCCCTCCTCCAGGTATTATTATATTTTATTCTCTCCTGCTTAATTGGATAATTGGATTAATTAATTTTTAATTGGATTAACGCCTATAACTAAGCGTCTGCATGCAACTTAATGGCGAAAGTGATGTGCGAGTACACTGTGTACTCGCACAGTGTACTCGTAGTGAAAAGCCGTTTCTCGGAACCGCCCAAGAGCACAATAGTGACTTTATACATTGTTCGTAGGGACCGTTTAACGCATACGCGAAGACTTGCCTCAAGGGTCAGTTCGGTGCCATGGAACAAAGATAGTTATGGGTTAAGAGAAAGAAATAATATGCTGTGACGGAACCAATGCTTAAGTCGTGGCTCAACCGGACGACTGCACGCAACCCAAAGCTCTCATGCTGCTCATGGCAGAGTATTACATAAAAAAACAACATTAACGACCCTTTTACTCATGAACAACTGATAGGTTCTTTCCAAGCATCCAGACAGGCTGACTTTCCCCCTCCCATTGAGACGTGCAAAAACTAATTGTAGCAATGTTTCCACGCAGTTTCCTTAAAACGTAGTTTAATGTGCTTTTTTCTTTTGTTCAGAAGAGCTAGAATTACAGCGTTATATGCGTGTGATTTGTTTTAAGCATAGTGCTTAAATGGGCATCGGTAATTGTTTTTAAATTTTCTTGTACTGTTTGTAGACGGCTTGAGTTGAGTAATCAAATTGATGTACAACGCTTGTGATTCTGGTCGAATCTCAATTTTCTTACAATGCTTATGTGAACGCATATGTATTGAGCGGGGGATCCGTGGCCCAGTGTGTTGCCACACCGGAGCTCGGAGCACATGGGGTGAAAGCTCGCGCTTCAAAACCAGGGATCCTTGGTTCAATTTCAACGCCTGCGCGTTCCGATTTTAATGAGCATTGTTGTGAAAAGCCCCCGGACCTGGCCTTCACCTGTCGCCAACGGCAGCAAAGCCTATTGTCACGATGGGCCCCGGCGCGCGCCGGCGGCGCTAGACAGTCACGTTCGGATTCCCGAGACGGACTCTTGAGTCATCGGGCCGGTGGTGGCTTTCGACAAGGGCTCCAAACACAAAAAGAACGTCTCCCGGAGGCCACGAGACCGTCTGGGACCGCCAGCATTCGGAGGGAGAAGCACCGCCGTGCGTGTGCGTGCCTGTGTTTGTGTGGGGGTCTGTCGGTGTTGGGTTTCAGCAAGGGCGTCGACTCCTTGCATCACCCACCGAAGCGAGGCAAGAAAGTGAAGGGATTGCATCATCATCCCTTGGTGAAAGAACACCCGGAAATGGCATCAACCGCCCCGAACTTTGAACACCACGTGAACACTCGGATGCCGTGGAAGGCTCCTCTCTCGTTTCGCGGGCCCTCTCGCTCTCGGAGGGTTATATAACTTGAGCTCAGAGAGCCCGAAGGCGCCGACTGCCGACTATTGACTGCCGATAGCCGATTAACCAGTCGGCCATGCTACTTGTATATTCAATGTACATAAAAGTTCTACTTGAGTAGCCCTACTCCATGCCTGTTTCCTCGGGGCCATGCTAGCAGCGAGCCACAGACCCGACTCTTGGTTCCGCACCTGAGGTCGTCACCCTCTCAGACACAACAGCATCGTACCAGCGTGCTGTCGTGTTTCTCAATTCTGCGTGATGCACGTTATAGACCCCAGGCTAGCTATTGTACTTAACTGGCCAAATTTTTCATCTACAACTGGGACACCAGACGCCCACACTGGCTGCCTAACGTCAGGACGTCTAAACATTCACAAAACATTATTATTTTTATCTTGAGTGGTAGAAAGAGATATTTGTGGATGAAGAAAGATAAACTTGGTTTGGCTACGTTTAGTGCTACATACTTACTGGGAGAGCGCTCAAAATGTAATCTAGCTTCGGATTTGTAAGTCAGGTGAAGAAACTACGCTTTGATTATGAACCTAAATATGGTGCAATTTACGTCAGTGACAAAACTGCCAATATAAAAAACAAGGTCAGGTTTGAGCTTTCTCACAAAAAAAAAAATTAGCACCGATGTTTCAAAACTTGCTATGATCTCATAAAAATGTTCACCTATACTAACAACGCGTGTTGTTGGGCTAGTTGGTAATGCATAAATTGAGTGTTTTTGAACACAATGTATTCTCATCTACCATTTTATTTTATATTACATCCATATATTACAACTCATTATATTATCAGCTATGAGCTCTAAGCTTAATTCTAAGAATAAACTTCTGAGTTAAATAATTCCTATATTTAGCAAAAATTGTGGCAACAAGGTAAGCACGCCTTTATAGGTAATATGAATTCAATCTTACCATTCAAAATGGCGTTAAGCTCCCAAAAATAATAGGCATGTACAGGTGGTCGTAATTACAATCGAAAGAAACAAGCAATCGAGCATTTCCAATAATCTGAAATCGAAATAACTGTTCACATGTTTAAATTAACCATTTTAGTTTTTTCAGTGTCCGGCGCCAAAGAAATCTGCAAGATGCTTGAAAGACGACGATGCAACGAAGTTAAAAAGAAACACAATTAATAAAAATCGATATGAGGGCGGCTGGAACACTCGGCGTCCGCTTGCTCTTTTACTGTTGCCATATTTGTTTTCTGCGAGTGGTTAAAGCTATCTATGAATAAACCTTTATGCATAATTCTATTTGTAAGAAAAGTAGCCTTTTAATAGGCCATACTATGCATAAGAAGTTAGTCGATAACAGCCGTTATGCGTAGAATTATGTGTATAAGGAAACGTATTCTCTCTCTACGCTTACTAAGGGGAGCATCTTTGTGGCAGTGGCAAAAAGAACCTGTAACACGGTACAAGAGCTAGTTGCATTACACAAGCCGGGAGAATTCAGCTTGGAGGTTATTAGGTCCGTGCTAGGGGATCCATTTCGACCCAAGGGCTTCTCAAGGTTTTATCAAAGAAAATTTCAGAGGCGTGATCAACATTGTGGGTTGTCAATTTCTTGCTGCGCGGCAGCACTAAAACACACGGTTGCTGATTGCAACTTCACCGTGTCGGCAACGGCTGCCGCGCCAGTGACTGTACGAGGGCCATCGATGCAACGTTCCCAGGAGACTCCACGTATTCAAATCCAGCGATGCTACCGCTAGCCGTCTTGCTACCGGAACGCGTTTTCTACCGAGCTCTAGATGAACGGCTACAACAATGTCTGCTCGCTGAACCGAAGCCCACGTTCAAGTAGGCTTCTATATTAGCATCAGACTTGAGAGTGCCAAGGAACAACAGCCGGAGCTGACACTTCCGAAAGCATATCTCTAAGAACGTCCGTAATGACTAAGCACCAGCTACACCAGCTACCGCCGCTCCAGCAGCGACTCGCACCAGCCTGACAAACGATGCTACCGCTTCGACGTTCGACATAGCGCAGACATATGTCCACCCCTCAAGACAACGTGCATATATTGAACGAGGACGGGTCACATCTATAGAATGCCTGTCAAAACAAGACTCGGACCGCTGCTCAACAACGCTCAGCCCGCCTGGCGGGGACAATAATAAAGAACGTAGCAATCAGTGAATAGTTTGGACACACATGAAATGAATGCTGTGCGCGCTCATGTCGCTGCTCTAAAGTGCATGGTATCACTCAAGGTAAAATGGATAGCAATGCAACTTGAAGTTGACTCAGGAGCGGCATTCAAAGCCATCAGTCAACATACATACAGACGGACATGACCGAAGAATGAAATAACTTTTTTTTCCCGACATAAACCGGTACAGCAGTGCGAAGTCTCTGTTAAGGGAAAGTGCACGTCAGGAACATATCCATGACAATGTGTAGCCGCAGCGGGTCAGAACTGGATCACGATGCAGTTTAACGGGAAAGAAATTGGGTCTTAGTGTTTTAAATGAAAGAATCTCTCTAGATACTTCTCTGAAGCTTCCATTTTTCATTGTATGTTAATGATATAGGCACATTGCTGGTAGTGGTCTACATTTTTTTTGCTTCGTTTTTCTTAATTAAGTATTGATTCCGTAATTTTGCGCATGTTTCAATAACTATTATGATGCCTTATGGTTTCTTTGTTGTTGTTTTTGTTAAAAATACCTTAAACTTTTATGCCTATTATCAGCCTCTGGCATGAAGGGTCAATTTAACATTATTAAGCATACCAGTTCAATATAGCGCGGTGTCTGTAAAAATAATTCGAGTTATTATATAGGCTAATCGCTCATTATTATTTAACCAATTAAACACGCGTCACTATTGTTTCTAAACGAATGATCTTTTATTTTCTCTACAATACTCACCGCAGCGGGAGTTTTATTTTATTTTTAATAAAGGATGTAGGTTACCTGGTTCGTTTCATCTTGAGCAATAAATCTACCACTGTGTTAATAATTTATTCATGAAGCTTAGTTCTAAATAGCCTCGGCCCCGATGAGATTTTCGTTAGTGTTCGTCTGTGGTAAGTTATTAAATGTGGTAAGTAATTAAAACTGCAAGGCAGCGGCGTTTCTTTGATGTCGTAAGATTAAACCAAGCTGTACGTCGTGGCGTCCCATTATGACATTTTGTTTGTGGCAGTTGCTAGTCACGACGAATGAATTAAAGTAGATTATAGTTGGGATTGTAACCTTTTCATTGTTTCTAATTCTATAGATTGTTCACAATATGAGGTCTTCAAACGCGCGGCCCCTCTATTGAGTGCACGCAGGGATTGGCGTCGCTGTTCTGCTCTTTCTGCTCTTTTATCCTTAAGGTAATGAACCGTAGGTGTAAATTCTGAGAACGCCTGCAACTTCTGGGTCCCTAAATACAGCAACCTCTTTGGCGAGTATTGGTAATCTCACGCCAGGAATATTAAATAAAAATATAAACCTGGAGCAAACTAAATCTATAATCCTTCAAAATACCCTTCAAATTAATTTACCTCGTAGTTTTATTCGATCAAAATCATATGGCGATGTTATTTTAATAGCAATTATTTCTTTTGCTGCGACCATAAGACAGATTCATGGCCATAAATAAGAAGTAATGATTTTGCTTTAAACTTTTGACGGTAGTTTTATTCCGCTTATGGATGTTTGCATGCACGTACTTTGCATATAAAACTGTCACACAACATTTTATATCAAAATTTAAAACTCGATTTGTTTAGGCCATTCAATTTTGATTGTTTTTATTCACGAAGCTCGCTTATGCACGCACACATTACCACAAAACATTCTATATCACAATTTATAACGTTTTTTTTTTACTGACGGCATGTTTAAAAGGTAGGGGCAATGTTTCACAATGATCAAATATATTAAATTCAATTATTCTGGGAATATTAGTGCGTTGTCTTTGCTAAAGATGCTTGGCACATGCTAACACTTCGGCAAGGAACACGGGCCGGTGTTGAATGAAACAATTTCTGCGCAATATGAAACGAAGTAAAAAAAAAAAAAAACACTTCGGTCCGGTGGGGTCGAGCATATGAAACACTGTACCAACGCAACCCCTCATTGAACTCTGACCCCACCGAAGCTTACCGAGGAATATAAACGGGGGGTTTCGCGTTGCACTTTTTCACGCACTGCCCCAAATTGAAGAAGTTGTTCTCGTTGCCTCCGCAGCCGCCGTACACGAACTCCTTGCAGGAGTCCGACTCCTGGTCGTAGTAGAAGCGGTAGTGAAGGAGCATGCAGTCTCCAGCGTCTGCCGGCTGTTGACATTCTGCGCTGATGCCCCTACCATCTGCGCGTTGTGAGCGCAGTGTCATTGACCATTTCAGCTCCTACTGCAATGTGCTTGAAACGATACCGTAACCTCGCAGTTATTCCACTATAGATTCTCAAGTATAAAAAAAGACTGACCAGGAGGCACCGCCCACGAGAAACGAGGTGCCGTTGATGACCCAACGTGCCTAGAGTCACTGACATCTCAAGAAGCACAAGGCGGTGCTTACTCTGTTCGCGCTTCTTGCTTCGTGATTGGCTATTCGGTGTTCTTGTCGGCGAATGCCGCTATCCGATTGGCTGCGGTGCACTAATGAGACGCCCGGGACAAGCCAGGTCCCGCCTTTCTTATGCTGTAACTGCCTATATTGGGAATTTCTAGGGAGACCGTTATTTTTGTTAGCCACGTATAAAAAGAAAAACAACAACAGTGTCTTGCGCTTTTCTAAAGGGGCCCGCAAGGACTTTTTTTTACTGGTTTTTAATTTGCACCAAACCTGAGCGCACTGAACGTAGTAACTTAATGAAACTTTTCTTTTCCCGAATTTCGCTTTATTTAAAAAGTTATAGGCAAATTAAAATTATAAAAACAAGCAAAAAATAACCTCCTTCATGACGTCCTTGGTCGCTTGAGTGGCCGTTAATCACACGAGGGGTAGTGAGCTCAGCGAGCGCTCACGGCTGGCGCACTCCGTGTCGACGGCGCGAAAGGGCGCCACTAAAGCATGTTCTTGACAGGCACTATAAAGCGGGCAGCCAGGGCGTTTCGCATTGCATTCTCGGCGTGATTAAACACTAATTCAGCATGACACTTCATTGGCCACAAGCCACCGGAAACACGGGGTAAATATCGGTTCAGAACGGGAGCCACTTCGCGCTGCCATGCCGCCAAAGGGCCAAACCGCAAGCCAAAGCTGCTCGTCGAAGGCCTTCGGAACCCTCGGAACCAATTGGATTTCCAACTGCAGCGCAGCCGCGTGCTTCCGGGACCTTTCTATGCTCGCCGCTCGTCGGTGCCTGATCCCACTATACCCTCCTAGTGTTCGTCGCCTTTTCCTCCGCTTGGTGGCGGGTGTGTCGACAGGTCATTTCTTGTTTAAGTACTTTAAGAACTGTATTGTTCCTTTTCTGATCTAAAATACTGAACAAAAACTACTTTTATAAATAATTGAAACGGCTCGCGCCACTTATATTTTGTATTTCGGCTAAAAAGAAGCTTTTAGCGGCTCTGACCTGTTGTAAGCCCAAGACCAAAGACGTCACATTTTGAGCGCTTTCGGTACCGCGGGTCGTCCCCGTAGGTGGAGGACATATCCGCGTCGTCCGGTTAAAATATAACGCAGTGATGTTTAGTTACTCTCTCTGTGACTGCTGGCTTGCCCGAACCCTTAGAGACGTGGAAACCGTCAAAAAGGTAAACGCTTAAATATGATTGTTGGGCCCCTTTAAATCAGTGACGTCAGAAACATGGGGAATTCGGTACCGAGCTTTGTAGTGACGTCAGTTTTCCCTGGGATTTCAGAGAAAAATACAAAAAAAAACCTAAAGTTGTATTTTTTAGGAAACTTAATTGACGTTTTTCTTGTTTTGGTTTTCGTCCGCGAATGGTTTGTCGAATTTCTGGAAACAATAATAAACGTTATTGGTTGTTGAAAGATGTGGTGTCTGTCTTCCTTTCCATCGTGTTTCTATTTTGGCGATTTTCTCCCATTTTCATCAACACGCACTTTGGCCATTTCATTCCCTTCTGAATGATTTTCTACATTAAGAATGGGGTTACCTGAACAAAAGATGTCCATATGTTAATTGCCGCGTCGATACAGCAACATTTCTTTTCATTTGACTCGAGATCTCCAAAGGTGCTGAATAAGGGGGTTTTCGAAGTGCATTAACTTAGATTAATATTTTTGAAGCAGTGGGCGCACAGCAACCTTCGTTAAAAAGGTTATTTTTCGTGCTTTTTTTTCTTTTTAATTTTAAGCGGAGCTGTTAAGGGCTAGCTTCTCCAGGATCGGGTCCGTCCGCAAAGAAATGTCGACACAACACTCTGGATAGCTACTGCCATCTATGAGCGACGACGGCAACCAGACAATAGGATTATCGGTGGTCTGGTTACCGCCATCGCTCATGGATGGCGGTAGCTGTCGAGATTGTTGTGTTTGCCGGTTGTCTGGGTGCCGCCGCCGCTCATAGATTGCGGCAACTTTTCCAGCCTTTCCACTCTGGCTTGCAGACATCTCCGCTAGCCATTTCTTGATTCCCACCATAGTGCAGCTTCGCTGGTCTTCTTTCTTTACTAAAGGGAAAAGGCTAAAAAGATTTTTTACACATTTAAAAAAAAGGAAAAAGAAAGGTTTACTAATGCGGTTTGTGCAGGTGAGGTATCCGGCCAGGGGGACATAATAATAATAATAATAATAATAATAATAGGAGTTTATTTTCCAACAAAGTACAGGTTGGAGGGCGGCTTGGAAAAAAAGCTGTTAGCACAGCTTGACTGGTCCCAAGCCCCCACGACATCAGCAGCGGCCCACAGAAGGTGCTTTTTTTTTTCTTTTGTAAAATTTCCAAAGAGCGAATTTACCTGAGGAAAAAGTAAAGAAAGAAAAATGAAAGCCGCTTACAACTCCCTGTAACGCCGAATTGGAGCGCAGCTCTTGAGGAGGAGGAGGGAAGGGCACTGGGGGGGGGGGGGTTAAACTAACCAGGGGGGGTCACGTGACCCCCAATGCCGATGATGTCATCACTGACGTCACTGATGACGTCATCAGTGACGATGACGATGCGGGTACCGATGACGTCATTAGTGACGTCACTGATGACTTCACCAGTGATGATGACGATGACGATGCGATTGTCGGTGACGTCATCAGTGACATCGCTGATGACGTCATCAGTGATGATGACGATGACGATGACGATGCCGGTGACGACATCAGTGACGTCACTGATGACGTCATCAGTGATGATGACGATGACGATGACGATGCGGATGTCGGTAACGTCATCAGTGATGATGACGATGACGATGCGGATGCCGGTGACGTCATCAGTGATGATGACGATGACGATGTGGATGCCGGTGACGTCATCAGTGATGATGACGATGTGGATGCTGGTGACGTCATCAATTATGATGACGATGACGATGTGGATGCCGGTGACGTCATCAGTGATGATGACGATGACGATGTGGATGCCGATGACGTCATCAGTGATGATGACGATGACAATATGGATGCCGGTGACGTCATCAGTGATGATGACGATGACGATGTGGATGCCGGTGACGTCATCAGTGATGATGACGATGACGATGTGGATGCCGGTGACGTCATCAGTGATGATGACGATGACGATGTGGATGCCGGTGACGTCAGCAGTGATGGTGACGATGACGATGCGGATGCCGGTGACGTCATCAGTGATGATGACGATGACGATGTGGATACCGGTGACGTCATCAGTGATGATGACGATGACGATGTGGATGCCGATGACGACATCAGTGATGATGACGATGACGATGTGGATGCCGATGACGTCATCAGTGATGATGACGATGACGATGTGGATGCCGGTGACGTCATCAGTGACGATGACGTCATCGGGGGGTCACGCGACATCGGCGGGGGTCACGTGACCTTGGGGGGTCACGTGACCTCGAGGAGGGGGTCACGTGACCTCAGGGGAGTCACGTGACTTCGGGGGGTCACGTGACCCCCCACGAGGTCACGTGACCCCGGTGGGGGGCTCGCGCGGTGCATTATGGGACATTTCCCATGATGCACCGCGCGGTTACGCCGACGGCGACGGCGACGGCGACGGCGACGGCGACGCCGCTCAAGCCGGAAACGGGCCCCTAAGAGCTGCGCTCTAAAAGGCTTATCTCCTATGGAAACGCAGCGACGCCACCGGTCTTCAAAGAACACGGCAACGTTTCGCGCGGGAGACAAGAGATGGCCCAAGCGGTCGCGACGTCAACTGCCGCCAACGAACGAGCATACGACGCCGAGAGCCGGCGTATTTAGCAGACAAGGAACTGCAGCTCCTTGTTGTTACCGCGCCTGTTTTAGAGCGCAGCTCTTAGGGGCCCGTTCCCGGCTTGAGCGGCGTCGGCGTCGCCGTCGCCGTCGGCGTAACCAAGGTCATCCCAAGGTCACGTGACCCCAAGGTCATCCCAAGGTCACGTGATCATTCCCCAAGGGTCATCGGGGGTCACGTGACTCCCCAAGGTCACCCCAAGGTCACATGACCCCTTCCCCAGGGTCACGTGACCCCCAAGGTCACGTGACTCCCCAAGGTCACCCCAAGGTCACGTGACCCCTTCCCCAGGGTCACGTGACCCCCAAGGTCACGTGACACCCATAGTCACGTGGCTCCCCAAGTCACGTGACCCCCGGGGTCACGTGACCACCGATGACGTCATCAGTGACGTCACTGATAACGTCACCGGCATCCGCTTCGTCATTGTCATCATCACCGATGACGTCACCGGCATCCGCATCGCCATCGTCATCATCACCGATGACGTCATCAGTGTCGTCACTGATGACGTTACCGGCATCCGCATCGTCATCGCCATCATCGCTGATGACGCCACCGGCACCCGCATCGTCATCGTCATCATCGCTGATGACGTCATCAGTGACGTCACTGATGACGTCACCGGCATCAGCATCGTCATCATCGCTGATGACGTCATCAGTGACGTCACTGATGACGTCACCGGCATCAACATCGTCATCGTCATTATCGCTGATGACGTCATCAGGGACGTCACTGATGACGTCACCGGCATCCGCATCGTCATCATCACTGATGACGTCACCGGCATCCGCATCGGCATTGTCATCATCACTGATGACGTCATCGGTATCCGCATCGTCATCGTTACTGATGACGTCATCGGCATCGTCATCGTCACGTGACCCCCCTAGGTCACGTGACCCCCACCCAAGGTCACTTGACCCCCCCCCCAGTACCCTTCCCTCCTCCTCCTCAAGAGCTGCGCTCTAATTCGGCGTTACAGGGAGTTGTAAACGGCTTTCACTTTTTTTGTTTCTGCGACTGTCGCCGCCTGCGGAACGCGCGCGCCGCTTTTGAGTCGAAAAGATCGTCTGCTAGAGACGCGGGCTCTCGGCGCCGTATGCTCGTTCGTTGGCGGCGTTCCTTGCGCCATCTGTTGTCTCCCATGCGAAACGGCGCCGTGTTGTTTGAAGACCGGTGGCGTCGCTGCGTTTCCATAGGAGCTAAGCCTTTTTCTTTCTTTAATGTTTCCTCAGGTAAATTCGCACTTCGCAAATTTTACAAAAAAAAAAAATGCACCATCTATGGGCAACGCTGCACAAACTCGTAGCGCGATAGGCTAAGGAACCGTATTTTGCGGTCGATTTAAAGAGTCTGGCGTCTCCTTGAATCACCCTATATTGTGAGGGTCAGTCTGTTCAGGATCAAGAGGCATGGGCAGAACCTATGGGTTGTATTATAGTGTATTCTTAATCCATTCTAAATGCATTTTTAATTACATACTATTCGCTTTTGAACATAGTGAGTAACTCGGTGCCCCCATGCTGAAAAGCAATTCGGGACAAAACCACTTCTAATTCCTTACAGCTTGAGAAACGCCAGGCTTGGCTTATAACGCCCAGGTTTCTCGCTACCTGATAAGCAAGAGAGCGATAAGTAAACGTTCGTAACTCACCACGCCCGGTGTTTCTTAAGCTCTCGGTGACTATATAGACAAAGACCGTTTCACAGCCGCCCCTTTCTTCGCAAAACGTCATCACATTGCGACGGCTATGATTCCGCGTTTGGGCCTGCGTTCGACGACGAGCGTCGGTGGGCAGACGCATTGACTGAATACGGGTTGTCACCGAAGGCTGACGCAGGAGGACTCGTGTCGAATCTGTGGCCGCGCTTGGCATTAGTGGGATATGGCGTCGAAATTTGAATTCACGGGTCCCGCAGTATAGTTGCCGAGAGCCCAAGACATGCTTGCGGGCGTGGGCTTCCGATGTTCAGCGTCTGCCTTCGTGACTCGGTCCTTCGGCCTTCTTGTCGCATAATGCCGCAATGCCATCGGGCGCGCAGCATTAATGTATGCTCGGTACTCACCACGATCTGTGTATCTTCAACTGTCAGTTACTGTGCGGAGCGCAAGTTCGTCTCCTTTTTGCGCAGGGGGTTGCTGCAGCGTCACGGCGTTGAGCTCCGATTCACTCTGATTGGAAGGATAGTTGGTAGACCTCGAGGCAGCTGGCACTGAGGTCTCTCCACCATCCTTCAGATCAGAGCCAATCAGAGCTTGCGGCGTTGTGACGTCACTTCAATCCATGCGCAAGAAGCTGACGATTTTGCGCTCCGTATAGTAACTGAAAGTTTCAGAAACGCCAGACTTTATTTTTATGTTTCTTTGTTTTGTTTTCTTAAGATTCGTTTTTTAGCGTTTTTGTTGACAGATGCTGCAATCTTGCTGGCTTCGTGGGCGATCAAATGTTTCAGAATCGCCACACCCTACCCTTTTTATCAAGCTATAACTGTCAGTGACCAGTCTAAGTGGTGTTGGACGGGTGCGCCATGTTTCGTGCAGGGGTGAAGCTTTTCTCGCAACAATATGATATTGCGAATTTACAAATTTAAGGGGTTGTGGAGTTTGCATTTAGCGTCATTAAAATAAAAGTCAAGTGGTATGTAGGATCAGCTGAACAGTCTAGCCTAAAACAAATTCGGCAGAAATCAAAAAAGATTTTGTTTTACGGTGAAAGGGTTGCTTTAAAGGTACTGATAATTTTACTGAAATTAAAGTACTTTAAGATAGTGTAATTTTTATTCAAATATAATTGTTAGATACCGTATTTTCTCATGTAATAGCCGCATTTCTTACGAACAAGGCACTTGCGTCAACGTTTCTGCAGAACACAGATACAACCAATATAGGACACGATTCTTCATAAAAATACTGCCTGAGCAAGACTGCTCTTCAAGTGAAGACGTTATCTCTGTCCCGCATATCGCTGACATTTTTCTGCCGATCGTGCTGATTCGCTATACCCGTGCTCCACGGGAAAGCAGACCCGCAGGCTTTGTTCATAAACAGCGCGGCTATTATACGAGTAAATACGGTAACCAAATTCTTCTCATTAACATCTAAAAATAAACGTCACATAAAGATGGCCACCTGCATTGAATTTAGTTTAATAGAAATGTGGACAAATTGGTACCAAACTCACACTCACGAGCAAAACGCCCTTTCATATAGTATTAAAGAAAATGGCGTCGGCCCCGCCACGTTGTCAGTGACAGTATTTAGGACATAAGTTTCATTCACCTGACGAGTATGTGCACGCAATAGGTCAGACTGTCGAACTCTTTTCTAGTAGTGAATTAAATCGGTACTGTAGCAGAAATTACATGAAAATGCAAAGGGTTCGCGCAATAGCAACGTTCCTGGCGGGCAGTATTTCTTTATTTTTTTTTTTCATTTGAGGTCGTTGTTTTGTCGTTAACGGAACAACGAACACGGCAACAGAGCCTCGCCATCCAGAAACATCAGCCATTTGCTTGGTATACCCTAGGCCTTTTGTATATAAAAATGAACTCTTAATTTCTGCTCACTAGGAATAAAGGGGAGGTTGTTAGCTTTATTAGAAAAATTAAAACAGAGAAATAGCTATAATTTTGGCCTAGAAAGAAAAGACAATATCCGAAGGACAATTCTTTTAAGAACATAAAGCTAAAGTAGGAGGGTATGTACTTGGGCTACTTGGTGATCCTCTGAAATAGAGGAAGAGGTTAAGGACACACTTAAATGAGTTAGAACACCTTAAAGTGATGTGCGCTTTTTGATCAGATTCGAAAAGAAACCAAGAGTCTGAAATTGCTTATAATGTTCGTGTTTTCACTATACTTCGTTTCAGCTTCGGTCCGAGCGCGGCCGATTTTATGAGCCGAAGGGCCAATCAAACAGCGAAAGAGGCACAACGTCATGGCGTGCTCTCTGCAGTTGATAGGACCAGCCGGTATTCGCCGTCTCTCTGTGCGCGCTCCTCCGCCGGCTACTCTTATCAAGCGCACAGAGCACGCCATGACCCTGTGCTTTTTGCGCTGTTTGATTGGCCCTTCGGCTCATAACATCGGCCGCGCTCGGACCGAAGCTGAAACGAAGTATAGGTTAGTTTTCAGATAATCATTTGATCTATGTAATATATTGCCGCGCGCAAGGCTGAGAAAGCAACGCTCGGTCACGGTCCTCCAGAAAGTTCCCGTTTATTCATGTACCGCACGTAACTTCTATCATTTATCCCTGCTTTTGTTTTCTAGAAAGTGCGTGTTCATTCTCGCCCCGATCACGCGACGCTCGAACCGCTTTCGCCGAATCTTCGAGATAGCGGCGCACTCTAGATAAGAGGCCGCCCGCGACCTTGTCGAGTCAGTCTCGCCCCAGCGTTCGACTCTGCTGCCACGCCGACTTCGACGCCCGCGACGCTCTATTATTATCTTTTGTACTCTTTTATTTTTGGCACAAGTTCGCCACATTAAACGTTTATTTCTTCTTGTTTATTTCCTGTTTTCTTTTGGTCACCACCCGTGACATTTTGGTGGAGGTGCTGGGTACCGCATGCCCGTGCAGCGTTCTCCTCCAAGGGACCGCAGTGCAAGTCCGATTCCCGGCTCGGTGAGAAGACCACTCACCGCAGAACCTGAACTTCGGACCAGCCGCCGCACCAAGGGAGAGGATCCTGAGTACGGTTTGCTCCTGGACAAGCCCAAGCCGCAGAAGACGACGATGGCCAACCAGTCGCAAGCCCCCGCCGCTTCTCCCGTCGTCTACATGCCCGTCGCACCGCGGACGGCTGCCCCCTTCCACGGTGAACTCTACGAAGACGTCGAAGACTGGATTGACCAGTATGAACGCGTTGCCCGCCACAATGGCTGGACCGACGAGCAACGCCTGCACAACGTTTACTTCTCGCTTGAGGGAACCGCCAAGCACTGGTACGAGAACCATGAGTCCTCTTTGACGTCGTGGGACATCTTCAAGACCGACCTGAAGGCTACGTTCGTCAACCACCACCGCCGAGAGAGAGCCGAGGACCTACTGCGAACCAGGACCCAGGGCCCCAATGAAAGCGTCACGAGCTTTGTGGAAGACGTGCTCCGCCTGAGCTCCCGCGCCGATCCTCAGGCCACCGAGGGAAAGAAGCTGCGCATTTTGATGCGGGGCGTGAAGGACGACATCTTCGGAGGCCTCGTCCGCAACCCGCCGGCAACCGTTGACGCCTTCGTCAGCGAGGCGACAAACATCGAGCGCGCCCTCCAAGCGCGCGCTTCCCACTACCAGCGGCAGCCAAGCGTCACTGCAACCGCGCTGCTTAGCGGTGAAAACGTGCCTGGTACGGACATCCGCGAAATTATCCGGGAGGTTGTCCGGGAGGAACTGCGAAGGTTGCTGCCAACCACCAGCCGTCCGCCAACCATTTCCATCGCCGAGGCTGTCCGAGAAGAAGTGCATCGCGCGCTCCAACCAGAGGTTCCCGTCACCAGGGTGGCACCGGAGGAACCGACGTTGAGCTACGCCGCCATGGCCCGACGACCGCCGCAAGCTTCCCGCCAAGCCACGGCGCCACCCCGAAGAGACGCCCCAACGCCGCAGTACCCCCGACGGCCGGAAGATCAGGCGCACGTTCCCCCAGAGCGACCTGCGCCGAGGAAGACAGACGTCTGGAGGACGGCCGACCGACGCCCGCTGTGTTACCACTGCGGGGAAGCTGACCATGTGTACCGCCGATGCCCATACCGACGACTCGGGCTGCGCGGATTCCATCCAAGCGACCCGCGCCCCCGGTATGGCGAACGCCCTCGGGAGATCGACGAGTACCTGCGACGACCCCAGTCCCCCGAGCCTGCGTCACGCCGAGAGTTCCGGTCGCCGTCACCACGACGTCCAGCTTCGCCGATGCACCGACCCCGACGTGAAAGCCTGTCACCCCTCGCTCCACGCCGGGGAAACTAGGCGCGGCAACCCCTGGAGGTGGAGTTGCCGAAGACGACCGACGCCAAGATCCTCCACGAACGTCGGAGGGCCCCCACTCGAACGCTACCGGAGACCGAAACGACGCTCCTGAAACGGTGTCCAACAACCTAAACGTCATCATCGACGGCCACGACGCATCGGCACTCGTGGACACCGGAGCAGACTACTCAGTTTTGAGTGGGAGGCTCTCCCGCCGCCTTCGAAAAGTCACGACGCCGTGGGATGGACCTCAAATACGAACCGCCGGTGGGCACCTCATCACACCAGTCGGGCGATGCACCGCTCGCGTCGAGATCCACGGTGAGACGTGCCCTGTAAAGTTCGTCGTTCTGCAAGACTGTTCGAGGGACGTTATCCTCGGAATGGACTTCCTCTGCGAGTATGGCGCCGTCATCGACCTCGGAGCAAACCGGTTGACGCTGCGAAAGCCTGTTTCACCACCGGAGGAACCCAAAGCGACGTCATCTGCGGTCCGAGTCCTCGCCAGCCACGTGAACTTACCGCCGCGGTCGAGTGTTTTCGTACCCGTCGGGATCACCGAAGGTTTCTGCGGCGAAGTCCTGCTCGAAGGAAGCCTCCAGTTGCTTCTGGGGAGAGGCATAGGCGTCGCAAGAGGAGTTGCTGAACTTCAGGATGGCCGCACTGTGGTCCTCGTCACGAACTTCCGAAATGAAGCGCAACACCTCACAAAAGGTGCAGCCGTGGGCCAGGTCGAGGAACTCCAAAACTCCGCCGCTGTCGCCGCCATTACTGACGAATTCTCGCCACCTCAGCAAGACAGTGCGTCGCCAGCGCAGCTCGACATTGACCCTAAACTCCCGGGCCCGAAACGACGACAGTTGATTAACCTTCTCGCCGAATACCGCGACTGCTTTGCCACGTCGTCGAAGGTGCGCCAAACCACCGTTGCGAAGCACCGCATCGTTACCGAGGACGACGCGCGCCCGGTGCATCGATCGCCATACAGAGTCTCCGTTAAAGAAAGGCAGGCGATCCAGGAGCAAGTTCAAGAAATGCTGAACGACGACATAATTCAACCTTCAAGCAGTCCTTGGGCCTCTCCAGTCGTACTGGTTAAGAAGAAAGACGGGACGCTTAGGTTCTGTGTAGACTACCGGCAGCTGAACACGGTGACGAAGAAAGACGTCTACCCACTCCCCCGCATCGACGACACTCTAGACCGGCTGCGCCACTCTCGATATTTCTCATCGATGGACCTGAAGAGCGGCTACTGGCAGATCGATGTCGACGAAAGGGACCGAGAAAAGACAGCCTTCGTCACGCCGGATGGACTGTACGAGTTCAAAGTGATGCCCTTCGGACTGTGCACGGCGCCAGCAACTTTCCAACGTGTCATGGACACCGTACTGGCAGGACTAAAGTGGCAGAGCTGTCTCGTCTACCTCGACGACGTCGTCGTGTTTTCCAGCGACTTCGACGAGCACTTGCGACGACTCCGAGCAGTTCTCCAAGCCATACGGACCGCCGGACTCACCCTGAAGCCGTCAAAGTGTCGGTTCGCTTATGACGAACTCAAGTTCCTCGGCCACGTGGTTAGTAACGAAGGTGTCCGCCCAGACCCCGAGAAGACTCGTGCCGTCGCAGCATTTCCAGCGCCAAGAGACAAGAAGGCCGTCCGAAGGTTCCTTGGGCTATGTGCCTACTATCGGCGCTTCGTTCGAGATTTCGCAAGAATTTCCGCACCGCTCACACACCTCACGAAGGACGCCGAGAAGTTCGAATGGGCCGATGAACAGCAGCAGGCATTTGACGAGCTGAAGCGACGACTACAGACTCCTCCTGTTCTTGGACATTTCGACCAGGATGCGGAAACCGAGATTCACACGGACGCAAGTAACGCAGGGCTTGGCGCGGTTTTGGTTCAAGTACAAGAAGGCACCGAGCGAGTCATCGCCTACGCAAGTCGGACATTGACCAAGGCGGAGAGAAATTACTCCACGACTGAGAAAGAATGCCTTGCGGTCGTCTGGGCAATCACGAAGTTTCGTCCGTACTTATACGGGAGCCCGTTCCGGGTAGTCACGGACCACCACTCGCTCTGCTGGCTTGCGAACCTCAAGGACCCGTCAGGACGCCTCGCGCGGTGGAGTCTCCGACTACAAGAGTTCAACATGACCGTCGTCTACAAGTCAGGCCGCAAGCACAGCGACGCCGACTGCCTGTCCAGAGCTCCCGTCGCAACACCTTCCGGCAGCAGCGACGACGATGACGACGAGTGTTTTCTGGGCGCAGTGAACATCGACGACATGGCCCTGCGTCAACGAGACGATCCTGAGCTGCGCGCACTAATAGAGCACCTGGAAGGGCGCGGGAGTGCGATGCCACGTGTTTTTTCACGAGCGCTGCCGACCTTCGCCATTAGACAAGGTGTACTCTACAAAGAGAACTTCGGGAACAACAACTCGCCATGGCTGCTGGTAATCCCGACCGACCTTCGGGAGGAGATCTTTCAAGCCTGCCACGACGACCCGACGTCCGGACACCTTGGTTACAGCCGGACCCTGGCACGTATTCGTGAAAAGTATTACTGGCCCAAGCTCCCCAAAACCGTCCACCTGTACACGCGATCATGTCATGAATGCCAGCGACGAAAGAAACCTCCGACGAGGCCGGCCGGACTCTTGCAGTCAATTCCTCCGCCAACAGCACCCTTCCAGCAGATCGGAATGGATCTACTTGGCCCTTTTCCGCCGTCGACGTCGGGAAATCGCTGGATCATCGTCGCCACAGATTATCTCACGCGGTATGCCGAAACGAAAGCCCTTCCTTCCGGAACTGCTGTGGAAGTTGCCAAGTTTTTCATTGAATCCATCGTCCTCCGGCACGGCGCTCCCGAAGTCCTGATCTCAGACCGTGGATCATCATTCATGGCCCAGCTGACGCAAGAAGTCCTTCGTCTCAGCCACACCAGCCATCGCCGCACCACAGCGTACCACCCGCAGACCAACGGGCTGACGGAGCGACTCAACAAGACAATCGCCGATATGATCTCTATGTACGTCGACGTAGAGCACAAGACCTGGGACGAGGTGCTGCCCTACGTCACGTTCGCCTACAATACGGCGGTTCAAGAGACCACTGGATTCACCCCTTTCCAGCTGGTACATGGTCGGAAGGTAACGACCATGCTGGACGCCATGCTGCCCCATGAGCCATCTGACAACGAGAGCGACGACGCCCAGGCGGTTGCTCAACGCGCCGAAGAAGTTCGCCAGCTCGCCCGACTCCTGATTCAAGACCAGCAACGCGTCGACGCCGGCCGCTACAACCTTCGTCGCAGGGACGTCCACTTCCAGCCCGGAGATAGGGTGTGGGTATGGACGCCCATCCGTCGCCGCGGCCTCAGTGAGAAACTGCTGAAACGGTACTTTGGACCATACAAGGTACTTCGTCGCCTCGGCGAACTGAACTACGAGGTGATGCCCGACGGAACACGAACATCGTCACGCCGCCCACCACGACCTGAGGTCGTCCACGTCGTGCGCCTGAAGCCGTACTACGCTCGATAGGACTGTGGACCTTTTGTGCTCCAAAAGACTCTTTAGTTTATCGTTCTTTTTTATTTTGATTTGTTTTACACTGCATCGGGGCGATGCACTTTTAAAGGGGGGAGTAATGCCGCGCGCAAGGCTGAGAAAGCAACGCTCGGTCACGGTCCTCCAGAAAGTTCCCGTTTATTCATGTACCGCACGTAACTTCTATCATTTATCCCTGCTTTTGTTTTCTAGAAAGTGCGTGTTCATTCTCGCCCCGATCACGCGACGCTCGAACCGCTTTCGCCGAATCTTCGAGATAGCGGCGCACTCTAGATAAGAGGCCGCCCGCGACCTTGTCGAGTCAGTCTCGCCCCAGCGTTCGACTCTGCTGCCACGCCGACTTCGACGCCCGCGACGCTCTATTATTATCTTTTGTACTCTTTTATTTTTGGCACAAGTTCGCCACATTAAACGTTTATTTCTTCTTGTTTATTTCCTGTTTTCTTTTGGTCACCACCCGTGACAATATTCATTTTTATTACTACTTCCTTTACTATTTTCTGACTCCTTCTCTGCATAACTATTTTTTTTTCGATTGAAATCAAGCAGTTAACGATATCGGTCGGTACAAGTACGTTGTTGTTGTTTTTTTTTTTTGCACTATATCAATTGCAAAAACCATCGCAGGAGCACTATAATGAGTAGCTAAATTAATGAATCTACACCTGTCAGAGTACCTGTACGCGTGCGCAATCAGTGGGGCTTTATTCGATGCTTTAGTGATTCACACCGCAGACCGGTGTATTCCACACAGGGTGTGCTCAATAAATTTAGATTGAAAGATCATACTCACAGTGGATTGTTAAGGCAAGCAACAAAAAGCTGGACATCAATAGATTCGGACACATCTGACTATCTGGAGAGTCGATAAAATTGAGTGGCTGAATGTTATACTCCAATCTCTAATTCCTGCGTGCTCTCGAGAACCGGGCACGCCATCAGAAACTGCCAGCATAGGGCAAACCTCAATGTGTGGAAACAAAGCCGGCATTTGAAGCCGCATAAGAAAGCCGTTGAAAGCAGCTGCGCGCTACAATAACTGAGCTTTTTAAGCTCACTTAATTTCTGCGAATCGCTTTCAATCGCATGCTTGTATCTCACACAAAACCGTGAACCTCTCCAGCTGCGCTCTTTTAGGCCGCATGTTAAACACCTAACGTATTAGGCACTGATGCGACACTTGACAATACCCCTGATGTTGACTGTCTCGGAATATTGCTGATTTTGTGATGTCCACTAGTGCGCATTACCCTAACGCGAACTATATGTGAAGGTTATTTTTTACATAAATGACATCTAATTTGAGCATAAACTGGCAGCTGAAAGTGACCCCCCATTGGCCGCCGCCATGTTGCACATTTTCGACCACTATACACGTGACTTAATTGTTTTAGGTCTATATTTTAACGAAGTACAGCAGACATATAATTGCATATTGATCTTTAATAACGGTACCGACAAGATATGTGTTGTTTCGTTTGTTTTAAGTCCGAAATATGCTTTTACGATAAAAACTCGGGCAGCTTCGCAATGCCTCCGCTAGATGCTGTCAGCCGCGGTGCTATATTTTGGGTTTTTGTCAAAGTTAGACACTGAACTCTGGGGCTAACATTATTGACAAATATATTTTATCATGTTTTTTTACCGCAGCGATCGCAATACAAATCTCGGCTCAGTTTTGCGTAAAATTCTCAGGATTTATTACGGTCGCATGTCTAGTGGTCGAAATTGTACAACATGGTGGGCAGCCAAGTGGGGTTCACTTGTGCCTTGGAAACGGAGTACCAGTTTGTCGCTTTCAGCCCCTCTACCTGGTTGGATTTGAATTATAGTGTTCGATCGGAAAAAAGAAACCTAGCTTTGCGGGGCCGCAAATAAGTGAGGCATCAAAGAACGAGCGTGAATATGACACTAGTGTGATGTGATGAATACGAACGTTTGAGAAGATGAGCTTACGTATATCAAAGTAGAAAATAAAAAACAAGCACTATTTTTTTTATTTGTTTATAAACTGACGTTTACATAGGCAACTTAGAAATGGCGTTCTGTGCGCCTTTGAGAATTATTTTCCGTTGAGAAATCCTTGAATAGGAACAAAGACCTTACTAGTTATAAACTATTGGGGAATACACTTCACCTTTTCAAATGTGTGCACAGCAGATTTTTCAGAGTACCATGAAGAGAGAGAGAGGGTAGTACGGTACGTTGTTGGGCTAGTTGGTTCATCTTAGTTAAACATCAAATAGAGTCAAAAAGACGATGAGCAGAAGTGGACATGACAAGTGCTAAAGATATAAAATAGCGTTGGTCCTGTTTACTTCATGTCTGTGTTTTTGTATTCTTGCTTTTCCGGTATTTTATATGGTTAATTAAGAAAGAGAGAGAGGGAATATAGATAAAAGGTAGAGCCATTCGGAATAATAAACAAGTAACAATGGGTAGTAACGCGCGCGAATGGTGAAGAAAGACAAAAAACTTTCAAAATGCAGACGAAAAAAACAAACAGTAGCTGGTAAGGTGCGTTGTTGAGCTAGTTGGTTCATCTTAGTAAAACATATAAAATAGCGCAACAGAAAACAAGGACAAGAAGTAAACAGGACAGGCGCTAACTTTCAACTGTTGAAAGTTAGCGCCTGTCCTGTTTACTTCTTGTCCTTGTTTTCTGTTGCGCTATTTTATATGTTTTACTAAAACAGTAGCTGAAACACCAATCTAAAAAAAATTTTAAAAAGCTTTTTTTATCGATTTTTATTTTTTCTTCAAGAACTACATAAAGCAAACAAAACAAAGAAACATAAAAAAACGACGAAAATCTCGTTGGCGTCCAGTGCGCAGCCCAGTCGGCTGTGAAATACTGCAACGTGTAAACGCGGAAGAAAAGTTCAAAATGGCAAATTTACACACAAAGAAGTTCGTAGAAGTCATGCGGCTTTTCATGAAGGCCATTCGAGCTCCCCCGCACAAAAGAGGAATAACACGCTCCGGTATTAATGCGGAAGGTGCAAGAAAGTAAATCTGGTCTTTCATTTTCTTGCTAGCACGTTTGTTCTCTCACCGCCTCCTACGTCACATTCACATGAAACTTCGACTTTTGCGATGTATGGCTTCATGTATGCAAGCCGAAAAGCATCTTTTAATTTTCTCTCACCCTATTAGCCCCGAGAGCGAACACAAGCGTCGCTGCGGTCGCCGCGCCCTGATTGGGTGAGGTGTACCGTGACGTCGGGGGGAGGACTCCGCTCCGCGATCTCGCACCGGCTCGCTTCCCAGCACCGGTTTCCTGGTTTAGCGTTGTGTGCCGCAAGCTCTTCGAGGAGCTGGACTTCGTTTACCCGGTGTTCAAGACGTTGAGTTATGCCAATATTGACGTGCTTCCGTACATTTTATAAGCCTGCTTGTCCCTTTTACCTTTAAAATTGAGTTACAAATCCCGAAAGCTATCCGCGGAGGCGATTCCGCCGATGAGCCTCCCCGTCCGCCCACACGGCACAAGGCAATCTTGCGAGGGGTCGGTGAAGCGGTGGCGCAAGTGTTCCAGACGCTGGACATATGTTCGTTGCATGTTCATGATTTAGGACGATATTCGATCCCGCTTTCAAGGCATTTAAGTGACATTTATATCATGGGCCTTTAGATGGTCGGCAAATGAGCTCGCGACCGCGACTCTGCGCTGCCACTCTGCATGCGCTGATTCGCAGATGTTTTAAAGGCCCTGCATCTGATGATCTTTGAAGTGCTCGTGGAACAGGGTTGCTTTACATAAATGTAGCTTTTTCGTGAACTAATTATATAGTTTATACACGTAGCCAGGAATATTTCTTAGAAGGTGCACAATTACTGGAAATTAGTTTGCATGGTAGCAGCAAAAACGGCCGAATTGCCCCCAGTTGCCTGTATGATATGTATTGAACTGCCCAAATATACACAGCAATAGTGCCGTAATTTGGAATGTTTATAATTTTTTCTAACATTCTTTATTCCAGCCTTGGGTATTCGGAAAATACACCGCTTAGTCTGAATTGTCATTGCCACTTAAAACAGACACTGCTTCAGGTTCCTAAAAGCTTCCTCAGCCTCCGAACTCCCTGCAGCTGGAATCTCTGACAACAGAGGAAAATAGTAGGAAGAGCAAACATTCGAACGACTGTCCAGTGGTAGATGCAGCACTAGAAGCAGAAAATGTGGAACCTGTGAAGGGCGACAGTCTGCGTGAGAAAAGTTTCCGGTATTTTAGCTTCAGGACAATTTGATTTAAGTAAAATCTCAATTTTAGGGCTTAAGGGACTAATAACGAGCTAGACACTTTCGCTTCCGTTTGTTATACATTACTCGAGGGTTGATATAAACAAGTCCACAGATGCCAATCGTGTAGTCCATGGAAATACTATTCGAATCCAGCAAAGGTCAAATGCGAGCAATGTATATAATAAATGTTTCTTGTTTTTTTTTTTACTTTGCCCCTGCACTTGGCCTGTTTTACTTGTGATTCTCTCCCCATGGCCCAGACTGTATTTAACATGTTGCTCGAGCAGCATGCAGCTTTTCTGCTTCGGCGACCTTGTTTAAAAACAGAGATACAAGAAAATATAGTATACATAACCTGCCAATTCATTCAGACCATCAGCAGCATTTATTGTGCGAGATGTAAATCTATAGTGATGCTCCTGCAATTGTGACCATATCTCTTTATTTTCATACACCAGCTGTGATTCATACGTTGCCTGCCCCGTCAACCATGCTCAAAATGTTGGTTGAAGTTTCGCCTGTGGCTACAGGCCATACCTCAATATAAAAACACATATAAAAATTTACACTTCCTACGAAAGACACGCACGAAAAAGTTACATAGAAACGAGCGCGCCGACAGCTAGCGTCGTCACAGCCTCCACAGGGTGAGCGGGGCGGGTCGGGGAAAAATTCTCTCCTCGCCGTGACGTCACCCCAGTTCGCCGTAAGGGGGCGCCACGCGAATTTCTCGGGGCTAATAGGGAGGGTGTGCGACACCTGAGAGGGGCGCGCCGATCAAAATGATGTGCATGCTAAATGACTCTGCTGGGAGTTGTGGCGCGGAGCCAGTTTCGTCCCACGCAGAGCTCTGGTCGTACGCTTCCTATTATCGCTCCGAAGCCAATGATATTACGGCGTTACTTATCATGAAGGCCGCAGAATGATTCAGGCAGCGCGTGTACGTAATAAGCCTTGCCACTGTCAAAGTAAAACCGACAGGTCTTTGACATTTTTCTCCGCTTTCTGAATGCTCCTTCGACGGTCGTAATGAGTAACGCCGCAGTATGATTGACTGCAGAGTGATAATACAAAGCGTGCGACAAGACAGTGGTGCCGCTGTGCGGCTCACAGGAAAGTCATTGGGCGTGCACATCAGCTGGATCGGCGCGCACCCCTTAAAGGGCCCATGAAACGATTTTTGGGTTGGGATAAATCATTTTAGATTGGGATTTTACTAATAGAACATCGTTCAGTGGGCCAAAAGAAAAAAGGTAAAAAGTCAAAAGCCTGACATTCAGTGCGAAAATTTGAAAACACAGCGGACTATTTCGTTCCTTCTCCCCTTCGTAACCGCTCTGCCTTTTCACGGGGATACATCCGCGGTCCCAAAAGCGTGTCATCGGGTCCAAACTGACGTCACACAAAACCGGACCTCATTTAGTACCTTCACCCCTAAGCTGACATTGTGGTGGAAGCTACGCGCTTGCCGGACCAATCAGCCACCTCCTTTTCATCACCTGACTTCATTCTCTGCAGCCACATTTGCCACGCTTACGCGGCAAAAGTGTGGTTAGCCCAAGGAGCACGTAGCTTCCACAGCACTGTCAGCTTAGGTGTGAACGGGCTAGGGAAAGAAACTTCTGTCTGAGTTTTGAGCGACGGGCTAATCTTCTAGGGGGAGAATGGATGTGTCCGGGGATTACACAAACCAGGTTCCGAGCGGGGGGGCCTCCCTTCTTTTCGTCTTCTTGAACTGTTTGGTGGAATGCGCGATTTATGAGTTGAGGAGGAAAGCGAAACAGGAAAAAGTTGGAAAAGCGTTTCATGACCCCTTTAAGTGTGCGTGCCTCACAATATTCGCGGACGGCTAATTAACACGGCCAAATAGCCTCTCCGTTTTTTATTTTTTTTTTATTTTTTTGCAGCATGTAGTATTTACGATAGTATTGAAGATATACCATATATCTGTTTTAACACATGTGAACCACTTTTCTGTATGCGACTAGACTGATTCAAAGAAGTTTCTGTGAGACCAAATGACGGAAGTACAAAACAAATACGGCGAGGCGGCGCTTGTGCATCGCGACGCCGGGGAACGCTTGGCCGTCTGCTTCAGCGGTAGTGTTGGGCTTTGGCGGTTACCGTGAATCACGCTCACGGAAATCATTGGCGCCGACTGGTTTGCGGGGGAGCGATGGGAAAAAGGGTAAATAACATTCTCCCGCCAACAGCGAACTGGTTCCGAGGTTTATACAAACGGTCAAGGACGCTTACATAGCTTGCTGTCGTTGCTGCTGGGGCAACATCACTGAGCCTCCTACGAAAAAGATGGTTGGCTTCACTACGTGACAGGTTTGTGCTGAACGTCTAGGCGGCTCCACCGCACGACAGCCCCACCTACTACTTGCCATCTCCCTTCCGCTTGCCACTGCTCAAAGCTGACAGGCATTGCCTGACTACACTGGAAGCGCTGTTTTTGTGTTCCTCTTGTTGTACCGGCGCCCATTGTGAATAACACCTTAAGAAACGCGAGGCGTGGCAATTATTATGTTCAGGTGTCTTGCCTCGTGATACGTTATCGGCGTTCTTATCGGCCAATGCTGCAATAATATTGGCTGCACATCCATAATGTGCTACACGGGGTCCGTGACACACTGCCTTCCTTAAGCTCCCAGTGAGTACTCCATTCACACGTATTTTACGTTGCTGTAAGCGGAAAACTCAGTTCAGCGTACCGTACGTGAAGGTGGTTCAAGCTGTGACGATGCAAAGAGCACTATTCGAACCTCCGCACGGAACCATTTTTGCTTATAAACAACAGGCTCATGCAAAACAAAATGACTACTTTAAATTGATTTCGTTAAATCATTAAAACAATAAAAAAAAAACTCTTAAGAGTTTGCAGCGTCTACTTTTCCGCAAAGGAGTTTGGAGAGCTGAACGCTGCATTTTACAAAGTAGCTTGGCCATTGACGTGGCTGGAGTGTGTCGAGATCTAAAAAGAAAAGAAAAGAAAAACGAGTCTGTGCTGGCGATATTGGTTATGGTGAGACGTCATGATAAGTGTCACAGCGTGACATTTTCTTCGATATAAACACAGTTTCAGCCTCAACAATTGCCCAGATTCTCTCCGTTTATTGCATCGATTAGCTCTTTCAATTGCTATGCAGGATAGTGAAGTGTGATGTGTGGAGAACTTTGCAGCGAAGAGTGTGAAATCGGCATGGCACCACTATAGTTTGTAACACACACTCTAAAAAAAAGGTGTATTCTTACACCCTTTGTCCCGTATAATACACCCCAAAACTTCAGTTCGACGTACAGCGCACTGACGTCGATCTAACGGTACTAACGTTCACGACAGGCTTGATACCCGTGTGGTACAACTTATTAAAATAGCTAAGGTACATGTTACTAACTACAAAAAAAAATAATCGGGGTTTTCTTGGCCCTACTGCAAAACTTCAGTGTTTTCTTTCTGTGGTCGTTAATACGTGCTTCAGCTATTTACTAAGTTATAACGCGCCATTATCAAGCACATCGTAAAATATGGGGCCGTCTATTCGACTATTGTGCGCTGTAAGTCGAACTGAAGGTTTGAGGTACATTATATGTCACAAAAAGGTGTAAGGCGATACTCTTCTTTTTTTTTATTGTGCAGGTCAGGTGTTTGAGAAAAACTCCTCCCGCCTCTTACACCTTAGCGGAGCGAACGCTATAGAGAAGGTCGCCTCCTCTCCAGCGTTCTCCCTGTTAAAGTAGAAAGAGGTGGGAGAATCGAGCATCCCCTCAACGCTTAACCTCTAACAGAGTATATAGTGCGTGCGACCACAAAAACGTGAAGTATCTAGCGTAAGAACTACAGACGACTTTTCAATCTAAACTGGGATAAATCGCGAGGACCTTGAAATAAAGCTTTAATGGAGAACACCTCTTGTTTGAAGTGATCTATTTTTCTTAATGCTGGCTTTGTTGTTCTTATGCTTTTTGGTTTTTATCTACCTTTTTGATGACCAAATCTTTTTTTAATATTTGAATGCATTTTACGCAATTTCTTGCAATCTAATGCTATTAAATATTGTGCTTTCTTTCAATGTTTTTTTTTTTTGTTTTTTTGTGCTGTTGCAACTGCTGCTTTGGTTAAGCTGGGACTTTAAATTTGTTCGTAATGGTCATGTTTTGCAACGTTAAGTATTGCGCTTATTCTTTAAAATATTGTTTTCTTGTTACCGGTTGTACACCAACAAGTGGCTAAGGGCGGCATCTACGCATTTTGCTTCAGGCCCACATGCGATAGCATACAGCAAACAAAAACAACAGCAAAAAAAAAAATAAAATGCATCAGAGAACAGTCGCAAAAATGTGTCGCTTATTGCTACGACAAGTGGTCAAACTTCTTTATTCAAACTCTATAGTTCAATCGTTTTTAACGATTACCATATATTTTAACTAAATGAACCCGCTCAGTTTCTGTTTTCTTTTTTGTAGTAGATGTTCTTTTTTTTACGTATTTATAGTCTTTGTCACAATTTTTTTACTGAAAGCTTTAAAAAAAGTATCGATCAAACGTTAGACACCGAGAATCCCTAGATCGGAAACTATTTTATTTTATTTCAAGAGCGGTTATGAGGTATCGACGAAACGTCCGATTATTTCCCGCGGTGCGAAAACCACAGTTCCATCCTTTTTTACGGTGACCAGTAAATATGTACTGTTCGCCATATCTATATATTAGAACCTCGCGATATTAAACTTCTATCCGTTCAGGATGAACCAGTTGCGTGCGGTATTCAATCAAACAACTATATTTAATTTTAATTTATGGGCACGTATATGTACACGAAGCTTGACACGCGCTTAAATTAAAACTTTTTCAATGGGAGACGCGACTGAAATACAAGGCTTCCATTAGACATCACATCTCCTGACGTTGAAAGATTTGCTACCCAGCACGGGAGAACGTTGTTCGTTTGCACAAACACGTGCGCTGGCGAAGCCGACGCGCGTTTAAATGAAGTCCTCAGTGGTATCGTGACGGCCGCCAGAAATAATGGCATTGGGATTTAATCGTTATTTTGAAAGAAGTACTATCTTTTTCTGTTCGAATAGCTGTACATTTCTGAAGTACGTAACCCATTGACAGTTGCACAAAAATCATTATCGCTGGAATATTAGTTTTTTCAAGGATCGAAAACGTGGAGAGCTTTGTTGTTGTTGTTGTTGTTGGTTTTGCGACTGATGTCGCCTAGTGTATGATACTTGTCTAACTCGTATTGCCGAGCCCAAACCCCTAAGAGCTCATTAAACGTGATCTGTACCTTTCCTGAAAAAAAATTATTTATAAATTGAATTTTATGGCACTTCTTACACTTTTAAAAAAGCTAGTAATTGCAGCAGTTACTACCTTTTTTTGACAGTTACTACTTTTCAC
This sequence comes from Ixodes scapularis, assembly GCF_016920785.2. Classification (NCBI taxonomy): domain Eukaryota; kingdom Metazoa; phylum Arthropoda; class Arachnida; order Ixodida; family Ixodidae; genus Ixodes; species Ixodes scapularis. The sequence goes on from NW_024609835.1 coordinate 169,659,726, forward strand.
TGACTTTTTACTACCATAAGCGCGCAATAGGTAGTAAAAAGTTAGTTAATGCAGCAGTTGCTACACTTTTTGTGATATATCTGCTTATGCTATAGCAGATGGCGGGACATGTTGGGAAGCGCGCGGTCCTCTTTGGGATATATCTTCTTATGCTATAGCATATGGCGGGACATGTTGGGAAGCGCGCGGTCCTCACGTGGTGAGAGCGCGCGGTTTGAAAGAGCACGGGTCTCGGTCAGTCGGGAGCCATGATTAAGACGAACGAGTCGAGCGACTAACGGCTGCAACTGGGGTCTTACTCGCGATACGCCAGACTTTTGGCGACGAGGTCGGAGAACGGACACCACAAGGGCGAGTGAACGATGGCTACCCAGGTAGCACGCTAGAGGAATGCCCAACTTGGGCAAAGGTCTGGCAAACATAGGGGCCCAACTTTGGCGCAGTTTGGTTTTTGCACCATGGCATTCATCAGTGCCAAAGTACGGTGCCTAACTATAGCCTTAGTTGGGCGATCCTATGGCATGCCAAAGTTTGACTCTTCTCCGGTACGCCAGAGGAGTGCCAAAGTTGGAGCCATACTTGAGCCATAACTGCCATAGTAAATCCTAATCTGGGAATTCGGGGCGTGCCAAGGTTTGGCATTTCTCTGGTCTGCCAGAGGAGCGCCAAAGTTGGTGCCATACTTCAGCCATAACTGCCAGAGCAACGCCTAATTTCGGTATTTGGGACGTGCCAAGATTTGGCGTTTCTCTGGTCCGCCAGAGGAGCGCCAAAGTTGGTGCCATACTTCAGCCATAACTGCCAGAGCAACGCCTAATTTCGGTATTTGGGACGTGCCAAAGTTTGGCTTTTCTCGGGTCCGCCACAGGATTGCCGAAGTAGTGCAATACTAGAGCTATAACTGCCAGAGCGATGCCCAATTTGGGTATTTTGGACATGCCAAAGTGTGGCGTTGCTCTGGTCCGCCAGAGGAGCGCTAAAGTTGGTGCCAGATTTGAGCCATAACTGCCATAGTAAAACCTAAACTGGGAATTTGGGGCATGCCAAGGTTTGGCGTTTCTCTGGTCCGCCAGAGGAGCGCCAAAGTTGGTGCCATACTTCAGCCATAGCTGCCAGAGCAACGCCTCATTTCGGTATTTGGGACGTGCTAAGGTTTGGCGTTTCTCTGGTCCGCTAGAGGAGCGCCAAAGTTGATGCAATAATTCAGCCATAACTGCCAGAGCAACGCCTAATTTGGGTATTTCGGACACGCCAAAATTTGGCGTTTCTCTGATACGCCACAGGAGTGCCGAAGTGTGCCATACTTGAGCCATAACTACCAAACCAACGCCTAATTTCGGTATTCCAGCCTCGCCGAGTTTGGCTTTTCTCTGGTCCGCCACAGTTGTGCCAAAGTAAGTGCCAGACTTGAGCCATAACTGCCGCAGTAAATCTTAATTTGTCGATTCGGGGCATGCCGAAGTTTGGTTCTTTCCTGGCTACCCACTGAAGTGCCAAGTAAGTGCCAAAAGTGGTAAAGAAAGCCGAGAGGCCAGCCCAAGTTTCGAATATCTCTGGTGTGTCACAGAAGTGCTCTTTTACGCGTCCCAGAAGAGAAATAAAATAAATAAGCGTTGGAAGCACGATAGTAAGATGTCATCACCTCCGTTCCCAAGCCGCACGGCAATACTTTGCAGTATCGTGCCAGTGCCGGCCGAAAGTCGGTTCCAATATCGCTCAACTGTCCAGTTTTGCACCACCGTTTGATAGCCGGCAGGTATTGCCGTACAGCTGTTTCGCCCCGGCCTAGCGTTCACGTAATATTGTGCGAAAACTCTACGATGCGTCTGCTTCGTATTGGCCGAACGTCGTGCAAGTATGTGTACGTTGCATGTCATTTGTTGCATATCCAATCACTTATACAGACAAACAAATTTTTGCGATCGCTCCCAGAAGTTTATTAAACAACTATCATTACACACAGTGTATTCTCAACATATTTACAAGGTCACACTTCTTTGTAAAACGAAAAGCAAATTATAAAATACAATTAACACTGTCCTCATGCCAAGCAAAACTCATCACACGTAAAACCGCGGAGAATGAAAGGAAAGCAGGACGACTATCAGAATCATGCTTGCAGTGCACTTACTAATAAAAGAGCGATATCATGTAATCCTTGATAGATGCATAATCCAACTCAGGCACCCCACAAACACATTCGAGGAAGAAGGTTGCGCACATTCAACTGACGTCTCGTCGTCGGCGAAGAGCAGTTTTTGTCGAAGCGTGTCCAACAAACACATCACAAGTATTCCACGAACTCCGGTGCAAAAAATGACTGTTACCGAAAAATTGGCATGGACGTATTCCGACCGTTTACGACGAAAAAACACGGCCGCGTCTGCAACGCACGAAAGCAACAGAACACTGAAGAGCCCAGTTCGAAAACCGGACCTACGTGGCCTGCTTATTTCTATAACTAGGCAAACGGCGAAAACGACAGCCCCGGAGATCCCATCAGCGTGACAGAGAAAGTCACGTGACAAATTTTCGTCCAAACGTTTTTGTCCTACGCGTCCTATGTAGAGAGGTCACGCTGAGCCACGCGTTTCGCTTCATCCTTTTGATTTGCTTAAAGCGGCTGTCGAGCTCGCTGACAGCCACACGAAGACGCAAAACCAGGTGGGGAGGATTTGCAAAAGGCGAGGTCGAAGGGGCATCAACAACGCATAAAAGGAAAGGCCGCTTCTGCCGGTGACCTTGTCGCCTTGCCTAGCCTGTCAGCGTTCGGCTTCAAGTCCGAACTCGTCGACCCGCATGGACGTCAGGACACCAATTTGACATTGACAAGGCATCGACCTTGGAGGGGGATAAAAGGTGGGAACCGAGGAAGCTGCTGGAATCTTGGTTCATCCAGAACGACAAACGCGGAAGTGATTCATCGCTGGTAAACAAGAACCGTGGCCCCCTGCCGGACGCGTACACAAACTTTATGCCTAAATAGCCGAACTTTTTTGTGCGACTCTCACTCGCTCTGTGCTCTACTGAAGATGCCTCCCGCATTGGAGGCGCAACGTTTAATTAAATTGTTATTTTTGTTATGTCAAGCCGTTTTTGTTATTACATAAATTAGGAGCGCAACCGGGACATTTTCTCCCGTGAATGACGATCGGGTGCTTGGACTCCGAAGCAGCTCTTTCGGCGTTCATTTGATGTTCTCGGAGTCGGTCGTTGAGGCATCGCCCCGTTTGCCCGATGTACCTGGTCCCGCAGGACAAGGGGATCGCGTACACTTCCTTCGCTTCCTCTCCTTCCGCCAAGATTTCTCTTTCCGGTACTCCCACGGAGCGGGCGGGTTTCGAGGTTGCAGCCGAAAATAAAGTTCGCTCTTTCCACTTTTTTTTGCGTTTCCTCCTCTCCTGCCCTCCTTTCCTCCCTTCACCGCCCTCCCCCGAGGGGCCAACGCGGAGAATGGATTAGGAGACGCATCCGTTAATCCGGCATAACCGGCCGTAGAGGGGGCGTGCTGCTTGACTAAAGATTATATCGCTGCACACAAAAAAAAAAAAAGAGAAAAAACGTCGCGGGCAGCGATTTAATGCGCTTTGCCGGATCCGTAACGCTTCGCCCGCCTTGAACAAGCTGATATGCATTGGACTAACATTTTTCGAAGCGCGGCAGGTTTAGTGTAGGTCCTATCATAATGGTCCTGCAAGACTTCCCTGTCCGCCACAAGCTAGCCAATAATTCGGGCGGCGGAGAAAAGCTCACCGGAGAAAAGCTCACCGGAGAAAAGCTCACCGGAGATAAGCTCACCGGAGAAAAGCTCGCAGCAAAACTGGCAGATGCGGAGAAAAGCTCACCGATATTTTTTTTTTAGCTTAGCTTGATTCTGCGTAGAACGTGGCAATTTAACACAATTCGCATTCGTCACTTCATTAAAAATATGTCCTCGTTTTTGTAATATTCTTGAGGTTCATTGGGGGCATATTTACTAATTCCTCAGAAATTAGTAATCACCCATTCTGTAAATTAATGAAGCCGCAAGTATAAAATCAGAACATCGTACACCGGTAAAAAAGGCAACAATTTATTGACAGCTGAGGGTGCGCCGTCGGTAGCTCTGTCAGATAAAGAGGTTTGTTTTTTGCGAGCTAATATGAATGGCGGTGTGTGAATTGCTTGAGGTCCGTGTAGTGCCTAATAGATAAGTAGATGTTTGTTAATGTAATCAGTGTCGGCTACGCTGTTTTCTTTCTGTTAATTTTACTAACAAAACTTTAGTTGCGAGAACAGCTTCGTCGTGTCGTGTTTGTTGTCTTCATTCCGTCGTCGTCGTTTGAGCGGTTTTCATCATGTATAACGTTTACCAACTCGCCCAATTCGCTACCTACCTTACAAATGACTAGTTCTTACATACCTCACGAATAACAACGGAGACAGTGTGCACCTCTGAAGGTCATGGCTGGCGCACCGTAGAAGGACACTATCACACAAAAGGAACGTGTGGAAACACCAGCACGAACAGTTAGAAAGCGTACATGTCCGTGGAAGAAAGAAGCCTCGATATCCTATTGACTGTTTTATTCTGTTTTTAAAGGTTAACAAAAGCTTCAAGGAGAATTTCAGGCACCGCTTTCTTGCTCATGCACTTTTGAATTTTCGGCATTTACACCTTTGATTTTTAGGTTTTAGGCAGTCATCATTACCTTTTTTTAACTTTTTCCTGTTCTTCAAGTTCATAAAGATTTTAGTTAGGTTTTCGTTTCCTAGAGAGTAAGCCACAAAAAACACTGGCCCGCAATCATTAATTAAGCAATATACCTATTAAGCTTAACAAATATTACAAAAGAGGACATTTTATTTTTTACAAAGCTGACGAATTTTAATGATAATAAATTGATATATGTTACGCACGATCCAACAGCCTCCATATAAAAAGAAGAAAACATATCGGTGAGCTTTTCTGCGCACACGCTCAATGGCCGGTGAGCTTTTCTCCGCATCCGCCGGTTTTGCGGTGAGCTTTTCTCCGGTGAGCTTATCTCTGGTGAGCTTTTCTCCGGTGAGCTTTTCTCCGGTGAGCTTTTCTCCGGGATTCAATAATTCACGGACATAACGACGGCAGCGTATTCAAACAGTGTAAAATAAAATGTATATAATATTTATAAGAACACCATCGTCTTCACTGCTTGGCTTTCAAATTTTTAGCGCCGCAAATAATCGTAATCAAAATATTTTTATAATTGAAGACCCCTCGTCGTGCATCGAACCCAAAATTACGCTTACGTGAAACATGATTCGGCGCGGGAGCAACTCGAGTCACCGTAATTTTTTTTTTTTTTTAACGTGGATTTTGTTTTTTGATCTAACTGAGGTACCACTGGCAGAACACGAATCGCATACTTGGAAGGATCTGAAAACTCATATAGCTGGTTGAGTGAATGCAATACTATCGCATTCGTTGAAGCTCGATTTGTTGATTCGAACTTCATCAAATCACACGCACCCATTCTCCCTATTTCTGTTTACCCAGTCATAGTCGTTCCCTCACGATGCAATACGAGTACAAGTAACGGCAGTTTATGCAATGTTGACGATACACAGCCGTGATCGCACGGTTTTTAGAAGCACTATAGAACGAGCACAAGCGTCTAATTTCGGTACTCTGATTGATTTCTGTCTTCCTGCCGTGACACCACACGACAAAAGCGATTTCGTTCCGTCTGTGAAACTAGGAACAAAGAAATCAAGATATAATCCCGTAATAAAACAACGCGAAATGGATCTCTGCAGCCAATACCCAACCGTTCGCGAGGTGACTGGGCAAAAGCATATATTACCTCCGTGCCTTTACCCTCTGCGCACCGCCAGAGAGAGTCATACAAACTCCTTTGCGCTATTATCAACACGATTGCGTTTGCAAGCCGGTAGTTTGACTCGGCTGGGATTCGTCCCTTCTGACTTTCATAACTCTCTATGAAACCAGAAAGGTAGATACTTTTCTCCATTGGGTTGGTTTGCCCGGGGCCTCCAGTTATTTACGGCCAAAATCACACTAGAGGCGCTTCAGCAATGTTCACTCTGGTCGACACACGTGCTCCTTAAAAATGCCTGTCGTCAACCCTTTCCCAAAAGATACTTGAAGAGCCAATCTTAGAGACCGACGGATAACGAGGCCTTAGACCTCAAAGAAATTGTAACACAAATTTGGCGTCGTCATTCCCAAACTGGTTGCCGGACGAAATCCAGGGTTGGTAATAGTAACATAAGATACGTACGGCAGAGTTCCCTGCCATAAATAAAACGATTTGGCTAACGCCAATGTAACGCGAAATAGGTGCATAGAGTTTTGCGATAGGAAGCATAAACCGAAAAAAAGGAAAAAGAAAGAAAGAAAGAAAGACTGAAGAAAAGGAGAAATTAGAAAAAAAACCTCTGGTGACTTGGCCAAAAAAAAATTCTGTTCATGTGATTTTTCTTGTCACGTAACCAAACAAAAAAAAAAAAAAACGAAAAAAAAAATAACACGAGAAAAAAAATCATCCCCTGCCCGGTTTCGAAGCTAGGCCCTCTTGATCGTGAAACTAGCGCGCTATCCGTTGCGCCAACATAACTTTTTTTTTCTTTCTTTATTGCAAGTTGCGCCAACATAACTCTGCCTGTAATGCTCACGCATTCCCACATCATAGGCGAAAGCTTAGGTGCCTTCGCCGTTTTTCATGCATGTGTTATTTTTATTTGTGACAAGAGTTCACGTCCAGAATGCTTTTAGAGTTTTCGACCAAAACGAGTTTTCTTCTTCCGAATCACCTTCTAGAACCAGTAGACCGCACTGGGTCGTCCGGCTAATCAAGCAGCTATTTTCAAATTCTCTGGCGTGCCCGTCCTCGGATCGGAGGTCGCCGTTTGACAAGCTTAACTTTCTTCCACCTTTTAGCCGGAACCCCACGACAGCTTTGTTCAGTCCCCACTCCCTCTCGAGAGGATGGCTCGCCCCGAGGCTAATGCCATTCTCTAAATCTCTTTTCATCCAACGCTTGACCTTTCCCTCCCCGTCCCCCGGCTTCGGGAGAGAAGGTTCTACTCTGCAGAACGTCCCGTTTGTACAGCGGCCTTTAAAGTTCAAAGATTGTCCTGTCTTTATCGTCCCTTTTGTGTCTCCACTTTTTAATGTTTAAAAAGTATCAACACGCTAAATAGTACAATTTCCGGGATTTCATTTTCATCCCCCAAGTGTGATGCGGGAACCGCGCCATAGAGCCACGGTCGTTTCCGCACTTTGTTATCGCTAGGATTTGACAGTGCTCAATCACGATGCAAGACACGCACAGAGCCACGCTCGCTTTTGCAATGCGCCGCCTAAAGGGGTGTCCAAACAGGACACGACTCCGACAAATCGTGAAAATTGAAGCGGGCTTGAAGCGGGCGCGTCCGCTTCAATTTTCACGATTTGTAGGAGTCGTGCGTTTTGTAGTGTCCTGTTTGGACACCCCTCAATAATGATATATCTTGTTGAGACGTGCGCACATCCGTCTTGCGCAGTGTTAGCTCAACGGCAGCACTTTCTGTAAAGGCGGATTCACACCGGGGATAGCAGTCGCGCAATCCAACTAAATCGCATCGCAAAAAAAAAAAAAAAAAAGAAAAAAAGTAATTAGTTGGTCAATTTGGCGTGCGCGATGAGCGAGTCCAATGCCTTCGTTGGCGAGTCGCGTCTCAAAAACTCTCGCTCCGAACGCCGTTGGTTGGCTCGGCCTCTCCGCGACTAGAGTGCATCGCAAAACGTCGGGTCAGCAAGCGACTGCTCAAGACCCGTCACTTTTTGCCCGCGATGGTCGCTTTTGCGATGAAAGTTATGGCGCGACTAGATCGCGTCGCCGGTGTGAACGCGCCATAATGTCGAACCAGTCTCACGGCGCGTCCCGATATTGGCTTGTGTACCTACGCGCGAGTAAAACATCTGGCACAATTTGCGTTTGCAAAGCCTGCTCCAGCCGCGTCAAAACATTCAGCCAACCTTTGGACTGCAGAAATCAAGAGACAACCAAAATAAGATAAAGTTGCCAGCCGAATAAAACTTGATTTCTATTTAATTAAGATGAAGACCACCCGCGTACATCAAACACCACATCAGCCGAACTCCAAGGCAGTAAGCCTAGTTCTGGCACTTGTTTGGCACCTTTGGCCCGTCGCTGCCAGATCACAGCCAAACTATCGGGAAGCGAAGCCTAACTTGGGCACTCGCTTGGCGACTTGGGCCCAAAGATGCCAGATCTCAACCGAACTACAAGGTAGTAAGCCTAACTCTGGCACATCTGTGGCGATTTTGGCCCGAATGTGCTAGGTGACAGCCGAACTGTCAAAAAGTGAAGCCTAACTTTGGCATTAGTTTGGCGATTTTGGCCCGAAAATGCCAAAGCTCTGCCGAACTACAAGGTAGTAAGCCTAACTCTGGCACATCTGTGGCGATTTTGGCCCGAATGAGCCTGGTGACAGCCGAACTGTCAAAAAGTGAAGCCTAACTTTGGCATTAGTTTGGCGATTTTGGTCCAAAAATGCCAAAGCTCTGCCGAACTACAAGGTAGTAAGCCTAACTCTGGCACATCTGTGGCGATTTTGGCCCGAATGTGCCAGGTGATAGCCGAACTATCAAAAAGTGAAGCCTAACTTTGGCATCAGTTTGGCGATTTTGGCCCAAAAATGCCAAAGATCTGCCGAACTAACGGGCAGTAAGCCTAAATCTGGCATTTGTTAGGCGATTTAGGCCCGAAGATGCCAGATAATAACCGAACTACCCGGCAGCGAAGCCTAAGTTTGGCACTTGTTTGGCGAATTAGGGCCAAGATTATACCCAGACTGTTGCCAAGGGAGGTCAGGTTTGGCACTACTTTGGCTTCTTCGGGCTTTTTAATGCCCTAAACTGCCAGACGCAAGCCAAGTTTTGGCCCAGAACTCGGTGCTGCCTGGGTACCCAGGCCAAGCTTGAAGAATTTGATGAAACAGCGTGGCCGTCCAGGGCAGAGCGACTTGGATTCTACTGCGAAGCAAACGGAGTGCTGGAGCCTACAAAGAAGAGGGCTTTACTGCTGACCCTTTGCGGAGCGAAAACCTATGAAGTTGTACGAGCCCTCGTGGCACCAAAGACTCCTGGTGAGGTCAGTTTCGACGAGTTCATGGCGACATTGAAGAAACACCACGACCCGCGGCCGTCGGAGCGTTTCAGCAGGGCGAGATTTCAGCGGAGGGACCAGCAGGCGGGGGTGTCGATATCGAGCTATGTCGCAGCTTTAAAGAAGCTTGCTGCCGACTGCAATTTCGGAACTCTGACGGCAACCCCAGCGGCGGTCACAGCTAGCACCAGCACCGCAGGTTCCGCAGGCGAAGCACGATCTCCTGTTGAACCCAACATTACTGCCCCTCGAAATAATGTTGAGAGATCATTTTGTGTGCGGCCTGCGCGATGAACATTTACAACAGCGACTGTTTGCAGAAGTAAACCTGACTTTTCAGGAGGCGTATGACATGGCGCTGCGGACAGAGAGCGCCCCACATCAAAAGGATTTGAAAGCAGAGAAGTTCGATATTCACGAAGTCCGGAAAGATAAGATAACACTTCAAAAAAGAGGCATTAAGGAAAGGAGAATATCCGAATCGACCAGATGTTACAGGTGCTAGGAGCAGCATTCTGCTGCTTCCTGCAGATTCCGCAACGCGCGATGTAACTTCTGCCACAAAACGGGCTACATCGAAAACGCTTGCTTCGCGAGGACATGACTCAAGAAATACCCGCACTCCACACATATTATCGAAAAAGAAGATCATGCACCTGAGAATGATTTCCTTGGAACTTCGGCTTATCTATACGAGCTTAATGATGTGGGAGCATCAAGTACATCACCCAAGTTCATGATCAACCTCAAGATTGAAAATCGAGTCATGGATTTTAAGGCGGACCCGGGAGCTGCCGGCACCATCATCATCGAGGAAGCATATCGTCAGATGTGGCCAAAACATCCTCCGAGGCTAGACCAAGAAGATGTGACCCTACACAGCTAGTCAGGCGAAGGAGTGGAAGTGCTCGGCACAGCCAATGTCCAGGTACAACACAAGTCCAAGGACTACGTACTACATCTGCTAGTGACGCGAGGAAAGGGCTGCAACCTTCTAGGAAGGAACTGGTTCAATGCACTAAGAATCCGACTGAGCGGAATACACCACGTGGACGCCAACTACAACGTTGCAAAGGTTCTCAGCACACACGACAAAGTCTTCGACTGCAAGGTCGCCGGACACAATGGCCCACCTGTGCACCTGGAGTTGAAAGAAGATGCCAAGCCACATTTTCTCAAGGCACGACCGGTACCGTTCGCGATGCGGACAGCAGTGAAGGCCGAAATTCAGATGCTCAGCTCCAAAATAATGGCATCATCAAACTAACTTAACACTCGGAGTGGGCCACGCCAGTCGCAGTTGTACGCAAGAAAGATGGCACTATCAGATTAAGTGGCGAGTACCGTAGCACCGTCAATAAAGAAGCAAGGACAACGGTGTACCCAATGCCTACGATTTCAGAGATACTAGCGAATCTCCAGGGCGGATCAGTGTTTTCAACTCAGGATCTCACTCAGGCCTGTCAACAACTGAGCCGGACTGCTGAGACTGCAAAGGTGTTGACCATCAACACAACAAAGTGACTTTTTAGGGCCAAGAGGATGCCTTTTGGTATTTCAGGAGCTCCGGCGATTTTTCAACGATTTATGGAGGCAGGGCTAGCAGGAATTGCTGAAACCGGAATATACTTCGACGACGTAATTATCAGCTGATCAACACCATCGCAACATTTGGAAAGGCTCATTACGGTACTATCGCGACTTTCCCAAGGAGGCTTTCGTCTCAAAAGGGAAAAGTGTCGTTTCGCAGTTGATCTAGTGCGGTACCTCGGATACCTCATAGATGCGGCAGGCATTCATGCTACCGACGACAAGCTCAAAGCCATCAAGGACATGCCTGAGCCAACGAATCGCACAACGTTGCAGTCATTTCTCGGCCTGTTGGCATTCTATGACCGATTTATAGGAAATCGGGCTGCCATTGCAAAGGAGCTCTACGCTCGTCTTGAAAAAGACGCTCCCAGGAAATGGTACAAAAGGCACCGAGAAGTTTTTTAATAATTGAAACAAGCCATTACCCAGGAAACCGTGTTAACACATTATGACGAGAAGAAAGGCAAGGTGGAATCATGCGACGCGTCACCGTATGGCGTTAGAGCGGTTTTAGCGCAGCTAGATAAAGACGGAAACGAAGCTCCCATCATGTTTACCTCGAGAACCTTGGGAGACGCGGAAGAGAACTAGTCGCAATTGGATCAAGAAGGACTGGCGATTGTATTTGCCATGCAACAAAATTTCCACTGATATCATGCCGTACGTCACGTCACAGTAACAACCGACCTTTGCTGGGGATTATGGGTCCGAAAGCTCCAGTGCCAGCGGTTCCGCCACCGCGCATGACACGATGGTGCGTGAAACTAGCTGCATACGACTACGAACTCGTCTACAGAGCAGGATCACACAACCAAAACGCAGACGCGTTGAGCAGACTACCATTAAGAGAAAGTGAAGATGAACCGCGACCACCAGTGGACGTGCTTATACTGGAAGCGTTGACTAAGTGTCCCATGACAGTCAAAGACCTAGCAGACCGGACTGCTGTGAACCCACGCTTTCTGAAGTTCTACAAGCAGTCAAAAGTAGAGGGGTCAAGAGGCTAGCTGGCGAGCGTTTCACAGCCTACAAGATGAAGTCCACGGAACTATCGATACTCCGAGGTTGCCGGATCTGGGGATCACGCATCGTAATTTCCACTTCTATGAGACCAGAGGCGTTTGCCTTGGTACATGCAGGACACAGGGCAGTGGTCGCCATGAAGACTTGCGCCCAAAGTTACCTCTTGTGGCCGGGGATCGACAAGGAGATTGAGTCCTGTGTGGACCAGTGCGATACGTGTCAGCGACACCAGATGGCAATACCCAAAGGGAGCAGCCCAACCTGGGAAAGACCGTCAACTCCGTGGGACACCCTTCATGTAGACTTTGCGGGACCGGTGAACGGAAAAGTGTTCCTGGTCATTGTGGATGCGTTCACTAAATGGCTTGAAGTGCGTGCTATTTTGAGTATGACCTCAGCATTCGTTATCTGCGAGTTACGCAACGTTTTTGCGACCTTTTGTTTACCATGAAAAGTGGTATCGGATAATGGGTCGGCTTTTGTTTCCAAAGAAGTAAAAACATTTTACCACATAAATGAAATTTTGATGGTCACAAGTCCGCCGTACCACTCCGCAATGGACAGTCAAACGGAACGGATGGAGCAGCAGCTGAAGCAGGCGCTCGCTAAAAGAGAAAGAGGGGAATTTAAGTGCTTTCAACCACGGTTCCTCTACAAGCTACATACCACAGTGCATACGGCGATTGGCAAGACACCAGCGTGGATGATGTTAAGACGAGAGTTGCCATCTTCACTTGACACTGATACGCGTACCCAAGGGCGAGTTACCAGCGACAACCGAAAATCCACGTCAGTTTATGGTAGGACAATCCGTATGTGTTCTGAAGTTCCCAAGTGGACAAACTTGGATGTCGGGGGTCATCACAAAGCGCCTGGGTTCGCAGTCATGAATGATCCAGACAGAAGACGGAGAAGTTCGATGGCACATGGACCACATACGACCAAGGCTGCACGTCGGTGAAGTAATACACCATCAGCAGCCTGGGGCTTGGGCGTTCAGGCCGAAGAGGTACCAGCTGAAGCGACAAGTGCAGAAGGTCACGAAGTGTCCGAACTTATGGCTATGCCCATCCGGGCGGGAATGTGGGAGCGAAAACCGCCCACAAGATACGGGATCACAGCTAAGTGAGGGAAAGATGTGATGTATCTGCTTAAGCTATAGCATATGGCGGGACATGTTGGGAAGCGCGCGGTCCTCACGTGACTTCGTTCTAATATAGCGCGTGGTTAGCGCTTTAGCAGCGCCTTGTTAGCGCTCCAGTAGCGCCTTGTTAGCGCTCCAGTAGCGCCTTGTTAGCGCTCCAGTTGCGCTTTTTTAGCGCTTCAGTTGCGCCGTGTTAGCGCGTCATAAGCGCTTCTTGTATCGCGGTGCTGCGGATTAGCAGGTGCACTGCGGTTTCGGTTCCTGTGGTTGGGTGTGCATCAGCAGCACCATGGCGGACATGTGGGATGCTGAAATAGAAATGCGACAAATGCTCTTAGATACTCGATTAGTGCATATCTGTGTGGACGGCTTACCTCCCAGAAGAGCCTTCTGGGTGCGCGAAATCTTTCGCCACCGAAATACCAACGGGTACCCGGCGAACCTTGTTCCTATAGGCTGAGGGACCGAGACAGAGCTCTTTCGAAGGTGATTGTTTTTACCTGCGTGTCCTTAAAACCAGCGTCACAGATATCGAATGGAAAGCTGAGGTTATACCCAATCAATTAGTCGCTCAGAGTCCATGACTCTGGGTCGCCTGCCCGACCCTATGCTTAGAGAGCGGCTCTTTTACTTCATAGTTTTGTTTAACCCGAGACTGGGGTATTTCGAAAAAGGGGACGAGAAGAAAAAAGGCCACAAGGAGGCGACGTCTCAAACACAGCTCAGAGCTGTGTTTGAGACGTCGCCTCCTTGTGGCCTTTTTTCTTCTCGTCCCCTTTTCCGAAATACCCCAGTCTCGGGTTAAACAAAACTATGGTTAACTTCCACCAGCTCGCCTGCACCCTTACAATCTTTTACTTCCTCTGCTTTCAATGCCAAAGGAAAAACAACAACCAAGGAATCGCCGTGCACGCGCTATTCCGCAGCAGCAAGCACGGCACGGGGCGTGAGAGCGCTAACGGAGCGCTTCTGTAGCGCTAACAAAGCGCTAACAAAGCGCTTCTGAAGCGCTAACAGAGCGCTACATCACGCGCCAGGAAGCGCCACATGAGCGCTCCTTGGAGCGCTCACGTAGCGCTAACTTAGCGCTCCGCTGTATGTGTGAACCGGCCTTAAGAGATACACTCCCTGGAATCTTCAGCAACAATATTGAAGAACAATATTGGTGCGAACGCAGCACCATATTTGTAAAATCGTTTACAGACGAGGTGGCCACTGGCCAACCAACGTTTTTCAAATGATTAGTATAAAAGACGCATCGGTAGCCATTGCGGGCAGCGATTGGGTTCGCGTGTTGTTGAGCAGCGTGGAAAAATATCTATGCCTGCGTATTAATGTTTAGCCAATTTTGATTTGAGCGTTGCCTAGCGCCATCTGGGTCTTGTGAGAGCTAGGGCCAGTTACTAGCAAAAGGTAGTAAAATAGACTGGGTTGGTTAGTAAGCGTTACTATGTTCTTGACCTGAAAACCGTTACTAGCTTGACCGTTACTACCTGCGGTTACTATGTACCTCGCAACATATGTGACGAGCGGTTACTAGCTGTTACCTAGTAAATACTACTAATTTTTTGTAATGTGCTGCTAACATTGTGCCGGTCTAGATAGCCGATAGTCGTGAGACCATAAAAATGGGGTCGCCTAATTTTTTAAGTTTGTAACTTATTATCGGGGTGTTGTAAACAAAAATGCTCAAATAATACAGCGAAAACCTTGCACAAAGAGATACATTATAAATGTGGTAGTAGTAATCACGGCGTTCAGCAGGCTAAATCGCACCATATACTCTTTTAGCTGAGGTAAAGGCTACTAGGTGAAGGAAAAAAGCATTAGAAATTACACAGGTGGCAAAACTGCCGTTCCATAACAGAAACGAAAAGCTTGTAAAGCTAAACGAAGTGTTGTGCGGGGTCCCAGGCCAAAATGCAATGTATTCTGGATATGCTGCACAGCCATTTGTTGTCCTTTATTAGGCCAAATTCGTTGCATCAACGCGCTTAGGGGACTTCAAAGAAAAGATAAATGCAGGTTTTCAGGCTCGTTGCCGGGTGATGCAAATGAAATGGCGCCGAGCCGTGTTTTAGAGTGCAGCTCTTAGGCGCCCGTTTCCGGCTTGAGCGGCGTCGGCGTCGCCGTTGGCGTAACCGCGCATTGCATATTATAGAAAATTGTTTATACTGACGTCACACGTAACGTCACCGCCCATTGCATTATGGGTAAATTTTCCCGCTAAATTTAGCGGAAATATTTCGTCATTAAATTTACCGGAAATAAGGACCCACTAAATTTAGCGGAAAAAATTTCCCGCTATATTTAACGGAAACATTTTCCACTTAATTTATCGAAAAAAAATTCCCTCGCTGAATTTAGCAGAAATAATTCCTTGCTAAGTTTAGCGGTAAAATATTCCCTCTAAATTTAGAGCAAATTTTCTCAGCTAAATTTAGCGGAAAAATTTCTCACTAAATTTAGCGGCGAAAATTCCCTGCTATATTTAGCAAAAACATTTCTATCTTAAATTTAACACAAAAATTCCCTGCCAAACTTAGCAGAAACTTTTCCGCGAAACTTAGCGGAAAAATTCCCAGCTAAATAGTGGAAATAATTCCCCACTAAATATACATTTACCGCAAAAAATGTCCCGCTAACTTTAGCGGAAAAATGTCCCTCTAAATTTACCGGAAAAAATGGCCCGTTAACTTTAGCTTAAATATTTTCCCGCTAAATTCGGCAGAAAAAGTTTCCCGCTAAATTCATCAGGAAAAGTTCGCCGGTAGAATTAGCGGAAAACGTTCCCTGCTAAGTTTAACGAAAAAAGTTCCACGGTATATTCAGCGGAAAAATTCCACGCTAAATTTGTCGAAAAAATATCCCGCTAAATTTAGAGGAAAAAATCCCCGCTAAGTTTAACGGGAAAAGTTCACCGGTGAATATAGCGGAATGAATTCCCTGCTAATTTTAACGAAAAATGTTCCCCGGTATACTCAGCGGAAAAATACCGCGCTAAACTTGGCGAAAAAATTTCCCCGCTAAATTTAGCGGAAAAATGTCCTACTAAATCTAGCGAGAAAGTAACCGCTAATTATAGCGGAGAATTTTTTCCGCTAGCTTTAGGTGGAAATTAGCCAAAAATTCCCTTTAAATGGGACTGGAGTGGGAGAGGAGGAGGGGAAGGTACAGATGAGAAGGAGGGGTACCCTTCTCTCCATATCTTCCCCTCCTCGTTGTGAAGAGCTGCGCTTTAATTCAGCGTTACAAGAACCGTAGCGTCTTTCATTTTCTTTTTTTGCGTTGTGTTATAAATTTGCTTTGTGCAAGGACAACTTTTACTCTTGAGTTTGAAACACAAACCACTTTGGTTGGCTGTGGAAGCCTTGGCTCCCGGTCAATTGTGGGCATCTTTATCTTCCGGATTGGAAACATGCTTCGGTGAAATCTTGACTATACGCTCTCAGAAATAGGATATATTTTACTTAAACCCCTTGTCCGGTATATGACACCCTAAAAACTACTATTCGACGTTCAGTCCACAGATGTCGAACCGCCGTTACCAACTTTCACGACATGCAAGGAAGGTGGCCTTCTAGCGCCGCCTTCCTTGCCTTTCGAGTCGCCGCGAATGCGCCTTGATGTGTCTCACAACGACAGAAACGCCAGCAGATCGCAACATAAAGGCACACGCGGCGGCCGCTTTATGCTGGCAAACCAGTGACAGAATTCGGAGTTGCCCTCATAGCTCGTAGCCGTCTTTTGACGTCCGATATTTGGGGTTCAACTATCTCGCCGAACTTTGGAACTTCTAGCAAAAGTCAGCGACATAAAAGTGCTGCCCGATTTTCTCTTTTAAGTTCGACCGCAGTTGAGGCAACAATCCGATCGATCCAATCAAGTTGCGGAAAAGTGCTACGTCACGGAGCTCGTTGTCCTTGGGATTTTAGTTTTTATTGTTTTTAATTAATTTTTTTAAATTATGTGCTAATCCAATAACGTGCAGAATCAAGTGCCGCGGGGAATTTACAGTGCGTTGTTGGTTTAGCCGGGTATAGTAAACGAAGAAAGGCAACGAGTGCCTTTATAACGCACGTCCGTGGCTGTTCAATGGAAGCGAGGGCTGCGTTTGGCCTTAAAGTGAAACGGAGTAGTTATGACAGACATGCAAAGTAATATTAAAACCAACTTATGTCATGTGGCGTCACTCGCTCTTCACGCATACTGATTGGTAAAAGTTCAAGTTAATTCTGAAAGCGCAGTTTTGAGAATGCCACGACATTTTTCTACCAGAACTGTTCGTCATTAGTAGAAAACAAGTGTCTTAAAAAAAAACATTCGTCGGAACGTACTTACGTACGGTCTATTGCAGCTCTGATAAAGTTACAGGTGAGGCTGTAGCAAACGTAAACCCAGTTTATTTTAGCAATAGCCACGGTGGTATGCGTCCATTAAGTGTGGCCCGGAAGCTCTCGTAGTTGGATTCTTTGGGAATTGTCCTTGGACCAGCAAACCTTGCTGAGAAATAGAGATTGGGAACGAATGAACGACGAGGGTATTAGTATTATCGGTATTATCTGTTTTCTTAGTAACAATGTAAGGGTCAATATATCTTCATTCGCCTAAATCACTATAGAATATTACCTGGTGCAATACAAGAACTGCGGGAGTTGATGCACAACACATTTCTAGCGACGAACGGCGTCACATCCCCTGTCAGAATAAATCCATTTTGTTTTCAAAATTGCGTAAACCGAGCTTTTCCTTCTTTTAGTATAAGCGTTAACGAAAACAATCTTCACGTAATGCCCAGTGTGCCGAGGCTAAAATTAGGTATTAACCTTTCGAGAGCCGCCGCCTGTACATGTACGGCGGCAAATTATCTGCGCGTGCGCCGACGCTGCATTCCAATAAGCCAATCAAGAAGCATTAAACGCGCGGAGACAGGAAGCTTCGGGGGCGACATGACGCCACCAGAGGCGAAGCAGGGGAGACTTTCCGTTTGGAGGGACACGCCCCTGGCAGTGGCAAAAACCATAAGACGCTATTGGTCGGAAAGGACAGCTGATTTAGCATCAAAAGCTTTTTTGGGGTCATCCTTGTTGGCGTTCCCTCCGGTCGCGGCCTCTACACCCGGCTTCACTTGGGACTTGCTCTTTTGGCTGGCTCGAGCCGGTAGGTCGCCTACTCTTCTTCTTACCTCCGTGGTTAAAAGTGTATCGTCACAGCGCTCGTGCTATTTGTGCATTCGGTATAGCCGTCCAAACTAATCACGGCAGGTTAAGGTGCCGTCAGCATGAACTTTTTTTTCGTGGATGATTGGTTCAGCCGCTGATAGAAGACGCATAAATCGTCAAGCTCCGTGGTGATGCGCTTTTTGTGCTGCTTGATTGGTCTATCGAATCGTAGCGCCGGCTAAGCTCAAACTTCGGGTAAAATGAAATAAAAAAAAATAAAAAAAACATTGGAGCATGCTCTTTTTTGGAACAAAACTTGACTGCGAAAAAGTCAAGTAGGGATATGTTAGTTGGGGGCGTAGCTTTTCTTACAGTTTCTGCATTGCAACAGACCATGACTTCTTACTTAAAAAGCCTATAGATTACAATACCATATGACCGAAAATATCAAAGCAGTAAAATTTGCTTCGCCGATGTTACAGCGTCAAGTAGTTGAAGACAATATTTCGTAATTTATAGTCTATACACGTCCAATACACACAGAATACTCAAAATATTGTAGGATGACGCACGCCATCTTTTTTAATGCGTTAGCATTAGAAAGTTCCTTTTGACGAAAACCCGGCGGTGTCTTTTGTTTGTCAGCGCCGGGGAGAAAGAGAGAAGGAGGGGGAGAGGGTGACGCGAGCGACACTCCCATTGGTTCGAAGTGCTGAAGTCAGCACGCGTCAACCTCTCTCTCCCCGGCTCTGACAAAATGACGGACACCGCCGGGTTTTCGTCGAAACAAGTCCTTCAGTTTTCGTCAAAGTCACGCGGCCCCTTCTCTCTGGAGCGGAGCCAGAGAAGAGGAGGCGCCGCGACAACGCCTCCTAGATAACAAAGCCGTAGTGCTGAATGAGATGGCGCCATCAAAGAAGGCCGACGTTGAACACAGATTGGAAACAAGTGCTGCGCCAGCGCTCGGCTTCGAGTCAGGTTTGAGCCGAACATTCACGCAATCGTCGTCTCCAACCTGTACCCAGCGTTCATCTTTTCTGATATCGTCATCTCAATCTGCACTACAGCTTTGTTTTCTAGGAGGTGTTGCACCGCGGAGCGGTGGAAAACGGCCTTGCTCAGTTCCCCTTTGTGTCGTTGCCGGTTTTTGTTCAGTCGTGGTTTTCTGGGTAGCGCTGCGCGCGCTGTGATGTCTGTGTGCAGTTAAAACGATGGATGTAAAAAAAAGGGGTGAAATAAATTACAGGAAGATCCATTGGTGGTGTCTTGGGGAATTTGTTAGCATAACCCTCGGGAAACACCACATACGTCTTCTTTTTGTGAAGCGCTAAGACTGACCCTTAGCGAGACCAAAAAGAGATAGCACAAATATAGAAAGCATAGAGGAAAGCCAAAAGAGAAAAACAAAAACAGAAGTAAAGGGGTCAGCGTTACCATTTCCCAAAGGGGACGTGTGTGGAGTTTCCCAGGTGTCATGCTAACAAAGTCCCTAAGAATCCAGCAAGGAATCTTCCTATGTTTTTAAACATAATATCCCTATCTGGAAAATAAATTTAAAAAAGAGGCGCGGACGATTATCTAACGTCAGGCGAATGAACAGCGCCAGCTGGTGCGATATTTTCAAGATATTACATTGTGAGTGGCTTAAATTGCCGGTGATGTTGCGTCGCGTGGAGGCTTGTGTAAATCACAACCGTTCACAGAGGGAAGAGCTGGCACCAAACACGTTCTTGAAAAGGCGGCTCCACGAATATCTTGCTCGCACCAGCATGTCCGTTCATAACTCGGTAACGTTCTCCTTTACGTGTCGCTTCACGTTCATGCACAACATGATCTTGACGTCGCACGGATCCTACCACCGAAGGTGAGACCGTTTACGCTTACACCTCGACGACGTCCTCCCTCACGGACGCGTTTACATTGTCGAGCAACCGTCGCCTGCTCCGACGAACGCTTCGGCCGCTCCATTCTTATGCGCAAGCGGCTCAAGTGCCGAGGAGACAGACCATCGAAAGTGAGAAAGATCAAATGGGCAAGGAGCGCGATCACATTACCTTTATCGCAATCGCGATTGGCCGAAAGCGCTCCGGCTTAAGTGCTTATCAGCAAAGGGACGCGGCTATCCCTCGCCCTCTGCGACACCAAAGCCTTGTCCAATAAACACTAGCCCAGTACTAGTTCAGTCCAGCTGACGCTGTAAAAATGTGGCAACAAGCTGTGTCATTTAAGTACAACCTGGGAGGAAAATTGTGGTAGACGACCAAGGCCCAATACCAAATTGACCTGTGCGTTCTGCTTTGAGAAAAGTGCGTATGCGCCGAGACACTGTGGGAGAGGAGGAGACCGGAGCGCGCGTGGACGTCAGAACGCTTATCTCTGGCTGGAATAATTAGTGGGGAGACCTAAAGTTAGCAGCCTTTGCCTCCACTGCACTCGTCGAGCGCGTGAAAACGCGGAGCGCCGGCGTCTGGCGTTTGACTCTTCCATTCAAACGCATTCGACGACTGCAGTGAAGACGAATTCAGTCCGCTATAGGGCTTCACACTAGTCAATCCAACAAGAGCTTTACGTTTTGTCGTCCCAGCGCGCTCTCGTTTCTTCCTCTCCCTCAGTTTCGCGGCGCATAACACGCCATTGATGACTTTATAATGTGTTGTCGGATATGGTTCATACCAATCATATGGCTTGTTTGAAGAGAATTTTCCATCGACCTGCCTTACCACAAACTTGTTTGATCAGTTTAGCTGTAGTTTCAAACTGGCGCTTTCCATTCACGAATCGCAAATGCAACGTGCGGAATGGGATTTCAGTTTTCCTCCCACTGCTGCCAATATATGCTACGCAAAACAATCGAGTAGCCCTGGGGTGGTATTCACTGAGGATCCTACACCAACCTAAACACAAGTTGCTGCGAAATGGAGGGTGTATGTTTTTTTTCTCATTGTCTTAAGCACTCTCAGTGCCAACGTAAACCATCCAAGAGTGCACAGCTGTGCTGTCTCCTTTATACGACCTGCGCGTGATGGTGGCAGAAATGGTGGACCACGATGTGGTGCGCCAGAACCAATTGTTCCGGGAATAAGGGTAACTCTACCGAGTGAGTTCAGAAGCAGGGGAGTGAAGGACAGAAGCCAGGGAGTGAAGGTCAGAGATCGTGATGGCGAATAGAAAAAAAGAAAAAGAAGACGGAGGCGACGAAGGCGCAACGAACTCTGACGAAAGTGGTGTGTTTTCTAAAGCTACAAAAAGCGCAACGAGAGCAGAAATAGAAAGTCGAGGTGGAGGCTGAAGTAATAACCCTCTTTGCTGTGGAGTAGTCGAGACTCACCTGAGTGACATTGCCGAACCGCCATCCAAGGTAAACTAGTGTTGGGCTGGTTCTAATTGGGTGCAAGGACAGCACCGAAGTGGGGTGTGCGAGGGGTGGCGCATAGCATCTTTGAATGTCACTAGGAACCGCGAGACTACTGGGACAATATGTGGGTAACAGGAAAGGTAATCGGCATTCCTGTAGTCGTTGGCAGAGTTTACCTTCCGGGGGTTATTAAGCTATTAAAACCAGCTTTAAATAGGTCATGTAATAAATAACGTCAAGGATCCTCACTCTTACTAAATCGATTCTCGTCATGAGGGACTTAATCATTTGCACGAACTGGACCGACGAAAGGAAAGAAGAGGATGGACGACTAATTTTGCATAAGCCGGAAGAGGTTGCTGTGCAGGTAGAAAATTTACATGGGGGTCCATGAGAGCAGAACATGCATTTACTACTCCTTAGTCTCTCATAATCTGGCCCGTTGTCTTGTTCACGTCCACAGTGATGAAGATGACAAACCGAGTGTTGGGAGGAACCATAATTGTATGAAGTTAAAAGTCTCAAAGGTAACACGGAAAAAAATAAAAAAACTCTATTAGAGTTTTTCCAATGCCGCTAAGAGGGTCGTAGTGGAGTTAGGGAAAGATAACTGAAGAACACTGCTGGCTATACGGAATATTTTAAAGAGCTAAAGCGACTCATTAGGAAACATTCGGTGAAGTACCCAGGTGGGTCGCAACAAAGCAAGCGTGTGAAGGACGTGCAAGTTTAAGCCGCCATCATGCTAGGATAACAACTGAAAGAGGAGCGCCTCATGGCTCTTCATAACAGGGGAGAGGGGGGGGGGGGGGGAGTTGTAGAGACGAAGTTTTAATAAAATAGCTCATATACAAGATGCAGACGCAAGCCAAAAACTACTTGTACAGCAGAAAATGGCCAAGGCTAACTCGAGCACAATGAGATACGTGAACTCAGAGGTACAAATGCTGCCAAAACGTTCGGGAGCTGTCGATGAAAAATATAAACGACAAACCGTCCTTGACGAGGACCCATAAATGACCGTAGGGAGACTAGGACAGGAACTTAGAAGCTACCTGGCAGAGATGCTTCCGGCTCAGGGAGCAGTACAACTTTAAGTTTCCTGCCTCGAGAAAGTGAAGGATGTACACCTGACGATATTAACAATGTGACGATCTGGCTCAGATCAAAAGCAACACCACCCATGGAGTGAGCGCTATTGCCATAGGGAAATGTTCCAAGTATCAGCTCGATGAGATATTTAATAACCTTTTCTCTGGAACTAAAGTGATTCCTCGTGACTGGAGGTGCAGCAAAGATGCTCTGGTTCCAAAAGAGGGCTCCGACCCTCAGTAGCTTAAGAACTATAGATCACTCACCGGGACTAGCGCACTATATAGGATTTTTTCTCATATAATGACAGAGTGCACGACTACGTTGGCAGAAAAAGAGGGTCTACTTAGGAAACTTCAAAGAGGTTTCCTTCGGGAATGTCAATTCGATGATTAACCTTAACTTTAACACTATGTATCGAAGTGGCCAGAAAAAAAAAGTGAAAGCCGTTTACAACTCCCTGTAACGCCGAATTGGAGCGCAGCTCAGGAGGAGGAGGGTAGGGGAAACCCCTCCTGCTCCTCCTCCTCCTCCTTCTCCTCCTCCCCTAACTCTTTAATATTCTCCGGGGGGTAACCTGACCTCGGGGGGGGGGGGGGGGGGATGTCGCGTGACTTCGGGGGGGGGGGGGGGGGGGACGGGGGGTCACGTGACCTCGGGGAGGGGGGGTCACGTTACCTCGGGGGTCACGTGACCTTGGGGTGACCTTGGGGGTCACGTGACCTTGGGGTGACCTTGGTTACGCCGACGGCGACGGCGACGCCGCTCAAGCCGGAAACGGACGCCTAAGAGCTGCGCTCTAAAACCAGAGCATCGTATGTTGTTTATTACAAAGGCAATG
The DNA here is from genome assembly GCF_016920785.2 of Ixodes scapularis. Lineage (NCBI taxonomy): Eukaryota > Metazoa > Arthropoda > Arachnida > Ixodida > Ixodidae > Ixodes > Ixodes scapularis. The sequence goes on from NW_024609835.1 coordinate 169,683,091, forward strand.
TCTAGAGAACAACCTAAAGAACAACATATTGTGTTCCTCATGCCCAGCTTATTTTCCAGCTGAAATAGCTAAATAAGCGCCCAGAGTGAACCGCACTCATCTGTCGCTTATACCATAGCAACACGGCTAGGACGCAGCTAAGCGAGGCTTGAGGAGGTGCTGGTGACGAGCGAACTATGCCAGAAATGCCCACTATCTCTTTGGTACTAGGCTTCTCATTGGTTTGGTATTAGATTGGATTGGTACTAGGCTTCTCATTTGCCTATATTAAGCATGGGGACATCGTGAAATATGAACTGCCGGGGCTTACTTACACCGAAATGTGGTTCTGATGGCGGCGTCAGTGGGCAACATGCAACAACTCTTTGGCATATGCACCAAGGAGGCCAAAGAGCTTGGCTTGAAAGACAGCACCAACAAGTCATCAGCTCTGATATTAGCGGGACATCACGAGACACTATGTGGAACTCTTTCAATTAGTGGGAACAGTGTCCCAATGCCTATCTCGTACAAGGACTTGCGCATCACGCTATCAAACACTACAGATTATATGCAAATGCATCACACCAACCTCCTGCAAGTAATCATTCGAGAAGCCTGAATCTTCCAAATACGCATTATGTTATGTTGTAACATATTTATGGAGCCGAGGAAGCGGTGTAGGGCTGCAATAGAACCATGACTGAAATTGGTCCGAGCAGTAGTGTGTTTTTCACTAGATACATGAGCCCATATGGAGCGTCGGCAGAGAAAAATTGGGCGCTATTCCCTGGAGTGCTACGGAGCAGTTTGAAAGGAGGCCATCCAAGGAGACCAGGGCTAGTCCTCCCACGAGACCCTACAGCCGACCAACAAGATAGCCTACGCCTGACACCTTCGCCATATGAACAGCTGCCATTGGGCCAATATTATTTTATCGTACACCCGCTTAAATGGGCTGCAGACTTTTTGGCTGAAGCGCCGCTACCAGGTCGAACGCACGTACTCCTTCCTTTTTTGTCTCCGTACAAGCATCGACGGTGAGAAAGTGAGAATTAGAGGTCCGAAAGAAGGTTCACGAGCAAGAGACCACACAGTGGCTCCAAGTCGCCTAAATTAAGTCGACGCTAGATGTGTACGTAACACATGAGCATGTCATCTCTTCAGGGAACTGGCTGTACGGAAACAACTTGGGAAATCACCTGCTGTTTAAAGCACAAGCAAGGGCTCTTTAGACACTGCCTTACAGACAGCGGTTCGACGACAGTGTGAACCCAAGTGCCGGCAGGGTGTGCGGGCCCCCAAAAAAGAGATGCGCATAGTTCTATATTGTGCGAGTCCCTAGGCTACTCAACTACAGGAAAACGGCTCACTTTATCGAAACCCCGTGGCGCTCAGTGAGGCGCTGGGCTTCCCATCAATCATAGCTCCAGGCACACCGCTGCAACCCAACGAAACAGAGCGAAGAGAACAAAAAAATATCTTCGCTGCAAGTTGATGTCCAGCGCTCAGATGTATTGTAGGGGTCAGCAAAAAAAAAGAGCTGCAAGTGCGCTCTTGGTAAATGTTTCGTTTTTTAGTGGTCGGCGGTCTTTTTAGAACTTTAAATCGTCACAAAACAAAGGCTAGAGGAATAAAGGAAAAGAAAATTCTAAAATTTGGGACCGCGAGGCCCCAAGGTTTCAGAACAAATTAAGTTCGAGCCCGCCCATTTATCAGGGAACGAGCCGCAACATAATCATTATCATCACCTTCACCGTCATCAGAAGCCCTCCTACAGTCTGCTACCTTTCTGGGTATAAATGCAATCGCTTAATGAAAGAGTGCTAGCATTCTGAAGAAAGTTAAATCATTAGAAAATATTCTGGTCGTTTTAAACGGTTTCGAGATCATTACTCAAACGTGAAGCGGTATTTCAGGCACACCAAGTAGTTTCCTATGTACATACGCAGCGTCACACATGTCCTTGAGCCTTTGCCGCCTCTCTCCCTTTTGGCGTGTGTACCTTTTCGTCCACTTTGCACATTGACACACATCCGATACTCAATATATTGAACAATGTTTGTACTTCCTGGCGCTGCGCATGGCATACTGCCGCGCGCGCAGCGGGCCAAGTAGGCAGCGCGCGCGTGGCCTAACGATTATCGCTCTTGCCTCCCACGCGAAAAGGTAGGGTTCGAATCCTGGGAGTGACGTGTCTTTTGTTTATTCCTGCAATTTAGTGTTCTGGAGAATTCGAGAATCATGTTGCTTGTTCCAGGCCCGAATGTTCTACGCGTCGAAGTTTCTACGCCGATTATTCCAGAAGACCACTCATGTACATAAGGGGCTCCGCTTGGCGAGCCACAGTCAGTTTCGCCCCAGCGTTCGACTCTGCTGTTACGCCGACTTCGACGCCCGCGGCGCTCTCTTATTATCTTTTGTACCCTTTTATTTTTGGCACAAGTTCGCCACATTAAACGTTTATTTATTCCTGTTTATTTCTTGTTTATTGGTCACCACCCGTGACATTTTGGTGGAGGTGCGGGGTACCCGCATGCCCGTGCAGCGCTCCCCTCCGAGTTCCCGCAGTGCAAGTCCGGACCCAGCCTCCCGAGGACAGAGCGAAGACCAGATCGAGACCCGATCCAGTCGCCGCACCCAAGGTCTAACCTTGGAACACGGACTTCTGCCACCCCGGACCAGACAGCCAACGAGGCCGACGATGGCCAACCAGTCGCAAGCCCCCGCCGCTTCTACCGTCATCTACATGCCCGTCGCACCGCGGACGGCTGCCCCCTTCCACGGTGAACTCTACGAAGACGTAGAAGATTGGCTCCTGCAGTACGACCGAGTGGCCCGCCACAACGGATGGACTGATGAGCAGCGCCTCCAGAAAATCTACTTCTCACTGGAAGGAACGGCAAGGCAGTGGTATGAAAATCACGAAGTCGCCTTGACCACGTGGGAGGTTTGTAAGAACAAATTGAAGAAAACATTTGTCAGTCAACACCGACGTGAGCGCGCCGAAGACCTGCTTTGAGGGAGAAACCAGGGACCCAAGGAAAGCGTGACATCTTTCACTGAAGACGTCCTCCGCCTGTTCGCCCGCGCCGACCCGCAGGCCACAGATGAAAAGAAGCTGCGGGTACTCGTGCGAGGTGTCCGGGATGACATTTTCGGCGGCCTTGTCCGTAACCCTCCGTCGACGGTGGAAAGCTTCATCTCGGAGGCAACCAACCTTGAAAGGGCGCTCCTCGCAAGGGCGAGCCATTACCAGCGGTATAATGGCGTCACCGTGATTTCACCATCTACCTGCAGCATCAGTTCCGGCAACTCTGACCCCACTGCGATCCGTGAGATGGTCAGAGACATTGTCCGCGAAGAGCTTAGGAAGTTGGTGCCGGCAGCAGAACGACCAGCTGCGCTCTCACTCACCGAGCTCGTTAAAGAAGAAGTGCAGCGTGCCATTCAACCGGAGTCTCCTGTCGACATCGCTGAACCAGAAGAACCGGTGGTAACCTACGCTTCATTAGCGCGACGACCACCACCGGCTGCTCACCAATACACGCAGCCACCTCGACGAGACGCCCCAACGCCACACTACCTTCGACGACAAGAAGAGCGGGTCCCGTACGTCCATCCGGAACAGCCCGCACCCAGAAAAACAGACGTGTGGAGGACGCCCGATCGACGCCCCCTGTGCTTCCACTGCGGGGAAGCAGACCACACTTACCGCCGATGCCCGTACCGACGACTCGGGTTGCGCGGGTTCCACCCGAACGACCCGCGGCCACGTTATGGTGAACGCCCTCGGGAAATCGACGAGTACCTGCGACGACCTCAGTCCCCTGAGCCAGCGTCCCGCCGAGAGTTCCGGTCACCGTCGCCACGACGTCCAGCCTCGCCGATGCACCGACCCCGACGTGAAAGCCTGTCGCCCCTCGCTCCACGCCGGGGAAACTAGGCGCGGCAACCCCTGGAGGTGGAGTTGCCGAAGACGACCGACATAAAGAACCTCCAAGAACGCCGGAGCGCTCCCACTCTCTCGACGCTACGCATCACAACGACGTCCCTGCATCGGTGTCCAACAACCTACACATCATTATCGACGGCCACGACGCATCGGCACTCGTGGACACCGGAGCAGACTACTTAGTCTTAAGTGGGAGGCTCTCTCGCCGCTTGCGAAAAGTGACAAAGCCGTGGGAAGGCCCTCAAATACGAACCGCCGGTGGGCACCTCATCACACCAGTCGGGCGATGCACTGCTCGCGTCGAGATCCACGGTGAGACCTGCCCTGTGAAGTTCGTCGTTCTGCAAGACTGTTCCAGGGACGTTATCCTCGGAATGGACTTCCTCTGCGAGTATGGCGCCGTCATCGACCTCGGAGCAAACCGGTTGACGCTACGAAAACCTGTTTCACCACCGGACGAACCCATAGCGACGTCGTCTGCGGTCCGAGTCCTCGGAAGCCACGTGCACTTACCGCCGCGGTCGAGTGTTTTCGTACCCGTCGGGATCACCGAAGCTTTCTGCGGCGAAGTTCTGCTCGAAGGAAGCCTCCAGTTGCTTCTTGGAAGAGGAATAGGCGTCGCAAGAGGAGTTGCTGAACTTCAAGATGGCCACACTGTGGTCCTCGTGACAAACTTCCGAAATGAAGCGCAACACCTCACAAAAGGTACAGCCGTGGGCCAGGTCGAGGAACTCCGAAACTCCGCCGCTATCGCCGCCATTACTGACGAATCCTCGCCACCTTAGCAAGACAGTACGTCGCCAGCGCAGCTCGACATTGACCCTAAGCTTCTGGGCCTGAAACGACGACAGCTCAGTGACCTCCTCACCGAATACCGCGACTGCTTCGCCACGTCGTCAAAGGTGCGCCAAACCACCGTTGCGAAGCACCGCATCGTTACTGAGGACGACGCGCGGCCTGTGCATCGGTCACCGTACAGAGTCTCCGCTAAGGAAAGGGAAGTGATCCAGGAGCAAGTTCAAGAGATGCTGAACGACGACATAATCCAACCTTCAAGCAGTCCCTGGGCCTCTCCAGTCGTACTGGTTAAGAAGAAGGACGGAAGACTTAGGTTCTGCGTGGACTACCGGCAACTCAACGCGGTGAAGAAGAAAGACGTCTATCCACTACCCCGCATCGACGATACGTTAGACCGGCTGCGCCACTCCCGATACTTTTCATCGATGGACCTGAAGAGCGGCTACTGGCAGATCGAAGTCGACGAACGGGACCGAGAGAAGACAGCTTTCGTCACGCCGGATGGGCTGTACGAGTTCAAGGTGATGCCCTTCGGACTGTGCACGGCGCCAGCAACTTTCCATCGTGTCATGGACACCGTACTGGCAGGACTTAAGTGGCAGAGCTGTCTCGTCTACCTCGACGACGTCGTAGTGTTTTCCAGCGACTTCGACGAGCACCTGCGACGACTACAAGCTGTTCTCCAAGCCATACGAACCGCCGGACTCAACCTGAAGCCGTCAAAGTGTCGGTTCACCTATGACGAGCTGAAGTTCCTAGGTCACGTGGTCAGTAACGAAGGCGTTCGCCCCGACCCAGAGAAGACTCGCGCCGTCGCAGCATTTCCAGCGCCGACGGACAAGAAGGCCGTGCGAAGGTTCCTTGGGCTATGTGCCTACTATCGGCGCTTTCTTGGAGACTTCGCAAGGATTTCCGCACCGCTCACAAGCCTCACGAAGGACGCCGAGAAGTTCGAATGGGCCGAGGAGCAGCAGCAGGCATTTGACGAGCTGAAGCGACGACTGCAGGCGCCTCCTGTTCTTGGACATTTCGACCAGGATGCGGAAACCGAGATTCACACGGACGCAAGTTACGCAGGACTTGGCGCGGTAGTAGTTCAAGTACAAGAGGGCACCGAGCGAGTCATCGCCTACGCAAGTCGGACATTGTCCAAGGCGGAGCGAAATTACTCCACGACTGAAAAAGAATGCCTTGCGGTCGTCTGGGCGATCACGAAGTTTCGTCCGTACTTATACGGAAGCCCGTTCCGCGTAGTCACGGACCACCATTCGCTCTGCTGGCTTGCGAACATCAAGGACCCGTCAGGACGCCTTGCGCGATGGAGTCTCCGACTACAAGAGTTCAACATGACCGTAGTCTACAAGTCGGGCCGCAAGCACAGCGACGCCGACTGCCTGTCCAGAGCTCCCGTCGAAACACCCTCCGACAGCAGCGACGACGATGACGACGAGTGTTTCCTGGGCGCAGTGAACAGCGACGACATGGCCCGACGTCAACGAGACGATCCTGAGCTGCGTGCACTAATAGAGCACCTGGAAGGGCGTGGGAGTGCCATACCACGCGTTTTTTCACGAGCCCTGCCGACCTTCGCCATTAGACAAGGAGTTCTCTACAAAGAGAACTTCGGCAACAACAACTCCACGTGGCTGCTGGTAATCCCGACCGACCTTCGAGAGGAGATCTTCCAGGCCTGCCACGACGACCGGACGTCCGGACACCTTGGTTACAGCCGGACACTGGCCCGTATTCGTGAAAAGTATTACTGGCCCAAGCTCCCCAAAACCGTCCACCTATACACACGATCATGCCATGAATGCCAGCGACGAAAGAAACCTCCAACGAGGCCGGCCGGACTCTTGCAGTCAATTCCTCCGCCAACGGCACCTTTCCAGCAGATCGGAATGGATCTACTTGGCCTTGTCCGCCGTCGACGTCAGGAAATCGCTGGATCATCGTCGCCACAGATTATCTCACGCGGTACGCCGAAACAAAAGCCCTTCCTTTCGGAAGTGCTGTGGAAGTTGCCAAGTTTTTCATTGAGTCCATTGTCCTCCGGCACGGCGCTCCCGAAGTCCTGATCTCAGACCGTCGATCCTCGTTCATGGCCCAGCTGACACAAGAAGTCCTTCGTCTCAGCCACACCAGCCATCGTCGCACCACGGCGTACCACCCTCAGACCAACGGGCTGACGGAAAGACTCAACAAGACCATCGCCGACATAATTTCCATGTCCGTCGACGTGGAGCACAAGACATGGAACGAGGTGTTGCCGTATGTCGCCTTTGCCTACAACACGGCCGTACAAGAAACCACCGATGTGACACCCTTTCAACTGGTGCATGGGCGCAAGGCAACGACAATGCTGGACGCTATGTTACCCCACGAACCGGCTGTCGACGCAAGCGACGACGCCCAGGTGGTTCCCCAAAGGGCAGAAGAAGTCCGTCAGCTCGCCAGACTCCGGATTCAAGCCCAACAACGTATCGACACTGGCCACTACAACCTTCGTCGTCGGGACGTCCACTTCCAGCCCGGAGACAGGGTGTGGGTGTGGACACCGATTCGCCGCCGCGGTCTCAGAGAGAAACTCCTGAAACGTTACTTTGGACCTTACAAAGTGCTTCGTCGACTCGGGGACCTGAACTACGAGGTGATGCCCGACGGAACAAGAACATCATCACGCCGCCCACCACGACCATAAGTCGTGCGACTGAAGCCGTACTACGCTAGATAGGACTGTGGACCTTATATGTTCCAAAGGACTCTTTAGTTTACCTTTATTTTTATTTGTTTTATTTTTGGTTGCATCGGGTCGATGCACATTTTTAAAGGGGGGAGTGATGCCGCGCGCGCAGCTGGCCAAGGAGGCAGCGCGCGCGTGGCCTAACGATTATCGCTTTTGCCTCCCACGCGAAAAGGAAGGGTTCGAATCCTGGGAAGGACGTGTCTTTTGTTTATTCCTGCAATTTAGTGTTCTGGAGAATTCGAGAATCATGTTGCTTGTTCCAGGCCCGAATGTTCAACGCGTCGAAGTTTCTACGCCGATTATTCCCGAAGACCACTCATGTACATAAGGGGCTCCGCTTGGCGAGCCACAGTCAGTTTCGCCCCAGCGTTCGACTCTGCTGTTACGCCGACTTCGACGCCCGCGACGCTCTCTTATTATCTTTTGTACCCTTTTATTTTTGGCACAAGTTCGCCACATTAAACGTTTATTTATTCCTGTTTATTTCTTGTTTATTGGTCACCACCCGTGACAATACTTCGTTTCGCCTTAAGATTGCGCGAGCGCAGCCGGAGGCTCGAGAAAACGACAAAACCAAGGGCACACATACGAAAGCTTAGTCAAAGGCCATTCACAGCATTTGATTTGCTTAGCTGATTATTAAAGACGGGCAGAAAGATGACAAACGCCGTGACATTGCGCCTTTCACGCTGTTTTATTGGTCTGATGGGTTTGTGGCACCATCTACGCTTGGATTTCTGGTGAAACAAAGCATAGCGTGGCGGGAAAACGGACGGCAAATATGTTGCATTGAAACATGTCGCGACCACCCCTCGAAGTGATTCGCCCAATGCCAATAATGTAAAAACTGCACGATGAAAAGACCGAATACCATACAGGCACATCACTGATAGTAGAGATGGTCTGCTTAGGTTTGACTTGACAAGGTAGAAGAAATTTAAAAATAAATAACAGAAAGATAGATGCGAGCTTCTGAATGATCAATATCTTGAAATCACAAGACCGATGATAAATAAAAAGGTAAGAAAAACGTTTGCATTAAAAACAATATTATTTTCGCATCTTTACTTAAAACCTATAATCATGTGCATCTGCAAAAACACTATTCTTGTTGGCACAAATAATTGTCACCTGTTTCTGGTGTGAGTGAACCGTTACAACAAGCAGTGTGCTATATTGGCATACACTTTTGTTTAATTTCTTTGATTTTTTTTGCCTTCAGCAGTCCTAGGCGTGAACTGATTGATGGAAAAGTTTGAAATTTTAATAATAACAAATAGAAATACAAGAATAACATACAAATCACACGATGACATTGTTAAATTACAGAACCGCTTTTTGACAAAGTGCATGCTTGCAAACAAACTTTTCGGGTATTTTATTATATGCGAAAGAACTTTCGTTATCCGCTAAGCTTTGAAAATATACTACTTTCGCTGGCCGAATCGTCTCAGTCGCCAATTGAACGAATTAACAAAGACGTCTTTAACAATTCTATAATAATATGGCATGACTGTAAGCCAATTTAGTATTTATCATACTGTTTTAAACAAAAAATATATGAATGAGTGGTCTAAATTTAAAAGTTATATAATTTTCGTTCTCCACATGTCCTTTGTGAGGTCGTATGAAAACACATCAAATACAAATCTAATTTTTATCAAATATTTGAGCGCGAGATTTGGCAAAATCGGCTATGGAAAAGGTTCTAGCCTGTCTTTCACCGTTTCGAAATGTCTATTGTAAAACCACCAGCAAGAAAACTTCCACCAGTTCTTCTACACTATCAACCCGGCATCGTCAATTGCCTGCATATTCTACGCTCAATTATACATCCTTAACGTCTCAACGTGCGCACTATGAACGGCTTTATAGTGTCCCCATAAACGCGAGTCAGCCTGAGAGCATCAAATTTCCATGGATACACATCGAGAAGTGCAGGCCTCGTGTGGCAAGGCTGTGTGAACTCGTCTCTTTTGAAAACAAATTTATGAAACCGAGCCCTCAACATGGCGCCAATAAAAAGGATATGGCACCCCATACCTTCTAATATTTAAACTTTTCACACAGAACTGTACGTCAGTGAACTCTTGCTGAGATAGGGAGAAAAATGTATAAAAACTTATGAAACCCAAGATATTCCAAACCAATTATATTAGCGGGTCGCTCCGTGCGGGGGGGTTGAACCTCATGTTATATGCATTCCAAATATAAGGCCAGGGTACAGACCTAGACGAAATAAGTTTTTTTTCGCACCAGCACGTTCGCCTCTTTTTTTCTCTTTTTTTTATAACGGTATGAGGTTGGAACATATCATTATATATAGATATATATATTTAAATGTCATCAAATTCCACGTGAAAATTTTTTGCGCACCGCCATCTGGCTTTAGTAGCGTAAATGATGAAGACCGTTTGTTTGAACACCGTCAGCTCCGACGGGCTACCACACTTTCTTCAAGTTTGCTCACATAGATATGACAGTAAAACAGACTCATGTGAGGCACCATTGTGCGGGGTAATGCTTGGTGTTCTACAGTTAAGAGTGTGAGTGAATTGTGGCTATGGCTTTTGGTATAAAATGTGTCTCTCACCGAGCAATAGACAAAAAAGAAGTTTGGCGTTGTTCTTGAGCGAGCCTGCATTTTCACTTACGTCCTTTCCGCACGTGTCCACATGCTTTCATGCATTCGTATCTTGTCTTAAAGTTGTTGTCGTTCCCATCGCAGCCGCTGTATGTAAACACTTTGCACCGACCTATTTCACGGTTGTAGAAAAACCGCGGCAGTTGTCTGTCACATGCACCTTCCGAAGGGTACAGTTCGCACATGGAGTCGTCAGCAGCTGGAATAAATTTCGAAGTCACAATAGGGTCAGCATGTTTTTTTACGTGCGAACCGATCCTGCACCAATTTAACAATTAAATAATATTCCGATTCAAAGTTCGCGCATGAATGGCAGGCTTCGATCAAAACGTTGCAACTAAGTAAGATCTGAGCTGAGCTTGTGTCACGATTTCATTTTTATCCGTCGTGTTTAGTCGAATAGCTAAATTTATAATGCACCAAAATAGATGAAGACTGTAGCATCGGCGTTTGTGGGCCTAAACATCATTTGGGTTTTGTTATATTAGTTGCTTTATGGCTCAGCTAATGGGAGAAAAAACTTACCAATAATCGAAGCTTGACTGGGGAGCCCTAGTAGAGGCTCAAATGCTTGGTATGCAATCTCTCACTTTATTTATAGTTAAAAGTCGTAGAGTTGATTGCATTTATTTGAAAAGTGACTTCTACAGTCCAAAACGGTTTAGGTGAGCTTATGTTACCCCTTACATTACGCAGCTTATATAAATCATTTAATTTTTTCAAAGGTAATTTTTTTTGTTTAAGCGTTCTCCAACTAATACACAACTGCCTCAAGTCAACGTGTTTTTTATTGGCACGAAAAGTAAGCAGAGCTTATATTAATGTCAAAATTAATATTTGCTTGTGTAATATATTTTGCAAGTTTTTCTTGCTTTTATAGACCTAATTCTCCCGTCAGGTCAGCTATTATCCTTCCTCAAATAAACTACAATATATAAAAAAAATGTTGAGTGAGCTACTTTTCAACCCAAATGAATACTTGTATACATGTTTTTATTTTAGGCTTTACATATTTGCTTCAAGAAAACAGTGAAAGCTTCACTAATCCTGTCTGTGCAGATGAGATATACGGCCATCGGGGCATATATTATTATTCATTGATTTACAGATAATAATATTCATAAATATTAATATATTAGGAATGGCATATAATGCAAAATCACCTTGATCACAATAAAACAAGATCTAGTTAGATCACCCGCAAAATTCAATGCCTTACGATAAACTCTGATTCGCCTTAGACATGTTGTCGAATACAAAAATTTCAAGAACACTGCGTAACATTTTTTTTAAATAACTAAAATGGGTGCAGTGACATATCAGCAACTAAAGAAACACTAAAAGCAACAAGGTAATGACACAATTTTTAAGTGCTGGTCCAGAAACAAAGAAATAGCTTCACACTCAACAACCCATCTAGGCAACTTATTGTAGTCGGATATTGTAAGCGAAAAAAGGAAGAATTTAAATAAGTCTACTCGTGAGTGGCTTTCCATGATCGTGCTAAATGTATAATCAAGTGATTTTATTAATTTTTTAAGAAAGTTGTGTATCTATATTGAGGTATATTTATGCATCCATTGACGGTTACACAGACCTTTGAGGTGTGCTACCATCCTCCGAGATTACACCGTAGTTAAATTAATTTGAAGGATTATATTTGGCCGGGTAGTACTTCCTTTTATATTTATCGAAAAGACCCCTACGATATTCTCCATGTATCATTTTAAATTTGTGTACGTGGTTGTCTTTTTTTTTTTTTTTTTAGTAAAACAATCTCATATGACGCTAGCGTTTCCAGGTTGGGACGTACAAGGGGTGAGAACCGAGCACCTTTGAGGAAGAAGGCACTGTTGATCACAATTGTTTTGAATACCCTACCTTATTATTAGGTTTTCTTATCATGTATTTATTTATTGTATTTGTCTTATTTGAGGTCACTATTAAAAATAATATCTAGATGGGGCTAATTATCACGATAGGTGAGTCTCTTAAGTTGAATATGAATATTACTTTTTAAGTTGTGAAATAAACATATGGCTTCAATTAGAAATTTACTACGTGTGGTCGAGGACCACTGAATCAATTAACTTAAGACATAATTGGAGAGCGTGAGGAGAACAATGGTACACAAAAGTTACTACTCGTGCAATAAGCGCCGGGGCTGGCGGTAAGATGCAGCTGATCATAACGCCATCGCGCGATTATCATCCCCGTTTTCACACCACCAGCTTTGACCCTGTTGACCAAGGCTGGTGGAACAGCTTGTTGAGCCCGGACACCAGTTTTAGTATAAGCGTTGAGCCACCAATCAAATGCAGACCAACAAGGAAACCCCCTCTGAATGCGCACCCTCGACAATAAAAATATGTATAAACATTCACATGCCAATAATGATTAATATTAATAACCACATATGCAGTATGATTCCCGGAAAATACACTGTGAAGCTTACATACACGAGAACACAGACTAAAAAGCTGAACTTGTTCGTTCTTTTTTTTTTACATTTGGTTTAGTAACACGTGTTGATTCGCTATAGAGCCTGCTATAACAACAATCTATGACAACGAACAAAGATTCATAAATAAGGCACTCTCTGGTGTGGCTACACGAAGACCTTAGCATGCAGACAGTTCGCAGATTTGAATACTTAAAAACTGCTTTCCACAAGCTTAGATAACATAATTTATTCTTGAAGACAGAAGCTTCCCGAAGTATTTACGAACCCAGGAACCTTAGGCATTACATTTTTGCTGGCTTGTGCTTTCCCTCTAATTTTAATGACATAAACATTAACAGATTCTAGCTCATTTTTGTTTATATACACTTAGTGCCTTGTGCCGTTTAGTTTGAATTGTTTTGTGTAGGTTTTATCCCCATATATCTTTTTCCTGCAGTTATATTTCTTACATCAGGGATACCTTGCAACAATTAGTGCTTAACAGTTGTTGTTGATAGTTAATCCTTTTTTTTTATATTTCCCTCGGAATCTATCTTCCGGAGCCCTAATTTCTTGGTTCCCGGTAAAAACAAGTTTGTTATACAAATAGTTTGATGTTTTAAAGCAAGTGACGCCGTAGCTTGCTGTAGTTACCGCACCCAGAAGACTAACAAGTGAACCTCGGTTCGGAAGGACCCACATCCCACACATTGTCACGCATGTATTGATTCAATACAGCCATGTCTCGTTGATATAAAACTTCGCTATATAACCAATATTTTTTATGGCAAGCTGGAAAAATGCAGGTATTTGTCTGGTTCTTATGAAATACTCACATTAAAAACAACTTTTGGGTGAACGGAGTTGTCCGTATTAACAAGACTTGACTGAGTGCGGTTGCGCCAGAATGCCTAAATTTCAAAAAGGTACTAACGTATTATCGCCGTCACCTAAAGGCTGCCAGCACATGGGACAAATGGGACAAGAACGCTGCGTTGTCGTTCGACTGGAATTTATTTTTAACCAGTGAAAGCTTGAGTACCAGTCGGGCGAAGACGAGCGGAGCATTCGTGTTTATTCTGTGTCACGCGCGAGCCTCCTTTGTGTGAAGCCTAAAGTTCACCACAATAGCCTCGCTGTTTAAAAGGGGTCAGTTTCACTCAGCCATGCCCTATACCGCTGCATTAAATTCGACAAGGTGTGTTGTACTCACCAATCCTCTGGCAGGCGAGAAGCAGCAGCAGGACCTTTCCAGGAACAAGAGGCATCTTCCGAACGCCCGTCTTTTTTCTCGGAGCAGCTGTGACCGACAATCGAACGCGACAGTCAGCCTCCAGGCTCGCATGTGTTCTTTCCAAATTGCTCCCCCGCTGCTGGGCTGAGACAAACGTTTTCAATGAACCGGCCCCTTAATCAGGAAGAACGTCACGCTCCGTGTTTCAGCACCTGTCTACAAGTTACCGGGTATTCGTATGGCGCAGATGCTATAGACTTGTAAGCAATACGAGTATAGTATTATGCTAGTACGTACAGACTGAAACACGGCGATACTGTCTTGCAAATTATCGAAGTGTATAAAGAACAACACCTTATGTGTTGCAGTTCTTTTTTTTTTCAGGATCAGCAGTGAATAACCCTGCAGGTGTTAGTCCCATCTTTATTTTAGTGACGTGTCATTTTCTTTCTTTTTTTTAGTTATACGCTTTCAGTAGTGTTCCTTTTCTATTTTGATTTTGCTTTTCATACAAATTAAATCTACTGGGTGTATACATTTCTCTTGATCCGAAGACAAGCATAATTCCAGCAGGATCACAGTTTGGTAGTCGAAGATTTCAAATATCAGAAAAACAACCGAAGATTGTAAATATCAAAAAATAAATCCTTAAAAAAAAACACGTAAAAGCGTTACATCAGCTTTTCTGGTTAACAGCGTGACCATCACCCTAATCGCCGTTTGCTCCGCTCTCGCGACAACGACAAGACCACGAGATGTCCTATAGACCGTTTTACTGAAAGAGGGAGGGAGAGAAAAGTGGAAAGGGCTACCGGCGCTTTCCCCCTTTCTGGTTTTGTAGAAAGGGTGAAAGTCCCGGATGAGAGGCTTGACCGGTGTTGGGTGTGTGCAGTGCCCCAACTTCGTTCGCACTTTCTTTTCTGTTTCAAACTCGCAAACTTAATTAGAAGTACGGCCTTCGATGGCAACAGTCCTCCGGTCATTGGGACGCCATCGCTTGGTCATAGGATGCACGAATAAAAACAGAAAGCGTCGAATACTGTCCGAGGACCTATGTAGCCTTCAAGGAATCCGTCAAGGCGAGAGCGGCTGCAATGTCTTAAGCTCCATCACTTTCCATATAACCCGGTTTCAGGCGGAAGTAGATTGCGTCCATGAACCGAAAAGGTGTTTCCTAAACGCCATCCTCTCGACTGTGCTCGGAACATTTTGTGAATGGAGCGCGCACCGAACGCTATACCGCAGATGAACATGGGGCACGGTCACAAGGTGCGTGTGAGTTTTCTCGAGATAACTGCTGCTTCAGCTTGTAAAATTTTGTAACTGAATATATTTCAATATTGATAATTTGCAGTGGTGACTGACTCGTTTTTATTATCTATAAAACTTAGTTGAAGGCTCACTTCCGCCGCCGGGTGAGGCTGGAAATTTTTGAAATGGTAGTTCTATCGGTTTTCCTGAATCGCGATCTCCTGCATGCGTGATACCAGAAAGCCGGCAAAAGCGCTCCTTGGAGTGTCGCTGGTGGATTGTTTCCGTTGATTGGGAGCTTTGAAGCGCTGGATAGTCGTTGCAGGGTACGTCTCGTGTGTTGCGATCTGTTTTCGAGCCCCGTGTGCATGTTCCTTTGTTCGAGCCTTGGCAATCGCCGTTACGGTGACGGGGGGTACCCATTCCCGTTTCGTGTATCGCTTGTTGATTACTAAATATGGCTGCGTTGAAATAGGCCCATTGAAAGCAAAAATTAATAAATGGTTTACCATTTCCAGTCACATGCGGAAAGAGATGTAGCTTAAAAAACATTGCAGCTGCACTCGCCTTGCTGCATTCCATGCAAGCTACATATAAGTCCTCGGACAGTATTCGACGCTTTCTGTCATTATTCGTGCACCCTATTACCCAGCAATGGTGTCCCGATGACCGGGGGACTGTCGCCATCGAAGACCATGGCTCTAATTAAGTTTGGGAGCTTGAAACAAAGAAGAAAGCGCGAACGAAGTTGTGGCACTGCAGACACCCAACCCCAGCCAAGCCTCTCATCCGGGACTTTCACTCTTTCTACACAACCAGAAAGGGGGAAAGCGCCGGTAGCCCTTTCCCCATTTCTCTCTCGCTCTCAAAATGGCGCTACCCACGATAAATCGGTCTGTAGGCACGCACCTACTTTCCTCGCAATATTTTCTCGAGCTGCCGCGAGATGTGCTTCCGATCATTCAAGAATGCCGCGTGTTATGTCAATCGACGTCAGCGTGCGCGGCCGCGAGCATATGACTACACATCGTTCTATAAAATGCTGCCATTAAGCTAAGCAAGCGCAGCCAGAGCACTTTGGTTATAGCAAAGTACTATGTGGTACTGCGGCAGTACTTTAGTTTTGTCGATGATGTATTACTTTTGTCAATTGCAGACAAAGGTACTGCCGAATCGGTAAGTCTAAGTGGACTAGTTTAGTTGCCGAGACGTATACTGCCGCGTCCGACGAGAATTTCACTGTTGCTCCTATTATCACCAAATCGCTTAGGCAAGCCAATGCGATGTAGGTGCCACTCGCGGATTAATCCTACTGCGGCGGTGGCACTAAACGTATCATGTCCCCAGCGTCGTCACTTTCTTGCGTTCGAGCTTCCGTATCTCGCTCTTTCAACCTTCGTTTCTGCCAAGTTGCCAACAACAAAAACGTATTCTACAGGGTGTTTCTTGAAAAACAAAAACGTGCTTTTTGTCCCCGTAAATAAAATACGCATTACAGGAAGCTGAAGTTCCTCGACAATGTGACGCTAGAACGTTTCAGATCATTACGTTACCTAGATCAAAATAAAAATTTTTTTTTTGAGCGGACATTTATTTAGTATGTTTAATAGCGTCAAAACAAAAACCGAAGTCTCGGGCGTTTATGGCATTTATATAACTTTAAAAACAGCTTGTCAGCCAGAAAGAGAATATTTTTTTCTTTTTTGCTGGCAATATTTTTTTTCTGAAATAAATCCTAAGGAAGACCACAGTGTCATTTCCTGTTTTGTCAATATTAGGCTTAGTTGGACGTCGGCTAAAAAATAAATTGCGGTTTTCGCTCGAATCTCTTGATCCACTCTACCTAATGTCCTAAATCTTTCGCCTTCTATCTTGAACGCTAGCGTCTCATTCTCAGAGTGTTTCCGTTGCAATATATAGAAACACTGGGGAAGTGAAATAATTCATACATCTCCACCCATTACCGTATAGAAAATCAGTAAAACCTGTGTAAAAAAAATAAAAAAAAACATACGT
The DNA here is from genome assembly GCF_016920785.2 of Ixodes scapularis. NCBI lineage: Eukaryota > Metazoa > Arthropoda > Arachnida > Ixodida > Ixodidae > Ixodes > Ixodes scapularis. The sequence continues at coordinate 169,700,157 of NW_024609835.1, forward strand.
CAATAAATCTTATTCCGCTGCTTTGAAGACGTGTGAATTTGCTCCCCTAATTGTCGTACGTTCATCTCCCTATTTAAATTATCGGAAACACAAACCAGCTCGCCCGTTTGTTAATTTTGTCTTCAGTTTTTCCACTACTGAATAAAATATGTTTGTATCATTCAGAGCACACATACAAGAACCACGTGAGTGAATGATGCCTCACAATAAAAGGTTTATGTGTTAATGAAACAAGCCTCGATGCTATTATCTATTGCTCGGGGATGGAAAAAAACTATTCATTGACAGGATCCGGCCAAAACGCAAGACAGTATACTTACAAATACTATCACGAATGGCACTTGATGATGAGGCAATGAAAACTGAAGCGAACTAAACGTTTAATGGGGCCAACTTCTGCTGAAAACGAAATAGACAAAGGCTAGCGTCGCAAGTGTCGACGGCGGCGAAACAGCAGGATCGAACGCTGGGGCGAGACTGCTTGCGGCTCGGCACACGGAGCCCCTTATGTACACGCGTAGGCTTCTCGAACAATCGGCGTAAAAGGTTCGGCGCGTAGAACACTCAAAACAATTTACCAGAACACTAAATTGAAAAAATAAACAAAAGACGAGTCGCTCCCAGGATTTGAACCATGGCTCTTCGCGTGGGAGGCAAGCACGATCACCTTTAGGCTACGGCCCGGCTGCCTACTTGGCCAGCTGAGCGCGCGGCAATATGAACTGAAAGTTCATATTACCCCGCGCTTAGCTCAAGAAAGCAAATAAAAAGAACGGCCAACTAAAGAGTCATTCGGAACACATAAGGTCCACAGTAGTATGAGCGTAATACGGCATCAGGCGGACGACGTGGACGACCTCAGGTCGTGGCGGGCGGCGTGATGATGTTCCTGTTCTGTCGCGCATCACCTTGTAGTTCAGATCTCCAAGTCGACGACGTACTTTGTAGGGTCCGAAATAACGTTTCAGAAGTTTTTCGGTGAGACCACGGCGTCTAACCGGTGTCCAGACCCATACCCTGTCTCAAGTTTGGGAGTAGACGCCCCGACGACGAAGGTTCTAGCGGCCACTGTCGACAAGTTGTTAGGCTTTAATCCGGAGTCTGGCAAGCTGACAGACTTCTTCTGCCCGTTGGGCAACCACCTGGGCGTTGTCGCTTCCCTCAACAGCAGGTTCGTGGGTAACATCGCGTCCAGCATTGTCGTTACTTTGCGACCGTGAACCAGTTGAAACGGTGCCACCCCGGGTGGTCTCTTGCACGTCCCTGTTGTAGGCACTTGTGACGTACGGCAACACCTCATCCCATGTCTTGTGCTCCACGTCGACGTACTTGGAGATCATGTCGGCGATGGTCTTGCTCAGTCTCTCCGTCAGCCTATTGGTCTGCGGGTGGTACGCTCTGGTGCGACGATGGCTATTGCGGCTGTTTGTTTTGTTACTGATCTTCACTTCAATACTCATCTTACTGCTCAGACTGATATCATATTTATTGACTTCGCTAAAGCATTCGATACTGTTCCTCATCATCGCCTTCTTCTTAAACTTTCGCGTCTACAAATTGATTCTTTCGTCATAAACTGGATTTCTTTCTTTCTTGAAAACAGAAAACAAATAGTCAAAATTAACCAATCATCATCGCGTCCGCCCACTGTCGCATCCGGGGTCCCCCAGGGCAGTGTTCTCGGTCCTCTGTTGTTTTTAATATAGATAAATAACCTTCCTTCTTCCATTAACTCCACAATTAGGCTCTTCGCTGACGACTGCGTGATTTACCGAAAAATTATTACTAATAACGATTCAACTCTACTCCAAGACGATTTAAATACTATATCTTCCGGGTGCTCTATGTGGCAGATGAACATAAACGCTCGCAAATGTAAACAAATGTCCATCACTAAGTCTTCCACAGTAACACAATCACAATATTCATTGTTATCACAACACCTGGAACATGTAACATCATATAAGTACTTGGGAATACATTTAACGAACACTCTATCATGGAACGACCACATTGAATACATTACAAGCAGTGCCTTGAAAACGCTTGGCTTCTTGCGACGAACATTATATCTTGCCCCAACTAAAACAAAATTACTCGCATAAAAGACAATAATCCTTCCCAAATTAGAGTATGCAAGCACCATTTGGAACCCTCACCAAACTTATCTTCTTCAAAGGCTGGAATCTGTCCAAAACAAAGCAGTAAGATTTATATGCAACAACTACTCACTGGAAACTAGTGTCTCGGCCCTAAAAACTAGCAATAATCTCTCTCCTCTTGAACTAAGACGTAAAATAACTCGGCTTTGTTTTTTTTATAGCATATATTACAGCGATTTGCCTTTTAAATCAGTTTATTGCCGCCCTGCCAGTTTTACATCGCCAAGACTAGATCATTGTCGGAAAGTAGAACCATTCTTGAGTCGCACTAACACTTTCCTTTTCTCCCCCTTATTACTTTGTATCAGAGACTGGAATTCATTACCTGATCATATTGCTACTGACAGCAATCCCATTTCATTTCGAGATCAGTGTTCACTATTGTATAATTATTCACCTTGATTATTTTTCTGTATAATAACTTTTGAGCCTTGTTCGTGCTTTATTCTTAATTTATTTCGATTTGTTCGACGACATTGGGTGCATCCGCGATCACATTTCACGTTTCCGTGTTTTGCTATTCTGTTTCTCTTTTTTTTTAACCTTTGTTATTTGTTTTTGAATCTCCCCTCATGTAATGCGTCCATCGGACGCCCTTGAGGTGAATAAAATGAAATGAAATGAAATGAAATGAGATGCAGGATTTCTTGCGTAAGCTGGGCCATGAACGCTGATCCACGGTATGAGATCAGAACGTCGGAAGTGCCGTGCCCGAGGACGATGGACTCAATGAAACACTTGGCAACTTCTACAGCAGTCCCTGAGGATGGGCTTTCGTTTCGGCGTACCGCGTGAAATAATCTGTGACAACGATTATAGAGCGGTTTTCCGGCGTCGGCAATTGAATAAGGCCAAGCAGGAGGCCGGCCCGCCTCATCGGAGCTTTCTTGCGTCGCTGGCACTCGCGGCATGATCGTGTGTATACGTGAATGGTTTTGGGGAGCTTTTGCCAATAATACTATTCACGAATACGGGCCAGCGTCCAGCTGTAACCAAGGTGTCCGGATGTCGGGTCGTCGTGGCGGGCTTAAAAGATCTCTTGAGGATCGGTCGGGATTACCAGCGGTCACGGCGACTTGTTGCCTCGGAAGTTCTCTTTGTAGGGTACACTTTGTCGAATGGCGAAGGTCGGCAGGGCTCGTGAGAAAACATGAGGCATGGTAGTCCCGCAACCTTCCAGGTGCTCTATTAGTTCGCGCAGCTCAGGATCGTCTCGTTGATGTCCTGCCATGTCGTCAATGTTCACTGCGCCTAGGAAGCTATCGTCGTCATCGTCGTCGCTGCTGCCATAAGGTGTTTCAACGGGGGCTCGGGGCAGGCAGTCGGCGTTGCTGTGCTTGAGCCTGACTTGTAGACCACAGTTATGTTAAACTCTTGTAGTCGGCAACCCCATCGAGCTGGGCGTCCTGACGAGCACTTGAGCTTCGCAAGCCAGCAGAGCGAGTGGAGGTCCGTGACTATAAGGAACGGGTTCCGGTACGAGTGGCGACAAAACTTTGTGATTGTCCAGACGACCGCAAGCATTCTTTCTCAATCGTGGAGTAATTTTTCTCCGCCTTGGACAGTGTCCGACTTGCGTAGGCGATGACTCGCTAGGTGACTTCTTGAACTTGAACCAGTACCACGCCAACTCCTGCGTTACTTGCGTCCGTGTGAATCTTGGTTTCCGCCTCCGGATCGAAATGCTCAAGAACAGGAGGAGTCTGAAGTTGTCGCTTTAGCTCGTCGAATGCCTGCTGCTGCTCCTCGGCCCAATCGAACTTCACGGCGTCCTTCGTAAGGTTTGTGAGCGGTGCGGATATCCTTGCGAAATCCCGAACAAAGCACCGATAGTAGGCACATAGTCCAAGGAACCTTCGACGGCCTTCTTGTCTGTCGACACTGGAAATGCTTCGACGGCGTGAGTCATCTCTGTGTCTGGGCGAACGCCTTCGTTACTAACCCCGTGAGCTAGGAACTTCAGTTTGTCATAGGCTCGCTGAGACTCACTCTCAAGCCGACACTTTGACGGCTTGAGTGTGAGACTGGCGCGGTCCGTGTGGCTTGGTGAACAGCTCGGACCCGTCGCAAGTGCTCGTCGAAGTCGCCGGAAAACACTACGACGTTGTTGAGGTAGACGAGACAGTCTGCCACTTCAGGCCTGCCAGTACGGTGTCTTTGACACGCTGGAAAGTTGCTGGCGCCGTGCATAGCCAGAAAGGCATCACCATGAACTCGTAAAGTCCATCCGGCGTCACGAAAGCTCCCTTCTCTCGGCCCAGTTCGTCGACTTCGATCTGCCAGTAGACGCTCTTTAGGTCCATCGATGGAAAGTATTCAGAATGGCGCAGCCGCTCTAATGTGTCGTCGATGTAGGGGTGTGGATAGACGTCTTTCTTCGTCACCGCGTTCAGAAGCCCGTAGTCCACGCAAAACCTAAGCGTTCCGTCCTTCTTCTTAACCAGTACGACTGGAGGGGCCCGCGGACTGCTTGAAGGTTGAATTATGTCATCGTTCAGCATCTCTTGAACTTGCTCCTGGATCACCTCTCTCTCTTTTACGGGGGCCCTGTACGGCTATCGTTGCTTGTGAGGGTAAAAGCGCTAAAAACAACGGACAAGTAAAAGAAACGTACAACACAAAGCGCTTTTACGTTTCTTTTACTTGTCCATTGTTTTCAGCGCTATTACCCTCACAAACATGGATCACCAACTAACCCAAGTGTATACATACGCTTCTAAGGCTATCGTTGCACATGGCGCGTGTCGTCCTCGCTAACGATGCGGTGATTCGCAAAGGCAGTTTGGCGCACCTTCGACGACGTTGCAAAGCAGTCGCGGTATTCGGCGAGGAGGTTTATCAGCAGCCGCCGTTTCGGGCCACGTCAGCTTAGGGTCAATGTCGAGCTGCGCTGGCGACGTACTGTCTTGCTGAGCTGGCGAGGATTCGTGAGTAATCGCTGCGATTTTGGCGGAGGTTCAGAGTTCCTCGACGTGGCACACGGCTGAACCTTTCGTGAGGTGTTGAATTTCATTTCGGAAGTTCTTCACGAGGACCACAGTGCGGCCATCCTGAAGTTCAGCTACTCCTCTTGCGACACCTATTCCTTTTCCTAGACGCAACTGGAGGCTTCCCTCAAGCAGAACTTGGCCACAGAACGCTTCGGTGATCCCGACGGGTGCGAAAACACTCGACTGCGGCGGTAAGTTCACGTGGCTTGCGAGGACTCGGACCACGGATGATGTTGCTCTGGGTCCCTTCGGTGGTGAAACAAGTCTTCGTAGCGTCAACCGGTTTGCTCTGAGGTCGATGATGGCACCATACTCGAAAAGAAAGTCCACTCCAAGGATAACGTCCCTCGCACAGTCTTGGAGAACGACGAACTTCACAGGGCACGTCTCACCGTGGATCTGGACGCGAGCAGTGAATCTCCCAACTGGAGTGATGACGTGCCCACCCGTGGTTTGTATTTAAGGACCTTCCCACGGCGTTGTCACTTTTCGGAGGCGGCGAGAGAGCCTCCCACTCAAGACTGAGTGGTCTGCTCTGGTGACCACGAGTGCCGATGCGTCGTGGCCGTCAATGATAACGGTTAAGTTGTTGGGCACCTATGCAGGGGTGTCGTTGTGATGCGTAGCGTCGGGAAAGTGGAAGCGGTCCGTCGTTCTTGGAGGCTCTTTACTTCGGTCGTCTTCGGCAGCCTCACCTCCAGGCGTTCCCGCACTTAGTTTGCCCGGCGACACAGGGGAGACAGGCTCTCTCGGCGGGGTCGTGGCGCTGGGGACCCTGAGCGTCATGGCGATGGGAAGCGGGATTCACGGCAGAAAAACGGCGCTGAGGAGGGCGGGCGTCGGAGGTACTCCTCGATGTCGCAAGGGCGTTCGCCGTACCTTGGACGTGGGTCGTTCGAGTGGAACCAACTCAGCCCCAGCTGTCGGTAGGAGCATCAACGGTAAATGTGGTGGCATTCGTCTCGGACACGCTAAAGACCATCAAACGCGCGATGCGTTGTAAGCACCACATCGAAGCCATGTACATCAATTGTGTGGCCACCGACGTTCTTCGATATCGCCTGATCACAGTGGATACCATAATCTCGTGGAAATAAAAAAAATCACTAAACCTAAGATGACTATGTGTGTGTCTCTCTCCTGTGGGTGGTCGTGCTACTAAAGAAAAGACTGGATCCTGATAGCGGTGCGGTCAGTCTGATATTGACCTACGTATAGATCGGTCGCGAAGGAGAAAATGAGGAATCAATTTTACGTGAATCTATTCTCAAATGCCTCGTCGGATATTTTTTACGTCAATAGTTTAAACAAGTTCAAGTACAGTTGTTTCCGCCGAATATATTAAACGAACCGTACGAGGTAGCCCTAGAAGAACTGCATTTCCCATTTAGCACCAAGAATGTGACGAGCCCATCTAACCAGCTGTACTTAGTCAGGCCTACGGATTTTGGGAAAGTGAAAGGCACCAAAAAGATGCGAATACAGCCAAAGCAAGATTATGTTAATCTGGTGAAAAGCGCCTTGCTCTTTTGTCCCCAGAGCTCTTTGGTCCCAGACGATTATCGAACGAAGAAGAAAATGTTACTTTATAAGCTTCCAAAGAAACAATACACTGTGCATCTCCACTACATTGTCGAACAAACTCGGATTTGCAGAGATCGCTTTTGATATAGGCCAGCCCGTGGAAAGCAGCACTGTGGAGGAAGATACATTCGATCAATGGGTAGAGGTAGAGCTGATGAGGGTTCAGCACGTCATGAAACAGGACCGAATTGAGATCCTCGAGGGCTTCTTTGAATCGCCAGAATATCTCATTAACGCGATGAACAGCGCGTACCAGTCTCATCTTAAAGAGGCCCTGCAAGGACTTTTTTACTGGTTTTTAGTTTCCACCGAACCTGAGCGCACTGAAACTTTTTTTTCTCGAATTTTGCTTTATTTTAAAAGTTATAACCAAACTAAAATTAAAAAAAAAGCTAAAAATAACAACCTGCATGATGTCATTGGTCGCTTGTGTGGCCGTGAACAAGAGGAGGGGTAGTGAGCTCAGCGAGCGCTCACGGCTGCCGCACTCCGTGTTGACGGCTCGAGAGGGCGCCACTAAAGCATGTTCTGGATAGGCTGTATGATGCGGGCAACCAGGGCGGCTCCCAATGCATTTGTTGCACGATTAAACACTAATTCGGCATGACACTTTAGTGGCCGCAAACGACAGCAAACACGGGATAAAATCAGTTCAGAACGAGAGCCACTTCGCGCTGCCATAACGCCAAACGGACAAACTGGTAGCCAAACTCACTCGCCGAAGGCCTTCGGAACGCTCGTAACCCGTCGGACCCTGGAGCCCGTATACGACCGCAGCGAAGCCGCATACATCCGGGACTTTTCTTCGCTCGCCGCTCGTCGGTGCCTGATCCCCTACCCCTTTCTAGCATGCGCCGCCTTTTCCACCGCTTGGTGGCGGGTATGTCGCCGGGCCATTTCTTGTTTCCTTAGTTTATAAACTGGTTTTGTTTCTTTTCTGATCTAAAATTCTGAACAAAAACGACTTTTATAAATTATTGAAACGGTTCGCGCCACTTATATTTTGTATTTCGACTAAAATAAGCTTTTAGCGGCTGTGACCAGAAGTAAACCCAGGACCAAAGACTTCACATATCGTGCGCTTTCGGCAACGCGGATTGCCCCCGTAGGTGGAGGAGGTTTCCGCGTCGTCCGGTTAAAATATGACGCACTGATATTTTGTTACCCTCTCTGTGCCCGCTGGCGTGCCCGAATCCAAAAGGATGTCCCTATTGAAAATCTCTCTGAGGGGACTCCAGGAATTTTTTAAAGGGTGTGAAAGGGACTTCAGGAATTCCTGAGATGTTCGAAGGCGGCACCGATATTTCCGGGTGTGTTCGTTGGCCCCGTCAGAGGCTCTCCTGAAATGTCTGGAGTGCCCTTTACAATGCCTTGAAATGTCTGAAATCCTGCCAAGAACTTTTTAATGGGGTCGGGAAACCCTTCAAGCTTCTTGAGATGTCTGTGGGGCCACGGCTTAGGTGGAGAAAACACAATTTGCAGAATTAGAACATAGCTGCTTATTGTTCGCGACGGGAAAAAAATAAATATTTGGAAAATGCTGATCGTATCTGTGTACGGTCATATTTTTATTACTGGTCTTCTATCAAATATGAGTGGGCTCCCGGACCCGTCTGTCACTGCCCAGGTGTTCGGTCACCAAGGAGACCACTGAGGGCGACCGCCCCATGTGGAGAATTGACGACCTGCGGGGCGAGCGGTGTTGGTCGAGCGGTGTTTTGAGGCGAACGCAATCCTCTACGCTCAAGGCGAGATCCGTGCAACAATGAATAATAAAAAAAAAAACAAGCCGAGAGCGGTGTGTTTCCCAGGAACAGGGACGGGGGAGCGACTCGTTCCGGGAACCGGCTCATCCGCGGGGGACGGTCCCCAAAAAGCAACCCATACTGCGCCTCTCTCCGCCCGGCGATGAGGAGAGGGTGCAGGGACGCGTCTCCAGCGGTCGGTTGGAGAGAGCGGTAAGCCGGGCTCGTGGGTGGTTAGTTTGTTACCGCCGCCGCCGCCGCGGATGTCTGTCGCGGACCTATCTCCTCCAGGAAGGTGAGCATGGCTTTGAGGACTCGCATCTTGGTCTTTTTTGATCCGTGTAGTTTCTTCCTTGGTTTCGGAGGTGAACCACAGTTCGGCGTTGGCCGCCTTCAGCACCGCTCAAGCGCCATGGTGTTCAGCCAGCGCTGGTTCAGCGCATTCAAGGAGATGGTGGCCGGTGTCGGCTTACTCGCTGCAAGGCCTGGCAGTCGGGGTCAGCGTCCCACCCCATGTTGTGCCTGCGCGCCGGGATTATGGCACTGTGGGCCCTGAGACGGTGGAGGACGGCCGCTCTCCGGCCTTGTTCCTTGCTCCTCTTCGTCCGTCTGGCTTCAGAAGCATCCAGCGAGCGACAAATACGCCGAAGATGCCGGCGCGACGGATTGTGCTCAGGATTTTTCAACGGTGGCAGGTGCTGCTTGCGAGTTCGTGGTTTTCGCTAAACGTGCTTACTGAGACTGTGTATGTGACCGCGAGGTCCACCGGTTCTGTTTTATTAGATGAACTACCGTACATCAGGAATATACCCAGCGGCATTGTGAGTACTTTGAAATATATTTTTCCTTGTGATAAAAAATCAGTTGTCCCTATTTGATATGATCTTTTTCGCCTACAGCTCCTTGCGCCGGGTTTGAACAAACATTGCTTTTCTTCGCATTTTTGAGTTATAATATGCATGTAAAACTAAACGTCTGCAATAAATTTTCAATAATGTTTTGAACTGCATTTTTGTCTATGGTTCACAGTAATTTTTTGGCGTATAAAGGGTTGATGGGCAAAAGGGTCCAACGGGTTGATGGGCTGTGGGGCTAAAGGGTTTTTCCCTGGGGTATCCTAAAAGGGTTTTTCTGTAGGGTATTTCTGAAGGGGTTTGAAGGCCTGTGAGGTACCATGATCCTTCAAGACTGATGGGCCCTTTAGAGTTATTTTCAATAGGGGTGGATACCCCATAAAAAGTTAAACGCTTAAATATGACGGCAGGACCCCTTTAAGCTCAATTTGTTTTATAAACATTGCTTCGTTATAATCCACACTTCAAAGTCGTAGAGTTGCAGTGGCACCACAGCGGGTTTACCTTGATCAATGTTCATTTATCTCACATGCTTGGCTTCAATCAGAAAAGTTTGTAGACTTCCTTCTCGGTGGCAGACCGTGATGTTCTATTATTTCTCAGCAATTATATTTTTGCGTATTGTGACATCGTAGAAGCGGAGCACGTCGGCGACGTGAAAGCCCCTTTCTTGAGAGTCGTGCCCTTCGTACTTTCAAGACGGAACGAAATAACATCAGTTTCCTTCAAGCTACTACAATATAAGAAGGTTGTCCAAAAAGAACTCAGCACCATTCGCCTCGAGCTTGTTCAAGAGAGAGGGAGCTACATCCCATTTCTTCACGGATCGGGTGGCGTTGCAGCCACTCTTCATTTTAGAAAATGCGCGTAAAATCTCCACCGTGTTGTTTAGAATATTTCTCCGGTTCCGGAGAAAGACCAGTCACGCATTTTGTGCCCAGGCACAAAATGTCGCCACTTGGAACAGGATATTTTGTGCCCTGTTCCAAGTGGGGAGCGGTTTACTGTCGGACATTTAGCAGTGGCTATCGCCTCTGTTTACAAAGCGAGTAGCCCCACCCCGTAACTGGGTAGAAAACTTGTGTCCACGGGTAGAGATATCGCAGAGCGAATAAGGCAGAGTTCCTCGTTGAAGGGCGCCGAATTGGGCATATGTATCGAAGCACAAGAGACGAGTTTCTCTAAAAGCTGCAGTCTGACAGAGGATACAAAAGAAAGGTGCCCACCCAGTTCAGTTTCTGGACGGCAAAAGAAACGAAAGGTTATGCATTACTTTTTCGATTCCTAAAATTGACGGGCGATATTTTTACCCTGCACGAGCGTTCCTGTCTGTGCACCAGCGGAGAGCTCGATCTGTTAGCTCTTCCGCCTACGTCTTTTGCTTTGGAAAAGTCTGAATATATCCCATTCTTTCCGGTCGCTACGACAACTCCCCTTCCGTCTTAGAATTTCACGCTCCCTCTCTAAAACTTCAGTTCTACGACCTGAAATCAAGCTTCCTGCACATCCACACAAAAATCGTGCGAGCCAAAGAAGATCCCGCGAGCACCACCGTGACGGACGGACCGGTCACGCACGATAAGGTCATACCGGTTCAGGCCTTTGGAAGCTTTCTTTTTCAAGACTTACATGTGTATCTGATACAAACTTTGGTGAGCCAGTACGATAATTATGCTTATCGTTCCTCTCCCCATATTCTTCTGCACGCAAACCAGACCAGTAGGGATCACTCTCTTTCTGTGATGCTGTTCGTAAAAGACCTGGTAAATACGTCTGAAAAGCTCGACATTCCCGCCAATACTAAGGGTCTGATGCCACGTTTTAAAAGAACTGAAACAAGTACGCTCTGTGATCTATTTTGTCCTCTTATGACGAACATATGTCACCAGGACAAGCTTCACTTGAACGGGGTGGACATTCGCGTCGTGCTGCGGCAAAATACCGAACATTTCAGGCTCTTGGCCGCTTCGACGGTTCCCCCAAAACACGTCGTCTAACTTCCTCGCATTGTGCTCTACATTTGATTCGTGCAAGTTACCCCGACAGGGCTTGTGAGCATTGAAAGACGCCTGCAGTCCTTTTCCGCAACTTATCGATCAATACCAGAACCATTTCTCCCGTTTTGTCGCACACTGCCCTCGACGATCTGTATCCGCATCGAGTGCCGTCAAAGCTCCTCGTCGCTTTCGTGATGAGCGAGGCGTTTCAGGGAAATCGCGAGCACGACCCCTTCAAGCTCGAACACTTCAACTTGAAAACGGTAGTTCTGGACGTGGGTGGATGTTTGCACACAGAGCAGTTTGATTTTGCTAAAAATCTGTATATGAAGGCCTATAGGAGCTTCCAACACCGCCTCAATCGAAGAGACGTTCCCTACTCTAAAGGTGCCGTTTCAAAAGACTTGTCTGCTCTACTACATTTTGACTCCGGACAGGCAAGAGCAAAACCTGTATTCGATTCCCACGGCAAACTGAAACTTACCTTGACTTTCAAGCTAGATCTAACTAAAGCCATCACCATTCTTTTTACGTCAGAAACGCCTCGCGTTTTGGAAACTGAAAAAGAGAGAAACGTAAGTTTGCCGCTTGGAATGGAAGAACACGTATTTTACTTGATGCTCGCGGGAAAGCAGTGTACGCGTCCCTGGTTTCGTGGCACATTTGCGTGCGACAAGATTGGTCAAGGGACACTGTCACCCGGTGTTTACGTAGTGAATACGGCACCGAAGTCTTCTGTTGGTAAACACTGGGTTCTTTTCTATGTGGGCCCAAAGGACAACAACATTAGTTATTTTGACAGTTTCGGAATGATTTCGATTAACGAGAAATTTTACGACTTCATTGGAAACGCTGTGAGTTTCTATTGCGCCAAGAAAAGAATTCAAGTGACTTTGCCCCACACCTGCGGACTTCACTGGGTATACGTTGGTGCGTTCCTGTATTGTGGGGTACTGCTTCGCGAATGCGTCCAAAACATTTCCTCAAGCGACTACCGACGGAAGGACCTACTGATTTCCGGACTCATGCGCAAGCAATATCCTTCTCTTACGTTAAAGTTTTCCTGCTGCTCCGCTATGTAGCCTGATTTGAAATAATGACACAAAATATACACACACACACACACACACACACACATATATATATATATATATATATATATATATAACGAAGTGGAGAACTCACGGTGAAAAACAACAAACAGAGGAAGTTTAATCGACAGTTTCGCCGAGAGACTCGGCTTCGTCAGGAGATGACATTCAAGTGCGGGCATATCGCTGCGGCAAAAAAAGTCAGAGCTAAGGGGCGAAAGAAAAAAAAAAAAAAAAAAGAGGGGTGTAGGCTAAGTACGCGTTTCTAAATAGTAAATAACTTGAGCTGAGCCCGCTCCTCCTTCAGGGCGGCGAAATACAAAGTGCGCTTGAACGCTCACAGCAGTGGCCACAATAGGTCGTGGACGGCGACGTCTTCTTGGCTGATGGCCCCCAACGCGCCAATGCATCCCCGCGACGGTCACCCCTGGGGCGCCGCGCGTGTCAAGAAAACCGAAAATTCAAAGAATCGCAAAAACATGTTTGCCCTGTCTTCCAACTTAAAAAAAAAAAAAAAGAGAGAGGGTGTGGTATTTGGGGGGGGGGGGCGATGAATGAGGGTACGTTTCTGAGCTGTGATTAGTGAGACATGAAGCGCGCATGTAAGAGAAAAGCACGGGAACAGCACGGTACCATAGAAAATAACATTCACAATATAGGGGTCTCAATAGAATAATCACGTGGTCCAATTCCAGTCGAAAATACAGTACCACCATGAAAGGGTAGTCTAGGTTAATGCTCTTATTGATGCAAGTGTTCCTGGACTCTCGTTTATTCCTTTTTCTATAGTATTAAATTTGTATATGAGGTATGACTCTCGCTGTTCGCGCTCCCGGTTTGATCTAAATCCTGTTTCCAGTAATGTCACGGATAGTTCGTCGAAAGAATGCTTTGGGAGACGGAGATGTTTTGAAAGAGGAAGGCCTGGATTAGTTTTAGAGTGAGATTTGTGATTGTTAAAGCGTAGTCTAAACGCTGTCTCGGTCTGTCCTACGTATTGCATTTTGCATACTCTACACTCTAGCAAGTACACTACATTTGAAGAGTTGCATGTCAGTTCCCCTTTAATTTTCATAGAGTATTGCGAATGCGTGCTTTTGGCTGTGTCTGTTTGTTGAATTTGTAGGCAGATTAAACACTGTGGTGTATTACAAGGCCTGCACTCATTGTGTCGCGGTGCAGAGTTTAACCGAGAATTTACCAGCACGTCTCTAATGTTGCGTGATCGTCTATAGATCACCCCCGGTGGGGAAGGAAATGCGCGTTTTAGGCGGTCACTCTGCTCGAGCATATTGTAGTGCCGTCTTAAAATATTATTTACGTTAGGATAGTTAGTGCTATAGGTGAGACACAGATTTGTACGTTGCGTGTTACTCTGCGGGGGACGGTCCTCCAGGAGGTCGCTGCGGTTCAACATTCTGGCTTTATCGATCGCATTATCAATTACACGTGGGGGATAATTTTGATGTGTCAACACGTTCTTAAGGTTCTGAGCGCTCGCGTCAAAATCATTTTCGTTTGAACAGATGCGTTTGAAACGGTGGGCCTGGCTATAGGGTATGCTGTTCTTGCAGTGACGTGGGTGGTCGCTTTTGTAATGAAGGTAGTGTTGCCGATCTGTTGGCTTGCGATAAAGCTTTGTTGTTAATTTCCCATCCTCTACTGTAAGGGTTACGTCTAAGAAGTTAATGTCGGTTTGGGAGTAAGTGTGAGTGAAACGGATCTGTGGGTGGACAGCGTTGTAATTAACTATGAAATCTTGCAGGTCCGCCTCGCCGTGTGTCCAGATGAAAAATATATCATCTATGAATCTCTTGTAGAGTAGTGGTTTTAATGGGTAATCGCACAAAAATTTTGACTCCAACTTCCCATAAAAATGTTAGCGTAACTGGGTGCCATCTTGGTGCCCATTGCGGTACCACTAACCTGTCTGAAATATTCATTATTAAATTCAAATACATTTAGTTCTAAAACAAGCCTTGTTAGGGTCGCAATGACGTGACCATCTGGGCTCTCTGGTTTTCTTTGGGTCTCGTACATCTCTCTTAACGAAGCTATTCCGTCGTCGTGTGGAATGTTCGTATACAATGAAGACACGTCCAGGGTTACAAGATATGATCCTTTCGGTATATGTAAATTTAATATGTCCCTGAGAAAGTGCGTAGTGTCCTTGACATGCGAATCGAGAGTTGTAGGTATGTGCCCAATTAGATCGTCCACATAGCCCGATAGAGGTTCCGTTATTGTTCCTATTCCGGATATGATTGGACGGCCTGGATTACCACTTTTGTGAATTTTCGGAAGCATGTAGAATCTACCGGGGGATGGTTGTTTTGGCTTCAATATATTATATTCATTAACGGTTATCTTACCTCGTTGTACAAGTTGTTTCAGCTCTGACGTTACGATCTGAGTATGGCGTTTCGTAGGGTCGCCTGGAAGACGCTCATAAAATTTCGGATCGTTTAGTTGGCGATACCCTTCCCGAACATAATCGTCAGTACTGAGAATCACAATTGCCCCTCCCTTGTCTGCAGGTTTTGTTGTGATGTCTTTTCTCGTGCTTAGTGATTTCAAAGAGGTTCTCTCAGATTTAGTTAGGTTGTCCCGTCTCCCTTTGTACCTGTGGTATTCTCGCATGATATCCCTTTGTACAGCGGATATGTACAAGTCGAGGCCGTTGTCGCGACGGGTCTTTGGAGTCCAATCACTAGTTGGACGTG
This sequence comes from Ixodes scapularis, assembly GCF_016920785.2. NCBI lineage: Eukaryota > Metazoa > Arthropoda > Arachnida > Ixodida > Ixodidae > Ixodes > Ixodes scapularis. The sequence goes on from NW_024609835.1 coordinate 169,715,303, forward strand.
GCTGTGTGTTTTTGGAGTTATGCCACCATGCCCAATATAAATATATATATATATATATATATATATATATATATATATATATATATATATATATATATAGAGAGAGAGAGAGAGAGAGAGAGAGAGAGAAAACGAAGCGCAGGATGACGAAAAGTATATCTGGAAGAAAACGCACCGGAGACGGTTGTTGGAGTTTTTAAAACATATTATTGGTAAAGTTGGTCTGGCTCAGGCCGAAACGTCGACCAACTTTACCAATAATATGTTTTAAAAACTCCAAAAACCGTCTCAGGTGCGTTTTCTTCCATACATATATACACATCGCGCGACAGGTCTTAATACAAATATTTACACTTGAAAAAAAAACGCACATCATGAAGTTTATAAAATGTCTCCTTACATAATATTTACCCTCTTTACACGAATACATCGCTCAGTCTCAAATGAAAAAAAGAGGACGTCACAAAGTTGTACATCTTGCATCTTTTCGGGTAGAGCGTGTCAAAACTCTCCAATTTCCAAAGGGAACAGGGGTACTACGAGGTGACGAATCCGCGAGCAGTGTTTGAATCGCGCAGAAAATCACGCGATAGGAAGGCGAGCAACATTAGCGCGCAGCGATTCGAATATTATTACGTCATATGACCTTGGTAACATAACCTGCAGCAATGACGTCTTCATAAACTGTGCGGTTTTTTTTAATCAGGTTACAAAAGTCAAGTAGAAGGACAGCTTTAACACGTGATCAAGGTTGCGCGCGCGACATACGGATAACTAGCACTAGTTAAGATGCCGAGGAAGCAATGTGCTGGTGCTTGTACCTTGAAACATTTGCCGCACAGCGATTCGCATAATATCACAAGACCTTTGCCGTCATGTGACCGCAGCATTGACGCCCCGCAAATCCACTTTCCTGCGCCGCATTCAAATCCTATAACGCCTAGCGCCCTCTCTTGGATGCAGAACGAACCCGGTGACATCTCGTCAGACGCCCTGAAATCCACTCTTCCGCGCCGCAATTCAAATCCCTTAGCTCCTAGTGCGAACTGTCGGATGCAGCTCGAACCCGATCAGATCAGGTGGTTGTTATCGGGTGATGACAGCGGCTGTCAACACCTGGTAACGACATCCCCGGCTACGTGTCGTTTCCCACGCGCCTGGCACGCGCGGCGTGCGTGACCTCACCCCTCTACTGTGTACACGCCTCGGGGCGGGACCTCAGTGAGCTCCGATTGGTCACTGGTCACGGCCTGTCATAGAGAGGGAAAAAAAGCCCCGCCCTGCTGCGCTGCGATTGGTCAAGGTCGGGTTTGGCCATGCCCTCCTGCGCTGTGATTGGTCAGTGTGCGAACTGCTGCACATTTCCTACTGCTGTAGCCTCCATTTGCTTCGTTTGATTATTTCGAAATATGTTTTCGAGTAACTCGGTGTAATTTATGTTTTTATGTACTTAATGTTACATGCTGCGTTGCCTAGAGCATTCCGTATTCTGTATAACTGTAAATGCGTATGCCTGTATATTCTGTATTTTGTATCACATAATTCTTGCATTGCAATGACTGCCCTCAATTTCATTAAAATATATTTGAGATACATTGCTGTGCACGCATGCTATGAGTGTCAATAAATACTACTGTGAAAAAGCAACAGCAAGGAGAACAACAAAAGACAACTGTGCCAAATCGAAGAGAACACAGCTGTTTTCCCTTCGTCTGGCACAATCGTCTTTTGTTCTTGTTTTCCTTGTTTTTTTTTTTTTTCACATTAGGATTTAGTGACACTTCATAGCATATACGCAGGGTATTTCACGAAAGGTGGACAAATTCGATATTGCGAAAACTACGTGTCGCACCAGAAGAAGGCTTGCGTCGTCTTGGTCCTAGGCCAGGGGCCTATTTCGCGTAATTATTTTTTTTTAATATTGAGTTCAAGGGCATGGTTTCAATTAGAATCTTGCTGAGTGTCATCAAAAAACACTAAATCAACAAATTACAGAACGATATAATGCATGTACGGGAACCATCTTACGGCTTTTTAAAAAACCGCAGAAATTCGACGGGTTCTTAAGTTTCGGTATGCTATTGAGCGCAGCTCGGCCCCGATGGCACCTCGCCGCATGAAAAAAATATTGAAACCTGCCTCTGCTGCGTCGCGTGTGATAGCGCAGCACAGGTTGGTTGCACTATTTCTCCACGGGGCGCGGTGTCGTCGGGGTCGAGATGCGCTCCGATAGCAAACCGAAACTTAAAAACCCGTCAGATTTGTGCGGTTCTTCAGAGAACCGTAAAATGCTGCGCGTGCCTCCTATCGTTCTGCAATTTGTGGATTTAGTGTTTTTCCATGATGCTGAGCAATTTTTGAATTAAAACAATGCCCTTAAGCACAATATTAAAAAATAATTATACAAAACAAGTAACAATCTAATTATCCCAGACTTTAATAATATTCCTAAATAGGCACTTGCCCAAGAACCAAAACGACACAAGCCTTTTTTTTTTTTTGTTGCGACGCGTAGTTTTTGCAATATCGAATTTGTCCACCTTTTGTGAAACACCCTGTATATACATATATATATATATGTACACGTCTATATTCACGCATCATTGCGAATTTTAATGGCTATGCCAGCCTTTAGCGAAAACTAAGACGTTTAGGACATACAGCATTTTAATTTGAGTGTATTGCAAGCACAGTTCATAACTGTAAGTATGCAAAAAATATACCGAAAATATACCCTTCTTGTTTTATATAATACTAAATTATATTTCTGGAAATCTTTTTTTTTAAATACCTTTATTTAAACTACATTTGAACAACTCTTCATTCGTTCTGAAATATGTAAATCTAAGTAAGTAGGCACAAGCTACTTTTCACATAGTTTTTTTTAATATTAATTTATTTTATGCAAAATATACTCCAACCCTAATAAAAATGCAGCAGTCGAAAATATGTGCAGAATATTCTCAAAATACCTGGAAATTGTAAATACTGATGTGTTACACTCTAAGTATCTTTCGACTGTAATACTTTGGTAGTTCGACTTAAATTACCAAAGTTTTGAAAACTTTGCCTTTCAGAAGTTCACTTCAAGCAGATGTGGAGTACACTGAAGTGCCTAAATACAACAATCGATTAATTTTTCAATTGAGTTGTGCAGCATTGCACTGGAAAATCAGCCCAGTTTCTGTTACTGTTTTCGTTTCCTGTCAAGAACACGCCTGATAAGTTTCTTGCACTCCAATCACAAACGGGGTCCGGGAACCACAACCACAACACTTGCTGATGCTGCAAAGCTTCAGCAAGTGCTGTGAACAGATATGTTTGGCGTGGTTGTGTTAGAAGAATGTTAGTTCACTGTTGTATGTAATGTAACTCACCATTGTATGTAATGTGAGTAGTTACTTTATCATAGTGGCGATAATGACCATATTAAATAGTCAACTAGTAATGAAAAGCAAATTAACTATTTCAAAGAGAAGAAACTGCCTTGACTCGCTTCTTCCTGAGTGGTGCTACGCAGAGAAGAAATAACATTTCTTCTAGGAGCCGTTTTATCGGATATTGTTTTAGCGACTGCGCCAAATTATTATTAGTTGTACCAATGATTTTAGTAAGATTTATCGTCCACTAACGTCAAAACATTGTTTCCCTCTTGAAAGACTCCCGAGGAGAAGATCCAGTACTTGGAACTTTAAGAAGTGCAGAGCTGGTCACCGGCCAAATCACTGCCTTGGTTATGTAGGCTATTAAGGCTCTCAAGCAGTGAACGGGGTGTGATTCAGGTGTTCAGTGCGTCATCGCGTTTGTGTTTGCGTTTGTGTTCATTTCTAGTGTGTAGTTGTGGGATGTATGAAGTAGACATTTTTTATGCACAAGCATCTTGAGGGGGAAGAATTACATTTTTGGTATATCTAAAATCTTCTTTCATTAATATTTATGATATATTGGGATACCTTTCGCGCGTGTTTCGAATGTGGGCGAGATAATACTGAATAAACACAAAATTAATTTGCATATTCAATATAATTCAACTATGTTTCAAATACAGCCTCTTTTTGCTAAGGGAGGTCTGACAAACTGTTAAGGGGGGGGGGGGGGGGGCAAGATACATATCAGTCCAGGGCCCTTTTTTCTCTTAATCCGGCACTGGATGTGATCGATGTTAAAACATACGTAATCGCCTAACTATACTAAAAGGGTATTCACCAAATTTCTTTTATCACACATCGATGAGAAAACTTTATTGTGTCTGTCTGGCACTAGATATTTTTCTTCTTACAAGTGTTCTTACAGGCGTCCAACGTGTGGAAGTGAGCCTTTTTGACCCGACACCCTCTATAAGTAAAAGGATGGCAATCGTCGAGTTTGTCATCGTAGTAGTAGCGGCGCCGGTGCGTCTTGCTTTTCGACGCACACTGCTCCACGACGGGCCCCAGATCACACATCTTTTTGTTGCCTTCTGCCAAAACAACTGTAAAAGATTATTAACTTGATGGTTACGCTCTCCTGACAGTGTTACATACGACCAACGAGCTACACTGAAAAGAAAAAAGAAAGATCGGTGTGTCTCCATTTTCGCAGACCACCAGTCAATCGCTGCAGGCTACAGAGGGAGGTATGTCAGTGACTACGGGGGAAATATGTTTGGACCTAAAGCGTGATCACCGCTGTGACACTGAACATGACGTAAACACCTGAAACACCACGCTCAGTTTCATAGCACAGACCGTTCACTTAGGTATAAACATATTTTCCGCCTCGTCATTCGTATAGTGTACATTTTTCGCTGCTACAGACACCGCCGGCTTCGCATTAAAAAAGGGGTCTCAAGAACATTTCATTTCAAAATAGGTTGTGTCCTTGTAAACGGGGCCTGACGTTTCTTGCGCTTTCTGTGTCACCGCGCAACTTAGTGTATTTATTATAACGTGTGCTTACCTTGTAATTGGTTTCTAACCCTCTTTTATTGAAAGTAACTGACTTTCCCCGCGCACCCCATCAGAGTTAACGCACGGACACTTTAGAAAGGGAAAACTGGTTTGTCACTCCATGCTGGTAAGGTCTTTTTTGGGAACAACACAAATCTCTCGCCGGTAAGTGTGTTGCTTCCATCAAGGTGGAAAGGATATAGCTTGGCGGTGTCGTGTCGCAAAAATATCATTTTACTATAGTCATTGTGAGTTTAAGAAGCACAGAGCGTGGCATATGAGGTTCTTGGGCCATGCGTGTCTTAATCTGTGAGTGACGAAGAATCTGTTTCCAGTTTTCAAGTTCACTAGCGAAGATCTACCGTTTGCCGCGAGGTTTGCAACATAATAAAATATGGTAAGTCTTTGATTCCTGAAACGTGGACTTGACTACTCTAAGCACTACATCTGCAATTCGATGGCAGTTGCAGGAAGGTCTTCAGGGCGAGCCTTACGTCCTATACAAAGGCTTCGGCGGGGGAAATTTCATTTTCAATTTTAGAGATACCTACAACCTTTCTGACTAAAATTGTCACGAAGCCCTCGCTTTTTTTTTTTTTTTGAAAATACATTGGGAATTACGAAAAAAGCATTTACTACCACATAGAGTTGCGGCCGAACAAATTTGAACAAGAAATATCCACAGATCCGCGAAGAAATACATAAAGTACATAACGTTCAAGCTTGACTTACCTGAAAACAAACCCAAGACCGCTATTCCAACCATCATTATTTGTAGTAGCGTCATCATGCTCTTCCTCGGGGAGCGAATTTTTATTTCCCGGATATACGCGGATCGCTTCGGCCACTCTAAGATGACCACACCTGCTCATAATGAGTTTTATCGCTAATACACATTTTACTCAGTCGATCCGGACAAACGTAAACATACAACAAATATTAACCTTAGTTTTCATTTTTGTGCCTTGCGGTCACTCTCCCTTTGGCACGTTTGCTGAAAATATAATTAATTTACTACCAGATGCCAGAGTAATTAAATAAGCAATTTCAGCGGCGAGATGTAGATATCTCTTCATTCCGACACCGATCTTCATGTCTCTTCTAGATGCACGATCTTATTGTTTCTTCTCGTATGTGCGCTTACGGACAAAGATACGAGTAAAACAAAAGGCACATTTTAAAATCTATCTAATTTGTAATGAGTGCAGCCTAAAGAACAGGTGGTAAACGAACGATTGTTTATGTCGGCAACTTTGTGAGTAATAAAAGTGTACTCCCGACATAAGAGTTGGAGGCGCAATGCGCTAATTATTTACAGTGACTGACCAATAAAATTCTAAGAAATAACTTACGCGCGAATATTTATTCCTCCCCTGTTAAGTCCCAAACCACTCTCCATAACTACGTAACAAAGCCCCGTAGTCCTTAACATTTGTCAAGACCAATATTTTAAATAATTTAAGAGGAAGGCAGACGTTTTGGCCATATTCAATGCTGATCACATGTCACTTGCAGCAGGATCTTACATTGTACTTTTGATGTGGACTGCCTTAGAAACTGCGAACATAAATTTGTTTCATTGGCGACGCTGGACAATTAAGAATATTTGAAATATTAGCGCCGCGGAATAAACCATTTGACGAACATGTAACAAATACCGCCTCCAAATATAACGAATAAATCGTATTAACTTATGGGCGGTTCTGATTGGTTTCCTCGGCTTCGGGGACAAGGTATAAACTGTCAATAGAGATCGTAAACGTTCGATATAATGCCTGTTAGACGCTTTCTTATGTTCGGATATTTGTTGCATAAAACTGAATATCGTTCGCAACGCTCAAGTTCTGTCTTCTGGACTTCAGAATAATATCATTATGCTGCGTTTTAGATTTGATTAAGATGAATGCAGCCTAATCCTTGCTTGTGTCCGAGCAACCTTCATTGTTGGAAGAAGAAAGGAGTCCGTTAGACATAGAAAGTGAACCAATCTTTTACCCAGTCACCACGCCCTAGAAACGCCAAACCTGACCCACGTTTACCGATCCTAGTATCCTTACTTGGGCCTTGTGCGATTTTGCACCAAGCCGTTAGTTAGTGCCAATTTTGTTTAAACATTTTAAGGGCTTTTATTGGTTCGCTAAAAAATTTCTGAAGTGTAAAAGAAGAGCCAAAATTACCGCGTCTCAGACAAACAAGTATCAGTGAAGCCTAATTCTGGCGCTTGTTTGGCAATCTAGACCCAAAAGTAGTCTATGTAAAGGAAATAGCCAGAAGTGAAGCCAAACTTCGACACTTTATCAGTTACCGATTTAGGGCCGATGATGCCAGATAACAGCCAAACAACCCGGCAGTGAAGCCTGACTTTGGCATTTGTATGGCGGCCAGACTCTGACCAAAAATGGTACAGTCAAGTTCCTCTTCCTCTAAGCTTTTTCGAGCTTTGCAAGGCTCTAAATTTCTAGATAAATGCCAAACGTTCTCCCAATATACTAGCTGTTACCTGGATAGAACCTCGATTATCCAGCGTATTAATTGCTAGCACAATGCCCCGGTGTGACAATTTCTTCCCTTTTAGCAACTTGCGCCATCGATATTGCATATTCAGGGTGGCATAAATCCACAAGCTGGCTCGAAAATCCGCCGAAAATATAATCACCTGCACCTATCGCTGTGAAATTTCCATCCAGGGTGTATTTATTGTCAAATTTCAAGCCGTAGACTTACCACGTCAATGACGTGCGATGATGCAGACCTGTGTGTGTGTGTTAGACACTTTTATTGTTCCTAGCCTTGGGATTTAAAGATGTTGAAAATTCAGCAGCTCGCCTGCATTTTCGTTATTTTATGAAACCCTGCGTGCAGTGTCATCTCCCTAATAGGAGCAGTGAGCTGGCGATGTACTCAGTCAAAACGCAGATAAGTAGATAACCTGGTAGCCTGCTCACTGCGCCTACCGGGAGATGTCGCCATAAGCACAGTTTTCGCTTAGTGAGCCCCGATTTAAGAGAGAAAGAGAGAGAGAAAGATAGACGGCAACTGAAACTATGAAATGACTTTAGAATTTAATGGCAGAAACCTCCCGCGCAAATTTGTCGCTGATGCGCATCCGTGAGTTGCCACGTGGAGAGGAGGATAGCGGTCTGAGAGATTAAACCAAAGTCTGTAGAGGCTTAAAGACGATTGACGCTTTCGCCTCCTCCTCTCAGTTTGTATTGCAAATGCAGCCGATAATCTTGGTGACCCCGATTAAGCTGCTTACACTCTCAAATCTAGGCACTAAATATTCTTGTTAGCTCGGTTGTCCGCCGCTAGTCTCCACTAAAATACATTAAAATGCAAACGTTGACATCCATATACGTGCAGGCGTTGAGTTCTATAGCCTATATTAGAGTGAACCTGGAAATATCTTCTACCTAATAGTTTTCCCAATTAATTCCATAAGCTTGCTCGGGTCATGAAGGTTTGTCTTTGTAATGCCGACACGCAGCATTCATTTTGGTAGCGGCTAAGGGCACTAAGCACGAGCAAGGAGGCAGCCCGGCTCTACAGTTGTTGAAAGCTGCCCGACTTGAGAAGATGAGCTTGATTTCCTTTGAAAATATATTTATTTACCCGGTTTCTTTTTACATAGCTTGTCCTTTTTTACATTACTTGCCGACGGAAAAGGTACATTGTCAACTGCCTTTACTGCATTTTCACTTCACTTCCCTTGTTTTGCTTTGATATTGCCAGACCCAGGATTTTTTTTTTTTATTCTAACGATGTTTATTGCTGTGTTCCTTTGATTTCACTTGTTTTTGTTTTAATCTTACTGCCATGAGCGTCTTTTTTTTAATCGTCTTCTTCTTCGTCTTCTTCACTGCTTTCTTCGACCGCATCACTGTCGTTCTCTCCGTCTTCGCTATCTTCTTCAGAGTTACCGTCGTTTTCTTCCTCATTTTCACTGCCATCTTCCTGGTCTTCATCACTGTCTTTCTCTCCGTCTTCACTATCTTCTTCAGAATTTTCACTCTTTTTTTTCTGATCCCTTCCCTTTCCTTCTTTTTCATCGCTATCGTATTCGTCACTATGTCCCGCATCGTCATCTTCGTCACTTCCGTCTTCACGGCTTTCCATTTCATCGCTATCGTTTTCCTCACTTCCTCTTTCATCACTTTCTTCCTCGTAGCTCCTGCTGTCCTCGGGGTGGCGATGTCTTCGGCGGTGTGGTTCCTCCTGCTGAAAAATTAATTCCGATGATACGCTTATTATCTCGCTCATGGTATAGCCGGTCAAAATGTTCACGTCGAACTTTAAAAAAAAGAAAGCCACAAACATCAAATGCTCACAGCCATAATAGAAAATACACCCTCTATGAAACTATTTTTAATAATATACGAGGAAAAATTAGATGCTCCAGAGCATTGCTTAAGTTGCCCGAAACCTCCTGCTCTTTCGCTTTGCTTTCTTCGGTCGGTAGGCAATTATCGGAGTGCATATACTTACCCACAATTTATGCCAACCAGAAGTCTCATCATCTTTACACGAAGTAAGTAATGCAGAAACAGTCTTGCGTACAAAATAAATATGATGTGCAGGGATACCTATCGCATTAGAAATACTCATTTGTCCTGGAAATTTATCTAATAAAATATAAGCGGCACCTCTTCACTGCCCTAGCTGCTTCAGCAGAAGGTAACCATGAACTTTCCTCTCGGCGGTAATACACACGCGCACGTGCTTGCTAACTGCAAATAACATTAGAGAAACAAAACGTAGCACTTTCGTGCATAAGTATTTTCACGCGCAATTTTGGAAAATGATGTTAATCTGCATAATCCGGGATACACTAAAAAAATGAACTGTAGAACACCTCATTTCAGCCTCATTAATTATATTTCAGACGTCCGCCTGTGGATCTGAGGCGTATTAAGGGTTCAGAGCAACCTAGCGCAAGCTCAACGATACACTGCAGTTAAACGCTCGGCCAGCCGAAATAGACGCGTGAGGGGTCCTCACTCTGCATAACGCACGAAAACGTAAGACATCAATAATTTTAAACGGTCAAAATGCTTTAATACGTGTTGTCCGTAATTTAAAGAGTGTAATATACGTCCTCAAATTATATGTATGATATTTTGTGCTCATTGGGTGCAAGTGACACTCATGATATTATTGCAATGTAGAAACATCGCATTAATACGACCCCTGCCACCAATGTGGCAGATGCAGAAATCGAAACACTTAACAGGTTAGCATAGCCGAAACATGTTTTCCTGCTCTTTTAAAAAGTGACTGGTAGTCTCCGGTAATAGACAGGATACATTTTCATATATATCTATATATATATATATATATATATATATCACATCGAAAAGAAGGAGCAGCGTAAAGTTATTGATAAAGATGTATAAGAAATAAAATCTGACAGGCGAAGCATGAGAGGGTTATAGCAAAGGCTCAATGAATGTAAAACTTAAGACGTATAAAAATCAATGTGTTTGATTATAATGGAGTAGGCAATTCAGTATATTTGTTTAAAATTAAGAAATGAGTAGCATGCTAATAGACTAAGAATATTTTTAAACTTCGTTGAAGATTACTATGGTAAAAACCAAATATAACAAAAGTTAAGTCAAGGACAGCGCTAAGATGAAGGACCACATTTGCGATTTGTTAATCTGATTTTTTTTTACATGTTAACGTAGCTCGATCCTATTATTATGCAAGTATATATTTAGTTTATGATACGTACACAAATCATGTCAATAGTAAAATTTATTTACCAACCAATTTTAACAAGTATAAACCTCTGGAGAGGCGTACAACTCGCAAGCCTTGAAGTAGGCTCAGTTTTAAAAGAAGCAAAATGGCCCTCGCCAAAAAGTTCGAGTGCAACCTGCATATATTTAAAATAACTGACCTAATTAATAGGACTGCTTATCTCGCGGTTTGTTTGTACGCTTATGAGCTTCAAACGAGTGCCAATAATTTTGTCACAAAACTACGTTGCAAGGAACAAACGTTCCTTACTAAATGGAGAAAAGGTCTACCGCAATGGTTATACTTATTATATAACAAATTAATTACTATAATTTTCAAGATAGCATATCTACCGTTGGAATATATCTCGACCTCAAAAAGGCTTTGGAGTCTATTAAGCGTTTGTGGTGTCGCATTCGACTTCGTTCCATGTTAATTGTTATGCCTGGTACAATATGTACAATATGCATGTCTTAATGGTTACCGGTGCCAGTTGTAAAAAAATTCGTATGTAGTACCACAAACACCTAATTTTGTATACCTTGAAACTACAGCGAATGCGTGGCTAAATGATTCATTGTCTTAGTTAGGTTTAAATAAAATTGAGGGTGTGTATGTTTATACAGCTTAGAACCTAGACTTCCTTAACGTGCGACTTGTCTGCCAGCTGTAGATATAAAAATCCAGTCCGTGCAGTACAACCGCTAGCCTGGGGATTTTAACGTGCACTACGCAGTAGTGATACACGACCGCACCCCGGTACGATGCTCATCCAGATCGAAACGGGCAGGGATTGTGATTGAACCCAGGATCCCTGGGTTGTACAGCGCGAGTTATCGCGCCACGTACTCCGAGCTGGTGTTCGCTAGCCCGCTCGGCCACCGACCCCCTAGGTTAAAATAAACTTCAGCTAAATGTTACCAAAAGTAAATACGTAAATCTCTAAACCGAAAAGTAAGCCGGATGATTTTTATAGTAATAAAAAATCTTAAAACTGCGTAATTGAACGTGCCTCATCTATAAATTTCTATCTGTTCTGTTTAAAGAAACCGTAAATTGAACACCCAATATTAAGAATATTCACGCAAGTATCTTTGTTTATTGGCGCTTCAGATACAATTTGATTACTTATTCCTTTCTAAAACGTCAGTTATTTTATACTTCAGTGCAGTCCTATGTCTACCACTGTCTACTGCAGTGGTTCCCAGCTATGGATGTGTCGGGGGTACGTAAGTAAGTTAACAGACCTGGAGCATGAAACAGGTACCTTTTATTGCTACTTGGACATGGCTACGCGGCTCAGACAAACACGTAACTTTGCGTCCTAGGCCAACCGGGTGGCCTACGGATCCCCAGGTGGCGGGTTCGAATCCCGACCGAGGTGCCCGCAATCTGACGGAGGCTTATTGCGGAGAAGGCGCCGTGTAACCGAGCTTTCGGTTGCACGTCAAAAGATCCCCAGGTGGTCGAAATTAATCCTCAGTCCTCCGCTGGGGCGTGCCAGATGCCCGTCGTAGGTTTGGCACGTAAAACCCCCAAATTTGACTTTTTGACTTTAGGCCAACCGGGTAAGACTCCACGGCACAGCCACCGATGCCAGTCGAAAATCAGGATATGCAATATGATAATCCCGCCGCGGGGCACCCGAGACGCGTAGTTCGGGAAGGTGTGGGGAAGAGGGAAAGGAGCTGACCGAGATGATCTCGTGCGGATTGCTGTCGTAGTTCCGGAAGCATGTTCCAAATTAGTCACGTCCGGACTGGAGTACAAAAAACGCGCCAACTAAAAAAAAAAAAATACATTTTTGTTGAGGGTCTCGCGGACCCCAGAAGTGGCTTCGCGGACCCCCTAGGGTCCGCGGACCCTATTTGGGAACCACTGGTCTACTGGTTTGAAGTTGTGAAATTAAAAAAACTTTACAAAGTTTTTTTTTTTTTTTTTTTTTTGCGAAAGAAAGCAATGCAATGTATTCAAAGAACCTAGCGTTTGGATTATAGACCTTTTTTTTTTAGGTGGAATTTCTAAAATATTATTCAACTGGCTCAACTTAAACTTCCAGTTCGCATTGCCGCGCTCACAGCTGGCCAAGTAGGCAGCGCGGCCGTATAATAATGGTTATAGTGATTGCCTCCCACGCGAAGAGCCAGGGTTCGATTCCCTAGAACGACGCAGCTTTTATTCATTCTTTCAGTTTAATGTTCTGGTACATTCGAGAACTTTGTTGCTTGTTCGAGGTATGAATGTTCTAGTCGCCGAACCTTCCAGGCCGATTGTTCCAGAAGCCAACGCGTGTACATAAGGGGCTCCGCGTGGCGACCTGCGGTCTGTCTCGCCCCCAGCGTTCGATCCGGCTGTTACGCCGACTTCGGCGCCAGCGACGCTCTACAGTAATCTTCTGTTTGCTTCCTTTTTGTTTTGGGCGCAAGTTAGCCCCATTAAACGTTTAGTTTGATTCACTTTTCGTCGCCTCATCAATTGTCATTCGGGACAATATATGAATGATGTAAGATATGACCAACTGACATATACCTCGCTCGCAATGCACCGTAGAACCTTCCGCGTGACTCTTACAGAACACCTTTGTTGAGAACAAATTATGGCACTCAGCAATTATTATACTTAGTACCAATTTCTTTAAAAGCCATCTGGATATCATAAATGTAATGCATAATTACGGTTCAATCGTAAACTTTAAAAATGATGCAAAAATATTTTGTCCTCATTTGTTTGCTCGAATTATTATATTGGTATGTTCGTTAGCGTATAGTTTAGTATTGTATTAACTCCTTCTTCTTACTACATACTTTTTGTGTACATTATGTAACATACTAAAAAATATTGTATTTTTGTATATTGGCGTTTGTTGTAATGCCTGGTGTTTTTTTGTTTTTTTTTCTCTCTCTCTTTTCTCAACTGAGTGATATAAACGGTTAACCGAGTCACGTCAGAAAGAGCGCTTTTTGTACGGTTACTCTGGGACCATGCCCCTAAATAAGGATTAAACAAACAAAAACTTTGCCACTATCAAACTCAAGCACATCAAAGGAAAGGTCAAAGTCTGAAGCTTTTGCACACTTTCGTAGCCTTGAGTTATGACTCTGCAGTAGGCTGTCGTATTGGAAATGTCAGCTCGGCTGCTTCCAAACGCGGAACACATGCTGGCGTCATTGGCGACGCAAAGAAAATTATTAGGACTTGACCTATAAGCGCTAAAATATAGATATATAAGAGACATTTTATAAGCGCTACTCCCAGAGCTGTAATATAAACATTACTGGCTGCCTTTTTGGCGCCTGTGCGCCACAAAGCGGATACTAAGTATTACGTTTTTAACTGGGCCGTACACTCGACTAGACAGTGAGGTGCAACTGCTCCTCAGTGTATTGCCTGGAGAGTGTTCCTGGCGCATGAGTGCGATGAAAGGCTTCTTTGAATAATCGCGCGTATCGGCTTTAAAATATGTCTATAAATATTACGCCGTAAACTTCAAGTGTGATCGAGGAACCCTCGTTGAGGAGTTTTGGTATATTAAAATTTCTCAACGAGGCGACAACTACCTTTAGGTAGTTACGGCACACCGATAGAGATAGTCAACCTTCCGGCAACTCAATAGCCCGTGTGCGTGATTATTAAGTATATTAACGGACGATACTTCCTCTCAAAAGTACTGTTTGGTGATATCAAAGCTATCTGAAATATGGGGAGGTTGTAGATTGTTCTGACTTGTGCTACGGCAGTTATAGTTTAGTTGGATCCCATTTCAACACTTTATTTTCTAAAACTACTGCCTTTTAAGAAGTATTTTCTGCAACACTATATTCACTTTCTCCTTCAGTGAGATAACTAAAGCCATAAGGCGAAGTTCCTGTTCTTATATCTTGCTATATTTTATCATTCACGAAGTCCAGGATATTCTAACAAAGGAGTGCTGCCATCCGAAATTGCCTCGCTGAGATATACTAAATGTGCAATGTCATTTTTCCCATTACTTTACCATATCCTTACGGATATCACTGTCCGAGTACTTAAATGATAAAGCTTCCTTATTTTACAACTCCGTCCATACAACGTAGAAGCTCGACTCATCCTTCAGCCTTAATTCCACGATTTCGGCGGAAACCCAGCGCTTAGGTTGGTGGAGTGTCTCCTTCGGTCGCCTGCTTACTCATTTTTGACACGCGCGTCTACAAGCAAGCGCGCCTGTGGTCAAATGGTATGCGTCCTGACCGGTCCTTGAGGTTTTCAGGCTATCAGAGCGAGTGGTGCTCCGTGACTACGTGGAACGGGCTTCAGTACAAGTACGGATGAAACTTCGTGACTGCGCAGATGACCGCAAGGCATTCTTTCTCAGTCATGGAGTAATTTCTGTCCGCTTTTGACAGTGTCCGACTTGCGTAGGCGATGACTCGTTCCGTGCTTTCTTGCACTTGAACCAGTACCGCGCCAAGTCCTGCGTTACTTGCGTCCGTGTGAATCTCGGTTTCCGCATCATGGTCGACATGTCCAAGAACAGGAGGAGCCTGGAGTCATCACTTCAGCTTGTCGAATGCGTGCCGCTGCTCTTCGGCCAATTTGAACTTCTCGGCGTCCTTCGTGTGGTTTGTGGGTGGTTCGAGAATCCTTAAAATATCTAGAACGAGCTGCCGATAGTGCCCACAAAGTCCAAGAAACCTTCGCACGACTTTATTGTCTGTCTGCGCTGGAAACGCTGCGACGGAGCGAGTCTTCTCTCAGTCTGCGCGAACGCCTTCGTTACTAATCACGTGAACTAAGAACTTCCGTTCGTCAGAGGCGAACCGACACTTTGACGGCTTGAAAGTGAGTCCGGCGGTCCGTATGGCTTGGAGAACAGCTCGGAGTCGTGGCAAGTGCCCGTCGAAGTCGCCGGAAGAGATTACGACGTCGTCGAAATAGACGAGACAGCTCTGCCACTTTATTCCTGCCAGTACGGTGTCCATGACACCCTGGAAAGTTGCTGGCGCCTTGCATAGCCCAGAGGGCATCACCTTGAACTCGTACATTCCATCCGACGTGAGGAAGTCTTTCTCATTGACCCTAAGCTTCCGGGTTCGAAAAGACGTCAGCTGATTAACGTCCTCGCGGAATACCGCGACTGCCTTGCGACGTCGTCAAATGTGCGCCGAACCGCCGCTGCGAAGCACCGCATCGTCACTGAGGACGACGCGCGCCCTGTGCATCGATCGCCGTACAGAGCATCCGTAAAAGAAAGGGAGGTAATTCAGCAGTACGTTCAAGAGATGCTGAACGACGACATATTTCAACCTCCAAGCAGTCCGTGGGCCTCTCCAGTCGTATTGCACATTTTAAAAAAATCACACAAACCTGTTATTCATTAGAAACTCACACACACACGCACACACGCACACACAAAAAAAAAATGCCTTGTACGCGTTTCTTTATTTAATACCCTATTGAAAATTCCATCAAGCTACGAAGGACGGGACGCTTAGGTCCTGCTTAGGCTACCGGCAACTAAACGCGGTGACGAAGACGTCTATCCACTCCCCCGCATCGACGACACGTTAGACCGGCTGCGCCACTCTAAATACTTTTTATCGGTGCACCTAAAAGCGGCTACGGGCAGATCGAAATGGACGAATGGGACCGAGAATAGACAGCTTTTGTCACGCCTGATGAACTGTACCAGTTCAAGACGATGCCCTTCGGGCTATGCACGGCGCCAGCAACTCCCCAGCGTTTAATGGACACCCTACTGGCAGAACTGAAGTGGCAGAGCTGTCTCGTCTACCTCGACGACCTCATACTATTTTCCCACGACTTCGACGAGCACTTGCGACGACTCAGAGTTGTTCTCCAAGCCATACGAACTGCCGGACTCACCCTCAAGTCTTTAAAGTGTCGGTTCGCCCATGCCGAAATGAAGTTTTTTAGTTCAAGTGGTTAGTGACGAAGGAGTTCGCCCAGACCGAGAGAAGACTCGCTCCGTCGCAGCGTTTCCAGCGCCGATAGACAAGAAAGCCGTGCGAAGGTTTTTAGGACTATGTGTCTACTATCGCCGCTTCGTTCGGAATTTCGCGGAAGTCGCCTACGCAAGTCAGACACTGTCGAAGGCGGAGAGAAATTACTCCACGACTGAGAAAGAATGCCTTTCGTCCGTACTTCTACGGGAGTCGGTTCCGCGTTGCCACGGACCACCACTCGCTCTGCTGGCTTGCGAGCCTCAAGGACCCGTCAGGACGCTAACCATTCGGACACGGGCGCGCGTGCTTGCAGACACGCGCGGCAATACTGCGTATACTTTTTGTCGAATTTCTGGAGATTTTTTCGGCCCTTCAAAAACCTACTGGTGTTATGTCAGCACGCATTTTATGTACAAGAAAATAATTAACGTCATGGATCAAAGTAAAAAGTAAATGAATCTCCAGCGAATACGTGCATTGACTTATAGTTTTGATGAATAACGAAATAACTGATCGCAACTCATTAAACACAATATCTGCCTGAATTTTTACGCATCTCTAGTCACGACTAAAGGGCGTTTTGCTTAACCGCGTATTTTGTATTACATGGGAAAATTTTGTTTGCGAAATCATTAGTATATGTTCTTAAAAATACCTGAAAATATTATCGGCAATTACAATGAAGTAAAGAGCTTGCGGCTAGGTTTCTAGACCCTATTTAATGCGCTTATTAAAATTTATTTTTGTCATAAGAGTTTCTTCAAATCAGCGGCTGACAAGAAAAACCATACATTTAAGAACTTGCAGCATATTATTAAACATGAGGAAGATACATAGAAAGGGAGGACGGACAACGAAGGCGGACGGAGAACGAAAGCCTTCGTTGTCCGTCCCCCCTTTCTATGTAACTTCCTCATGTTTAATTGCTGTTACCAACATGCTCGTTTTGTACTTAACTTGCAGCTTGTCTACCCTTTTATTCAAGGACGTACATGTAACTAAGTAAAAACCTTCAACTGTCCTCACTGCAATTAAAACATACGTCCCAATATTTATTTATAGTAGCTACGAGGATAACCGAAGTGGCATGCACACAGAAAGAATAATAATTTTAAGTGACATATACTTATACATGATTATCTTCAGGCTAAAGCTCGTCGAAAAGACAGAAAGCAGGCACCTCCCTTCCCGCTCCCCTCAATTTCTTCTTTCCTTCTAGACAGAAGCAATTCTCGCTCACTTTCTCCGAAGATTGCCTGCCAGGTCAGACCCGCACAGTTCGGGCAAAAAAATGAGAGAGTTCGGAAAAAAAGGGTAAGAAGCACAAGGGAAACTGATAGTCCGAGCTAAACAACGATTTACAGTTAGACCGTTGAGGAATAGTTCTTCTAAATAAAAACAAAATGCACATGTGAGTTAGAAAGGACCGCAAAACCCCGAAGAAGCAGCGCTCATGGTTGAAGAGATAAAATAAAGAAAATATAGCGTGGGCTGTCATCTTATATAGGGCGTTCTTTCGAGATCTTTTGGCATGTAGATTTGCAAAATTCCTTTGTAGTATACGTTTTCCCTCGTAATCAATGACCGTGTTCGCGACATAGCGACATGGAAATATATTGTACGTTTAATATGGCGCTTAATTAATTACGGCAGCCTTGTTAAGCTGTCGAGTACGCATTGATTTACTTAGTGACGAGGGTTTAGGAAAGCCATACGCACTGGAGCTCGGGCCGTGAAGCCTTTGATGCATTGCTGCTCGCACTCCGCCTTGGTTCGAAAGCGGTTTTTGTTGCCCTCGCATCCTCCATAGACAAACATCGTACAAATCTTTTGATCTTTCTTGTAGAAAAACCTCGGAAGTTTGGCGTAGCATGGTCCACTGTCCCAGTCCAGCGAGCACGACTTGTTGAAGGTCACTGCAAAACATCCCCGTTTTGTAGTTATAATAAGGCCAGCAGGGACGCAGCCCCATTTGGCTGGCATTTCGTTCATTTGTTCTAAAGAAAAGTGCAAATAAAACTGGTTGAAATGTCATCCTGATGCAGCCAAATGGCAGTAAACATACGCATGTTTAATCATAAGCGGTATCGTCTGCCCACAATTTTCCCGCATGGTCGCTTATTTAGAGCAAGTGTAAAAAAGTGTCCCCAGTTATCGAGCTTTTTTATTCATGTCCGCTTTCCGCAGTCAGCCGAGGGTTCGCTAAGTGGATCTAGGCCGCGCTCACCTATATTACGCTGCCGGGAATGCGTCTCTGACTTGTGTGTTTAGCGTCCTATTTCGTCCATGCATCGAAAAGATCCCAAAGTGGTCAACCTACTTCCTCAAATAGCACCCAACCGAGCAACCCTCCTAACATCGCAGCCGCCGATAAAAAGGTCGCACTTCAGGGCAGTGACTGCGGCAAACGACCCTCGCCCCCCCCCCCCCCCTCCCCCTTTTCCGGGCGGCTCTAAGCATCAGGACGGCGGCGCATAAGAAAGGCTGGCACGTACACAATGTACCCTGGCGCGAACAGACGAATGGCTCTCTTGGCGGCATTAAACAATGAGGCGAAAAAGGGCCCGACACCCTGAGCGTAGCTTTCCAGCGACTCTAGTCACGACTGCCCCTGAGCGCCAATATAAAGCATATTGGATAAGTCGAGGCTTGGTGTCTTAAAAAGACACTGCAATTGAAAAAAAAAAATTCTAAAGGACCTAAGTGGGACAAGTATACCAAAACAAAGCGCACACCAAGGACTTCTTATGAGTTGTGAATGCGAAAGCATGCCCCGTGCGACGTATTGTCTCAGCCTCGCGTTGTCGAAGGGCGTCGTCCTCTTTCCGCCTGAGAAGCTTTGAATCGAGATTTGCTTGCTTCTCACGTTTTTGAAAAGTTATGTTCCGTCTTCTAGCGCGCTGCGGCGGTGCTCGTTCTGCTTGCCTCCTCACTGGTTGTGTTGCGTTATTCCGCTCCCTTAGTTCGTCGGCGGTGTACTTGCGTGGACGGGCAGGTTTCACTAGTGTCGAAGTTGCGACCGCTGACGATCTAGGCGCTTAAGGCGCCACCATGTTCGTCGGCGTCGAGACGAGTAGAAGCGGCCGAACGCGCGCCACCTCGTTCCTTTTACCGGCGTGCTTGCGGCGCGGCGCCCGTAGCGCCATGTGGTGGCGTTCCTTGAAACTATGATGCGCGCCAGTCAATGGGGGCCTCGTTCCTTGAAACTATAACGCGCGCCAGCGAATGGGAGCCTATCTATCAAATCGCGGCCACAGGCTTCGCACCATTGGGACAGGGGAATTTATGTGCCATTTGGTGCGCGTCTCCAAAAGCTGATAACGCTGGTCCGCTCGATCCACTCTAAAAAATGGCTGCATGTTTACTTACCCGCAAAACACTCAAAGAGCCAATCTCTGCGATCCACAAAATCAGCTCAGCGAATGATGAGGACCTAAAAATGCTGTCTCGCTGTAGCATTACGCAAGGCAAGCATGACGATTTACACTGTGTAGTGGCACAGCGCAGACTTAATTTTGAGGTCTAAACGGATGTTCCACCTCATCATTCGCTGAGCTGATTTCGTAGATCAAAGAGATTGGCTCTTTGAGTGTTTTGCGGGTAAGTGGACACCCAGCCATTTTTTCAGAGTGTGGTACAGTTAGTACTTTCGCGGTATCATATTTTACCACGAAATATAATTTTTGTCTGAGCAATATATATACCGCCAGTTAAAATTTCGCAAACAAACTGGAAAACGCCGCCCGCTAACCCCCGCCCCGCGCTTACGAAGTGCTTAGATCTTTCACTGGCTGGAGAGATGACTAACGTGTGAAAGGTTTGTTTATATCTCCGTGCGGTAATAGTATTTTATTCGACTGCTTTTTATGCTTGGATACAAAGAATCACGATAGAGTTAGTATTGCTTTCGAATTTATTTTAGCATCGCTTCTCCCGCTTTGGTTTGCAACGTTAACAAACATGGCTGCTGGCGTCTGGGGAGTGCTGAACGACCTAAGCTCGTTTAGCTCGTCACTTTTTTATGAGTGTGAGTAGTTTTGAGCTCACAGAGGCGTTTAGATGAAGATCTCCTCAAACGGCATTGTTTGCAGCAATGAACTTTCTCAAGTACGCGCCTTTGGAAGCGCTGTCAGGATGTTTATTTTCGTAGCGGGACTGGCCTAAGCCTTGCGTCCCGCACGAACTGTTTTGATCGTTCTGGCATGACTTTTTCTTTGTGCGTGTTGATGCTGAATAAAGATGTTGGTTCGCGCAAAAGCGGCCTCGCAACTCTTTGAATAGCGCAACCGTCGGGATTACGACCATGGTTTCAATGCCGGGAAGATACCTGCACTCTTAAAAAGGTATGTGCGTATACTTTCCCGCACAGTACTCGGAGAACCAATCACCGAAACTTACGGAGGAGGCTCAGGGAATGACGATGCCGAAACATATATTTCAACCAAAAAACGCAGTCTGAGTTGTGACGTTAGGCAATGCAAGCGTGACGTTTTGCATTCCTTAATGTCACAACTCAGATTACGTTTTTTGGTCTAAACATACGTTTCGGCATCGTCATTCGCTCAGATGCCTCCGTGAGTTGCCGTAATTCGCTCTCCGAGTGCTGTGCGTGGAAGTATAGGCACAGACTTTTTTTTTAGAGTGTACGCATGTTAGAATTTGCGAGCCATTTTGATGGAGGCAATCGGGCATTCGGTTCACGTCAAGATTGTCCAGCTATGTTCTCGTCATTTCGCCGCGAAGGTTAAGGTGCTCTCAAATTTTGCAGTGCACGTCGCTTGCCAATACAAACATTTTTACGTCGCGTTTTTTTTTTTTTTTTGTGCTTCATGACGTTTATTTTAATCGTGGATGCAATGTGAAAAAGAAAAAAGATCAAGAACAGTAAGGCAAGAAGGACTGGGTATTTATTGAGTTGATGATTTAGTTATCTCCCTCGCTTATCACCGTAGTACATCGATAAAAACTCACAGACACATGTAATGGACAGTGGCTCATGCACGAATCAACGCTAAAACGACGCTTTCATAGTCGCTTCTTCTGAGCGTCAGAGATTTAGACAGCGACCTAATAACAGACAGACAGGGGCAAAAACAGATGCCGGCGCGCAGGTTTCGTGTCCCCGTCGAACGGGCATTGCAGACAACGATAGGCGGTGTTGAAAAAGCAGACGATGCCGGAGGCTGCCGCGCGTCTGCTTGCACGACTACACACTCCAAAAAAGCCCGCGCATCTGATTTCCCGCACAACACTCGGAGAGCCAATCACCGGAACTTATGCAGGCAGCTCAGCGAATGACGATGCCGAAACGTAAGTCTACACCAAAAAACGCAGTCTGAGTTGTGACATTAAGAAATGCAAGCGTGACCTTTTGTATTGCTTAATGTCACAACTCAGACTGCATTTTTTGGTCTAAACATATGTTTTGGCATCGTCATTCGCTGAGCTGCCTCCATAAGCTCCGGTGATTGGCTCGCCGAGTGTTGTGCGGGAAATCGGATGCACGGGCTTTTTTTAGAGTGTAGTAGGCGGTGTTAAGCGCCGTTCACATAGGTGCAACCGAGTACGACCGAAAGTGACCAGACAGGTTTTAAAGCCTCTTGCGACGTCTTAGGACCAGCTCCGCTGCAGTACATCCGGTCCTAACACGTCGCAAGAGGTTTAAAAACCGGTCTTGTCTCTCTCGGTTGTACTCGGTTGCACATGTGTGAGTGAGTCTTTAGATGCCAGACTATACATTGTCTCATCCTACGATGGACTAAAGGCCAAAGCCACGGGTCGCCAGGTCGAATCACGTTCCACGCTACACTATTATACGCTTAACATTCATTAGAGGTGGACGAATAATGCTCGGAATCCAAAAGCGCCGCATCATTTCTATAGCTTTGACGCTGCAAATAGCCTATATGTTGTGGCTTTCTTTGCGATGTAAAATTGTTGAGTCATTCAGCGCTCTTCGATTCGAACCACTGGCCACCCGTCCCGTCATCAGTAATCCGAGACACGGGCACTGATACGTGCATCGAAGCGAAATACCGCACAATTTCTAAGTGGCTCCTGATTGGATGTGGCGGTCCGTAGCTTTTGCCTTTAGTCCACCGTAGGGTGAGACGAAGTATAGACGCACCGGATGGCGCGAAAGGGAGACACTAGGCTTCTTAGCGTATTCGGCCGAGCAGCCAAGTCAGTCCAGCAGTAACAAGCAGGCTACTGATCTTAGGGCGGGTCTTAGAGAGGGCCATAACCTCCACCGAAATTGCGTAGGTGTTGCACATATTTTTGTGTTGCGAAATTATTAAAGAAATATATTGCGTGTCCCAAATAAGCTTTTACAAATGTAACCTTTTTTTCACTGTACTGTTCCTTTAATGACGTCTACTGCAGGAACGCCGGTTTTAGGCAGCAGAACGTATTTTTTTTCTAGGAATGCATGTTAGAAGTAGGATGACTATTTCGGCAAGTAGGTTTCGATTCATCTTCAGAGTAAAACGCCCAAAAGATGAACACGAAACAAAAGCTAGATACAGGACACAGCGTACACGACACAGAAGGTGGACGACATGAAAGCGCTAGCACACAACTCTGATTAATCAAAATGTGATAGCCAAAAGTGTTTACATGTCGACTTAACTACAGGTTGTTTTCGTTTCATATCAACAAAGTAATATTATTAAAAAACGTGCGAGGTGTTTTATTTGTTTCTTTTTTTCTTTTTGGACCTGGGGCGGAAGAAAGTTGATTATCTTGGGCCTTCACTATTCAGATACAGTCCGTAAATAAATGCTGCATACATGTGAAAAGGAAGGCACTAACAAAGAGGACGAATAAAAATACCGATGTTCATTCGATCTTAGTAATGTGAGGTAAACTTTCGGAGTACGTTGGTTACTCGTAGACAAAAGGGCTAGTTTTTGCTTGCTTTTTAACACTGACAAGCTTTTTGTCAACAGAGTTTTTGTCAACAACTAATTTAATGTCCGTCCAAAAACTACGGCGACGTAGTTTTGGGTATCGAAGGTTAAGCCTGGTGAACTAAGTCAATGGAGGGAGGGCAATCCTTATTGAGGACACACGGAGTACAATGGCTAGTTGACCATCGGAACAAGATAAACTTAGTCTTGTTTTATCATGTACCAATGGTTCTCTCCCCATCGTCCTCAGTTTGTCCTAGATTGAGGTTGCCAAGGTTCCTCTTTTCTGCCCCTAATTCAGGGGTTGAAAGTTACCAAAGTATGTAATGAGTTCTGCCCATTTTCCTGTTAGGGCACTCCGGCTTAACCTTGTTGTTGTTTTTGTTGTTTTTTTGTAGGATTTTCCATTTAAAACCGTAAACTAAAAAAAAATTGTAGAGGCTTTGTTTAGAGATTATACACCCAGGTTCGAACGTATTTTCTTTGTTGTGTCAATTGTTTTTATATGTTGTTCGTCGACATGGGTAGGTAACGTAATCAAAAAAGATTATGCAAAAAAAATATATTTGAGGAGAAAGAAAGTTGATTGCGCTAAAACGGCATCTCCGATTTTTGAAGTTTTCGCTTAAGTCATGTTTGGGGAGGCCTACTATGCAAACTACAAATATTCGAAATTTCAAATATTTAGCACTTATAATAGATTATGGCTACTATTGGTATAGAAATGTACAGCGTTGTGAAGGTTATACATTTTGCGTCAAAAATCTGACGTTTTTTTCACTATATTTCTGCACCATGATCTGAACAAATTGAATAGCTACATCATTAAGACACATGTCATATATTTTTATTAAAACGTTCTTTCGAATGGTTTATAAAACACTGTTTTATCTGAAAAATCGAAACTTTAAAAGGTAAAACAAGCTTATCGGTTAGATATGTACAAAAAACAAGGAACTTGGGTATTGTTTTAACTAGTGGAATACTTCAAATTGAGCCCAATACCCGAAGGCAGGACAGAAATATATCCAGTCATAAAATAGGCGGTATCAACCGATAATGTGTTTTGTGGCATCGGACAAGAATGCTCGCGTGCAAGGTACAATTCGCAGCGCTGTAAGCTTAAAGAAAACGAAATGATGCAACATGCATTTTATAAATAAACACGAGTTTGGTGGAAAAATATTAGTACTACAAATTTCAAGAAAAGCGAAAATGTTTTTTTGTTTTTTTTTAGTTTTCCCTTGAAGTTTCTTAACATTGTATTTTAGAACAAATTTTGAGCGATATGAAAATAATGAATTTTTATATAAAGCATTGATTTATATATCATTCAAAAAAACGTTTTAATAAAAATAGATGACAAAAATTTTAATGTTGTGGCTATTCAATTTGCTCAGATAACGGTTCAAAAAACCACTGACGAAACGTCAAAGGAGCCTTGTTTGCGCATTTTTGACGCAAACAATATAACCTGGACAATGCTGTATATTTAACTTAATAGTTCCCGTGATCTATTGTAAATGCGAAATATTTGAGATTCCTGATATTTGTAGTTTGCGTAGTATGTGTCACTAAAAATGACATAAACGAAAACTTCAAAAATCAAATATTCCGTTCTGGCGCATTGTTTATATCTTCAAATGTTTTCTTTTTCGCCAAATATTTTTATTAAGTTGCATGCACATGTTGAAGAGAAACAGAAAATAAATTACAAAACCGAAGTTGCTTCCGGACTCCCGTGCATTATCTGATTTGAACAAAGCCTAGATTGACGTCAAAATAAAAAACAAAACAAAAAATTCAACTGTTAAGAAAATAATGTTGCCAAAGTGAAAAAAAAAAAAAACGAAACCGAAGAACTCTATATAGGACTGGCACCTAATCATATCCGGTCTCCAACAAGGAACGGATGTCAACAGGCCGACTGCCAGTCAAAAGCTGACTCAGCGCTCGTCTCCGGACTGATCGGACTCCAGTACCAGCTGAACGTCTTTACCGAGCGACCCCGTGTTACACCCCGCAGAGGGGAAACCACCACGTGTTCAGACGACGCCCCCTAGTGGCAAGGCCGGAGCACTCGTAAGCCTGACGTCACCAACGTCAGAAGGTGGAAGTAATCCCCCCCGATCTCTATTATTGTTGGCTGGATCGGTAGCCCGTCGGCGGCATTACCGGCGGCCACTGCTTGACACTAGGCAATACACGGGCAAGTTTATGAGAGAAACACAGAAATGTAAGAATATTGAAGCTTCTGCGCAGGGCTCGAAGGCGAGTATTTTATGATGCGCTGCTAATATTATATTGGGTGTTTGAAGATTGAAACTGTATTTGTCAAGCGTTCGAACGCCGATCCAAAAAATCAAACGTACCGGACCACCCACATCTCAGCTGGCAGGCTTGCCCTCGTAGAGGAGCAAACAAAGGAACTTGCGGTCCATATAGCCGTCCTCGGGAAAGCATAGAAGTTAATAAATTTCGAAAAAGTTTCATGTTGAGAGTAGCTTTCCGGGAGTGAGCGGATTCCGCATAGCAAAACCTTCAAGATTGTTGTCTGCTAAGCCCAACTCATTCAAACCTCCACCAACTCCGCGGTTACTCTGGGTAACTCTTGTCTCATTGTGCTGCACTACTTATTTCGCGGACCAAATAAACTCTGGACACAAAAAAAAAAAAAAATTAAGAACTGTGAGGGTTGTCTATTTCAATGATTGTGCACAAGCTATTTTACAGGCTTTCCGGAAAGCAGCCAAGATGATTCATTGACAACAACTTAAAAACGGGGGCAACGGCACTTTTTCGCGTTTTCCCCATAAAGTTTCATGCATTTGGTGGTATCAAGCGACGGTTGCCGGTGGTGCCACTCGACCCCAGCAAGAAAGGCCCCGATCCGCGATCCAGCCTACTAAAATAGACATGAATGGGTAATCGAGGAGGTTTGGTTTCTCCATGAGCTTCTATTTGGGGCTTCTCTTTTTTGCTCTTTGTTTCCGGGCAGTCATAGTATTCAAAATTTTACAAAATACCATTTCCAGTTTACTCGTTTTTACAAGTGTTGTATATAAAACAATATATCCTTATATTTCTGAGGTTTGTAGTTACACTTTTATATACTATTCGTACAACAAAAGAAACGAAATTGCGGCCAATGAGCAGACGCCGCCAGTCGTCACATCGCCTCCATGCCTCCGAAAGTGGAATAATATGTGCGTCGACTCGGGATGTTCAAGTCGTTCCCTTTTTGGCGTCCTTTATTGTGTTTAGAAGACTCGAATGCCTGAAAAGAACGTCGAAACTTTGTAGATGAAGAGGTTAGGCATAAAGGCCCCCGGGGAGTCCAAATACGAGGACGACGTCTTTGGTTAAGTAACGCGTGGTAGGCTTCGAAAAGTTGGCTCTAGGGCTTCTCGGTGTAGGACGTTTCGGTGCGGTCTTTTCGGTGCACGGGTGTTTCGGTGTACGGACTTTTCGGTATACGGACTTTTCGGTGCAAGGACTTTTTGGTGCACGGACGTTTCGGTGCTCGCACTCTTCGGTGTGGGACTTTTCGGTGCACGGAAAATCCAAATCACGAGTTTTCTGTGTGTTCTTTTTTTGTTTTCTCTAAACGTAATAAGCACTATTTCAGCTAAAAATTAATTTTTTCCGCACTTCATAAAATGTCAGACTTGGTCATCCATTTACGGCCGCTTACTGGTATACCACCTAAGTTACTTTGTTAGGCGCAGTACCATCTTGCGTGAGGATTGGAGAGGTTGGACGTTATGGTTCGTTTGTCGGTGTCTCTTTTCCAACGCACGCACTAGTGGCATTACATGTCTCGGGTAATTTTCAGCAATCTTAAAGGGGCGATGCAACAATTTTTGCACTTTGCGCAAATACCGCTTAGAACGGACCCCTGACGTTAATGACCTATGAAACACGGGTTAGTTTTTCACCCCACACAATAGAAGTCCCAGAAACAAAATAAAGAAAAAGCGAGCAGAGTTCGCCCCCTCAACTCGCAGCCAGAACAAGCGGCCACGTGATCTGGAGCCGATTATATGCCTCCAATGTTGATCGTAGCCACGCGCTGGTGTTGGCAAAGCACAGGACACGCGCTGAGTTCCAGACATTGTTATGGCTCGGCTATTGTCGTCGTTGCAGCGATTGGACACGGGCCACTACCCGAATGCTTCTCGAGCTAGTAATTATCACGAGCCCAAATCGAGTGCCACGCAATGCTCGGGTCCAATCTATGAGCCCCATTCAAATATCGTCATCGGGGTGTGCTGCGATCCCCACGTTACGCCATCAGATTTTGCGAAGGAAAAATTGAATGAAAATGATCGCCTTTGTCCTTGAAATTACGCCGCAACAAAGGAGTTTCTTGGCTAGTGGCGTTGCGTGCGAGTATCCTTGGGTCCCAGTAGCGCCAGTAAGCTCGTCTAAAGTGAAAAAAAGATTCCAGTTGAATATCGTTGCACCGCTCCTTTAAGCTTCTTGCTGTTGGTGCCTTCCCTACAGAGATTACCAATAATAAAGCCCACATCTTTACAGAAGGTGCCGAGGACGGCTGTACCGACCCAACGCGTAAACACATATGATCCGTCTAGTGCGTACGTTGGAAAAGAGACACCGGCAAATTAAACAATGTCCAACGTACTCAGTCCTCCCGCAAGACGGTGCTGCGCCTAAAGAAGTCAGTTAGGTCGTATATGAGCAAGTGGCGATCAATGAATGACCAAGTCTAAAAATTTATAAAGTGCGAAAAAATAAATTCCTAGCTGAAATCGTGATTATTACGTTTAGAGAAAACAAAATCCAAACAAAAAACCGTGATTTTGATGTCCCGTGCACAGAAATGTGCGTGCACCGAAAAGTCCTTTCACCGAAAAGTCTGTGCACCGAAATGTCCGTGCACCGAAAAGTCCGTAACCGAAACGCCCTACACCGAAACGTGCTACACCGAAACGTCCGGATCCCCCAAACGTTATTTCCACTATACAGCGCATTGTATGTTGCTTTTTTCGTTCCTGTCATGTGCGCGTGGTTGTGATTCTTTTATGCTACGGCTTGTGCTTTTTTTTTTTTTTTTTTTTTCGGTCGTGGTAAGAGATTTTTCGAAGCCTCTCGCGGAATGTCAGGGGCAACAATCGACGGCTGTCTGAGGCGGTAATGCTTAAATTTACTATTGCAGTGGCTTTGTCACATAGATGCCTTTAGCAGGTAATAACTTTTTATGTCTTGTGTGTGTCGTGCCGGACGATAAACGAACATAATGCTGCAATTAAAAACGTAGGTTTTGGAGTGGAATCATTTTTCGTCTGCATATCTGTATTTATCGAGACCTGATCTGCAGATGGTGCTGGCTCTTAAAGGGTTTGCTGTTCTAGTGTCGATGTCATGTGTTGCGGTACAAAATATACATTTAGTTCAATCATTATTTTGTTCACAAATAAATTATAAAAATGATTAGTTAATATATGTTTGAGTATAGAAAAAGCGCGTTGTGACTGGTTAACTGGTAAGAATGACAGAGAGAAAGACAGATATCAACTTTCTCACGGAAAATATTTTGCTTCGTTTATCTGCCATAAGTCTTAGTCTATCAAATAACGAGACCTATATGTGCTTTTCTCTAAAGTAATAAGACAAAGTTCCTCAAAAATACGTTATTGCTTTTGTAGACCATAACTCCAGCGAGCCTTTCGTCTTGTATGCCTTACATTCTTACTAGGAGCTGTCTTGCCAAGTCGCATCACATCGGTGTCTTCGCGTCTCATGGGAATTATTGTTTATGGAACATCCGTGTCTCCGAGCAATATCATACACAGCTAAAAAACTTTGCTTCAAAACAACCCGATACCTCTCGAGGCATTGTTATACAGATTTGCTTATTCTCACTTTTCACCTAAAAAAGTTTCTGCCCTAATAATTTTCCTGTGTACGTATCTCCAGTTTATCAAAGTGCGTAGCAATCATTCTAGTTAATAACATATGCCTGTGTTCAAACAAAAAAACCTGTAGCTATGAAGGTAAATCCAGTTGCGGTGCTTATATGTCTGCAGTGTTCCGCGGCGCTCGATCGTTTCCTGTATATTTAAATTTGTTTGCTAGTCCTGTATATTTAAATGACCTTCTGGACGAGATATCTTGTTCGCGTCAAAGAATATTAGTTTTTATGGCACCATATTTACGCTCGATCCTCTCACACCAGCAGAATCCCAATGCGCCCTGCAGGACCCAATCACCTCCAACAAGTGACGTCACGGGTGGGTCGCCACGGCTTGGATTCTGTACTTGTATTCACCTAAAAAAACCGTGGTAGAAACGTCCGGCTTCTCCTGCAACATTACTGATGTCCTACCCATGACAATGCAGCATGCGTTGCAATGTCAAGGGTCAGAGAGGAAGGCGGGGGAGAGGCAGAGAGGCTTGCAGACGATCAACGCCTTCGTCACCTCCTCGCAGCCCACACTGCAAAAGCTGCGCATAACCCTCGCGGCCCACATCTAGCAGTTGGAAGGACTCTGCAAACTAGGGAAACTTCGGCGCTGCCGTGTTCCCATTGATTCAAAGCATGAAGTGCTTTTCAACCCTACCCCAATCCAAAAATTTTTGTCGGTCTGTCCTTCCGTCCGTCCTTTCATCCGCCCGCCCGTCCATCCGTTCGTGCAATTCTCTCCAAACCTAACGGGGAAACTGAATTGGTGTTTAGGTGGCGTGATGTCAAGTGATGTTACGTGACCTGACGTAACGTGGCTTATACACTATTTATTTTATTATTGTGCCTTCAGGGCCCGAAGGCATTACAGAGAGGGACAGCATGTAGCAGGAAAAGAAATGTAACAAATCGACAAAACAGTAAATATTAGGGCTGGGCAATTGATCGATTAACCTACCGATTAATCGATTAATGCTTTAATCGCGATTAAATTTTTTAACTGGTTAATCGGTAAAATTTAGACGAACCATAAAACTCATCAAAGTCAAATTTGGGGGTTTTACGTGCCAAACCAACGACGGGCATCTGGCACGCCCCAGCGGAGGACTGAGGATTAATTTCGACCACCTGGGGATCTTTTGACGTGCAACCGAAAGCTCGGTTACACGGCGCCTTTTCCGCAATAAGCCTCCGTCATACCCTTCCATAACGCAGACGTGGACGAGTACGCCTGTACGAAGGGCGAACTTTAGGTCAAATTTTAGAATAAGGTAAACTGTATAGAGGCGATATATTTTTAGCATCAGATTTAGTGCAGAGGTTACGCAAGTCCCCGGCCATTTCAATGTCTTTCGACTGTCTGTTTAGCGCAGTAGAGACTATTGTGAACAATGAAAGGAAGTCGCTCTTTCTAGAGAATATCAACGAACATCTTTGCTTCACGCAGCAAAAGTAATATTTTGTGAAAGATATCTGATAGTGATCTTGATTAATTAATAATCCAAGTTGTACATCGCACCGTTTATCATAGATTCAGCAAAAAAAAGACTTCTTTTAATATTTTCCAATGAAATAAACGAGACCGATTAATCGATTAATTAATCGATTAAAGGGTGGCGATTAATCGGGTTAAAACTTTTAATCGACGCCCAGCCCTAGTAAATATATTATAATAATGGAAACAAACAGATCAGAAGCGATCGCAAAGTTTGTTACTAATGGTACTTAGAAAAACCTTAGAGTCAGTTATGGCAACAATCAAACCTGGAAGGTGGTTTCATACTTCAGCTATGCGTTGCAGAAAAGAAGAAATAAATGTATTGGTTAATGAGTTTGGGACACCAACTTTGTGCTGGTGATCAACACGAGATTATATGCAAAAGGGGGGAGCTATGAAGTGGTCGCGTAATATTGGAGTATGAAAAAAGAAACTTTATAGAAAAGGCATAAGCGTGAAATTTTACGGCAAAGTAAAAGAGATGGTAAAGTTGAACTGTTTTTTAGTGACGAGACACTGGCGGTGCGGTGATACTTCGACAGTATAAAACGGCCTAATCTATTGAATGAATTCCAAAGCAGTGACGAGGATATTGTTACCGGTATCACAGATGAAGGCTGCATACCCAAGTTTAGGTATTTTTAATTTTTATAGAGGACCAAATTAAGCGAAAAAGGCGCCATAGAAAAATTACATTTTAGGTAACCCAGCATGCTGCTAGCACGATTAGTAATATACTCCATATGGGGTTTTTCATGAAAGGTTAATGGTTAAGTGAACACTAATATATTTGTATGATGTCAATAGTTCCAGGGAGTTGCCATCAAGGTAGTACAAAGTACCATCATTAGGATTTCGGGACACTCTCATGTGTTTACTTTTACTAGTATTAAGTTTCATTAGCCACAGCTCACACCAATGAGACACAGAGTTAATATCAGACTGAAGAGTGGAAATGCCATGGTTACTTCGGATTTCACGGTATATTACACAATCGTCAGCAAAGGGACCGACAGATGAAGACATATTAACTGGTAGGTTGTTCATATAAATTAAGAATTGTAAGGGGCCCAAGACAGACCTTTGGGCAACACCACAGTTAACAGACGCAAGTGGAGAGTTTTCATTATTGACCGTTACAAATTGCGAACAATTAGTAAAAAAACAATTGAATTCATGCAAGAACGTCGGGGTCAATGCTAAGTTTAGCAAGTTTCAGTGGCAAGAGTTTACGAGACGCTTTATCCAACGCTTTAGCGAAATTCAAGAAGGTGCAGTCCACCTGGGAGCCTCGGTCAACGATAGAATGAATGTCTTGAGTGAACGATAGAAGCTGACTTTTACATAATAATGATTTGTGAAATTTGTGTTGAACTGGAGAGAAAAAAATATTTATTTCTAAGGAGTTTACAAGTTGGAAAAATCTTGTGTGTGTTCGAGAAGTTTACATGGGATGCTTTTTAACGAAATGGGACAGTAGTTGTGTGAAGAGTGTTTATCACCAACTTTTCGAACCTTTCTCACCTTCCAGACTGTAGGTATGTCGCCGTCTTGGAGGGGATGCTAAAATAATCTGGCAAGAGTAAGGGAGGAATACGACTGGGTGCTTTTCATGAACTTAGTATTTATGGTGTCCAATCCGGAAGAAGACAATTTCAGCCCGTCTAAAATATTCACTATACCGATAGGGTCAACAAGAATAGCATCCATTTGTAAATAACCGGAACTCTTATGAAGGGGTAGCTGATCTTGCTAGCATTAGAAAGGGTTCAGTAAACATAACGATTAGTACGTTAACACAGTCAACACTAGAGACACAATCGCCACTTGAAGTTTTGAGTGAAATTGAAAAACTGTCTTTTCTGTTGTTAGTTTTCCAAAAATTTTGGGGGTTCTTTATAAACACGTTTGGGAGAGTATTAAAAAAACTGATTTCGCATATTCAATCGCTCTTTTCTATATTTCCGCGGAACACTGATGCGCCGCCCAGTGACGCTCACACGAAGACTACTTCAACGCGCTGTATAAGCGTTTATTTTTTACTTGATAGCCGGTTTAAGATTTTCGTGAACCATGTTGATTGGGTATTTTCGAATACATATCTTAGTGGGACATACTTGTTTATAAGAAAGAAAAATTTACACTTTGTGATTTACCAGTTATCTGCGACAGAACGCATAAAAAAACTCGTCAAATACTGGTCTAAGAAAACGAATTAATTGCCCCGCTAAAGCCAGCGTGGAATTCGATGTCACGCGGCCGACACACCAATTCAATTTCCCTGAAAGATTTTGGGAAACAATTTACGTCGCGTTACGGTACGTCATGCGACCTACTCTTCAATCTACATTCCCGGGTAAATTTAGAATCTGTAACGTCACGTGACGACCTCTGGACCCATACACCGATTTCGTTTTTCTTCTAAATTTAGCGAAGAAATTGGCATCACGTGACCTGATGCTCGGTGACCTAAACCCAAACTCAGTTTCTGTGTTATATTTGAGCGTTTTGTTATACTTGAGCGCTTTGAAGCAATATACTGCTTCAAGGCGCTCAAGTTGTTCTACTTCCCCCTCGGGAAACTTCAAGCGGACAGTTTAGAGGACCGCTTCGGAAGGTACCGGCGGCTGGCAGATTCCCAATATCATCTGTCCATACGACAGCTTTATGAAAGGGAAAACAAGCTGCGGCTGCAAAACACATTTGCACCGATTGGCAACGCTTCTGGAACTGAGAGAGACGAACATTGCGGGGAAATTCAAGAACGAGGAGCTACAACCATATAGCCCTAGCTACAACCAAGTAGTAACAGAAGATACGCTTTCAAAAATAAAAGACATCGTCCCCGTTCTAGTGTATGTGACCGGATATCTGGTGTACACGACGGTGCAGAAGCTAAATTGCGAGAACTGCAAAAATGCCTCGACAACAGAACGCATGATTGCAGCTTCCACCGGCCATGAGTATTACCATCTCATCAAAGACATTGACAGAGGAGGCCCTCTGTACCCTGCAATGACCACAGTCAATGCTGTCGCACATAACTACGTTGCTGTTGAGGAAATTTCGAAGCGGGTGAACTTAACGATGAGTAACCGACGCCAGCTGGTCGACGAGGATTGCTCCTACATCAATGTGTGTGAACAAGGGTGCACGAGCGAGGTCGTGCTAAAGCATGTGTTGTAGTGCTGTACAAACACTCTACTGAAAAAAACTTTTGCCTCGAGCTCAACGACAAAGTTATAGAAACAAACAACAAATTAAAAAAAAAACTGGCCATGCTAACAAAAGGTGATGCGAGTATCTAGCATGCACAGTGACCACCGCTTTGTTCGAGACATTTAACGAACAAGTCAATAAACACGCGTTTGTGCTGAAAAAGAAGAGTAATTGCTACCCTTCAGCGCTGCTCGGCGGCGTCCGTTTGGCTTCGTCAAAGCCGACTAGCGTGACGTCACGCGCGGAGCCCACCGACCTTCCACTCTAGGGGGCTTTGCTCGATTCCCTCGGGATCACGTGACACTCCTATTCAGTTTCCCAAAAATTGATAAAAATATAGGCCTCAAACGAGCGCCTGAGGCTCTTCGTGAAACGCTGGAATGACATGGCGGAACAAGATTCCTCTTGAAGTTCCGCGTGAGGCCGCGTATATGATAATCCCCAGCCGTCACACGTCACTGCTGTTCCGTCACACTCCGCTAACAACCGCCCACAGACAGCCAACAATCGCGCGCCCACCTAAGCCAGGTAGGTGCCGCTCTGCGCGAGTGAAAATACAGCAGGCACGACGCCACTCGCGGACCCGAGAAAGCCGCGTCCAACGGTTTCGGCGAAACTGACAAAGATACCTTTTTGCGCCGTCCAGCTTCCATATTTGTGCCCAGATTCTCTATGCTACCGCATCACATGCATTGCTATAATAAAAAAAAACTCACTCATCGTAGGGTGAGTCCATCGTCTCACCCTATGATGGACTAAAGGCCAAGGCTACGGATCGCCAGATCTAATCACGAGCCCCTTAGAAATTGTGCGGTCTCTCTTCGATGAACGTATCGGTGCCCGCGTCTTGGATCACTGATAAGGGGACGGGTGGACAGTGGTTCGAATCAAAGAGCACTGAGTGACTCAGCAGTTTTACATCGCAAAGAAGGCCACGACACCACGACATAGGCTCTTTGCAGCGTCGAAGCTAGAGAAATGATGCGACGCTTTTGGATTCGAGCATTATTCGTCCACCCCTAATCAATGTTAAGCGTGTCATAGTATAGCGTGGAACGTAATTGGACCTGGCGTCCCGTGGCTTTGGCCTTTATTCCATCGTAGGATGAAACAAAGTATACTACTGCCTTCGCCACACTAGTAGAGCAAAACGGCGATTTGTTTGTCCTAGCGTCACTTCAGAGCGGTGAGAGCATTTCCCTTTGAGTGTGAGCGTTTTTTAGAACGTGAGACAACAATTTGACAACGCGAGACAACAAAGAGGAGGACAATTTCATTCCTATGTTTTGCTGTCTTCCGTGTTTAGCTTTTTGTAAAAACAATTGTTCAGAAGACCGCTGTTCTGGACAATTGCTTTTACAAAAAGCTGAACACAAAAGACAGTAAAACATAGGAATGGCATTGCCCTCCTCATTGTTGTCTCACGTTGTAAAAGTTTGTAAACGTAAATAATCGCCTATTGGCGCTTTTTTTCTTTCTTACTTTTGTTATGGCAAAGCCACGTTTGATGCGGAATATAGGAAACTTCATTATTAAGTACCGCGTTTGTCATTAGATTATTTGGTGCGGGAAGGTTTTTTTTTTTTTTTTTTTGCTTCTGTTATTGGGCTTTAGTTGCACCCGAGGTGGGATTCAACTTTCACTATATTATAGCAGAGTTCTTAACCACCATCCCAGATTAACAATGAGAAATATAAACATTTCATCGGGTAGCGACATATATCATAGATGGCGGTTGGGACAACAGAGAAACACAAAAACGTTGCCGGTTGCAACAGAGCACAGGCACGCATTACCTGTACGAGTCCATGGTGATAAACGTACCTTGGAGCTCTGCCAATTTCATAAAATATTATCACTAATCATCGCACTTCCGAGGTTGTTCGCCCGAAAACACTTGTACAAATACCGCATAGGATCACTGGGGCACATTTGCATTCCAATGCTTCGATAATTTGATATTAGCAATGTGTTCGTTGTTATTCAATAAATAGTTATTTTCTTTTTTTAATGGTGTGTTCACTACGTGGATGCAATTTTGATTGCGAAAGTATCGGACCGAGAAGATATGTATTTATGAATTAACGGTCACGAAACAACTGTCAGAAGCGTTTTCTCGGATGCGCATCTGGGCACGAATTAGACTTTTTACAAAGGCTGGAACACATGCTCGAAAAGGGGACAGATGCTATGCAGGAAATGCAGCCGATCAAAGGAGCGACATTTGGGCTCCTTCCGTTACCAGAAAATTAGAAGATTATCGATTATCAGGCAAGCTTTCTAAACCATTCACTTACGGAAAAAAATGGAACACATGAACACCCCAAAGAACATGAAGCAACAGGATCAAGCTTCTTATACGTTCAGAGACGAGCCGCAACTCACGTGAACTAACGATTTGTGGAGCCTGTAACAAAACCCTTACAGCAAAAATAAAAATAAAAAAATTGGCTCCACATTTGTGGCGCACGATTGCGCAAATAGAGCATGCCTATTTCATCGGCAAAATACGGGAAGACTGTTGACTCCCGTTGGACCTTGAGAGGCCCAAGTATCCCTCTTCTCAATCGCTTGACCTGAACCAGCCGACGCTCTTTAATTTATTATTTCTTCATTTATAGGCCCTCCGAAATCATGACTCCGGCTCTAAATTCGGCCACAAAGATCGACACTCCGTACGTAGCAATTTCAAATTTTCACCGAAGAAGTATTTAGTTGTGAATTTTACCTTATAAAATTTCAAGGCCATCATCACCCATAATATGTAAAATTAGACTAACAAACTCGACTAGGTCAACGGTGAACGTTCGCAGGCGACCGACGTAGCAATGGTTCTAACTTGTTGCGACTATCGGTGGTAAAATGCACTAATGAAATACACCTTCAATAGAAAGTTTAAATCGCTTCGTGAAGGTGCCGATGTTTCGCTGCCAAAATTATGGTACACTTTAGAATCTTGAACACCCTATATGTATCCATGTTTATGTTTACGTCTCCATGTTTACATTTTCATCTAAGAGAACATATTCGGTGCGCTTTAGTGCTGAAATAGGCAAAGAGAATTAATGCAGTGTAAGTTCGAGAAAACACGACGAAGGCGTATGATTCTTCAAGCCAAGTACTTAGTATTGTATGATCCTACAAAAGGGTATCTGTCATCTGTGTAGCAAGAGATTCAATGAATATCTATTTTGATACTTATTTACAAACACATAAAACAGTGTTGTATTCTCAATAATTTCACATACCTCTTTCCTTTGTAGGTTGGTCCTCGCTTCGTTCTTTGCTGTGTGCTCTGTATCTTCTGTTTCGCCTGCGTTTCCTGTTTCGTCTTTGCTTCCTGTTTTTGTGTCGTTTTTTACTCGACGATGTGCGTTTCGTTCTCGCGGATTTGCCCATGCTTTCCTTTGAATTCTCACTTTCCTTACTCTCCTTACTCGCCTTGCTTTCCTTAGTTTCCTCACTTTCGTCAGATTCGTCACTTTCTTTCGATTCCTCAGTAACGTCCAGGTCCTGCACTTCCTCGATGTCGTCCTTTGTCCTTTTATTCCCTTCTTTCGACTGCTCTTTGGATTCTTCGACTGAAGCTTGGTCATTGTCCTTTTGTTTTCCATCATCTGGCTTTTCTTCTGAAAATGAGTCAGAGTCACGCTTTGATAACAAAAACAAATTTGTGATAATATGGCGATGGTTTCGCAGGAACTTTAAATTACTAGTGCTCTTAGATATTTTTTCATCAAATTAAATCGCAATAATTGCGAGATCATGTAAACATAACATTCGTTTTATTTAAGTTATATTTTAGTGCCCTGAAATTTTTTTTTTTTGTCAGAGGACACACCGTAATAATGACATTATGGAGCGTTGCTAAAAATTAATCGCGCTATTGGAGTTATA
The DNA here is from genome assembly GCF_016920785.2 of Ixodes scapularis. Lineage (NCBI taxonomy): Eukaryota > Metazoa > Arthropoda > Arachnida > Ixodida > Ixodidae > Ixodes > Ixodes scapularis. Next base: position 169,753,366 of record NW_024609835.1, read on the forward strand.
AAACAGTTGTATTTGTGCGAAATTTCTGAGTAAAACTGTCTATTTGATTGATTAATTGACCGATTGGTTGCTTGGTGAATTGATTGATTGATTGATGTAATTGGCGCGGTGCCACTGTTTCTACTATCACAAACTCCCGGCACACAGATTATATCCGCAAAAAAACAAACAGCCCTAGTAAATTCACGTTCTGTTTACTGCTATCGCCATCTAAGTGCATTCGGCAGGCAGCGGCCACGGGGATTCCCGGAACCACGAGGTGCGCAGTATGCGGCAAGGCGTTAACCTGTGCTGGTTGCTATCCCAACTTAATATCTTGCACCTCGTTTCAGCATAAGTCCAGTCTCAGCCCACGCCATGAGCTAATGGGGCCAATCGAGCAGCGTCAAAAGCACGAATCACTAGGTCTTTTCCTCCGTTTATGATTGGTTCATCTTGAACACGTGCAGAAACAGGACGAAGGTTATGATTGTGCGATTTTAATGCTTTCTGATTGGTCACATCAGCTCGTACCGTCGGCTGCGCCTGGACCTGAGTTGATACGAAGTAAGACGTTTCTTTTGTTTTTCATTCATTTTAGCGTTTTCTTTTTACTCTTGTTTTTAGACTTATTCTGTCTTTGAATTAAATAATCAGAACATGAAGAAGACGTGCATACGCCAACACGAGGCCGCGACGTAAGACAGGTCCGGTGGCGCTGCTATCGGCAGGGCGCATCCGTAGACTTTACGCGAGTCTGGTCTCTGCACACGCTCAGTGCTTACAGCTCGTGTGGGAGCTGCGCGTTTTCCGTCACCTCGGGGTGTCTTGTCCGGAAAACAGCGCGTTGGCCTATAGGCCAAATTCACCAGTAAACTATATTTTTTCTTATTTATTTTGAGTGACCCAGAAACAGCTTGGCGCCTCCTTAGTGGCGTACTTTTTATCTAGACATAGAAGTTACAAGCCAAAGGAGTAGCTTTTGTATGGAGCTTCCGTCGCACGAGGGTTCATATAGCCACGAGGTGCAATCAGATTCAAGTTGCTCGAACCGTAGATGTGCCTTAAAATTATTTTCATTGTGATTCCCCAGCGACGTATCAAAGTATCAACCTACGTACCTGAGCTCTGTTGCACATGCAGCAGAACACCTGGATTCGAGGTATACGTACAGTGGCCCAATGTTTTAATAATATCAAGCGAGCATCGACCTCCGGGCCGGCCGGCGACGTGCCACGGAGGCGTATGGCGATAGGGGGGAGATTACGCACGTGCGTAATCTCCCCCCTATCGCCAGATCGAAGTTCTCTCAGGGATTCTGACCTCCACGTTTCCCAGAATCTCTTGAAGAACGCTTTCCTTCGTTTCCAATTTGGCGGAGCAACTCCGAAGACGACTCGAAGTCTACTCTTTCAGCCACTGGAAGTGCTGTCGGTCGTCGTCCCGTGAGAAAGCTCGCCGGTGTGAGCGGCTGGCCTTCGTGGAGATCATTGTAAACGAGCTTCATAAGGAGTAAATTTAGCACCGCCTCAATTTTACAAAGGACTGTGGACAACTCTTCTGCGTTCACACTTTTTTTCCCGGTCAATTTTCTTAGTTCCACCTTCACAGATTCAAACCAGTCGTTCTTAAGATCCCCCAACCAATGAGCATGCTGTACACTAAAACGCCACTCGATGGTCGCATCGGAGAAGTGATTCACCACTTCTGAGTGTCGTAGGATCTTCCAAAGTTCTGCCAGGTCTCTCGAGGCTCGCTTGAAGGTTAGCTCGTTGTCTGAGTGGATGATGCGGCAGAGTCTCCTTCGTGACACAAACCTACGGAAAGCCAGAAGAAAACTTTTCTTCGAAATGTCTGGCACGAGCTTTAAGTCGACCGCCCGCGTCAGTGCACAAGTGAACAGCGTGATGTGCGACTTACGGGTGACGTCTTTTGCCAGTATGTACAGCTGCTTTTGCAAAGTCTACACAGACTATCTCGAAAGGTTCAGCCTGCGTCGTTCTCGTACACGGCAAAAGTCTCGTGTGGAGCACTGGCCCGGAGTAGCGCTAAACCGCTTGCGCGTTACACGCGCGCACAGCACCATCTTCACCAATCTCTCGGCCCCGAAGGATCCAATACCTCTCGCGGTGCTGGGCTAGAGTGTCGCTCACTCCTACGTGAAGCATCATCCGGTGAGTGTCGATCACACTAGCGTGACATATCAATGCTTTTGCGGTAGTACGATGGGGTTTCGTTCATCACATGTCATGTTGTCCGATCGGAGTCGACCTCTTATTCGAAGCACTTGCTCTTGGTCGATGAAAGTGCTGATGTCTCGGAAAGGAGAAGTAGATGGTGTCTCGGTTCTGTTGGTCGAGCGTCGAAGCTCGGCAGCAAACACCGATCGCTGTGCCGCTGTTAGCCAGTACGTTCGCGCTCGTTGGATTCCTTCTGCCAGTCAGAGGCCCCGATTATTTGTACGTTGACCTGACGTTGTAAAGTAATCGAAACATCCACGCTCTTGTTCGGTTGAGTCTTGAAGCCGAGCTGAATCTGGTGACGTCGATAAACGGTGTAGATGGTGTTCAAATAATGTCCAATACGTCAGCTATCGGTCTCCTCTCCTTGAGCTTATCTCGATGTGGCTTCTCGCGCTTCTCCTTGGCCCATCTTTTAGCTGGCACTGGCAACCAACTGGTCCCTGACCAACGGAGTGTAATAGAAGCCAATAGACCGATCTCACCAAGCGTTCCACGCATGCGTGACGCCGCCATAGCTGTAGTTCGTAGGAGGCAGATGCCAGTTCACGCGACAGCTTATGCTGCCTCGTGGTCTGCTCGGGCAGACCTTCAGCAGGGTTGTCGTGCCTGCAGAAAGACTACAGCTCCCACGATGCATATCGGCAGCGGTGGCGTACTCAAACTAGCTAATGAGATCGGTTTATTTATATGTGGTCAGACCTCTTGACATGAGGTCGGTGGGATTCTCCTTTCCCGGCAAGTGGTGCCTCGTTGCGCTATGGCAGTTCTTGAGTGGCGTTCGAGCAACCTTGTTGTCTGCCAAACTAACATCTGCCCTTCATGGAAGGCCGGCTTTGTACCTCCCATTTGTCTTGGCAATCGTGGCCTCGGAGTCTCGCATGACGTCTATGTCCGAAGGATTGTACACCGTTGCGTCTATGACAGCCATGCTCTCAAGTTCTCAGAATTGCTTGAGGCTTGGCAAGGGTTCGGGCTCTTGCACCGCCGTTTTCAGCACGACCACCTGGAAGCAACTAATAACCGCAAAGTCACCTGCAACCTGCGGAACGTATGCTCGGTGCTTTCGCCTCCGAACACTCCGAACGTGAACATCTACGTCCCCAGTTGTTTGCAACGAAGTCTTTGGGACAGCTCCTCCGTAATGAAGGAGAGTTGACTGCCGCTGTCAAAAAGCGTTCGGGCTAGTCTTCCTTTGTTTTTGTTTTCGACCCATGCGGTCACCGCCTTTAAGAACGCTGCTGGTTTGCTATTTTTTTGGCGTTTACGCGACGAGTGACCGGTGTTCTTCTTTATTTTTCGGTTTCGTTTGCTGCGAAAGGTCATCCCGGTGTGAAATCCGGGTCACACATTGTAGGCGCATGCCGTCCCCGACACCTGGTGCAACACTGCGTACTTCGGCACATTCTCGCCGTGTGTTTGGTTTCGTGCAACGAAAGAATCTGTTCTCAGCCTGCAACCTTCGTTTTTTTCTCAGTGAGCTCAATCTTGGAGTTGCAGTCAGGTGTGGCATGTTCCTTGGATTTGCAGAACAAACATTCTAAGCCTTCAGTCCTGCCACACAAGGCCGCCGCGGTAGAGTATCGAAGATTCGTGTAGTTTGAGAGTTTCTTCGGCAGTTCTTGTTTAGGGAAACGAATTGCAGGCTTACCGCCAAATTCGTTTTCTTGTTCCTGTGGTGTTTTTTCCCGGCTCTCGACTTCGACTCGAATAGATTTAAGTAGAGCCCGTAGAGCTCTCAGGTGAACACTCTGTTGGAGATTCGGGACCGGCGCCCATCGCAGCGGTGGCGTTCCCGGTGTTATCCGACGACATCCTTCGGTTGTAGTCCAGGGACATATCCCTCGGTAGTGCTCGCAGAAGGACCGGGTAGAGCAAAGCGCTGTAGGATTCCTCGCCCACACCCAGTGCTCTAAGTCCCTGGATGTGCGCCTGAAGACTGCCGTGCAAGCGACGCATGACTCGGGCATTGCCCTGGGGTGGTACTTTTCAATGTCCATCAGACTTTTCATGTGGTCGTGTACCAGAGCCCTTCGCTTGCCGAACCGCTGCTGTAGAAGGTCGATCGCGTCCGCGTAGCACTGAGCGGTCGGCTGTCGTGCCTGGATGGCAGCTGATCCATCTCCGGTAAGCGCTTATCTCAGGTAATTAAACATTTCCGATGGAGTCAGTTCCGGATTCTTGTGGATTGTGGCTTCAAACTGCTCCCAGAATGCTTGCCAATTCTCAGGTGGCCGTTGAACTAAATGAGTTCTACATTTGGGAGCTTGACTTTCGCTTTTCCGGGCGTTCGATCGTTGTTCGAGGAACCGCTTGCTTGTTGGCTGCTCTCCACGCCCCTCGCCTCCTTTCTGAGCTTCGCGAGGATTGTGGCGATCCTGTCGGTATCGTCTGTGACTTGCGTGAATTCCGTTTCCGCGCCTCTTTCGGTAATCAAAGGCTCGATCGCTGCATTTACATGGCTGAGTTGATCCCGAGCTAAGCTTAGGCGCTCGATCAAAATCTTTAGATCATCGATGACCTACGGAGTCAGCTGAAGTAAGTCCTCTTCCTCTCTGAGGAGTTTCGTTTCTTGCGTTTCCAGAGTCTTTTGTTTCTTCTTGAGGACGTCTATGATCGTTCAGTCTTGTCTCGATGGAATATTGCTTGCTTCTGTCGTTCAATATGTATTGCTTCGGTCTATCAGATTCCCTTCGTTGAGCCGTAACGTCCCGGGTTTCGGCACCAAATGTAGGAACCTCTGGTAGTCATCGTTGGTTAGGTTAAATAAACATTTATTTACACTATGCGCAAGCAACAAAGCAGTTTGATCTGACGTGTCAATCTCATGTGTACCGAGGCACGAGCTCCCCGGCCACGAGCTTCTTGCCACGAGCTCCTTTTAAAAAAAGTATCTGCCCCACTTCCTCGTCTTCGATCTCTGCGAGCGTCGTCTTTCCCGTGCGAGCGTCGTCTGCTAGGGTATTCCGACGCCCGCACATAACTCCTGCTCGTTATCTGCTGGCGGAGCTAACCGAATTTAAGTAAGCTAAGATCTAGACAGCGCTTGCTTGCGTGATACTGCTCAGGCGCAGCATAAACCGCGCGTCATTGCGCCAGTTCTTATGCCGCGCAAGACGAGTATCACGCCAGCGCGCGCTCTTCAGACGTTTGTTCTACCAACAGATAAGAGAAGGAGAAAGAGAGAGAAAGAGAAGTGGGTATTGGATAAACAATGGATGTCAATCAACCCCCTGGGGCCCTAAACTCGTCAAACACAAAATTGGAACCGAAAGTTCGCGGAGTAGGCCGATTGGACGTCGGAAAAAAAGCGCAAAGTCACCGTCTTGACAGGCCCATCGGTGCACTTTGTCTACATCGGCCCCAGCTTTGTGTTCGACGAGTTTAGAGGCCCTGCACACCTTTGCAACGGAGCAGTGGCTGCGTGCGGTTAACGGAATAGCCTAGCAGACGACGCTCGCACCGGAAAGAGTTTTGTGCGCACTCGCCTAATCTCTCCCGTATCGCCGCACGCCTCCGCGGCACGGCGCTGGCCGGCCCGGCGGTCGACGCTCGCTTGATAGTAGTAATAACTTGGGTCACTGTACATAGAGAAGTTCTGCTATGAAGTATTTATAAAACAAAACTTTAGAAAAAGGCACCTGTCAAGCAATCACGTTGAAGCCATGTATAAGTAGAAGAAACCAACAACTCCCTCGAAAAACAAACTTCTTCATGGTGTTGAACAAATAATACCCCTGCCAGACGGGCTGATGTAGTGCCGCGTGGCAACACTGCACAAATAACAATAAAGGCAGAGTGCGCTCCGTTGAAATGCTCTAAATATGTCCGTCTAGTGGGTAGTTTCTTAGTGAAACGGCGATTTTCTCAATTAGGCTTCCAGCAGGATGTTTTTTCTGGAGTGGTTTCACGGAAACCATCTTAAAAATGCAAGCGCGTTTTTTTTTTTTTTAACATAAAAAGATCAGAACATTTTCTGCTCTGTCGCTGCATCCGTGATAGTTGTCTGGGCAGGTACGAACAAACAATCGCGACGGTGATCGGCGGCCTATGAATAGAGACGCTTGTTGTGTTGTTTTATCTTTATATGTGTTTGGAGGTCTCACAAAAAATTAATTTTTATATTTTCTTATTTTTTATCAAGAACAACACGTGAGTGCAAAATAAGGTTTACACATTTCAACACAATTCATATTAGATTTTTATATAAGTAAAAAACGAAAGCCTCTCAAGGCAGTTGTGACCACAAAATGTGTTTAGCCCGGTTGCTTATCCCGTCATTGCGACTCACGTCAAAGGTTCCAACAGAAGCGTTGACACCATGCTTGCTCAAACATAAATTCGAAAATATTTTGCCCTATGACAACAAAACGACGGAGCTGTTTCTGGTCAACTTGATTAGGCAAAGAGTTTCCTGTTTATTCACCCTTTTCACCTCAATAGCACAAATAATAGGATGCACTTATTCCCACGGCATTACTGACTGTTGTCACACCAAGTATTTATAAATATAATTAAATATTAAACATTCCTGAACCTAATTATAATTCACAAATTGGTTTATCTCTAATAATAATCTCGTCTAAATGGCGGCCACGTAATTGATTCAAGTCGAAAAAAAAACACAAGTGGGGAAGTTGTGCGATCACAACCGTCAGTTTTTGCTTGCAGTGGGACATCGCGGAAAGCGTACCTTGCCCTGATTGAAGACAGTTTTTGCGGCAGTCCTCCTCGGTCTTGTAGTAATGAATATTCCCACATCCATAGTGCCGAATGGCCTGGCACTGCCGGGTCGTGGTGTTGTAAACGTAGATCCATTCCTTGTAGCCCATGCATCGGGGCTCGATAACCAGGCGGCACCGGCCTCGAGCTAGAAAATGGGGCGTGCCATCAAAAGAATTGTTAAAAAAATGACGATAAAAATTCAGCTGTAGGCTTTCAAGAAAATGCAAGAGCCAAACGTTCTGATCTGGTCTGTGTTCTTTTCAGTTTGTTTTTCAAAAGTCTGTTTTAATAATTACAATTTAAATTTAACCAAGCTCTATCAACAATAGAGAATGTTATATTCGCTCTCTGGAAAGCTGGGCTGCCCTTCGGCCCCATATTAATTATAGTTTTGCTTAAAATCGCGCTCTCGGTGTCCCCTGGGCACCTTCCGCCAGCGAGAAGAGAATAAGTTGCCAAGAGCTGCTACAGCTAGATCTTTTTTTTCAATTTGAGTTTTGTGTTGTTTTTTAATTGAACAATGACACCTTCGTCATTAACCTGGCAGAAAACCTTACCCCTTCCCCACGACATGGCTTCATTCCGCCAAAAGTTGAAGTGCTAATCAGTTACGCGGAGCTGCATAACGCTTAGAAAGGTGAATGCATTGATGTCAAAAGATCTAAAAAAGCGTTTACAATTCTATGTAATACGAAATTAGAGCGCAGCTCTTGAGGAGGAAGAGGAAAGAGCACGAAGGGGAGGGTATGCCCTCCTCCCCCTCCCCTCCATCTCTCTTTCTCGCCCTCCATTTAGGGGGCAATTTCGCGAAAATGTCTCCACTAAATTTAGCGAGGAAATTTAGCAAAACTTCTCCGCTACGATTAGCAGGTTAAGTTTCCCCGCGAAATTTAACGGGGAAATTGATGTCACGGGTCCTCAACACCCATTCAGTTTCCCCGCTAAATATGGCTGGAAATTTAATTGGTGTGGAGGTCACGTGAGGTCAATTTTATAGCTAAATTTAGTGGGTTAAATTTCCCCACTAAATCAAGCAGGGAAGCTGTGACGTCCCATAATGCAACGCGCGCGGTTACGCCGACGCCGACGGCGACGCCCCTCTACCCAGAAACGGGAGCCTAAGAGCTGCGCTCTGAAATGAAAGACGTTTGCAAATATCTGTGATAAGAAACTTGAGCGCAGCTCTTGGGGAAGGGGAGGATAGGGTACGGAGAAGAGGATATTGGCGCGAGCGCGGCTGACCGAAAAGACAGCGCGCCCGTGGCCTAACGGTTATCGCGCTTGCCTGTCGCGCAGAAGGCCAGGGTTCGATTCCTGGCAGCGGCTAAACAATTTTGTTTACACTGTAACGTGAGGTTCTGGTGAATTCGAGAACCGTCTTGCTGATTCGAGGTTAGAATGTTCTACGCGCCGAACCTTCTACGCCGAACGATCCAGAAACCCACGAGGGTACATAAGGGATTCCGCAAGGCGAGCGGAGTCGGTTTCGCCCCAGCGTTCGGCTCTGCTGTTACGCCGACTTCGACGCCCGCGACACTCTGCTGTTATCTTCTGTTTTATTTTTATTTTTGGGCACAAGTTCGCCCCCATTAAACGTTTAGTTTCTTCAGTCATTATCGCCTTATCACTTGTCATCCATGACAATATGCCCCTCCTCCGTACCCTCCTCCTCTTTCTCTTCTCCCCTCCCCTCCTCTCTTACTTTCCTCCTCCTTTCCTCCTACCATTGAATTTGTTTATGGGTGACGTGACACAAAGTCGTGACGTCATTTTCCCCGCTAAATTTAGCCGGGAAATTGAATTGGTGCTGAGGTCACGTGACGTCAATTTTCCCGCTAACTTTGGCGGAAAACTTTCCCGCCAAGTTTAGCGGGAAAATTTTCCCGCTAACTCTAGCACAAAAGAGCTCATAATGCAACGCGCGCAGTTACGCCGACGCCATTCAACCCGAAAATGGGCGCCTAAGAGCTGTGCTCTAAAAACGCAAAAAGCATAAACCAGTGTTCAGGCAAATAAATATGCATAATTCTTACTTCGTTGGCAATGGCAGATAACCGCCGAGATTTTCCAGCGCGTGCGACGAAATGTTAGCGAAGGCCAAAAAACTATCGGCCGAGGCAGAGTCTCTACTGTGTTCCTAACCTTTCACCAATCATAAGTTCATTCTTATCATGAAGCTTAAAATCCGATTAAACCATGTAGTAGTGCACAAATGTGATGGAGAGATGACCGGAACGCTCCTTGTATGCCCCGGTTGTTGTCAGCCTATATAGGAAGAGCCATCCTGACCTTCCTCGACTCGACTCATCTATTAAAATACTTCTTCCTCGTCCTGTATGCATTAGTGTACAAGACTTGCTCGCGATAATAGACAGCCGGTGTGAAGGCTGGTTCATACATCTGCGTTCGAGTGCATTGCGACCGACACAGCCATCTTTTAAGTCGCTTAGGACTGCCATTCTCGCTGCTGCGCTGGCTGTCGTAAGCACACGCAAGAGAGTTAAAACCTGGTTGTGTCGGAGTCGGTCGATCCGTGTGAGTCACGCTTGATAAGAAACGTCAAAGAACTACTCTCTGCGGCCGATTTTAACGCACTGAAAGATCAAACGAGAGGTCGACCCACCAAATTGTGCGGACTTGGTCAGACAACAGCCGCAAAGCAGACGCTCAGAGCAACATCGATAATATTCTATTACATTGTCCACGTCTGCCATCCGGTGCCCTCTTTAAAGAACACCCTATTCACCGCCAATATGGTTGCCAATATGAGTATAGTTAAGCCACGCCCAATCATATTCCCTTCTGCGGTCGTGCGCCGACTGTTGCCAACTGGAAAATCAAACTCCCGCTAAAAGAATTTGGAGAAAACGCTATAAACAGGTAAATTAAGGTGCCTGGTAAGAATATCTGTTTTGTTTAACAACATTCACTTTTCTATTAAGTGAAAAACCGCACATCCTATAAAAAAAGGCATTGAAAGATCTCTCCCGTTTGACCCAGAGTGCTTCCATGCACAGAACGATGTCGGTTGCGTAAACTTACTGTTAGCAGGTGTTACCACGTGTGCTGTCTAGCCATTCTTGCTGGCGCACATCTTTGTAGCTTTGATCCCTTGTCCAGTATTTGGTTGCAGTTCAAAGCTTGAGTGATCAAATTCGGATGTTTTTTAAAACATAAAAACTACTTTTTATGTGTTCGATCATTTTTTTTATTGTGATTACATGTATATCTACCTAAAAATGATAATAGCTCTTTTTCATTGAGTCACAAGCTCACAACTAAAATGTTTTACTTACAAGGGATTGGTAAGAACCATATGACCCATTTAATGTAACTACATACTTTTACTGCATTGAGTTAATGTTGTGGGTACTCTGCCAAACGTGTGTCTTTATACTGATCTTTGCACCAGCGAGTGAGTAAGACAAAATAAAATATTGTTTAAATAAAGGAATTCCTCCATCGGGATATCTTTATTGACCGCGGCGAACATCACGTTACGAGTCAAAAGTTACGAGTCCATTTTTTATCGAAACAACGTACCTGAAATTCATCATTTTTTTTTTTTATATTGTTGTAGTGTTATAGCCACGTAGTCGTAAAAAAGGCGCGCCGCAGTCTGATGTCCGCTGGGACACACTGCGTTAGACATTTCTAATGGCCAAAAAAACGAAGGGAATTATTTTGTTTTTTTATTATTATTGTTTTTTGTTTTGTTGAAGAGCTCGGTGAAGAATTTATTATTTCACTGCTATAACATACAGCTTCTTTGGGCAATTGAAAACAAATTTCCTAGGAGGCAAGGATTTTAAAAGTGAATTAGTAGATTTGGGTAATCAGATTGTGAAATGTAATTTTTTATTCGTGCACTGACATTCTTTGCGGTAAACAATGTTATCCTGAAGAGATGTTGCTTTCAATGCAAGTGTACTCTTTTAAATATTATCAGTCGTTGGTGAAACACCCTGCATAATGCCATGCCTGTATAGTTTCTGGAAAGATCCATCAGTGCCAGTAATTAAAAGAAAAGGAAATGAACCGGTCCTGTTTACTCGCTTGTCGGGCATGGGGCAGCGGTGGAGACAGGCTGAACTCTGGATCAGCCAGCCAATCGGTCTCTTCTGCGGAACACCACACCCAGTCCAACACGAAACACACTAAAAATAAAAATTAAGAATAAGATAGCTTCTCACGCTATATTAAATGCAATAAACCTAACCTTCACGAAGTCAGCATAGACATTTAATCGAAAATATGTAGATGAATGAACCGTACTTGATCGAATAAATCAAAGTTTACAAAGCTCCCGAAAGCCAAATATATAGGGGGGAGGGAGGGGGGGGGGGGGGAGGGGGGGGGCGATCCGAACTCCGGGCCTCCCAATATTCAGGTGAGTGGGCTAACCACTACACCCGATCAAATATTGGGAGGCCCATAGATCAAATCCCGGCTCCGCAAAAGATTTTGTTTTTCGGCGGCTTCGTAAACTTTGATTCAGTCGATGAAATGCGGTTCATTAATCCACATATTTTCGGTTACTTCTTTTTTGCAGATGACGTACAATGATGAAAGTGCCCTTGAAAACATTTAAAATATGCTGAAAATAATCCCTGGAGAAGGGGAACAAGAGGGACAAAGGACAAACGTAAATCTCCAAACACAGCTAGGTGATTAAAAATAAAATTGCAAGCGAGCTGGACATGAATGATGAAAATAATCCCTGGAGAAGGGGAACAAGAGGGACAAAGGACAAACGTAAATCTCCAAACACAGCTAGGTGATTAAAAATAAAATTGCAAGCGAGCTGGACATGAATGATGAAAATAATCCCTGGAGAAGGGGAACAAGAGGGACGAAGGACAAACGTAAATCTCCAAACACAGCTGGGCTTGCATCTTTGCATTTAATTGCATTATAATTAAAATATGCACTTGGGTACACCCGGATTGGCATTTTTAATGGAAAATTACTAGAATTGTGAAAGAAGCAAAAACTAAAAATTATGGTAATCTACTGTTGCGATTACTCACTCTTCCACGAAAGAATGGCACACGACTGTTAATAACAACAATAGTGAGAACAGTGCCACGTAAATATTTTGTTTTTTGTGAGTTAACGTGAAATGATTTGGTGATACCATTCCTGAGGAGGTGACTCTTCGGAATGTTGTTGTCCCATTGCGTAATAGGGACGAACTATATCCCATCCAAGACTCTGGTTTTTTGGTCTACGCATTCCAACATACAAACTGCAGAAGGCGATATGTCCGCAAATTTCTGGCGAGAAATGATGTCACACCGCCACTCAGTTCGAACGTGTTATCTTTCTCACGTCAGAAAACGAGATTTGGTGGCGCCGTCAGCGACTTTTATCATGATTGGTACGCACAAAACAAAGCTCCGCCTAACGATCAATATGTCTCGACGCATCAGGAAGTAAAGACATTTTCATTTTCTTTTCTGGGCAATATTTTGGTGCAGATCTTATGTCGTAACAAAATTGAATTGCAGCTTCAAACTCAGAAGTGGTTTATCACATTTTCCTCAAATGTGTACCACAGAAGCTACGAATGCTCAAATCTATATAGGATATTACGGAAGTTGTAAAGCGTGATCAGTGTTTCCACACAGGTGTTTAAGCGTGATATTCCTGATTGGTATGTGTGCACAATAACTTGCGCACAGAAAACAATGTCCAAAGCACACGCTCACTTGCCTATTCCCTCGGCAACGCTGCATAAAACGTATAACATATGGTATAGGGTAAAATTACACCTCCCGTCTGTCGTATAGTGAAACATTTTTTTATGTTCCGCAAAAGGTAATATTTATTATTTTTATATAATAATATCTACTTACCTATTACGAAGCTTACGACCACGACCTTTATGTGCTGCGTTGGCTTGAAAGACATTGACGTACTTGATAGCGCATAGGGCTAACACCTGAAGTATTTTTTGTCTCACTGTATCGTTGATTCCTTCCTCTAATTAAGAAAACACCTATTAGGTTTCCTTGAACTCTGAAGTCGCCTTCATGTCGAACCTATAAAAACGTTACCAAACGCCGCTCCTCAAAATTTGGACTTTTTTTTTTCTGTTAAGTTAGTTTCCGTGAGCCTCAGGTGAGCAGCTGTTGGGGTGAGACTTGAGCCGCCAGGTCCTTCAATGAAAACCCTCGCCTTCCCTACTTCAATTCCAAAACAAAACATTATAAATAAGCAGTCTGTGTACGAATGTTGGGAATTTGAACAATTAAGTGAAATTGATTCAGTATTATCGACAAAAGTTATTCATGGTGCATAAAAAATATTGAACCGAGAAATGTTGATTCTATGAGTCATTCCTTAAACAAGACTGTCAAGAGAACTAGTGGCAGGCGTCAAGCCTTTTCTTTGTATAGCGCGCACGTATGCATATTTGTATTTGTGCAGTTTGTTCACTTCATCCGGACCCAAAGCGACCGCTTTCTTTAAGAACGAAGCACACATTTGCTGTGAAGGTAGGCTAACTACCAGTCATTTTATGCCGGTGACTGCTTAAGTTGACATGTGTCCCCTCAAGCAAAGTAAAAAAATAACACAAAAACGTTTTCAAAGCTACCTCATTCTAGCATCGGCGGCGGCAGGTGTTAGCTAAATCAAAACGGGTAGCAATTAATATATAATAATAAAAATAAGACAAGTGCTATCATATGTCCGTGCAATATATGGGAGTCTTCCAGTCTAGTGCGCCATTGCCCTGAACTTGCTTTTTTATTCTTTTACAAATTTTTATGAAATTCAATATTTGAATACGTTAAGCATACGCAACGTAAGGGTACATGGGAATAATTAGTAGAATTATGCGCATAACATAAAACTGGTATTACTTGCTAACATTAAACAACAACTGTTTGGCTATCCGATAAAGTTTATATTGTGTCGCTTGTTCAAAACTAAATTTAGTTTCATTGGTTTCTGGCATTAAAACTTAAGAAAGGTTCTAACAACGTAGCAATGCCATATCTGAGAGCTGCATTCTTTGTCAGTTTGCCTAGTATTACCAGGTCATGACTGTTTGTGTTTCGCAAGCACCAGTAAACACTCTGATGCAGAATAGCATTTTTATTTGTGACATTTTTTTCTGCAGATACACCTCTTCTTTTATTTTACCCCGAGCTAACGTTTAAAGAATATTCTTCTAGTGGCTCCAGAAAATAACAATCCCCGTTTTTCACAAAACGTCATTAATGAGAACAACAGCGTGTTGCTCAACCCGTCCAGAGCGTATGTTGAGCTCGACTGCACGGCGTGCCCTTTCACATACCAAAAAAACTACAGCTTTCTCTCATTATCGGGGCAAAGGCAATGGTAACAAAGGATGTGATCGAAGCTCTACTGTTTTGGGCACCGCGGCCACTCCGGCACCGTAACTCTGAAAACGAGATATACCGTAGTTCAGTGGAGAACATGAAAGTGTCGCACAGCGCTAAGACTTCCTTGAGAACGGCTTTATCCAGTATGCGCACCGACGTGACAAAAGACGAAAAACAAAACAAGAAAAACAAAACAAACTTGCGCGTTCGGCAGAAACGTTGAAAGCCCGGAGATCGTACGTTTAGATCGTACTTGAAGTAGAGCGCTTCGCTTACGTCACTTTATGTTTGATCACATGATGTGATCCGCGAAAAAAACTCGCGTCTACTCAAGAAAAATGTGCGGCTGGCACTCATGTCTCATCGGTGAAGGGATCAGCGCTGCCTCAGCGCTTGGCTGATACACGCATTTTCTCGTTGCGTCCCTGAAGTGCGGAACCGGAAACGGTTAGGTATAAATCATATGAAATATTACGTGTTAAAAAAAAAAAAAAAGAAGAAGACAAAAGAAACAACGCCTTTTTTTCCCGACAGATTATTTTAATCATGTATTTAATATTATTAAGAATCATTACCAGAATGACTCTACGTTATTAAACATTTTCGAAATATAATCACACATTATGTCAGAGGTCGGCAACCTTTTGCAAAGCGGGCCACATCTCCTCGAGGCAGATATGGAGGGATCCGGACGGGAAGTCACGAAGTTGGAGTGGGAAGGGGGAGGGGGGGGGGGGGGGGGGGGGGAGAGGGGCAGACTAAGAACAGACAAAACGGAAGTGGAGACGTTCTCTACCCAAGTGTGTGGTTGCCGGACATTGCCAGTCGACCAACACACTGTTCGGAAACCAGCCCGCGCTTTGCAGCTCCGGGTGGGCCCATTGCGGCTACGCAGAAACCTATCTGAGGTGAAGAATCTGCGCAGGCGCGGTGTCGACAGCAGCGCTACCGCAGTGGCGTGACGTCAGAGAGTTGCGTTCGTCTATCACTGATCGATCTCTATTGTAGTAGGCTGGATCGCGGATCGGGAGCCCGTCGGTGTCGCCACCGGTGGCCCTCGCTTCACACCAGGCAATACACGCAAGTACATGGGAGAAACGCACAAAAGTAAGAATATTGAAGCACACTGTTAGAAAAAAGGGTATTGATAGTCTTACCTAAATGGAGAAACGGTTATGTAACCTATGTTCCTTTAGAAAGGGAAAAACTTTTGTCCGTGAATCAGGGGAGCGAATAGTTCCTCCGTCGCCTGCATCTCATTATGGCGGCCATGAATCGAGCAAATCGAGCTCGGTGAGGCTTAACGAGGACGCTACGTCTCTTGCACGAGACGAGAGGAGCAGCAAATAAGAGCGTAACACGAGCTTTCCGCGAGCTGTGTTTATTTCCGAAGCAAGATTCCCCCGCAGGTACAGAAACTTCCGTTTCGAAAGCAGTTACTCCGTCTTCTCGACGTCAGCACGGCGATGTTAAACGGACACAGCCGATACCCAGTTACTTCGCGCCCTTTACGTCTTACCTTTCCTGTTCCTCGAGCCTCAATTCCTTCGTCAACCGCAGCGCATCCACATACCATGGCACATACAAATATCAATACAACGGCACACTAACCCGAACAATACACCCGAGCTCTGCGTTACCGTCTTTTATACTGGTCGTTTTGAACGTACGGAATTTCTTGGTGACTCATTAAGCAACAAAAAATTGTCCCAGCATGTTCATTTTTTTTTTCCAGCTATGTCATACCTCTGAGAGTGTTTTGAATGGCTCAGGGGAAGAATCTCTTATTAAAAAGTAAAAGCTCAATCATGCCGTAATTATTGGAAAGCTAATAAATCAAGCCGCTCCAATGCGGTCCGAACCCTTGAGTTTGTTTCCCCGTACGGCACGTCGTAGCCTGTATTTCTATTGTAGCGTTTGTTTTTCTATTTGGCTGCAATTGCCGTCTTGAATTAATCTCTGTAGAGCGGATATTCACTCAGCTGGAAGTGATGCTTCACGGGCAGAGAAATCGCTTTTCGATAAACCTGAATGCAAACAAAGCCGCGACTTGCAGCAGGTGTTACGTGTACGGAGCTACGCCGTCGCGAGCTCGAAAACGTTTAGCGCTTATCCCAGCGCACCACTTAAAGGGCAGTTTCTTGAGGAACCGTAATATATTTAAACAGCAAAATAAAAGGTAGCTTTCTTTTTTTATTTTACCTAAAATTATTTTTAATGCTGAAATTCCCCACTGTAAATATACGTACTTTCCGTCATAATTTTGTATTGTTTGGTCCTTTCCTCACAGCGCAATCGCTCTCGGCGAGGAGACAACTGACAGTCACATTGGCCACTGTACAATAATAGCTTATCGTTCAGACCAGCGTTCCAACATGACTATCCGCAAGTCGATCGATTGCACATGCCTAATTCCTCAAGTGGTCTTTAACTTTTTAATGTAAAGCGGAATGGTCAACCTGCGACACCCCGCCCCTCCGATCACGGCCCGACTAGCGGCATCAATCAATGCCCGGTAGTTTACGTCACCTCTTCTTGTTGTTACACCACCGATACGCAAACACACGGTCACATCGGCGATAATTCCAGTCTCCTGTTCACAACCAACAACACTGCCATCACGATGTTGCTGCTATGTTGCTGACACGCAGAAATACAGAACCACGTTGAACGCCGCTTGGCACTCGGCGTCAGAAAACAGAACCGAACTCAACACGGAAGGCACCCAGGCAGCCTGCAGCAAAGCCTGCCTGTCTTGGAAGCAGTTTTTGCGATTTCCATAATGTCGAAAACGTCGACGCAGTTCCGCGTGGTTCCGCTACTGTGGTTCGGCGTGGCTCCCGCAATCCAGAGACGGCCATCTTACCCAGTGTACGTAGCGCTGCTGGCACTGCTCCGGAACTTGGCTGTTTCTAGCGGCTTCGTTTGCTCGTTTGATAAAATTAGTGATAAAGATGTCAATGCAACCGAAATGTTCAGCACGTTTGGACTAGAAGACGGAATTACAGGCGGCCTTCGCTGCCGCTGAAGCTGAATCAACTGAACAGAGATAAAATAGTAAGGGTGCAGGCGAGCTGATGGATGTTAACCATGTTGAATATACCTGAGACTGGGGTAGGAAGCAGTGGCGGATTCAAGGGGGGGGGGGGGGGGGGCGGTGGGGGCGATCGCCCCCCCCCCCCTCCCAAAAGCCTCGCCAGGCAACCCTCCCCCCCCCCCCCCCCCGGGGTTCTTCGTCAGCTCGAAGAAAAAACGTAGGCAATAGACGCGAGAAACAAAAGATTAAAACTGCGGTGGGTGGACGTGCCTGCTGGACGCTTCCAAAGTGGGGTTTATCTCCGTCAAGGTCACGGTACGTCTTCCCGACAGGGACGGCGCTAGGAGTTTCGAAGCGGAGAGACAGTGGGGAGGCGCACCAAATATCAGGATCCTCGACTGCAGGGAACACTTCCAAACAAGGCCAGCACGTCGAGCACGGGTTGAAAATACCTTCTCTCTCTCTCTCTCTTTGTCTCCTCTCTCTCTTTAGGGGTTGTCTGCGAGAAATGTGTGCCCTGAAAGCTCCCAAACGCAGACGCCAAGCAGCCTTCCTCAAGGGTAGCGGATTATCCTTCCTCTCTAGCGGCCGCTTTTTCATCACTTTTCGTTTGATGGTTTCTTCGTGGTTCTGGGCTTGTCTTTTGGCATGTATTTTTTGGCTTGCTTTGAGATGGTGTCGCCCACGGGCTCACTAAAGGTACCTTATTGGCACGGTGAGCTCATTGCCAAGGGAAGTGCGGAGGGGACGTACCGGGAGGGGACGTTCCAGGGGGGGGATGCAGCTTGTACAACCAGGAGACCAATTGCTTTTCTTCTCAACTGAGAGAGGAAGAAAATGCCCTGGGTACAGTGTAGTCTGGGTCTGAGCTTCTCCTGAGGACGCTCCGGACCTCCCCACGACCATGCCTTAAACATAAGCCAGCTTTCGCCCTCGCCTCCATCTCTCACTGGGGATCAGCGCCGCAGCGCGGAATACAGAAAGAAGCCGACGAGCGCCAGAAGGGGGAGATGTTTCCTCTAATGGGCTTCATACTGCCTGCGGTACGACTTCTCGTGGCGGGAAGCTAATAAAAGAAAGATAAACGGTACGAGCACTCTAAAGGCTGGAGGCTGCTTACACGGGGTCCTCAAGCCGACGCCGTAGGCATTTATTTGTACACAATGGCGTTTCAACTTAGGGTGGGGGACATATTTTAGGAAAGGCGCCCGCTACCCCTTGTCTCCCCTTGGCGCCGTCTTTTCCAGTTAAACGCGGCTTCTGTGGATTGACGGCAGAGCTTTCGCGCTGCTTTGCAGGAGCGAATATGTGTGTGTTGAACGGACTTGGGGAAAACAAGCCATTTCAAAGATGCGAGTATACATAAATTAAATAGACAGTGCCTGTGCCCGTTCGAGTGAACACCGAATCCCAAACATCCATGCTGCAGTCGTGATCGGCCTTTAGCCCAGTTGAGATTCGCCGACCTTACAACCGCTCTGCCCTATCATATCTCTGCACCTGTCCTCTCGACATTGACGAATGAGCTAACTACCCAGAAACAAGTAAGTGTTCCTTTGATGCAGAAAATATCCAGACGAAGTGCAATTGAATATAATTTGGAAGGATCCATTGCTGGTTTAAGGTCTTCTCTAGGTTCAAAAGTTATAGTTGCCGAACTGCAATGCAACATGCTTTCAAAAATATTCAACAATTATTCGCTTTCGTTCTCTCAAGTTGCATCCAGAACACATGAAAACACGAGTTTGGGTTGGCAATGCCGCATGTGCTGCGCTCTGGACATTCCAAATATACGGCAAACAACCGACGAAGTTGCATGGCAGCGTTCGTTTCGCTCGCTGCGTCAACAGTGTTTAGACGCCGCGAGCAGCGTCGAAGCCGCCGGGGCATTTTTGTCGCTTGTTTGCAACGTACTCGCTCCGCTGATTTAAGCCGCTCTTTCCGTTGCCACAGCAGTTGAACACTAGCTCTAACCAGAATGTCTGCCAAGGCAATGTCTTTAAGCTGCCCTAAATCGACTGCTCACGTAGTGTCGGTCTGAAACCCATGTTTGAGAAAGGATAGTGTCACCACAATTTTCGAGATACTTACCTCTAGCGGGGTCACCCGAAAGGTTTTAATTCAAAGAGTTCATCCCCGACAGGTAAACCGATACAAAAGCTCTCAAGATCTATATTATGTTATCCGAGTTTAGTAAAAACGATAACTCCACAAAAAAATATAAACACTCCCCCCCCCCCTCGCCGTTTTACACCGAGGAACCGCCCCCCCCCCCCCCTAAAATGGAGGTCTGGATCCGCCCCTGGTAGGGAGGAACATAAAAGCCGAAGAAACAGAAAGGGACAGAACGACGTCTCAAACTCAGCTACCAGGTTTATTTAGTCCTCCTCCTTATATAGCCCACAAACAGCCCACCACCAACACAAAGGGGCAACTCTAACCAGTTCAAATGCCAAAGTTCCAGCCAGTGCACACAGTGCACTGGCGGGAACTTTGAATTCGGCCTCCTATTTCTATTTTTATGAAAAAAAAAAAAAAAACTACGGCAACTCTTTAGCGAAAAATTTTTTTTGTAATGTCCTGACATGCCAATTCAACGCCTAGCATGAAAAAACATTTTTTTTTTTTGCGTGTCAGAGGTTTTTTAAGTTAGAGCTGACGGAAAAAATATGGCCACGGTGCAACGCCGATGTACGCTGGAAGCTAGAGCCGGTTCACTTTCGTTGTTTTTGTTTGGTCGGAGCAAATCTGGCTATAGAACGCACGTTCAACATGGCGGCCGGTATTGTTTTGGTTCGACGGACGCGAAAGCTCCGCAGTTTGCAAACAGAGGTAGCGAACACGTGATTGGAGAAGTGCCCCTGTGATCTTCCCGGAAGACGGAAGGTACCATACGTAATCGTCAAATGTGCTTTGAAAGCGAATTGAGTCACAGGGCCCACGGATGCGCAACCGCAAGCCAAGGTTTACGACAGCGCTGCGTTGACTTTGTCGATCTCGTTCTGTTTAGTGCAACCCGGCGATGCGAAAAAGAGCTGAAATATTCGTGGTGTATGGTACCGTGCTTGGAGGTAGAAAGCCACACTAACACGGGGCGAAAATTGGTTTTTGAGGAAATAAGGTTTAACAGGTTGAGTCCCGTCGTCGTCAGCTGATCCGGACCAGATGGGGCGAAGTGTCTTTAAAAGCAAATCTTCCTTCGTTCCGTTTCAAAATGTGGAAGATTCCCGACGTATACCGTGAGTAAAAAGCTGCGCGCGTTTTCAATAAACTTACGTCGCTTTTAATTAAAAAAGGGACTCCAGATCCTAAATCCCTAAATCCTAAATCTGCCGTTTTTTTTGCTTGGTGTTGTTGGACTGCGTTTGCACAGCGACGTGTTTGCACAGCGACGCACATTGCACGAGTAGATGATTCGGTCCTGCAAATGACCGGTTATAGAGAATTTCAGGGAAACTTAAGTCACCACCGATATTTTTTTCTGTAAATCTCGTGTGAGTTTGTTGCGCTCATCATGCGGTGTGAATAAATTTGGGCAAGATTTCCTACCTGCCCACAGATGCATGAACGAAGACCACTTTTGCGTAGTGAACATGGTTCTTTTTCTTTATTTTGGGAACAGGCGTTGGTGCATTTATTATGGTAAAATCACTTCAGAGTTGAGAAATTGTGGAGAGCAAGCAAGCCTTCCCAACTTCGTCACTCTTCTCTCTGGTACTGCTTCTAGTTTCAAGTTGCACTTTTAATAGACATACCTAGTAGCAGGTACAAACTGCTCTAGAGTCAGGCAAAAGACTGGGAAGTCAGGACGGTGGGGACTCCGTGTTTCGCGCTTTTCGCAAGGTGACTGGTGCTGTGCGTTTGGGAGGTATGTGGAATATGCAAACGATTTCGTTATGCTCGTCGTTTGCGTCTCTACAGCAAAACGAATAAGATTATCTACAAAGGCGCAATCACAAGCCAAGATTTACTATAACAGTACGTTTGCTTTGGTGAATCGTGATGTTGTAATTTACATTGCTCTCTGCGGTGCTTGTCATGACGAAGAGCTGCAACCTTCAAGGTTTGTGCTGGGCTCACGGGTATCACGGACTCTGAAACCGAAACCAGATCAGCAAGATAACTAACTGCCTTGCATACTCCAAAATGACAGAAGCAATAAGTTGTCAAAAGCCCGTTTTTAGGGTTCAACTAAACAAGACAAATATATATACACTTCGTTGTTTGTACGCAGGAGGACTTATGTAACACAACAATACATTCTCTTTCCCAAACGAAAAAAAAAGTAACACTCAGTCTGCCGTATATGGCAGCAACTTCTTCGCTGTAAAACCTAAACTGGCAATGTAAGCGGTTTCTAATGGCCGCCACCATGTTGAGCCGCATTTCCTTTCCCTCCTCCCCTTCCCCCCCCCCCCCCCCCCTGATAGAAATCAGTGTAGTCTATGGACCGATCTCACTAAGCAAGCTGCGAAGGCGCGCGCATTCCGGAAGTTGTTCAAGTCATCGCTTTCCGGCTCCCTGGCTGCATGGGGCTGCGGTGCGCGTAAAGCATCGTACGTCATCGTTCGGGACGCCCCGGTGTCGGCTTAGGTTCTCCTGCCATATCTGCACTTTACTAGGTTGTGCTGTCTGTGGTGCCTTAGTTAATGAACGAGTGCAGAAAAGCAGTTGCAGTCGGCTTATCGCTCTGCGATCGCTTCGTCCTCTGCTTTGTCGTCTTCGTGAAATTTTCTGGTGTCGTGCCGGCGGCCGCCAGAAGCTGCCTCGCGGGCCGCGGGTTTCCGACCCGGCGCTATGTTATTGAAGAAGGTTCCTGGTTGGCGATGAAATCACAATATCATCTGGGTAGTGTATTTCAGAAAAAACTTATACTCTTGAAATTAAAAGGGTGTTCGCCCCACATCATGCTCCTCAAAACTCAGGTACAACGTAACGCGCACTGCCGTCTAACTGAGGGACCTAACGTTTAGAAGGGGCTTGATGACGGTGCAAAATACCTTCTTAAGGTCGAACTATAGGGGGCGCTCTGACCCGTTTGTTTCCCCACACCTCGGTGTTTACTTAACACAAGGCCGATGCACATGCCCACGCACATGCCCACGGGCCTTTTGGGCATGTCCATATCATCTCCTACAGTAGAGCGCAAGGCACCAGTGTAATGAAAAAAATATTTACAATGGACAAAGTGATGTTAGATGCCGCATCTATCCCGAAAGCAGTAGTCAGAGAGTGTGACCTCGACCCACTTCGGCTTTTGTGCTGAGCTGGGTACCGTTTATGCTGCATTTTTCATGCAGGCCGGAGTGGTAACAAAAGAGTTACTCCTCGCCCTCACCGGAGACCACGAATTCCTGCCGAACGCTGACGCCGCGTTCCGTTAAGTCAGGCGAGCGCTGAGTCATTGTATATTTGTTGTCCCCATCTGTGTAGTTCTAAAATTAACCGCTTGGGGCGTCACGGTCTGTCCTCCTCCCCAATGTGTCTCATCGTTCAGCCGACCTTCAGAGTTATTGAGCGAAAGCATGTCGACGACATGAAAGGTTCCAAAACGTTGTCGTGACCACTCAGTGCATAACTAAGCGAATTAAGGTGACGACTCAGCACATTGAGAAGGGTGACTCAGCACATTAGGAGGGATGACTCAGCGAGTAAACCATATGTCCGCCTTTTATGCACATGCGTCTTAGGAATAACTTAGCGGGATGGCTCAGGGAGTAAACCATATGTCCGCCTTTTATGAACATGCGTCTTAGGAATAACTTAGCGGGAAGATTTCCCACTAAATTTAGCGGAAACATTTTGTCGCTAAATTTAGCGCGAAAATTTCCCCGCTAAGTTTACCGGGCAAATGTTACAGCAAAATTTTGCGGCGTATTTCCGCTAAATGGAAGAAGAGGAGGAGGGGAAAATACAGATGGGGAGGAGAGATATACCCTCCCCTTTGTACGCTCCCCTCCACCTCCTCAAAAGCAGCGCTCCGATTCGGCGGTACGGAGAATTGTAAACGTCTTTCATTTTTTGCACTGTGTTTTTGAGACGTACGAAATTTTGAAGGCACTTTAGATAACAAGCACTTTCGCATGTCGTCAAGACTCAAGCATCGTTTTCTCAACGTTTTGGTGGATGGAATAGACCATTCTCAAGCTTGAAAACCACGAAAGTCCTGTCGAGCTACACAAAATGTGCTCCTTCGAAGATATTCGGGCGAGGGACCAATACAAGGATATCAAGGCATTTTGGCATCAACCACACACCATTGGTCTTTATCGCACAAGTTTGAACAGGACGTCATCACCGAAAGCCTTCACAACAGCCCTGCCTGGTTCGCAAGAGTGTTTTGGGGTTGACAGTACGTAAATCTCTTTGTTTTTGTGGGGAAAAAAAGTGGACAGCCAAGGTTTTATTTGTGTTTAGCGCTTCGAAACAAACAAATAAAACTCCGTCTCGAAGGTTTTTGCCGTTGGCGTAAAAGAAATTTGTATCGACAAAATATGTTCTGCCGGACACGGCCCTGTCCATATAGCCTCAACACGTTGAAATCGTCCCACTCACAATGTACAATGATTTGCACATGTCGAATACTTTGCTCCACGATGAAGGTCTCCGTTCGCAGGGTTTCGCTAAGGCTCATGTCCTGGAAAAAAGGGCGCCGAAACAATATTTGAACTTCAATGTTCGAGCTCTTCCAGACCGATTCTGACGGCTTCACTTGGTCATCGAAGATGAATGTTCTGTGTACTCTTAAAATTTCCAGACAAAACAACAAAGCGAACTACGGAAGTAGGAGGATTCCAAAACGCCAATAAAGGTGAAGGTGAAGCGTCATTGCGGAGAGTGACGATTAGTGTGTTGTGGACTGCAATGGCGTGCTCGACAAGTTAGGGCTGTAAGGGCCAAGCAGCCAAGGGGAAATATTACCGAGACGGGAGGTCATCAAGCGTCGCGTGTAGTTAGAAGGAGTGTATTTGCTTCGCCACAACGCACGAGTAATGCATGCGGCTCTTTTAGAGTATGAAATTCTGCCTACACCCTGTATTCACCCGCACTGGCACCCAGTGATTTCTGCCTTCTTCCTGTCATGAAGTACCTAGTGCACGGCAAGCATTTCCGTGACGATGACGAGATAACTGCCAAAATGGGCACTTCCTCAGAACGAAAACTAGGATTTCTACAGCGAGGCATCCGCCCGCTCATCAAGCAGCGGGAGACGCGTGTCACCTTCAGTGATGCATTATATGAAGACATACTAACATAACCATCGACGCTTGTGATGGTAGCTTTCTATATTTATGGTAAATGCAAAAATACTCCAAAAGCCGGGAGACGTCATAATTAAAATAAGTACACCGACTTGACATAACAGAAAAAACAACTTCATTAGACGTTTCGCCTCCCATGCGGGAGGCATCATCAGTAGTTACACAGCAAATGCAGGGTTCAACCTAAACACAACGCTATTTATCACGAATGTCCGTGTAAGCTTCGTGGAGAGGGCCGCGGTTTTTGTTGCACACGGATGTGTCCCTGCGAAGAAACCACGATTCTAGAAGCTTTCGGGGCCCCCATCTGTCCTCTCTCGCCAAGGTCGTCGCGGCCGGAAAGTCGAAAGAATGCCCCATTGGAGGCGAAACGTCTAATGAAGTTGTTTTTTCTGTTATGTCAAGTCGGTGTACTTATTTTAATTATATTTATGGTAATAATACAAACTTTATGAACGGATGTACTATCGGGGTCATGGCACGCGAACAGTGAATGAACTTCAGCGCAAACCCTCACAGCGCCCTACTCTCATTCCCAGAATTTATCATCTGCCAGGGACCTCCAGGAGGCGCAGCATGTGTCGATGGCCACGCGCTCGAGTGCTCGCATCTACTTAATAATAAATCTTTATTTTGTGTGATCAGTGAAACGGGGGACCAAGGCAAAAAGCTGCTGCAGCAGCTTGATGGAAGTCCTGGCCCCTTTTACAGCAGGCGATTCCTAAGCAATTTAAAAAAACGAACAAAAGAGCTACATTGAGAGAAAGAACACTATTTTAAATGTACAGACCATAGATCAAACAAAAACAAGAGAAAAATAAAAATTAATACATTCATTGTGGTATACAATGGTACAGTGATCCGTATGCCTTAGCCGCACCTAAGAAAATAACCCTAGAGTAGAGCTAGTACCTCTTCCAGCGTCATTGCATGAATATCAACACCTTTTAAAAATAATTTATTTAATAAAGTATTTCATTGGTAATTTAGCGTGTGGTTATAATATAATGTATGTGATGGCGAAACAAACCATTTTTCTTTAGGGCGGAGTTGATATGAGAAAGTGAAAAGTACTAGGTTACATAATTCCTCAAAAACTTTATTTTTAAACTGCGTAGACTTCTTGTACGCCCCAAGAAGTCGGGACCTGTAAATATTTGAAATTGGTTTTATATTAAACAAATGAGAACAAGTCTTCAGTGTGATCATAGTATGAAACATTGGCCATAGCACGCACAGCTTTCTTTTGCAAAATATGTAGTTTATTTATATTTGTTTTTGTTGAATTTCCCCAAACTAGATGACAATAATTAAGTTGGAAATATACCAAAGCATTGTAAAGTTGGAGCTTAACACAACGAGGTAGCAATGATTTAAACTTGGTTAGCAACCCCACTGTTTTGGACAATTTAGACGAAAGATTATCAACATGTTTATTCCAAGACATACTATTTGTAAACCAAACGCCCAAAGTCTTAATAGTGACGACAAATTCAATTTCTTCATTGTTGAAAATCAGTGGGTTTGGGATTATAACTGTAGCATGTTGACTTTTAAATAAAATGGCTTTGGTTTTTTGCGAATTTAACTTAAGGTGATTATTTTTGTCCATTTTTGTACACGATTAAGAACGGTATTGCATTTAGTTACTAGGGTACGAATATCGTCATCGGAAAAGGAGATGCTACTGTCATCAGCATATATAATGAACTCAACTTTAAGATCACGATTTACATTCACAATACGGTTAATATAAAGAATAAAAAGTAGGGGGCCTAAAATGCTGCCTTGGGGTACACCATTTGTTATTTTTGAAATATCAGATTTAAAGTTAAATATAGACACTAACTGGGTACGATTCTGTAAGTAAGATTGTAACAAACTTAATGTTTTCCCACGAATGCCATAGTATTCTAATTTTGTTATGAGGACATTGTGATTTATTGTGTCGAAGGCCTTAGAGAAATCTAAATATATACCGACTGTAAATAAGTGATTATCTAATGCTCTTAATATTATTTCTTTTTTCTACTTCAACACGATAGTACACAAATATGAGAGTTGAGCGGACCCAGCAGTTACGACTGATGGAGACGCTGTGAAGATGTTTTAGACAAGTCTTACAAGTGGCGGGAATCACCTACATAGAAATATGGATGCAGAGGGGCAGGTAAACCGAAATTGCTTGCCCCCAGGAATCAAGCTCCCCCATTTCACAAAGTTTCAAGCAGGATGAACCCCTCCTGAAATGGGCCATAGAGGAAATATTCAGCCGAAATATTCTTCTTAAACAAGTTCAAGGCAGGGCACGGCTAAGACACAAA
Organism: Ixodes scapularis; assembly: GCF_016920785.2. Classification (NCBI taxonomy): domain Eukaryota; kingdom Metazoa; phylum Arthropoda; class Arachnida; order Ixodida; family Ixodidae; genus Ixodes; species Ixodes scapularis. The sequence goes on from NW_024609835.1 coordinate 169,780,288, forward strand.
TGGAGCAATAATTTAAAATTTGTTTACTGAACTATGTTTCGCGACTGTAAGGGCGGTGGAGGTTTAGTTTTTATAAATGATGGAACAAATTGTCACTGTTGAAAACAAAAGAATACAATGGGAATCAAAAGCTATTAATATCAGTGAATAGGTTACATTTGTACGGAATATATCAAACAATTAAACGATTACCTTGGTGTTTATTAGGTTCCGTTTCCAATGCTTTCTTTCAAGGCATTGAGAACATATTGGTGGTTACTGACCAAGCGAACAATTCAACCGTATGCTCACAAAATCACAAGAGTTTTCTTATGATGTTGTATTCATAGGAAATCATGGTGTAAGACGAAAAAAAACGGACACAAGTGAGAAAACAGACATACAAGCGTCTGTATGTCTGTTTTCTCTCTTGTGTCCGTTGTTTTTCTGTGGATAAAACCATGATTTCCAACGTTCACCAACTAGCCGAACTACAAGTTCTACAGTTTTATTTATAGCCGTTTTTTTATATCGTCATGTTTTCATGCAATGCGACAAATTATATACACGATCTCCGTGCGGCATTTGTTAAAGAGAACAGATTTTTTTCACAGTTTGTAGGTCGTGTTTCTAGTATATCATTGACAAAAATAGTTTCCTTGACAGAGTTTAAATGCGACATACACATCAAGGCAACGCACTTTATATCCAGTTAGGCACTGCCGCACGCGCTGTAAAAACTCTCTCTTTAAACTCGAACAGCAAGCGGTCAAACCGCGAAACTTTCCAGATGAAAGCGCGCGTTTTGTGTGCATGGAGTTAATCCTTGTGGCATGATGCACGTCAAACACCCATGGTTTGTTTGTATCATCGTTTGTTCAGCCACACGCTGTGTTCAATGGGTATATGAGCCCTGCCTGACAACTTAGAGCTTTTCTTCCTCTATGTTCCAGGCATCTAAATTTGAGTCCTATGTTCAAACGTGAAAACGTTTTTCAACATTTATACAATTAAATATTTTTTTATCACCATTTACACCAATTTTCTCTAAATATCTTTCGGTGAATTGGGTATTTTGTGTATTTGCGCATTTATTCGACATACATTTTTTAATACAATAAAAATATTCAAATAGAAGAACGAAATCTAGAGTTGGTGGCAAATTACGACTGAAGTGGAAGCTCCTCCTACCTCTTTCCCCTTCAGCAGTGTGAAGGCTGGAGAGGAGGCGACCTCCTCTTCAGCGTCCGTTCTGCTAAAGTGGAAACTGGTAAGAGAAGCTTCCACTTCACTCTTAACCTGCACCGACTGTAGCTTAACGATCCTTATCTAATCGGTTGTCACAATACTAGGGAGTTTTAGGGAACCGTTTATGCACATCGGATACGATACGATGGGCCCCCTGGTACGAATTGCGTATATGCGAGTGTCTTCTGTGTGTAGCGCATGCGCAGTTCCTACCGGAGGGACCATCCTACCATACCGGATGTGCAAAAACGGTTCCCTAAAACACAATATTACGCATGACGATAAAATGTATCGGTCAAGAATACCAATAATGGTGACGCTTAGAGATGCCGGTCAAATATGACACCTACATTACTCGACTGCATCGCAAAGTGTGTAATATACACAAAACAAAATATCAATTACATGAATTTCTCAAGGTAAAAATATAATGGAAACACTATTCCTTAGTTTACCAGTAGACTAACAAATGTTCACAACAGTACACGAACTGCTTATTCCAAGCCTTGTGTGTAAGATGCTATAATCGTTAACTCGTGGAGACTGAGAAATTTGAGCTTAATATTGTCGCGAATGAAAATAACCTTGCGTAACAAAACTCAGGATGAACGTTTGATACTGCGAACGTGTGCCGAGAAACATTAGTCAACAAAGACCGTACATATTGTGACGATGACAGAAGAGCGATTGACTCAAACAGCCATGCGAAGCTTTTTTTTCTTTTTTTTTTTTTGTAAGCCGTGCGCATCTATACGTTTTCCAGCTCGATCAAACAACAAGATTCTCGAGTCATCTAGGGCATTCCAGCCATGCAACCAAAACAAAACAAAACTAAAAGATAAAAAAAAGAAAAAGTTGTTGCGGGAATCAAACCCCAGCCAGCGGCGTGGGAGTCGAGCACGCTGCTGACTCAGCTATTCGAACTTTTTTTTTTTTTACTTTTTATTAAAAGTATTTGTTATTTACATGCTGTAAAAAAACTTGTTTTTTTTTTCGGCTTTACGAAACACTTTCTGTGCCTGACATGAAAAACAGTACACAATCTTTGGTATCAGTTATACAAATCAGTTGACGAATAACGACCGCCACGGAGGAGGAGGAGGAAAAACTTTATTCAAGGAAAGGGCATGAGTGTCTTTTCCTTGGGTCGGGAGCCCCTAGTCCAGGGCCCCGTTGGCCTCTGCTATCCGCTTAGCCCGAGAGATCAGCATTCGCTGGTCCTCGGGCTTTGCGCTAGACAGCGCAGCCTCCCAGGAGGTAAAGGATGGGTCAGGGATAAGAAGGACGCCTTGCCCCGGTGGTGAGGGGAAGGCCCAGGTAGAGTGGAAAAGGGAAGGTTCGGGGGATTGGCAGCCGGGACAGGTGCGCCCGTATCTGTTAGGGAAAAATAGATGTTTCTGGTACAAATTCGGGAAAGTGTGTGTCCGCCACTCAATCCCTTCCTGCCTAGATAGGTCCCTGTGCAAAGGGGGTAGTATTTTATGCTGTGATCTGTAAAATGCCGTGATTTGACTGTACGTGTGAATCGATGTTGGCTCTGTGCGTAAGTTCAATGTGGCCATGTTGTGATTCTCCGGTGCCTCCCCTTCCCCATGCAACGCCCGGCCGGCTATTTCTCGGACGAGTGCATCCGCACTCTCGTTGCCAGAGAGGGAGGTATGTCCAGGAGTCCAAACTATCTGGATTGCGGGTAGTGTGTTTTGATTAACTGTATTTAGAATGTGTCCACTTCGTTGTGAGACGACGCATCGCGCGAACGCCCTGCACGCTGACTATGAATCAGTGATTATGGTACAGGTCTTGTCTGTGTTTTCAGTTTTACGCGAAATCTGTGCTACGGCTAATGCTATTGCCGCTTCTTCGGCCGCCGCGATCGATGTGGGAGCGGCGAGAGACGCTATCGCTTCACCTCGCCCAAGCGAGTCGCAGACGACTATGCACTTTGCCTCACGTGGGGAAGTGTACTCCCCAGCGTCAGTGTAACAGACGTCTGGGTCGTTTTGATATTTGAGCCTTAGGTAGGGGTACGCGGGAGGCGTCTACCTGCATTAAGAGTGGGATGCATGTCCTTTGGTAGGGGCAAAACTTGTATTTTAGCCGCAATGCTAGGTGGGACAGATTTTAGCCGTATGCAGCCCTGTTCTTTATTAAGTGGTTTATAACCGAGCCTGGCTAAGAGATTTCTTCCAGGCTCTGTGTAGCTGAGTCTTGTACGCTGTCCAACAGCCTGAGCCTCAATCAGTTCTTCTATAGCATTGTCAATACCAAGTCGAAGAAAGCGCTGCGTGGACGTATGCTGAGGGAATCCAACCGCCGTTTTTATAGCAGTTCGGAGGATCGTATTGAGAGTGTCTATCTCTCTACGTTTAAAGTTATGGAAAGGACCCAATGGTAGATAACTCTACTTACTAGAAGAGCCTGGACAATTCTCACGGTGTCGGCTTCTTTAAGCCCGCCACGTCCATTGCCCACCCTTCGTATGAGGTGGGCAATCTGCTGGCATTGCCTGCTAAGCATTTGCACGGTGAAGGATGCCTTGCCGTTGGACTGAATGTGTAGGCCGAGTACCCTGGGTCTGTCGACTGTGGGTATCTTCTGTCCATTTAGATTTAAACAAATTTCATCTGCTTTAGGGCAAGGTTTGTCTCTAATGAGAGACTCGTCGGCGGCGCAAGTTAGTCCTGCTGCTTCTGCAACCTTTTGAGTGATTTCGACCGCCTCCTGAAGTCCATCCTGTATCTCACCATCCGAACCCTTGTTTGTCCAGATGGTTAAGTCGTCTGCATACAGAGCATGCCTCACGTTAGGGATGGCCCCCAGCAGGGTCGGGAGACTTGAAAGTGCTATATTAAAAAAAGTCGGTGAAAGAACAGAGCCCTGTGGCGTTTCCCTCCCCGAGAGCTTGATGGGCTGAGAGGGAAGATCTCCCAGCCTTAGAGTAGCGGTCCTGCCCGTCAGAAACGCACGGACATAGTCGTAAGTTATTTTGCCGCAGTGTGCTCTAGTCAAGCCTCGAGAATGGCGTCGCGAGACACGTTGTCAAAAGCTCCTCTAAGGTCCAGCGCGAGTACCGCTCTCGTCTGCGTTCTTCCAGGAAAGTCTAGAGTGTCCTCTTTGAGCTGTAGGAGGGCGTCCTGTGCTGACAGATTTTGTCGAAACCCGAACATTGTGTCCGCAAGAAATCCGTTAGCTTCGAGATGGGATTGAAGGCGTCTGAGAACTATGTGTTCTAGAAGCTTACCTATACACGATGTTAGTGAAATGGGCCGGAGGTTTTCTAGCGTGAGAGCCTTCCCAGGTTTCGGGATGAAGGTGATCTCGGCGTGTTTTCATTCAGGTGGGAGGACACCGGTACTCCATACACTGTTGAAGTATGATGTGAGGGCCGAAACGGAGGCATCGTCCAGATTCCTGAGAATCCTCTACGTGACTCCGTCCTCTCCGGGAGCGCTATTGCTTGTTAGGCCAGTGAGTATTCCCCTAACTTCGTATTCAGGTATGTCCTGATCCAGCGGATGGTCTGCTTGCTCGTGGGGATAATGGCGGTAGTTTGGTTTGGGGCCGGATGCGATGTAACGTTCCTTTAGGAACTCCCACAAGGCGTTCTCCCCGTTGTGTGCCGTTTGATGAACCAGTTTTACTATAGCCTTGTTGGTTTCGGTCCTAGTCTTTGTGGGGTCAAGTAGACTCTTGAGTAGTCTCCAGGTCTGCTTGGTTCCAATGGTACCTTGTAGTTTGTCCCAGAGTTTATGCCAATTAGATTGGGTGAGCTTCTCTGCATAACGCTCGGCTTCTAGGGTAATTTTGGCTATGCGAATTTTGAGCTTCCGATTATATTTGTGTCTTCTCCATCTTTTAGTTAGGCCACGACGGGCTTCCCATAGATGGAGAAGATGCGGGTCGACGACGGGCGCCTTGTCCATCGTCTGAACCGTCTTGGTTACTCTGTGAATGTCGGCGTGGAGTTTTCTTACCCATTGTGCCAATGGTACGTTTTCATCTATCTCTTCGGCGTTTGTCTGAGCCCTGAGCTGGCGGAACGAGTCCCAGTTGACCAGCCGCAGGGCCTCCTTCTGTCTACGATGAGCCTGCACTGGAACTTAAATTTCAATGATAAAATGATCGCTCCCCAGACTCTCCTGGAGGTTGGTCCACGTGCACGGGCCTCTCGCTCTGGCGAGGGAGAGGTCCGGGCACGTGTCGCGGCTCGCGCTGTTCCCCACCCTCGTTGGCTGATCCGGCTCGTTGAGGAGCGTAAGCTGATTTCTGTCTATGGCCGTGGCTAGTTTTTGTCCTTTCACCGACTCCTGATAATATCCCCAGGCCGGGTGGGCCGCGTCCAGATCCCCTACGATGAGAAGCGTATTCTCGCTCGGTTTGGTTAAGGCGATAGCGTCTCTAAAGATTGCGTCGAAGGTATCTTTTCTTGCCCTTGGTGAACTGTACAAATTGAGGACGAAAAGACTGCTTTGTCCCTTTTCGAGAAACTCGAGAAAGACATATGGTATACCAGTGACCCTTTTTAACTGATGTGGAGTGAACGGTAGATGTTTGGCTACGAGAGTGGCTACCCTCGGAGGTACGCCCTCGTGTTCCGGTTTCGAAGCACAAGTCACGTATCCCGAGAGTGCCGGTATACACGCGGTTTCCTGCATTGCGATAACTTCGGGTTTTTCGTCGAGTGTGGCGAGGAACTGCGTGAGCGCCTCGCGCTTGCGCCGATGGTCCCTGCAGTTCCACTGCCAAACGCTTATGTTACTGGGTGGGCGTTTGCGGAGGACCAGGTGGCCCGCCGTTCTGACCCTGTTACTTTCCCGTTCCATTGTGTTGTTCCTGAGTAAAGTTCTAGGGATGGTTCAGGGACAAGCTTAAGTGCGTAACTGGGGGAGACCCTGTTCCGGACGAGCGGTGTCCCGCTGCCTTGAGGCTCTTTACCCCCAGCCTGTGTCGAGGCATCGTGGAGAGAATGTCTCGAACCAGCTCAGGGAGTTGGGCTCTATTTTCCTTAAGGATTTGTCAACGCGCGTTATCCATGCCAGTCTGCATGTACCCTTTGAGTGTAGTGGTCATGTGATCCAGTTCCTTGCTAATACCAAGTCTGGCCTCGGCGATCTGTTTGGCTATTTCGCGTTTAAGTTCTTCGCTGAGACCGAGTGGCTCAAGCCTAGATTTTTTAAGTTCCTCCCTAGATCTCTGCATCTCCTCCCTAATCATGCGGAGTTCATCCCGATAGCTCTGCATTTCCGCCCTGAGTTCGCGCTTCAAAGTATCCAGAAAGGAAGTGTCGGTGGCACAAGGATTGCTTTCAATGAACGTGCGCTGAGTGTTTTGTTTGTGTGTGTGGTGTTGTGTCCTAACGCTGGATCTAGGAGCGGGAGAAGGGGGGCATGCGGGGAATTGGGAGGGAGTGGGAGGCTGCTGCCCTGTCCAGCTCACCTTCGGGGCCTCTGGACCGGGGCTCCTGGATTTTCGGGTTTCAGCTTCCTGCGCCGACCGTTGTTGCTGCATCCTCTGTCTCGACAGGGATCGGGCTCGGCTGCGGGAGCGAGATCTCGCCTTGGATCTGCTCCGGGCCCGCTTGGATCCGGAGCGGGTGTCTTAACTTTGAGGGCCCGTCGACGTTGGGCTGCTGTCGAGTGCTTCAGAGGCCAGCAGAGCGTGCGGGGTTTGGTTCGCCCATCCCCTCGTAGGTAGTCTTGGCCACTGCTCCTAGGGGAGTACAGCCTGGGTCGCTTGTCCGGGTTGAAGCGGCGAAGCCACGTGCTGGGGCTGTTGACTTCCCGGCTGATGGTGGCCATGTTGTTGTTGCTGCAGGTACTTCTGAACGCGTGACTTGTTGTACGGAGCTCGGTGTCTTGCGGAGCATCGAGGGTCCGTAGCCAGGTGAGCCCCGCAACAATTCACGCACTTCGCTTCGCATTCGTGCGAATCCATGGCACCGCCTTCAGTTCCGCACTTTGGGCATCGTTGCTTTTCAGGCTGAGGGCACACGTCCTCTCGGTTTCCTAGTCCTAGGCACCTAGTGCAGACTTGTTTTTTGGGTCTGTAGACCCTGCACTCCAATTCGCCGCCATCGATGTACACTAGGCGGGGAACCCTGAGTCCGTGCGTTGAGTTCTTCAGTGAGCCACTCGGACGAGGGCCGAGATGTGAGGCCCGAGATGACCCCCTTACAGGTGTCGTCCGGCTTGGCGGCGTAAGGTTTTACTCGGAACTGCTTTTCTCCGAGTGCGATGGAGGAGATCTTGCAAAGCCGCTCCAGCGTGTCGACACTTCGAGTGCTCACAACGGCCAAGTTCTCGTCCTTACGAAGCCTCGTCTTGATTTCCGCAGTCTCAAGAGGAGTGACCTTCGCCGCCAACTTGACGGCTCGGTAGACTTGCTCGGGGCTTCAAGCTCCAAGGTTCAGACCATCCAGGGGGCGGACGACCACTTTGTAATCCTCAATCGGTAGCGGTGGGAGCTGTCGCTTCTGCAGTTTTGACGTCTGGCGGGTTTTCGCGCCCGTTGGCATCTTGCCGGAGGGTGATTGCTCGTCGTTACGTCTAGATTCTTCTAGAGTCTTCCGGTAGGCCTGGTTTTAAACTCTTTGTTGTTTCCGGCTAAGTATCTTGATCCAGGGCGGAAAGTTTGTCTCCTCCGCTGATTGCGACTCGTCATTACCGGGGGTATTATTGGTGTGGACTTCGCCCTGCACCTCCTCCATATCCTCGAGTTCGGGCATGGTGTTTCCATCAGTCTCTTGATTTCCGATTGCCTGTCCAGTCGGCTCCATGCTTGGGTAGCCCGGGGGGTGGGGGAGGGACCCCCGGACGCCCACTCGACGGCGAAGAGCGCCGCCGGCGCGCCGGTGAAGTAGGCTTCGCTAGGTCTAGCTACTTTTCCCCGCGTTCTGGTGGTTTTGGTCAATACTGGTGAAAATTTGGCCCACCCGGTCAAAGGTTGCTTCCGGGGGGCCCGTAGCGGTGAGGGCTTTCGGAGGAAGTAGTTTTTGCCTGGTCCTCCAGGTATGTGCAAACCGGCACTTCGTCCAGTGCAGGCGCCGCTATCACTTTGATAATAAAATGATAGGCGGGCGGGAGCCCGGCGCAGCACGTCTATCTCCCAAGTGCTGCCGGAGCGAAAAACTCGACCGCAGCGGCTTTCTTGCGGTTCGGAACACAAGTCCCTTCGCAAGCCATATACCTACATCCTATGCAAAAACCCGGCCCCGTGTACGGTGGCCTAGTGACTTATCTTTGTCCCCGTGTCTTCAGAGCTGGTTTGTTTAACCGCGCTCCGAACTCCGACCAACCTTCTAGCTCTTGCTGCTCCGTCGCTTCTAGCAGTGAGCTCACATACATGAAACCGTCACAGAAGTGTTGCCACGCGGGCTTGTCTCCTTTTAGGACCTCTAAGTGGCCCATCCTAGATCGCCAAATTGCATGGAAACCGAGTAGAGCCAACAGTTCCCAAGCCCTGTCACCGAATGACTCAGCTATTCGCACGTGGCAATATCACTAGCTGAAAAATTGGCACAAATTTAAATCAACGTATGCCAGTACGTTTTTCGTTGAAACATTTGAGAAGAACGCCTGCTACTGCAACACCCCGTCGATAAGAGAACCCAAGTACTGAATTTTCCTGCATCACAAAAAAAAGGTTACCGTCGGTCACGGATTAAACACGACTGCGGCGTCAGCATTCGGCTAGTACACTCTTTAAAAAAAGGAGTCCAAAGGGAGTCACTGCTTCCATGACTCTCTTTGACACTTCATGACTCACTTAGAAAGTAAATTTTTCGTGTGACTATTTTGACTCGTCCCCTTCTCAACGGGAGTCACAGGTCAGCAGCATTTGCCCTACTGAAAAGAAAAGTATGAATGCTGCTTCGCGGCATCCATCCGGCAACCCAAGCCCCGCCGTTTCCCTATGCACCTCTAGAAAGGGAGTCCGACAGCATTTAGTTCAAAGCTTTGTCGACATTTATTTTCAATAATAATTGTGCAAAAAAAAAAATTAAAAGGGAAAGGAAAAAAAATAATGCACATGTTTCGTCAACATTCACTTTTCTCAAAAATAAAAAAAAAAAAAAAGAAACGTATGTTTATTTTTTGCATCGAACCTGGGTTCGCTCCGTAAGAAGCGGGCATCTTTCCACATAGCTACACCTGCGAGTACTCGTTTTGAGAATTCGTTTTATACGAGATTCAACAAGTTTCGCGTCGTGCATGTTATTCGAAACCGAATCCTGCGTCTGCATTTTACATATTTCTAGAACTGTTGTGGGGTTCGTCTCTGGGAGCGAGTGTAGGTGCAGCAGCTTATTCAAGACTATACTCCGTTTCATACGCAGCATGCAACGCAGTCAAAGCTAGCGCGCACCGGTTTTCATCGCCGACCGTGTCTACGTTCACCCCATAAAATAGTGCGTGCCCTGCGAAAACACTTACAAAAAAGTCGAAAAAGGTGCCTCCTTGGAGCTAGAAACTGATAGTGGTGTTGTGATTTCGACGGAGCACAATTTTTTTTCAATAAAAAGGAAAATATAATGTCAACTACTTTAAATTGTTTTCGTTTTCGTCCGTGCGGCAGCAGCTGCGGGTTTTCGGGTTGTGTGGCACTGGCTGGTTTTAAGGAGATGGCGTCTTATGCAACAAGCTCAAGTACCTCTCCTGCTCGGATATTTTCGAAGATTCGTTGCGCGCAGACCTTGAAAGAGTGCAAGCAGGTGATCGCCAACGTGTACGCGAGTACAAGAACGCGTTTCCCGGAGAAGTTGGTCATGAAGTCCTGGAGACGGTCAGTAACAACACCGGAGTGTGCGCCCGTACTGTCGCGAAGTACAAGGCGCAGTGTCTATCTGGTAAGCTGGCGTCCCCGAAGCGAAGACCTCGCCATGTAGAAGTTTCGAGCACGGGGACTGTCAAGCATGCCGAATTCACACACAACGCCATTCGCCTCAAGGTGCATAGCAAGTACCCCGAGAGGGGGATTCCTACCCTTGACAGCTATTTCAAAATAAACTGTTCAGGCCACAACTATTGTCGATTAACGTCCTATTATAAATTTTGGGGCAAGGCTGCCATCAGTCAGATTCCTCATTCCACGCTGCACGAAAAAGTATATAACTCGGTGCTGGAAACAAATAACAATTGCAAAGCGGCAGAGCAGATGGTAGAAATGTGGCCTCTCGGCGATTTATAAATAAAAAGCAAAAAGAAAGGAGGAATTCAATATGGAGTTCGGCAATGCGCACAATCTTGCACAAAAAATGGCTAAAAAAGAAGAAGAAGAAAAAAACAAAAAAACTGCGCGTCTAGTGGGTTCGAACCACTGCCGCCGAGACGTCGGTATCGCCAGAGCAGCCCTACCACTCGTCCACGAAACGCGCCCAGGAACACAGTTTTCTTTCTCTGTATTTTCATGCGCACCACTTCAGTAACTTTGACAGCTTTGCATGCTATGTATGAAAATGAGTATAAGTGCCCATTTTGAGAACCACACCACCAAACTGCGAGTTGAAGCAACACCGAAGGCTCGCGTCTCGCAGCGCCGCCTGTTGAATAACCATTCGAAGAGTTTGCACACTGTGAAGTTAAGAGCGCTCACACCGAAGGGCTCTCTTTACAACGCCTACACACACACACAGAGCTCACAATTGAAGGGGGGCCACTGAGGGATTAAGAGCCACTGATCGTAGCAATCGCATTCCAAAGACGCCGCGTTGTCGTAGATTGTTTTTCACCAGCTAGGTCCTGTAGGGATGAGGCCAAGGCTGGGGGATTCATCGCCGGAAACGTAAAGGAACCAAGCAAACGACGTGAGGCTCGCGGACGCGGTTCGTGGGAGCCGACGACGTCCAAGCCACGATCCGAGCAGCCCTAGTAGCAGCCTTGCTTCCGAGAAGACTGTATATTCTTTCCGGCGGGCACACAATACTCCGACAGCATGCTTGCGGCTGATGTGGATTGCAGGAGGTGGCTAACAGGACGACCAATGCACAGAAAATCGGTTGAGCACAACACAGCACGCAACGATTGCCGCCGCCATGTTGAAATAAAACCAAGCTGAGGCAGGCCAAGCTACAGTTTAGTACACGACGAAGCTGAGACCGCTGAGACAGGCCAAGGTTCAGTTTAGTATACAACCAACATACTTCATTACAAAGAATTAGATAAATGTTTAAACAAATTTTTTTACGTTTAAAAGTTCTAATGTATGTCGACTAAAACAGAAACGTTCACGTTGCGTCAAATTAGTTTCGTCGTAACCAGCGAACGTCGCCGCGTCGCCCATCGCCAGCGTAACCAAAATCAAAAACAAAGCAAGCTGCGAACTTTCGGGCAGTTTCAGGCCTTTAGCACCTTTAGTGCCTTCGAAGAACGTTCTCCGAAAAACAGAAAGTGTCTCAGGTGCCGCCGTGCCCATGGACCCAGCTGTGAGTTTGAGTCTACTTGGGGAGTACTCGCCTATTCGCTTGACTTTTTCAGTGCTTTCTTTTCGGAGCGTTTGTGAAGTGTCCTTGTGTGTGTGTGCAGAAAGCGTGAAGGCGAACGCAGAGAACGTGTGGGGCTCCTTGTTGCACACGTGCTTTGCGCATGGGATGACCTTCGAGCTTTTCCCATGAAAGTCCCGCAACCGACCTCTCACCACGGCCTTTCACTGAGCGAGCAGTCAGATTGCGGGAACGCACAGAGAGGCGAAGGTCCCACCGAAGCCGGAGGGGGGGGACGGGACTTCGTAAGTGTATCGGGAGCTTTATCTCGTGGATCGGTGGACAAGACGAGTTCTACAAATTGGGTGGCGCCTTGGTACCACCTAACTAGGTGGTGTGTTTCGCGGAACCCATGACTGCTAAAGGTACCCATTACGTGCTGGCGCTCGTATTTGCACCCCGTTTGCTTTCACAGCGGGTGTTCGAATTCAGGTTCGATTCTCTGCATTGATGACGTTGCTTGAGAACAGTTCTTTTTTGCGTAGGGCACAAACAACTTTTTATACAAAATGCTGTATATGTTGCACTTATTTGGCAGCCCTCTGGCTGTAGTGTATTGTGGAAGTTGTGGGAAGAAACGCGCAGTGAGTAATTGCAAATATATATATATATATATATATAAATCAATAATGTAGTGTCGAGTACCGTCCGACGGCACTCTTGCAGTACGTTCTTGTGCCGTGCAATGGCACTCCACTCACGTCTTCAAGTGCCGTCCGAATGTCTTATGTAAAGCGAATTGTCAAAACGAGTTTTTCGAAGTTGTAGCGTAGCTTATTGGAAATTGTAGCGTAGCTCGCCTCATAGGCAGCGGACCCGGATTCGATCCACAGTGTGGGCTTACTTTTTAAAATCTTCTTCTCGAACATATCGTTTTGTCGAGGTATTTGGCGATATTTACGTCATTTCTTTTTTACCATTAACACTGGGGAAAAAAAAGGATGTTGTCGACGAAACTTTGCTTAAAGGGGGCCCTGCAACAACTTTTTGACTGGTTTTTAATTTGCACCGAACTTGAGCGCACTGAAAGTAGTAACTTAATCTTTCCTAAAATTTCGCTTTATTTTAAAAGTTATAGGCAATTTAGAATTACAAAAAACAAACAAAAAATAACCTCCTTCATGACGTCGCAGGTCCTGGCTTGAGTGGCCGTGAACTAGAGGAGTAGTGAGCTCATCGAGCGCTCACGGCTGCCGCACTCCGTGTCGACGGCTCGAGAGGGCGCCACTAAAGCATGTTCTGGATAGGCTGTATGAGGCGGGTGGCTAGGGCGGCTTGCATTGCATTTGCTGCGCGATTAAGGACTAATTTGACATAACACTTCATTGGCCACAAACTACGGCAAACACGGTGTAAAGATCAGTTCAGAGCGGGAGCGTCTTCGCGCTGCCATACCGCAAAATGGCCAAATCGCCAGCCAAGCCCGCGCTGAAAGCCTTCGGAACGCTCGGAACCGGTCGAATCCTCAATCCGGTACACGACCGCAGCGCCGCCGCGTACATCCGGGGACTTTCTACGCTCACTGTTCGTCGCAGCCTCATCCCACAAGCCTTTTCTAGTATGCGCCGTTTTTCCGCCGCTTGGTGGCGGGTTTGTCGACGAGTCTTTTCTTGTTTCCGTACTTTATAAACTGCATTTGTTTCTTTTCTGATCTAAATTACCAAACAAAAACTACTTTCATACATAATTGAAACGGTTCACGACACTTATATTTTGTATTTCGACTAAAAAAAAGCTTTTAGCGGCTCTGACCAGTGGTAAGCCCAGGACCAAAGACGTCACATATTGCGCGCTTTCGGCGATGCCGGTGGCCCTTGCAGGTGGAGGAGGTTTCCGCGTCTTCCGGTTAAAATATGACTCACCAACCGCAAGAGACCTGGAAACCGCAAAGAAGGTAGGCGCTTAAATATGATTGCAGGGCCCCTTTAACAAAACGGTATGGGCGTCCCTTTCCGGAGGTACATGGGGGAGAGCCGGGCTTGGTATGGGACAGAGGGGCTGGACGCTGCGAGGCGTCACGTGCAACGGGGCCAAGTAGGTTAATAGTTTTGTAATTAGCAGTCGCACGCTGTTGCTCGAGGCGGCATGAATGTATGCGGGTGGTTGGTTAACGAGCTCCCCAGGGATACATGTGCTGTTCGACTTTCTTTCGGACGGCACTTGTAGGCACGGGTGGAGTGCCGTCGGACGGCACTGTAGACAGCCAAGAAAACAACAGAAAATGAGGTGTTTTGAGCAACTTTCTTGAAGAGATCATGAACTGATTTTTCAACTACTTCCTCGTCAGCTTTCCTCCTCAGTACATAAGCAGAGTGAGAAACCATGTGGTCGTATTTCACTGAAACCCAAAGTTCTGCCAGCAGTCTGAGAGCCGGCATAAACAAAGCCCTACATAAATTTCACTCTTCACATTTTTGCAAGTGTTGACAACCATGAAGGGAGCGACGGGACAAGCGATGGCGACCCTTTTTGCTATCGCTCAGCCGCACGACGAGGCACACTGCATGAAAGCAACTGGAGCAAGCGACCAATGTGATGAGCGACGTTTTCTAGTGATTCAAGGACCGAGCAGCGTTACAAGCGACAGCGAGAAATCTCCGTCGCTGTTGCCGATGCTCGTCCTGTTGCTCACTAAATCGCTTACATGCGGTCCAGCCTTAATTGTCTGAAAGCGAGAGACACGTGCCACGAGTGAGTACCGTGCTGCCACTCACTTCCAAGTGCCTCTCATTTCAGGGCTACGCTGCCGTTTGCTTCCAAGTCCTGCACGGGCCTCCTGCTCAGGCGCTTTATGCCACTTACGAAACTAGCACAAACTCGTCAAGGGGGTTTAGGTGGGGTTAGTCATCCGGTGTTTTTGCCGCACCATTCTTTACGGTGCCTCGACAGTCCACAGTCACTTCACAGTAACAAGTTGGGACGCCATGATGACAGCGGCACTTGTGCCTGCTTGTCTTATTCACCAGAGGTTTGAAGACCAACTGCAGACTTTCGACAGCATGACACTTTCGGTTTTGTAACATCATTGTTGCTTCCTTGGGACAACTCTTAATACATGGGAGGAACAAGATGGCAATTGCACCAGTGGGGAATACGTCCAGGCACCATACCTGTACTAAACCTTGCTTGATCACCTGTTTATTTATGATTATCTTTACACTTGCAGCGTTACCTCCGAGGCAGGGTTTCCCGACCAGAAGAAAAATTTGACAGGGCCATAGGCAAGGCCAAGTTCGACTCGCTCTGCTGATCCTGTTGTCCCGGTGCCTCTACAAGGGCGAGGACCTGGTCAATAGGAGTGTGACAGGCCAACATTCCAGGCGTGACAAAGTATGGCGCCGTGGGAAGGAAGCCCATAACACCTGCCAAAGTGGATGCAATTGCAGGTGCGTGCCTTGCTGCATGTCCGCCTTCCCGGCTCTAAACTATGTAGAAATTGGCAGGTTCAACATCGTGCATTAAATAGTTTTTTTACACCATACGCGAAATAGCTCTTGGGTATCATCATCATGCCGCTCGGAGCGACATGTGGTGGGTTTTGATATCTTGAATATGCAAATGCCACTATACCTCGTCTCGCCTCAGCATGAACTAACTGCAAAAGCTGTGCAAGCGCAAGCGGGTAGCCTTGCCTCGAGGATGGAACCGCAGTGTCTGTGCGTCCACAGGTTTTCAAAGTCAACGACAGAAGCTTCCGAGGGTGTTCCAAGCTTGCACCAGCAACTTCGGGAGGATACATGGGCACTGCTATCTTGGAAGCACTTTTCAAGATTAAATAAAATGAACACAGTTGGCAAAAACTTCAGTCTTAAGGCCCGTTCACACTCCTGCAACCGAGTACGACCGAGAGAGACGAGATCTGTTAAAACTTCTTAAAAGTTCTTAGGACGAGGGTATACACTGGGGGCATTCTGGCGCCATCTATGCGGTGACCCTGGAAATGTATTTTACAAGAGCGAAGGTTTCGCGGAATTTCCGAGGTCAAACGTGTGTAATACCTCTAAGAAAGGCTTGTTTATAACGTTGACAAAACTTTTTTTAGCCAAGAAAGAAAGGGTAATGCGCAAGAGAAATAGTAAATATGCCGGACCGCCAAGTTTACACTGCTACCCAATAAATGGCGCCAGTGTGTCCTCTCGTTGCAAGAGGTTTTAAGGAACCCAGTTTTAAGAGGTCACAAGAGTGTGAGCGGGCCTTTAGAAAACCATGCAGTGAACGGAAAACTTAACAGTTCATGCGTTCTTGCATTTCATCAGGTTGTCGGCAGGCCTCTTCACGATGTATAATATGTGCATTACTTTGGTACTTGTTGACTTTTCTGGAAACAGGTGCCAGCAGGTAGGGCATAGACAATGGTAATTATATTCGTGCATCTGTACAC
Source organism: Ixodes scapularis (assembly GCF_016920785.2). Classification (NCBI taxonomy): domain Eukaryota; kingdom Metazoa; phylum Arthropoda; class Arachnida; order Ixodida; family Ixodidae; genus Ixodes; species Ixodes scapularis. Next base: position 169,796,373 of record NW_024609835.1, read on the forward strand.
CTTTTTACTTTATATTAAAGCTTGCTATTTAGTTTTGAAAGAACTTCGTGGTTCCCATGGTGAAGTTGCAAAAATTATATTGGTGCGCTCAAAACCAGTCCAAGGTCAGAACTAATGCCAAGACATCTAAAAAAAAGAATGCGACCAGAAACACTGTCATTTATTATGTTGTCAAGCTAGGCCTCGCAAATGTTAGCCAAATCGGGACCACTAATACCCACCCATGTAAGAGGGTGTCTTAAGTGCCCATGCTTATTGTTTAATTAGACCTTGAACATGATTCCTTACTACGTAGGACTTGCATTACGAATGAGTTTTCTAGTTAACGGTGGTGTTCCTGTTAACAAACCATTGTATTAGGTAGGTAGAAAATAAGACTGAAGAAGTGAACTTTGGTATTTAATGGCAAGTAGGTTCATATGGAATCATTTTTGCTTTAGTGGAGGCTCAAGTATGCACGACACTGAAGGGACTTTCCTTTCAGTCGACGGAGACAAGGGTACCACAAGAGCCAGCGAGGGAAAGAGAATGGGACCTCTTGGTGTCAACGCCTTGTCGCCTGTGGGCTGTGCCCCGAACCGTGCAGTTTTTGCCGAGGTAAACAATTGGGCCATTTGAAAGTTTTGCGTTTTTGCAGATAAAAAAAAAACATGACTCACTTGCATGCCTTGCTGTAAACAATCCAATGCAGCACTGAAATTTGTGAGTTGCAGATAATGGTCACAGGTAGGATAGATAACCTATACTTTCTCAGAGTTCTGTGGACAAAGGGGCTGCCCAAAGATTACACAGCAGGATGGCGCCCCGCTACAGAGCACCAGTATATGTCGTACAATAGCCTCCTTTATACTGACAAAACCTGGCAGATTGCCACGAGAAGCGGTCGCCGAAATGGGAAAGGTGAAGTGGCATAGAACGGACAAGAGTCTCGCCGCAGCGGACGCGAAACACGAAAAAAAGTATGTTTTGCGTCCTCGCCACTGCAAAAGCTGTGTGCTGACGTCCAGGTTCCTCGAGGAATGGCTCTTTCATGCTCTGTGCTATCAAATCCTCACGCTCCAAATCTGTGACCAGGCACTCTATGACTTCGTCGTCAAACTGGCAGGCTTTGTGAGTTGAGAGGTGCTATGGTTATACTCTAATTCAGTTTACTCCTTTTTTTTTTCAGGGGGAGGGCATCATTTTGTTTGCATTTTTAAAAAAGAGGTTTAGACTGTTATGATTAAATTGGTGCGGACAACCACTAACAAGCTCTGTTTGCTGTCGTCAGGGCCTACGCTATTCTTATCAATGCCGATCTTCGCAAAAGGAAACAAAATAGCGGAAGGGACAAGAGCGGAGGAAAGCCGTGCCGTTTGCGTGGTTGATGTAACTACTCATGCTAAAGATAAATCACATGCCACTATGGTTGTTTAAGATAAATATGTTTGAAAGGGTGTCTTCGCTATGTCAATCTGTAAACATATTTTTTTTAAAGCTGGAGACCAAGTGAGATAAGTATCATCCGCTGTCTTCTCAACTGGTTATTTCAATATTTTATTAGGAGTACATGGCCATGACTTCAAGACAAACCAAAGACGAGATTCGGGCTCATGTTGCAAGGCGGTTCTTTCCTGCCAAACTTCAGAAACATTTATTTAAGCAAAGATGATAAACAAATTACTATTGTGTTTATTGTCCCACCATTTCTGCATCTAAAATATGCCTATATCCGTACAGCACACGATATGTTATAAAATACTTTGTAGTGCAGAGATACATTATTTTGTTACTCAGATGGAAAATTGTGATGATTACTACCTTGTAGTAGGCCTTGTACATGAAGCATTACCTCACATGCACACAGATGTTAAAGCAAGCTTTAAGCCCTCTCTAAATTCCATCGTGGCTTGCTTTCGTTACAACTAAAAAGGGAGCACAATAAGACGGGGACGAGAAAGGAAGAAACAAGTGCTCACTTCCAACTAGTTTATTCAGAAAAAACGTCTTCCCTTCCTTCCTTGTCCTTGTCTTAGTGTACTCTTTTTTTCATTGCAGCCATGAAGCAGCTTGCCCAGCAAAGAATTTTATAATGCTTTCTTTGACTGTACTAGACAGTCTCAGTAGATAAGCCCCAGTCTTGCCTAGCACCTAGCTTATGCAGGGTGCTGCAGAACAGGTTCAGCTCGACTTGGCACCCTCTCCTGTTTCCTCAGTAGGAACCATGCGCCTTGTGCTTCAAGTCCTCTTAGTGTACTTACTGATTTATTATTTACGTTCCCTTTGAGCCTTAAATTGATATTCTTTTAAAAGGAAAAGCAGACAATAGAAGCAGCAGCCTCCCCCGCCCCTCCACTTTCTATCTCTCTCCATGGGAATATTTTAGGTTTCTCCTGATGGCTAAAGTAATTTTGAATGCAATAGTCTGCATTTTTATGGTGTCCATCTGTAACCTGATACATCATCAGGGTGTCCGCCAACCTGAAATTCGCAGTGAAATCGTCAAAAAATTTGCTTCATCAGGGAAAATGACCACTGAAAGTGGAACGGCAATACGGAACAAAGCTTGACGGTTCCGCATGGGCACGACTATGCTGAATAATGTTTCCGAATTATGATCCTTTGACCCAGAAGTGGTCAGGAAGTTTTTATCGAAATAGTCAAGGGAAATTCTAGAAAAGTCAAGGAATTTGAAATCAGTAAATTGGTAGACACCCTGGTGCACCGGTTCCACCGTACGAAACTCTTCACAATCAAATGAGAATCGGGGAATCCAAAATATAGAAAGGCAGCAATGGGCGTCTGTCTCACTTGCCTTCACTCTGCTGCATGGACTTTTCATCTATGACACTGTGGGCACTTAACATGTTTTCGACAATTTGACTTTGCTCCCCTACAACTTCGTCTGACTTCCAGAACTATTTCTTATCATTGGCCTTTTTTTTCCCCAGGACCCAGTAAGAACTTTCGGGAACCCGGCATTACTTTTCACTGGAAAGCACCCATGGACATCTGGCAGCATGTGCGTTGTCTGCGAGGACCCATGAATCGACATCCTGGACTTTTCAGCAAGACTTTCTCATGTATTAGCCATGTACTGAGCATTGAAATGTCAGTATGGGGGGGGGGGGGGAATCGACGAAGCACACTTTTTGTGCTTGGGTGCTCAAGCACAAAAAGTGTGCTTCGTCGATTCCCCCCCCCCGATTTCGGTAAGAACTGTGAAAGTTGTGACAGCACTCGGAGCACATTCCTAGAACAGGAAAAAAGAATTACCAATAACGGTTACTGTTTTAATGTTTTCCATATGTATTTGGTGAATATTCCAGCTGTAATACAAAGGTTTGTGTGTTCCATTGTGTATCTAAACTTCTGTTAGAATTTTTTGTGCATCTATTGATATGAGGATTCAAACCATAAAAGAAGAAACTGCAAAAAGAAAACCAAAGCTTTGAAAAAACAGCAAGTAGGCAAACAAAGCTTTTAGGAAACTTGTCCTCTTTTTTATTCTAATTTAATCCTCAACACCAAGCAGGCAAAGCAAGCTTTCACAAAACTTGTCATTGTAATTTATTTTCGTTCTTGCCTAATGGTTATACCAGTTTTGTGTATTAGTATTATTTCTTATGGTGTTATTTGTTTAGTTATTGTGATAAAACCACTGTGATAAGCTGAAGCAGGCTTTTGAGCCAATATGTATCACATTAGTTGCTAATAAAGTAATTGTGTTAAATACTTGTGGCTTGTTTTGCAGTACCTGCATGGTAGGACTCATGAAGTTGCATTTGCACAAATAGCAGTGATATGAGCTGAGAGAAAGCAGCTATCTTTATTGTTAAAGTTGAAGATTCCTGCAATTTATTGCCACCCACCTGTCCACTCAAAGCAGGCCTGAAGCAACAGAACATGCTCGTTCACACCAGCTCTTGCCAATAGTCTAGAAATGTGATAAAAAAGAACTACTAATAGAAAGTTAAGCTGCCGATTAAAATAAAAAGTTTTGCTTTTTTTTTGTTGTGTGCAAATTCCTATGTAACAAAACAACGCTGTCCTGAAAGCTTCTGTTGTGTTTCATGATAAATTTTACAGCAGCATTCAGTTCATCATAGTTAAGTCCATCATCCTTCATTTTTCCATGTTTCATTACAGGAAATTGTAAGAAATCAGTTCTGCATTTCGACGTTTACACTTGCAGACAATTGATGTTGCCGCTTCTTTCAGGTGGAATTGAAGTTTCCATTTCAACTTTTATACTTTCACACAGTTGATGTTACTACCCTTGTTTTAGAGAAATTCAAGTTGAACCTCGCAGGCGGCAAGAAGTCTCCTAACGATTACAATGCCTGTCTTTGTTCAACAAACTGATACTTGACTAGGGCTGCTATACTCCAGACAAAGTGAGAGTCAGCACTGACTATCTTTCGGAGAGTCGCTCATGCACTCCCATGACTCTTTTAAGATAGGAGTGGGGGACTCTTCCTAAAAGGAGGGTCCTACAACTCTTGTTAGAGAGTCACGGGGATTACCAGGAAGGAGTCGTGTGACTCTTTTTCTCCGTTGGATAAAAGCCGTTAAAGAGTCGCAGTTGACTACGTCACCTGGAGTAGCCCATACACTACCATGACTCCAGTGTGGTGAGAGTCGCAGGACTCTTTTTTAAATAAGAGTCAAGTGACTACAAACTGGAGTCGTGGAGGAGTCAAATCTGTAGCGCGCAAAGACCCCCCACAGGGAGTCGTGGCGACTCCTTTTAAAAAAAGAGTCGAGGGACTCTACAAACTGGAGTCGATTTTGCGGCGCGCCAATACCCCCCAAAGAGAGTCATAGCGACTCTTTTTTTTAAGAGTGTAGTCGTGTTTTCATGGTCGAACACGAGTTCCATCCAAAGGCTGACGCCCTAGTCGTGTCCAATCTCTGGCCTATGCTGGCCATCCTTAGTGACGCTAGATAATTCAGCACTTCGGCTTTCTTATTGAGAAGGTGACAGGCAAGCCTAATCCACGAAACACATGAGCAAAAAGATGGTGTTTTTATTCAGAACTGAATCCTCGTGTTTTATTATACGTTTCTCTGTTCTTGCCTTCACTGAAATACTAATTTTTGCAAAAGCAGATGTCAATCCTCGAGGGTCTGAATTTGGCCATTTACAGCTTTTTGTCACTCACATTGATATCAGGCTCTGCTTACATTTCACCTTCCCTTCGAATCTGCAATAAAAATTCAAGGCGTTAGGAGGAAACAATTAGGTGTATTTTGTTTACGTCCCTGTCCACTCCAGGAATATTGTTCATCTCGTATTCTATCTGCAACTCTGTTCAAGGCCCATAACCAGCCTCTGCAAAACTTCCTTAGCTACATAAGCATATATGTAAAAAAAAACAATTATATAGTTCCGCGAACGTACCCCCGTCATTCTTGACGCTTCAAAACTTCCTGTGATAACGACAAATAACTGCGAGCTTTTCCAACTAATTGAAGCAAGAATTGAGCCTGTGGGACATAAAATGGCGCTAACAAGGGCATGCAGAGATATGAATAGAACAAACTTGAAATTGGAGACGCCTTTCACTCGATCGCGGTTAATAAAGTCCGGCTCGAAAAAAGAAACTGTTTTATATTTTAAAATGTTTAAAGTATTCCTCAAATTTTCCTGAAACACTCATGCTCCCGCCCATTGGCCTAGTCGCGACTGACTAAGTGCACTCCCGTAGTGTGGTTTCTCTTCTCTACAGCTGTGATCCAATAAGACAATTTTTAAAGTCAGAAAATACCAGAGTGTGGTGCACAAATCAAAAGCGGCAGGCTGGGCGACCAGAACACTTCAGAAGTCGAGAAGATGTAGGTATTAACTGAATTATCATCACCAATTTACGAATTGATCTTCCAGTTTTTTACCAGCTCAATGGAGAAAATTTATTACAATAAACCACATTGACGAAAATTTTTCAGCGTTGTGTGATGTTTGAGTTTTCTATCTATAGTGACATTACTTTTTATATAATTTTTTCTACCTTAGATTAATCTTGAATTCAGTTCCTGTCATTTCCCTTCTAGAACATTGTATTGGAATCATTTCAGCGTGAGGATTGTTATATACTTAAAATTACCAGTCATACAACTCGCTAAATTGTCCATCGTCAATAAAGTCGGACGATGACGCTTTATGTCAAACTGACTTCCGGCTTTCTAAACAACCAAACAACATTCGCCTTGAATGAGACCAATATGTGCTAAGTGGGTTTGAGGGACTACTTAAAAAAATAGCTTCAAGCTAGCGTTTATTGAGGTTTCACAAAAATCCAAAATAACATACACCTGGCACGATATCATCCAATTTTTAATATATGGTATGACGCTCATAGCGTGGATATTCCACTTTGTTCTTTTCGCAGTTTATTGTTAGAGTGAATATCATGTTGAACTGCTAATTTTGTTTTTCAATGGTGTTTTGACTTTACAAGCCCGGTTTTAAGGAAGTGAGCTTCGGGGTTAAAACCCCCACAACATCAAAACGTGTAAACAAACCACGTAAAAAATTAATCAAAATCAGAGTCATAGTTCAGCAATGTTCTACTGCCAAACATTGAACTTCATCACTTGCCCTACTGTACCTTTTATAATTTTAGTGTTTCTGATTTTTTTAGTTGAAATTTTGAAGTCGCTTAAGCGCGTACAACTCATAAACGATCGTATGAATATTCCTTCTCTATGGCGCCTCAAATTTGCGTTTAGCTAACACTCTATACTTCGTTTCAGCTTCGGTCCGAGCGCGGCCGATGTTATGGGCCGAAGGGCCAATCAAACAGCGAAAGAGGCACAACGTCATGGCGTGCTCTCTGCGCCTGATAGGACCAGCCGGCGGAGGAGCACGCACGGAGAGACGGCGAATACCGGCTGGTCCTATCAACTGCAGAGAGCACGCCATGACGTTGTGCCTCTTTCGCTGTTTGATTGGCCCTTCTGCTCATAACATCGGCCGCGCTCGGACCGAAGCTGAAACGAAGTATAGCCATAAGAAAAAAATTAATGTGATTTCTATCACATGACATTATACGGTCGGGGAATCAGCTTGTGACCCCAATCACGAGCGTCGCCCGTGCAACGCGCTGCGCCAGGAGTGGCATGCGTTCATTGGTCGGTCAGATAATGTAATTTAATGGAAATTATATTATTTTTACCACGTTGCAGGGGTTCATGAGACCTAGCTTCTTCAAGGCAAGATTAGCCCTAAAAGTGCTAAGTCACTTAGAGAAACCTTGTCATTCTAACAGACCCTCTAGGGGTTTTTTTTTTTTTTTTCTGGTTTTTAGAATTAACTTTAGCCCGCGTCTTGTTTTGTTGAAATACCCATTTGCCATGTATGCGTCCCCTCGTGCCATATTAAGGGCAAGCGAGTGTCACAAAAATTTAGAGAAAATAGAGAACGACAAAAAAAATGGCCCAAGAAACAGAATGAAGGGGCAAGGGCCAGAAGGACAGTGCAAGCGTCAACGAGGTTTATCGTCATAAACATGGGAGACCTCCTCTGTTCTAAAGCTTGTGAGCGAGTATGAGCATTGCTATTCGCCGCCATCTTGTTGAGAAATAGAAGCTAGCGTGGCATCTTCCGCGTTCAGTAATTCCGACGACCACACTTGCAAGAGATATCTAAAAGGGCGTACATAATTTAATTCGTTTCACAATCTCTATATTCCACCTTCACCGACTATGTGTTACCCCGGATTTCCTCGTTATTCGAACGATCTGTTTAAGCGTGTACAAAGCGAATTGCAACTGATCATATTGTGTTTTTAGCAATGTGATAACAAGCGAGTGTACTGAGCTGGAATTAACACGTATGAAATAGTAATTTGAAATGGGCAATGCAAGACGTACCTCAAAAACGCACGTATTCATACATTCGTTCTTTGTTGGGAAAGCGTTGGCGTTCCTGCCGCCGCATCCTCCATAAATAAACTGCTTGCAAGTGGCGTATTGGGGATCGTAATAGTAGCTCACTCGATAGGTAGAGCACCGGCGGTAGTTAGGTTTCCTCCAGCACCTGTTACGAAAAACTCGGTGGTACGGGTCGGAAAACGGATCTTCCGGGCTTACTCCGTCTAAAAAACCTGAAAATGTAACATTACCAATTGTTACCATTTAATCATTCCACTGTTAGAGGCCTGTGCTTTGCAAAATGTTTATCATTCAAACTCCACAATCGTAAAACGCTTCAAAATAGCCGAGGAGGTTTTGACTTGAAAAGACCAACCCCCCCCCCTCCCCCTCCCCCTTCCCTCAATGTGAAAATCGCATTAACAGGGTTCGGCCTGTTATTTGGCAGCTATAGTTCCGAAACGTTTTCTTTCACATATGTTTAATAGAAGGCGAGTACAGCTATCAATAAAGCGTTCAGTGGTTATGAGCAAAAGATTGTGTAACCGAGATACAAACTCTAAAGATTTATTATTGACAAAAAAAAAACTTTTGCTAGACTACCGTTATGACTTTAAGCGGTAGGTTTACACCCTAAGGCATCCCTGGCTGCATTCTGTAGACATATTTCTGCTTTACTCGGGAAACAATAGGTCTTCTCGCACGTTAAATGCATTTGGGTATGGCACAGGGTAGAGATCTTTTGTATCTTGCACTGCGCTTCGGTATTTTGACCGAAGTTATGAAAGTTAGCCTCAGTGTCTGCAAAAAGTTCAGGAGTTACCGTTTTGGGCAGGTAAAAAATATTTGCCGTCTTTTCCGATAATGTAAAATCGAAGGAAGATACACTAATTTATGTGCCCTTATGCGCGCTCCTGTACGGACTAAAATTACAGTAAATATATTGACGATCACACCGCAAGATTAAATTATGTTTGCTTGTCACTAAGGCGACTGACTTCACAAACCTTTACGCAGTAAACATTAAGCGTCTTAGCAAGATACTGGCCCACCATAGCAAGACTTCCAGATTACTTTTCAAGCGACTGCCCGATTATTTGTTTCTTACATTATTTCTTTTTTAGAGACAAATTGTGCAATTTGAAGTGCAATTTTAAAATAATAGATCTTGAATAAGAGTTCAAAATATTTCATACGATGAAAATTTGTATAGGTATGCGCTCGCACAGGTGGTAGTTAAGTCCTTCACTTCTCGAGATGGCACAGTCCGCCTACAAACCCTTGTCACTTAAAAAAGATATGTGAGTATTACAAAGAAGTGAACGACGTTGTAACCCACTGCATATTTTGTAAATGTTGCATAAATACTGACCACTCTTGTATAAAAACAATTTACAATACATTTCACGTTTTGCTTTCTATTTGTGTGAATGAATAAGCACACCAAGAGGTGTGCTTATCTGATTTTAAGTAGGTAACAGTGTCGTGGAAGTGTAATGAAAGTTACAAACGCCGTGTCTTTCTGCTGCACTTATGTTTAGCATGAGGTTTTCTTTGAGCTAGGGTAGACTATAGAAAACAGACACATTGAATGACATGTGTAAATCGCAGACGTCGGCTCACCATTCACGAAGGCCACTACGACGATTAGGATCCATCCCACGGTATGAAGACGGGCCGACATAGTGACGGACTTTAAGATTTCTTTAAGCGGAAAATATAGGGATGTCAGTTATTTACGTCGTCCCTCGTTTTGTTTTTGACCAATTTATTGTCACTTCGCTTCCATGAGGCACTTTTTTACGACTGCGTCTACCATACCAAAATAATTTACTAACATATGTCCCTCTAGCGAGCGGTACCGTTTTTATCTGTCTCATCAGAGGTATAGAAAGTTTCCTATTTATGGTTTTTATTATTTTGTTCAATTCTGAAGCTCCGTAAATATAGACAATGCTCAAAATTGGGGCTCATATTTCCATCGCTGAGCATAAAGGCGCCTATTTTCAAATATATGCATGAAACGATAGCATGCCCGGTAGAAATGTGCTCCCCCATTCATGTCAAACATTTATATCTTTCCTTTGTAAGACGAAACTGTGAATCATTAACGCCAGTTGTGTATCAACACATAAATACGTCTCTCAGTCCTGAATAGTTTCATGGCAAACCTTTGCAGCCGTACCAAAACGGAGATCGAACTGGCAGCTGCTTAAAATCGAATGACCCAAAATAAATTGTTTTCCTTCGAATAATTTGTTTAGTCCATCTACGCTGACATTCAACTGGTAACGTGCGTGACAGAGACACGGATAATTTAGTATGATCATTTCCTGACATATCCAGTACTCATATTAAACTATAATATATATTCATAATAGAATTTAACGGCTTGTAAAAAGTAGCTCCTTGAATATAAGGCTTCACATCACAGTTATGCATCTTTGGACGTAGTGCCACGGTGGATTTAATTAAAGGGGTAGTGAAACGAAATTTTAGCGCCGATCTTGTTGCATAAATATGGGCTAGGGACAGGCACCACCTCGGAAATATAAATATTGCGCTGTAAAACACGGGACAACTAATTTTAAACATAATTAAACGATTTCAAATTCTCATCTGGTGGATGGGGGGAAGTTCTCGTGACATCACTTGTGCCAAAATAGCAGCGCCGTTCTGCGGCAATACGGCGTGCCGGCAGAATTCGCCTAGGCCTGAACGCGTTTGCAAAGCCTTGGTGGAGAAAGCCAAAGCGTAGTTGGCCACAGTGAGCTCGTTCTCGTTGCGGCTCTTTGCACGACACGGCCCGAGCATGCTTCTGGCACGGCCGGTATTAGTTGCTGCGAGTCGCGAGCTGCAAGCCGACGTTAAAAAGGATATGCTTGAACTACGAGGGTGTCAGCAAGAGCCACGCAAATGCCAAATACCTGTTCACACTCGGAGCGGACACGCGCGTTTGATCGAAGTGCTGGATTCGCTCTGTTAGACCGAGTATCGGTAAGCGCTTCTGGACCGATCTTTTACGATTGCAACTCGATACTGACATGACACTCGGCAAAGAAAGGTTAGACCGACATCGCGTAGCTCCCACAAACTGCTATAGCTCGACACTGACGTAGCGTCGAGTCAGAATAAAAATGGCATACTAATAACAGAGTGTACATACCGAGTTGCCAAGGTAATCCGTATGGCGTTTATTTGAGCTCTATATCACACAAAACAAGGAGATAGAATCAATGAGAGTCCCTTTTCGACGACAGCGTTCGTCACCGCTGTCTCGGAAAACAAGGAAATCGAGATGACAAGGGGAAAATATTGACCTCTGAAGTTTAGTTCAGGGATCAAACTACTCATCCGGTAAGGGTCCACAAGGGTCGAGCGGGCATATTCCATTCAGCAGGCCAGCCGGTCATGGACAGATGGTCTTGGCCAAGGACCGCCGGAGCAACGATGCGCCGAGTCGATGTTGCTGCTAGGCCTACTATATTCTGCCGAGCTCGCTCGGTCGGCAGAATCGTGGCTGTTGTAGCTCTTCTCGTGTGTTTGTGGATCCTGCGTTCTTGATCGTCGTGGTCTGTTTTAAGTACTCCTTCCTTTTTTCTTGCTGGTTGAAGTCGGGACGCACGAGAAGAGCACGAAGAAAAATAAATGTCCGTTGGTGGCCGATACCAAGTAACTGAGCGACGCTGTCGGCCTTGTTGATTTTATCGTAAAAAGTGCGTAAGACAGCTTCGGAGCTGTCGTAGGATTCTGTCGTAACCTGCGCAAAGGTTACGACAATTTCGTTTCGAGAGCACGGGTTTTCTCTCAAATTTGTCGTGCGCACTTTTTTCGTCGTGAATTCGCTTTGAGAATCCGGCCTCAGAGCTGGTTTTGTCAGTGCTGCCGTGGTCCCGTGGTGCAGCGTGCGTGCAGCCCTTGCACATCTCAAACGGCCACGTTGTCACAGGTCGTAAATCGTCGACGCGCCACCAAGTGGCAACGCTCGTAACCACAACATTCACGCCGTAGCCTTTCCCGACTGGCACAAGTGACGTCACGAATGCGCCCAATATCCCAAGACGCATCGCGCTCTCCGATGGCCGATTTTTGAGCGCGCGCCCAATCGGGCCCATTAGGGTGAAAAATATAGCCATCCGTTCAAAATACAAACGCGCGATTATGATTTATGAATATCATTGATCATATTGAACCTATTTCTGACCATAATAGGTGTATTTCAAGTTTCGCTTCAGTATCCCTTTAAATAGCCGCATATAAAACGAAAAATCGCGCTTTGAGAAGGAACATTCGTGATGAAGTTACGAATTAGTGGATATTAATCTTGCCAATAAAATTGAGTTTTAGGATATCGTACACAAACGCCCTGCTTACGCATGGAAATAGTGTCGCCGCCACTGCACACGCCTTGAGTTTATACCGCGTTCCTGATTAGCGCATGGGGATGAAGCTATTTCTTTGCGTAAGAAAAGGTTGTACGTAGGTTATTCTAAAACTCGTTAAAGTCGGCAGATAATATGTGCAGCGTGTCTAGAGGTGCTTCGTGTTAGCGTGACATGAACACAGCGTTACATGACCCGGCGTCATGTAAAACCGTGTCGTCGTGGCGTCACATGACGTCATGTAGCACCAGAGTGTGACCTCAAGTCTAGAGTTATACCACTAGATTTGTCACGCCAAAGTCTCTAGGTATTATATTCACGTGGCACCAACCCCGTAAACATATCATGCGACATGACGTTACGACGTGACGATACCGTGTCACATAAAAGCCGTCACGCTAATGTTTTTTTATGGGAACGCCGTTCGTTAAATTTGGCGAGATGCAATTTAGTGGTTGTTACGTCACTAAAGTTGGTTGGCGTATGACGGTTTTCTGTGACGTACAAAATGTTTTGTGGCGTCACGTCATACCTTTTTTTTTAGATACCAGCCCTTGAAGACATTATGTCTAAAAACTACTCTTCAGTTTGCGTTGGAGGGGCAACAAACGATACTAGCACGTCTCAGAAATATAAGTACCAACCTGACAGCAAGACATATTTGTGATGTTTGCAATACTACGTCATAGTAAGGAATTGACGAGTGTCCCAATCCGACTGCTCTGCGTCCCAGCACAATTTTTTTAATGAATCGGCTTCTTCAGTATGTGTGTGTTGGCCGTAACGCATTAGAAGTAGCACCGTCAAAGACCTCCGCCGAAGTTTTGAGCTACCTAACTCACGGACATAGCTTCTGAATACTGGCGGCCTCCTGGTACAGAAATGTTTTTTCGAAAGCTCAAATTTACTCTGACTGAATAGAAAAAATAATATTTGTTCGAATTCAAAAGCCAAACATCGATACTTGTAGTACAATTTTTTTTTTCTTACTAATAAAGACTTGACGCCACGCATGGCGCACGGCTTCTAATCGGGTGCGCTCCCACCCAGCGTTCTGGCTCTAACAGTAAGCACACTTCGTAATATCTGAAGTTGATAACATTAATGAAAATATGTTTATTTTGAAAAATATTCAATGACAGTCTTGCCACTGATTATGAAATCAAAGGGTTTGGCTAAATGTTACGATCGGCGGTAGGTGCTAACCAAGTTGTTATATTGTCTACAAATTAAGCAAACGTGGCTTATGTACACCACTGGAGACCTTCATTTTTTATATATTCAGAAGATGCGGGTGTCTTGAATACATCAGCAAGTATTGGAGACCTGATCCTTTGATGTATTCAAATCTCTATTGGACGCGCGCGACAACGCACTGGTGGTGCCATGCGGTTCCTGTCAGAAGCGTTTCGTATATATATTGCGTGAAGCAGAAGAACGTAGTTTCTAATCAATATCAACTTGCCTGATCATAACGGTTGTCAAAACGATTGGAACCGATATTGAGCGAACTGATCCCCTTCATTCGCTGGCAAAAACAGCCGCGGTGACCTCAATCCACGGTGCCTCAATCCCATCACGTTTACTCAAATCGTCATGAGCGAAGAGCATTCTAATACGAGGAGGGAAGATTACTTTGCATGTAGATTTTATTGATCGTTTGCACTGACCAAAGCAGTCCCGCAGTGATTTCCGGACAGTCGAACACACAAACGTCACGTAGATGCATAATCCAGTGCTGGTAAATAAAAAAAACAGCCGTCTTGCGTTAATCCACAGCGCAATCACAGCAATGGCTGCGACAATTCACGGCGAAGTCGATGAGCATTGGCGTCGTATTCACGCGCTCTGGGGTGCACCAACATAAGCGTTCAATAGCATTTTGTTCCGAACCCTTTTGTTTCTCTTTTGGTCGGGAGCGCGTGAAAGCGCGTCTCAAGGCGCGAGCTCTTGGCATTGGCAGTACTACGACGGCATTTTGTTATCTGCTATTTTTATTTTCCACATAGCGTGTGCAGTGACCATCAGGTACAACAAAAATCCTAAATATGAAGTGGCTTGTTAACGTTGTTGCATAGCTCTGGGATGGAGCCTGGGCTTCGCACACAGTGGACCCGGATTTGATTCCTGCGGGTGGCGGGCGATTTTTTTCCAGTGTTTTTGCAACGTCGACGCCGGACGCCCAACTACGCCAGCTACAACATCGACAACGGACGTAATTTACAGTAGTGAAAAGAGCTGATAACATCTGGGATGTCTTTTTTGCAGGTCGTCAGGTCGTGTTCGTCCTCCTCTCCGGCGTTTCTCCTTCTCAGCTTTGTCCATCCCGTCCCGTCACAATAGCCGTCGTGGTGGCTGCCGTTTCGTGGTTTCGTTGTTTCGTCGTTTTGTTCGTTTTAGTTTATAGTGCTTATGCTGGTATTGTGTTGACGTGTTGACGGTGTCATGTGTTGTGTGATTAAGAAGTTTTGGCGGTACTTGGCAGTGGAAATGTTTTATCTAGCGTATGTGTCGGACTGCCTTGACAGTTGATACTTTCGGACATATCGCGCCCGGCGGCGATGTTTTTGAGCTCTTGCGCTTCATTTTGGTACGCGTCTCTCTTAAAAATTTGCGTCCACAACAAAAGTGAGCTGGATATCCCTCTGTCTTGCTTGCCCGTAACAAATGTAAGTGCGGACACAACGCGACATACAAATTTGGCACGCTTTTTGTGCCTCCATATTGTGCAAGCGTGTCTTCGTATGTTTGCAGTCTCGCTTGGCATCTGGCTCCCGCCTTGTTTTTAACCGGGTTTTGTGAGTTCGTTCTTTAGTTTAGATTTTCTTTCAGTTTGTGTGTTATATGAAAGGTCGTGAATGCAAACATTGCCTCCTTGATGTTTCTCGACCGGGGCGAACGAACAAGGTTCTGGCGCGGTTGTTGAAGATACACGCATTTTCCAACTCCATATTTTAGAACACGAGATTCAGGTCCTTGAAATAAATCATGAAATAAATCATGAAAAGCAACAGTGCCACAGTCTGTACTGGTGTGCATAACCGAGAAAACGTTGCGCACAGCCTGACAATTCATGTTGTACTTCGAAAGTTTTTTTTTTTTTTTTGCTTTCTATATCATTTTGAAGGTCATAAAAACTGCAGTCGACTGCACATTTGTTTTGAGAAAGTGCGTGTTGAATCGAAACCGCCGCCTGCGAAATGCTGAAGAGGAGGACGAGCACGATCGAAATAAAACAGAAACTTGGGGCTGTGTGCGGTGGGGAGGAGAAGAGGCCCGTAAATAGTCATGTCATCCCTGTTGTCACGTATCTGTGCCCTGACGACCTCCAAAAAAGGCGTCCCATAACAGCTGATCACTGTGAAACATGGCGGTGTTTTGCTGTCGCCGACGCTTAGAACTGCGGGGCACGTAATTTTGACAGCCCCTCTTCCAAGCAACCACTGCAATTCTAATGACGCAAAAACACTTACAGAGCAATGCTGGACGCGGCGAGGTTTTCGAATGTCAAGGTACGGAACCCTTAAGGCTGAACCGCATGTAAGTGATTTTACTAGCGGCGAGACGAGCGACGGGAGTCAGCGACGAGAGTCAGTGACGAGCGACAGAGATTTCTCACTGTCGCTCTCGCGTCGCTCGGTTTTTGGATTTTATGAAAACGTGGCTCATCGCCTTAATCGCTTGCTCCCCGTCACTTTCATGCGGTTTGCTTCGTCGCGCAACTGATCGAGCGACAGCGGGTCCTCGTCGCAGTCGCTTGTCTCGTTCCTCGACAAATCGCTTGAATGCTGTTTATAGTTTAAACCTGAGCGAGATGGAGAAACACGGTCGGGAGAAGGCGCATAGGCCGTCAAGACGCTGTGGGAGCGTTCGAGGAGGTCGGAGTGGGTTGCGTTTCACTATGCGACGTAACGCTGAAGCTATCGTCGGTGGCGCTGCGAACCAACTGCCAAGGCGGAGCAGCGCGCCCCCTTTATGTGTTTTACGCTCCCAACATTTGCACAAAGTATGACCTTGACCTACGTGCTGGACCATTCGTAAATTTCACTGAAGGTGGAACAGCGGTGGGAGAATGGCGCTCCCTAGCTTTTGGATGATCGGCCTCAGAATGAAGTAGGTTGCTTACTAATATGTTAGGGTTGGCTAATTAAATCGGCATACTCAACAATAAATAGCACGGACACACACGGACAAGAATATGACGAAGAAACTAGATCAAGTCTTGTCTGTCTGTGTCCTTTTGTACTATTTGCTGTTCATTGTGCATGCTTACACCCTCCTAACGTGTAAATATGATGTAAGACTTTGACTTCACTCGTATTTTACAAAATAATTTGCCACACAAAGAAAACTTTTTTTTCCTTAATTGAAGATATTTATAAATAAAATAACTTCTTTAACTCAAAGTTGTGTAATCTTGTAAATAAATGCACATATTGAAGCGTGCAACCGCGTTTCTGCATCCAAACAGTTTTTTGTTTTGCAGCAAAAAAACAAAAAAAACAAAAAAAACGCTGGGACGAAAAAAAAAAAACCGATGAAGTGAGGCGATAACACCTCACTTCATCGGTTAATCGTGAATTAAAGACTCGTGAGAAGCTTCAAAAGTTGACACATTCGTGATAAAATGCGCTGCAGGTCCCGTAGCTCTCTTTCGGCTGCCATGCTGAGCCATCTTACACTCTTAAAAAAAAGGAGTCCAAAGCCAGTCACCGCTTCTATGACTCTCTTTGACACTACACGACTCTCTTAAAGAGTCAATTTTTCTTGCGACTCTGTTTTGACTCTTCCCCTTCTCAACGCGAGTCACAGGTCAGCAGCACTTGCCCTACCGAAAAAGAAAAAAAACAGTATGAATGCTGCTTCGTGGCGTCCGGCCGGCAACTCAAGCCCCGCCGTTTCCCTATGCACCTCTAGAATGGGAGTCTGACACCATTTAGTTCAAAGCTTTGTCGACATTTTGTTTTTTTTCAATAATAATTGTGCAAAAAAAAATTAAAAAGGAAATGAAAAAAAATAATGCACAAAGTTTCGTCGACATTCATTTTTCTCAAGAATAATTGTAAAAAAAAAAAATATATATATGTTTATTTTTTGCATCGAACCTGGGTTCGCTCCGTAAGAAGCGGGCATTCTTCCACATTGCTATACCTGCTTTTTTTTTTTTCTTTATTGCAGAGGCAAAACATAAACAGTCAAAACGTTAAAAATGGTCTACAACACTTTTTGTAGAGCACATTAAAAACCTCTCATCTTAAGGAGAGGCTCACAAATGCCTAGCCAGTCGGGCTTCGGCTCACGGTTTGAAAGAACACTTTCAACTCGCCTAATGAGGCTGAAAAAGTAATATCTCACTTCTTTAGCATTGGGGTCGGCGTGGCGGACCGCCATGCGCGACCTCCATATGCTACACAACCCAAGCAACATAATCAAATCAAAAGGAACACGATTGTCATTCGTTACGTTCAAGAAGCGAATGCCGGATGGGCTAATGCACAACTGCTTCTTCAGAGTGCGTTGAAGGACGTCCCAAAAAAAAACTGCATCCCAGCAAAAAATAAAAACGTGTTCGATGGTTTCTGGTTGTTTACATACGAGACAGTCAACCGACCATGGCACATAGATTCCTTTTTCCCTGAGCCATGCCTTAACGGGTAGAGTGTTTGTGTGCAGTTTAAAAAAGAAAGATTTAACGGAAGGAGGGACACACATTCTCTTGACCCGCTTTAACACATCGTAGCCATCGGGACAAATGACAGCTCTATAAAGTGGTGTCGGGAACAGGCTCATCACCAAATCACGTGCTAGCGTTTTTTTGCTCACAACAGACAGGTAGTCTAAAGAAAAACGGGCAGTTAAAAAATAAACTGTGTCAACAACCTCTTTCTGGTATCCAACAAGCCTATTTGGCTCCCCACCATGTGACGAGACAAGGAATGACGGCAGGTGAGGGGACAAATTGGTCTGGATGAACGTGCGTATGAATGGGTGCTCTTGATCTCGTAGGAAAATAAACCGAGAAACGAGTTGTTTAACGAACAAGTGAGATAGTCCGAGACCCCCGTTACGTACCCTATGGAAGAGGTTGTCCCGTCTCATACGCTCCCAGCTCGTTCCCCAAATGAATACGGCAAAAATGCGGTGAAATTTCTGCACATTGATGCGCGCACAATGTATGACTTGCAAAACATACCAAAGCTTTGAGAATAGAAAAACATTACAAACAGTCGCTTTGGCAAAGATAGACAGATCACGCTGCCTCCAGCGGGAGGCGCGCCTGCCCAAGTCGGTGGCGACTTCCGACCAATAGTTTTTGTTCACTCTGTAACATTGTAGGGGCACTCCGAGGTATGTGCAGGGCACGCAATCCCAACACACCCTTTCAAAAACTGAAGGCGTTGTCGCCCACGCACCGTGCCAAAACCCGCGGCATTTACTCCAGTTTATTGCTGCACCCGTCGCCTCGCAGAAAGATTTTGCCAATAAAACAGCGGCGCTAACACTTCGCTTGTCGCAGCAAAACACTGCAATGTCGTCCGCATAGCTCATGACTTTGATCTCAGCATTTTCCAGCTGGAATCCCTGACATTGCTTACTGTTAATAACACTTAAACAAAACAACTCTAAGTACACATTGAACAGTAAAGGCGACATAGGACATCCCTGTCGCACGGACGTTCTCACGTGGATCGGCTCTGTCAGTTCCTTGTTGACAATAAGCCTCGTGGTGCAGCCTTTATATGCCATTTTTGTTCCTTCCAAAATAACTTCGCCCGCATTTATGCGGCGTAAAACATCAAAAAGTACATCGTGCTTTACACGATCAAAGGCCTTGTCTAGGTCGATCTGGAGCATAGCAACTTGTCGCGTGCCATTGTCACAAGCCTCCAGAACGCTACGAGCAACATGAACGTTTGTCAAAATCGATCTACCCTGTATGCCGCAGGTTTGGTGATCTCCTATAAGCTGACAAGCAACACTCTGGAGTCGGCGAGCTAGGATTTTCGCGAAAACCTTATAATCTGCGTTGCACAGTGTTATTGGGCGGTACCCAGTGACTTGACATAATTTTCCGACGTCGTCGCTTTTAGGAAGTAAAACAGTGAAAGTACGCCCAAATGACGGAGGCAGTTCTTTCCGTTCGTACGCTGCTGAAACAACTCGGAACAAAACGCTAGAGACTACGCTCTTAAACTTCTTGTAAAATTCAGCACATAACCCATCAGGTCCGGGAGCCTTTGAGTTTGGCATCTCATCTATGGCCTTCTCGATCTCCTGAATGGTGATTGGTTGAGCAATACTTTCCTGCTCTTCTTGCGTTAGTTGCGGTAAGGATTCTAACAGTTCCCCACACACGGGATCTCTCCTTCCGAGATCTTGGCTTTCGAAGATCCGCCTGTAATGCGCCACAAATGCTCTCTGGATAAATTTTGGGTTTGTGCTGGTCACACCCTGATACTGGATCTCACCTATTTCGTTCCGGAGAGCGTATCTCTTCTCGTCTGCTAACGCCCGTTTTGTCGGCTGCTCACCCATCAGATACTTTTCGGATCGAGCGCGTACAACGGCTCCGCGATAGCGCTCCTCATTCAGCTCTTCCAGCCTCTCCTTAACACTTTCTAAATCTTTAGTAGCCGCCCCGGGCGACTGACACTCTGTTCTTGACAGCGCTTGTAAATCGGCATTTAAGTTTCTTTCGGCACGGCGTGCCTGGTATGCTAAAACAGACGACCTTTCTATCGCCAGCATCTTAACCTTCTGCTTGAAAGTCTCCCACTCGTCAAAAATATCGCCGCCCGTGCTTTCAAAATGCGATCTAAAACCTTCCTCCACCGCGCTCACAAATATTCCGTCAGCGAGGACCTTCAAGTTCAGCTTCCACAGCCTCCAGTCAAACTTCGCTTTCATTGGCGCTTTTTCGCCAATCGACGTCGAAATGAAACAATGGTCAGAAAAGAAAACTGGAGCGACACGATAGCTCTTTAGGGTAGTTGCCACGGAGGCTGAAACGTAAATCCTATCTAAGCGCGCGTGCGATGACGCCTGAAAATGCGTAAACCGAATCTCGCTCGTGTCATTCTTCACGGTTCCGGCGTCTATCAGATCGAAATCTTCAATCAATTCGCCTAGCTCTGTCTCGCTCCTGTCGCTGCATGGTCTGCATGGCGTCCTGTCTATTGCTCTTACAACACAGTTGAAATCGCCAAGCAGTACGATTCTCCTATCACAATCCAGAAAACGGCGTAAGCCATAAAAAAAGGAAACCCGGTCTTTCACCGTACTGGGGGCATATATGCAAATAAGCCGCCAGTGAACTGCTGAAAATAAGAAATCACAAAAAATAAAACGCCCTTCCATATCGGTGGTCACGGCTAATTCCGACAAAGGCAATGACTTTCTAATGAACAAAAAACAGCCTGCCGAAACCCCGACAGCGTGGGTAACACAAACTTCGTACGTAAGAAGAAAAGGTCTTAGTGCGTTAGCTACCTGTTCCTCTTCAGACATCTTAGTTTCTTGCACCGCTAAGAAATCGGGTTTCTCGTTACTCAGAAAACGCTGTACTTGGTATTGTTTTTTCCGTGCTTCGAAACCTCGAACATTTAGCGATGCTACCTTCAATGCTGGTGGGAACGTACAAATCATGCCGTGTTAAAATGGGGCACTTGCCTTAGCAATTGCGCAGAAGTTCTCGAGACCAGGCGATAACCGCCTTACTTGGAGTCGTGCCGGGTCCGAACGTCGGAAGGGGTGGTGTGCAGGGGCAGGAACCGCCCCTTTTTGTTCCTTTCCTTGCCCTGGGTAGGCTTAGGAACCGCACCCCCCAGGGAGGGTTCGGGGTCGTCGAGGCCGCGCTTGATGGACTCGCCAGTTTCATCCATGCCAATGGGATCCTTGGACGACGCGTCCTCGCTTGGCGGGGAGTGGACGACGGTTGGGGCTTTGAAGCTCTCGGGAGTCACCACCGCTCGAGAAGGTTGCGCGCCGTCCGGAACTGTGATCACGGGCGCCGACTCGTTTCCACCCTTGGCGCCGAGGACCGTTGTCCTGCCATCGGGCCCGGCGGGTGCCTTGAGCTCCAATCCACTTATTGCAGTCTCCGCCTCATCCGCATCCATGATGTGCGGTGAGACCTCTCGTGCTGGCGGTGCCGCCGTCGCGCCTGCGTATGTCTTCACGCATTCTTCTTTGTCATGCCCGAAGCGGAAACACTTTGAGCACTTCGGGGTGCGGCAGTCGCGCCTGATGTGCCCGGTCATTTTACAGCGCAAGCAGACCGGCGCGCGTCCTGGGATTACAATAAGTGCATTGAAGCCCTGGAAGCGAAGCTGGTGGGGCATCCCGTCTGGTGTGACACCGCTCCTAAGTGTCATGCGGACGGTGCGTGTGGTCGACTCGATTCCTTCGAATCCTTCGACTCGCCACTTCTCTCGGCTCACCTCGACGACCTTGCCGAAGGGCTCCAACATTTTTCGCACCGTGTCGTCTGGTACGTGGAAGGGCGCCCAATGGACACGAAGGCGTACCTCGGAGCAGCTGGGGTCGATGAGGATGCAGCGCAAGTTCTTGACATTGAGCTGTTTGGCCTCAACGAGGCGTTGCTTCGCCTCCGGTGATTTCAGCGTTGCCATCCACACATGGTTCATTTGGAATGCTCCAAATGACAGAATCTCGTTTAAAACGCCACACCTTTTCAGCTCTGTCTTGAAGTCCTCGATGCGGTAGGCACGCCCCTTCAAATCGCCGTGCAGCAGAACAGAGTTCATGACCGCCATCCCGGTTGGGATCGGCGGTAACACCACTTTGTAGTCATCGGCAGCAGCCGCGCTATCAACAAAAGAACCACGGCCGGCAAGGGCCGCTATCGCCACTCCATCGGAGCTACTCATTCTGCGACCGCCTCGTGCGAGCGCAGGAACAGAATCCCACATTGCTATACCTGCGAGTACTCGTTTTGAGAATTCGTTTTATATGAGATTCAACAAGTTTCGCGTCGTGCATATTATTCGAAACATAATCCTGCGTCTGCATTTTACATATTTCTAGAACTGTCGTGGGGTGCGTCTCTGGGAGTGAGTGACGGTGCAGCAGCTTATTCAAGACTATACTCAGTTTCATACGTAGCATGCAACGCAGTCAAAGCTAGCGCACCGGTTTGCATCGCCGACCGTGTCTACGTTCACCTCATAAAATAGTGCGTCCTCTGCGATAACTTATAAAAAAGGTCGAAAAATATGCCTCCTTGGAGCTAGCAACTGATAGTGGTGTTATGATTTCGATGCAGCACACATTTTTTTTAATAAAATGGAAAAGATAATATAAGCTACTTTAAATTGTTTTCGTTTTCGTCCGTGCGGCAGCCGCTGCGGGTTTTCGGGTTGTGTGGCACTGGCTGGTTTTGAGAAGATGGCGTCTTACAGCTCAGGTACCTCTCCTGCTCAGATATTTTCGAAGATTCGTTGTGCGCAGACCTTGAAAGAGTGCAAGCAGGTGGTCGCCAACGTGTACTCGAGTACAAGAACACTTTTCCCGGAGAAGTCGGTCGTGAAGTCCTGGAGACAGTCAGTAACAACACAGGAGTGCGCGCCCGTATTGTCGCGAAGTACAAGGCGCAGTGTCTATCTGGCAAGCTGGCGTCCCCGAAGCGAAGACCTGGCCATGTCGAAGTTTCGAGCACGGGGACTGTCAAGCATGCCGAATTCACACACAACGCCATTCGCCTGAAGGTGCATCGCAAGTACCCCGAGAGGGGGATTCCTACCCTTGACAGCTATTTCAAAATAAACTGTCCAGGCCACAACTATTGTTGATTAACGTCCTATTATAAATTTTGGGGCAAGGCTGCTATCAGTGAGATTCCTCATTCCACGCTGCACGAAAGAAAAATATAACTCGCTGCTGGAGGCAAATAACACTTGCAAAGCGGCAGAGCAGATGGTAGAAATGTGACCTCTCGGCGACTTATAAATAAAAAGCAAGAAGAAAAGAAGAAAAGAGCCATTCCTCGGTGAACCTGCTGGACGTCAGCACACAGCTTTTGCAGCGGCGAGGACCCAAAACATACTTTTTTCGTGGTTCGCGTCCGCTGCGGCGAGACTCTTCTCCGTTGTATGCCACTCCACCTTTTCCATTTCGGCGACCGCTTCTCGTAGCAATCTGCCAGGTTTTGTCAGTATAAAGGAGGCTATGGTACGGCATATACTGGTGCTCTGTAGCGGGGCGCCATCCTGCTGTGTAATCTTTAGGCAGCCCCTTTGTCCACAGAACTTTGAGAATGTAGAGGTTATCTATCCTACCTGTGACATTATCTGCAACTCACAAATTTCAGTGCTGCATTGAATTGTTTACAGCAAGGCATGCAAGTGAGTCATGTTTTCTTTATCCGCAACAACGCAAAACTTTCAGATGGCCCAATTGTTTACATCGGCAAAAACTGCACGGTTCGGGGCCCAGCCACGCAGGCGGCGATGCGTTTACACCAACAATGCGCACAATCTTGCACAAAAAATGTCTAAAAAAGAAGTAGAAAAAAACAAAAAAAACTGCGCGTCTGGTGGGTTCGAACCACTGCCGCCGAGACGTCGGTATCGCCAGAGCAGCCCTACCACTCGTCCACGAAACGCGCCCAGGAACACTTTTTTTTTCTTTGTATTTTCATGCGCACTACTTCAGTACCTTTGACAGCTCTGCACGCTATGTATGAAAATGGGTATAAGTGCCCATTTTGAGAACCACACCACCACACTGCGAGTTGAAGCAACGCCGAAGGCTCGCGTCTCGCAGCGCTGTCTGTTGAATAACCATTCGATGAGTTTGCACACTGTGAAGGTAAGAGCGTTCACACCGAAAAGCTCTCTTCACAACGCCTCACACACACACACACACACACACGCACGCACGCACGCACGCACGCACGCACGCACGCACGCACACGCACGCACGCACGCACGCACGCACGCACGCACGCACTCACACACGCACGCACGCGCGCGCGCGCACGCGCGCACGCGCGCACACACACACACACACACACAGACAGACAGACAGAGAGCTCACAATTGAATAGGGCCACTGAGGTTTTAAGAGCCACTGATCGTAGCAATCGCATTTCAAAGACGCCGCGTTGTCGTAGATTGTTTTTCACCAGCTAGGTCCTGTAGGGATGAGGCCAAGGCCAAAGCTGGGGACTCATCGCCGGAAACGTAAAGGAACCAAGCAAACGGTGTAAGGCTTCCGGACGCGGTTCGTGGGAGCCGACGACATCCAAGCTACGATCCGAGCAGCCCTAGTAGCAGCCTTGCTTCCGAGAAGACTGTATATTCTTTCCGGCGGGCACACAATACTCCGACAGCATGCTTGCGGCTGATATGGATTGCAGGAGGTGGCTGACAGGACGACCAATGCACAGAAAATAGGTTGAGCACGAAACCCATGCAACGATTGTCGCCGCCATGTTGAAATAAAACCAAGCTGAGACAGGCCAAGCTACAGTTTAGTACAGAACGAAGCTGAGCCAGGCGAAGGTTCAGTTCAGTAAACAACCAACATACTCCATTACAAAGAATTAGATAAATGTTAAAACAAATTTTTTTACGTTTAAAAGTTCTAATGTATGTCGACTAAAACAGAAACATTCACGTTGCCTCAAATGAGTTTCGTCGTAACCAGCGAACGTCGCCGCGTCGCCATCGCCACCGTAACCAAAATCAAAAACAAACCAAGCTTCAAACTTTCGGTCGGTTTCAGCTTCAGGCCTTTAGGCTTTCAAAAAAAACATCGAAGAACGTTCTCCGAAAAACAAAAAGTGTCTCAGGTGCCGCCGTGCCCATCATGGAGCGAGCTGTGGATTTGAGTCTACTTGGTGAGTACTCGCCCATTCGCTTGACTTTTTCAGTGGTTTCTTTTCGGGGCGTTTGTGAAGTGTCCTTGTGTGTGTGTGCAGGAAGCGTGAAGGCGAACGGCGGCGAATGTGTGGGGCTCCTTGTCGCACACGTGCTTTGCGCATGGGATGACCTTCGAGCTTTTCCCAAGGAAGTCCAGCAACCGACCTGTCACTGAGCGAGCAGTCAGATTGCGGGAACGCACACTGGCGAAGGTTCCACCGAAGCCGGAGGGGGGGACGGGGCTTCGTAAGTGTATCGGGAGCTTTATCTCCTGGACCGGTGGACAAGACGAGTTCTACAAATCGGGTGGCGCCTTGGTAGCACCTAACTAGGCGGTGTGTTTCGCGGAACCCATGACTGTTTCGTCGAGGCATTTCGCGATATTTACGTCATTTCTTTTTTACCATTAACACTGTGGAAAAAAAAAGGATGTTGTCGACGAAACTTTGCTTAAAGGTGGCCCTGCAACAACTTTTTGACTGGTTTTTAATTTGCACCAAACTTGAGCGCACTGAACGTAGTAACTTAATATTTTCTCAAATTTCGCTATATTTTAAAAGTTATAGGCAATTTAGAATTACAAAAACAAATAAAAAATAACCTCCTTCATGACGTCGTAGGTCCTGGCTTGAGTGGCCATGAACTAGAGGAGTAGTGAGCTCATCGAGCGCTCACGGCTGCCGCACTCCGTGTCGACGGCTTAAGAGGGCGCCACTAAAGCTTGTTCAGGATAGGCTGTATGAGGCGGGTGGCCAGGGCGGCTTGCATTGCATTTGCCGCGCGATTAAGGACTAATTTGGCATAACACTTCATTGGCCACAAACTACAGCAAACACAGTTTAAAGATCAGTTCAGAACGTGAGCCACTTCGCGCTGCCATACGCCAAATGGCCAAATCGCCAGCCAAGCCCGCGCCAAAGCCTTCGGAACGCTCGGAACCGATCGGATCCTCGAACCGGTATACGACCGCAGCGCCGCCGCGTACATCCGGGACCTTTCTACGCTCGCTGTTCGTCGGAGCCTCATCCCACAAGCCTTTTCTGGTATGCGCCGTTTTTTCCGCCACTTGGTCGCAGGTTTGTCGACGAGTCTTTTCTTTTTTCCGTAATTTATAAGCTGCATTTGTTTTTTTTCTGATCTAAATTACCGAACAAAACTGACTTTCATACATAATTGAAATGGTTCGCGACACTTATATTTTGGGTTTCGACTAAAAGAAAGCTTTTAGCGGCTTTGACGAGTGGTAAGCCCAGGACCAAAGACGTCACATATTGCGCGCTTTCGGCAATGCGGGTCGCCCTCGTAGGTGGAGGAGGTTTCCGCGTCTTCCGGTTAAATATGGCTCACTGATATTTAGTTACTCTCTCCGTGACCGCTGGCTTGCCCGAACCCCAAGAGACGTGCAAACCGCAAAGAAGGTAGGCGCTTAAATATGATTGCAGGGACCCTTTAACGAAATGGTATGGGCGTCCCTTTCCGGAGGTACATGGTGGACAACAGGGCTGGACGCTGCGAGGCGTCATGTGCAATGGGGCCAAGTAGGTTAATAGTTTTGTAATTAGCAGCCGCATACTGTTGCCGCAAAGCGGCATGAACGTATGCGGGGGGTTGGTTAACGAGCTCCCCAGGGAT
The DNA here is from genome assembly GCF_016920785.2 of Ixodes scapularis. Taxonomy (NCBI): domain Eukaryota; kingdom Metazoa; phylum Arthropoda; class Arachnida; order Ixodida; family Ixodidae; genus Ixodes; species Ixodes scapularis. The sequence goes on from NW_024609835.1 coordinate 169,823,125, forward strand.
ACATCTGCTGTTCGACTTTCTTTCGGACGGCACTTGTAGGCACGGGTGGAGTGCCGTCGGACGGCACTGTAGACAGCCAAAAAAACAACAGAAAATGAGGTGTTTCGAACAACTTTCTTGAAGAGATCATGAACTGATTTTTCAACTACTTCTTCGTCAGCTTTCCTCCTCAGTACATAAGCAGAGTGAGAAACCATGTGGTCGTATTTCGCTGAAACCCAAAGTTCTGACAGCAGTCTGAGAGCCGGCATGGACAAAGCCCTACGTAAATTTCAGTCTTCACATTTTTGCAAGCGCTGACAACCAGGAAGGCAGCGACGGGACAAGCAATGGCGGCCCTTTTTGTTATCGCTCAGCCGCACGACGAGGCACACTGCATGAAAGCGACAGGAGCAAGCGACCAATGTATGAGCGACGATTTCTAGTAATTCAAGAACCGAGCAGCGTCACAAGCGACAGTGAGAAATCTCCGTCGCTGTTGCCGATGCTCGTCCAGTTGCTCACTAAATCGCTTACATGCGGTCCAGCCTTAATTGTCTGAAAGCGAGAGACGTGCCACAAGTGAGTGTCGTGCTGGCACTCACTTCCAAGTGCCTCTTATTTCAGGGCTACACTGCCATTTGCTTCCAAATCCTGCACGGGCCTCCTGCTCAGGCGCTTTGATGCCACTTACGAAACTAGCACAAACTCGTCAAGGGGTTTTAGGTGGGGTTAGCCATCCGATGTGTTTGCCGCACCATTCTTTACGGTGCCTCCACAGTTACTTCACAGTAACAAGTTGGGACGCCACGATGACAGCGGCACTTGTGCCTGCTTGTCTTATTCACTAGAGGTTTGAAGACCAACTGCAGACTTTCGACACCATGACACTTTCGGTTTTGTAACATCATTGTTGCTTCCTTGGGACAACTCTTAATTCATGGGAGGAACAAGATGGCAATTGCACCAGTGGGGAACACGTCCAGGCACTAGACCTGTGTTAAAACGTGCTTGAGCACTTGTTTATTTATGATTATCTTTACACTTGCAGCGTTACTCCGAGGCGGGGTTTCCCTACCAGAAGAAAAAATTGACTGGGCCATAGGCAAGGCCACGTTCGACTCGCGCTGCTGCTCCTGTTGTCCCGGTGCCTCTACAAGGGCGAGGACCTGGTCAATAGGACTGTGACAGGCCAACGTTCCAGGCGTGACAAAGTATGGCGCAGTGGGAAGGAAGCCCATTACACCTGTCAAAGCGGATGCAATTGCAGGTGCGTGTCTTGCTGCATGTCCGCCTCCCGGCTCTAAACTATGTAGAAATTGGCAGGTTTCAGCATCGTGCATTATATAGGGTTTATAGGCCATACGCAAAATAGCTCTTGGGTATCATCATCATGCCGCTCGGAGCGACATGTGGTGGGTTTTGATATCTTGAATGTGCAAATTCCACTATACCTTGTCTCGCCTCAGCATGAACTAACTGCGGAAGCTGTGCAAGCGCAAGCGGGTAGCCTTGGCTGGAAGATGGAACCGCAGTATGTGTCGGTCCACAGGTTTCCAAAGTCAACGGCAGAAGCTTCCGAGGGTGTCCCAAGCATGCACCAGCAACTTTGGGAGGATACATGGGCACTGCTATCTTGGAAGCACTTTCCAAGATTAAAGAAAATGAACACAGTTGGCAAAAACTTGAGTCTTAAGGCCCGTTCACACTCTTGCAACCGAGTATGACCGAGAGAGACGAGATCTGTTAAAACTTCTTAAAAGCTCTTAGGACGAGGGTACACACTGGCATTCTGGCGCCATCTATGCGGTGACCCTGGAATTGCATTTTACAAGAGCGAAGGTTTCGCAGAATTTCCGAGGTCAAACGTGTGTAATACCTGTAAGAAAGGCTTGTTTATAACGCTGACAAAAGTTTTTCGAGCCAAAGAAAGAAAGGATAATACGCAAGAGAAATAGTAAATATGCCGGACCGCCAAGTTTACACTGCTACCCAATAGGTGGTGCCAGTGTGTCCTCTCGTTGTATGAGGTATTAAGGAACCCAGTTTTAAGAGGTCGCAAGAGTGTGAATGGGCCTTTAGAGAACCATGCAGTGAACGGAAAACTTAACAGCTCATGCGTTCTTGGCATTTCATCAGGTTGTCGGCAGGCCTCTTCACGATGTATAATATGTGCATTACTTTGGTATTTGTTGATTTTTCTGGAAACAGGTGCCAGCAGGTACGGGCATAGACAATGGTAATTATATTCGTGCATCTATACAACTTTTTTGTTATTTTATTTTAAAACTTGCTATTTATATACTTTTGAAAGAACTTCGTGGTTCCCATGGCGAAGTTGCAAACATTATATTGGGGCGCTCAAAACCAGTCCAAGGTCACAACTAATGCCAAGGCATCTAAAAAAATAATGTGACCATAAACAATGTCATTTATTATGTTTTCAAGCTAGGCCTCGCAAATGTTAGTCAAATCGGGTCCACTAATACCCCCCATGTGGGAGGGTGTCTTTAGTGCCCATGCTCGCTGTTTAATTAGACCTTGAACATGATTCCTTACTACGTAGGACTTGCGTTACGAATGTCACAGGTAGGATAGATAACCTCTACATTCTCAGAGTTCTGTGGACAAAGGGGCTCCCAGGTAATAACAATTTATGTTGTGGAGACAGTCGGCGCAACAAAGTTTCGCCACAGAAAACTGTTTTACTGCAATCGCGCAACAATGTTGTGGCAACAGTCAGAACACTGCAGAAGTGTCCGCTGCTAAAGCACTGTGGCAACTGTGTCGGTCAACCGTTGATTGTTTCATGGTCGCAACAGTTACCGAAGCATTGCTTTTACCCAGCAAAATGTGTGCTGTCCTGATGTTGCTAAACTGTTCCCGTGGCAGATTCAAAAACAGTTTGCGTTTACACTGCCAGAATGCAGTCGCCAAAACATTGCTTTCGAAAAGTGTTCCAACCGTACGACACAACAGTTTCGCGCTAGGTTGGGATAGATGTGTCAAGGAATTGTTGCGGAAACACTGGACACCATTGTTGGTTGACTGTTGCTCAAGCCTATTCGGCAGACGTTGCGTGCCACAACGGGACTGCCGTTGTACATCACTTTTTGCCAGCCAACTGTTGCCGCATCCATCTTCTCAACATTTGCACTGCATGACCAGGCAGCGCTCCTCGCTAAAGTGCTTCCCCATGATCGCGGCAACAATGTCTTGCTTTTGTTGCTAGAGTCTGTCATGCCACAGCTGCGTATCATAGTTTTGCGGGTGTTCCTCACTTGTCTCGCAACAATTCGAAAACAGTTGGGCAGCCTTTTGGTGACTATTGCGGGCACCTTATAGCGGAACAGTAGTACAGCCAACGTTACTAAAACTCAGTATGCTGCCACAGAACACTCCCCAAAGAAGTTGCACCGATCCGTACAATGGAACCCTACTATCGGCGATCGCTACGCCGCCATTTCTCCCGCCGCGGCCCCTGAGGAAAACACATAGCTCTTTGAACATGCTCAGAGTGTCGCATTCATTATCGCCAACTATTACTCTTCTATTTTGGCTTTCACCGGGTGTATCGTAGCCGATGAAGGGATATCAGGTAAAAGGAATACCAGGGTCGCCACCCCCGTCTCCTATGCAGACGTACCCTGAATACACCCAGAAGTCAACACGCACCCAGTTTTGGACGCGCTACCTCAAATGTCCGGTGAGTCGTGGTTGTATAAAAACAATAGTAATTATGCCGCGAAACCTTGTAAACTACTTTTTTAAGAACCATTCTGTGTCTGCTATTTTGCACCAATCTCCAATAAAGGTTCTTACAAAAAAAGTTTATTTCCGTTTGTTTTCATGCAAAGAACTTGTTTTCTTAAACCTCATGGTAACCAGAGTCCCGATGCCCGCCAAAGATGTTACTCTTTCTGTGGATGCAACTAGAGGGCGCCACCGCCGCGTTCTTCTGGAGTTCTCCGGCCCCGCCAGCAGCGCTCCGATGCGAAGCTCTGTGCGACGACCGCCGTTTTAATGGCATTTATTTAAAAAAAGAATTGTTCCGAAACCATATGTTTTAGGGGTATCATGAAACTGCCTATTATTCACGTGCTTTACTGCTGCTTGTGGTTCTCTAATTCGTAAGTGGTGCGATGGCACCCTCCGCGCCGTTATGAGCACTATCACGCTACCATGCCGCTGAGACAAAAAATAACCACCCAATGACTCAGCTGAAAGTGACATCCTCATAGATTAGCAGAGCATCCCACTCACGTAATACACCCCCCTTCCTTTGCATTTATATTCATATTGTATTACACTTAAAGGAGTCATGAAATTATTTTTCATTCCTCCTTAGCATTAATCCTCAACTCAAAAGCTGATTGAGAAATCACGTGGTCGTGACATGCTTTTGCACCGGAGGGATGACTCGAAGCTTGCACCGTGCTTTTTGAACACAACATATAACTTGTCATTCGCAAGTGATTATAAGTTCCGTCAGGGCACTTATTGACCACGAACGCGAATCCAAATATTTGTTGACGAGCGCATACATCCGAGTGACGCCGTTCTCGTGTGCAACGCGTGAGTTCAGGTCGGCTGATGCGCTGTCGGTACCGTTGACATGCTTTGGGTAACGCTGACATGATATGAGTACAGCGGATCTATCACAGTGAAAAGGCGGAGAGCTTTCAAGGGAAATGAGGTACAAAATAGTCCCCTATATCTCCAAATGTTCGTAACCGAAAAGCTGGCTTTTGACTTTCTACCCTCTTTATTTTGGCCCACAAAACGATATGCGAATAGTAAACCCCCAATGGGTAAAATCATTTGTCCCAGCCCAAAATTCACTTCATGTCGAATAAAAAGATAAAAGGCGCGAATAGAACAGTACGAAAAAAGAACCACATACGACGCGGGCAAGCGTCAACTTCCAACTGATTTAATAAAATACAAAACATTGTCAAACTGCCGATTCCCATCGCCTAAATGCATGCAGAAGATAAAGATTCCTATCGCTCATCACATGCAGCCCTCAAGAAACACAATTTCTTTCTTTAGCAGATAAAGGAACGGCTGCTTACGCATTTGTCAGCCGCTTTGTGCATACCGAAAGCTTCGATTTATCTCTTTTCCATCTTCTTCCCTCTCTTAATAAACCTTGTGTGCTCTAACAAAATTTCACACCCGCATCGTTCGCAGTGCTCCGCAAGATTTTCACCCGAATCGTTGCGTCCGACTAGCTTCTGTTCCCGCGCTCTCTTATTAAGGAATCGGCCGGTCTGAGCGATGTAAACTTGTTCGCAACTAAAAGGAATCTTATAAACCACCTTAATCACGCCTTCCAATATTTTAATTGATTTGAACCAAATAGCCTTAAACCAATTTTTTATTTAATTTCATAGCCCCTTTAAATCTGGAAATCAATAAGAGTAAAAGCACATCGAAAGAAAAGAAAAAAAGCCTCGCGAAAAGCTGAAGTTTTTCTTTCTTTTTTTTCCCCAAAGAGCGCAATGTAAATTACCTCGACCTGCAAGTTTTGAGCTAAGGGTCTAATTTTAACATTCCCGTTTTTGTTTCGTGAAGCGGTCATAACACATGAACATGTTGGGACCACACCTAATCTTGCAATGCTCGTGTCCCACTAGAGTGACAGAAAGAAGCAAACCACAACGACAAGCCTCAAACCAGAGTCTTTCGCGATTCGAGAGGCTTTGTAGAATAAAGGATGCTATACTGAAACACGGGCATCATGCACGCGAGGGTATCTTTGGCAGGCTTGCAATCGCTCGTGCTTACTTCACGAGCACCAAACGACTAAACGCCTGCCATAGGTACCATCGCGAGCGTGCTGCGTGGGTTCGAGGCTTGTCCCTATCTTTTGTTTCTGTCTGTCGCTCTAATGGGACACGGGAATAAACAACTCCGGAACGCAGCCCAGTGACGGAACCTTACATTTGTTGTTACGTCCCTCTTTATGTTCTAAGTGAAACGGTGTTACCTATCTCATCCGGAAGACCGTTTTAAAAGCAGCACTAAAAAAAAAAAAAACTTTGCAGCAAAAGTTTTTTATTTTTTTATTTTTTTTTTATTTATATGAGGAACCAGAGAAGCACAGAAGCACACTATTTAACTTTGAAACACTTTGGGGGCTTTTGTAATTGAACTTCAAACTGTAACCAGCTGATATTATAATCGCTCGTTTGATTGCTATGCACACCTCAAATACAATAAATACAAGTGTGTTTTAGTGCATTGCCTACGAATGACAGACAGCTACCTTGACGAGCTCTCAGTGGGCGCTAAGCGTAAGTTAGATCTGCAGACCCCGCAGCGCGTCGCCGGGCCCAAACGCAGATCACACGGCACCGGAGCTCACTTAATCCCTTCACCCCTAAGCTGACATTGTGCTGGAAGCTACGCTCATGCCGGACAAATCAGCCGCCTTTCTTTCATCACCTGACCTCATTCTCTGCGCGTGGGTATGCGCGAGAGAGCGTGATCGCGTGACAAAAGTGTGGCTGGTCCAACGAGCACGTAGCTTCAACAGCACTGTCAGCTTCGGGTTGAACGAGGTGGGGAAAGCAACTTTTGTCTGAATTTCGAGCCACGGGCTAATCTTCTAGGGGGACAATGGTTGTGTCCGGCTACAGAAACGAGATTACAAGCAAGAGGGGACTCCCCCCTTTCCGTCTTTTTGAACTCTTTGAAAGAATGCGCGATTTATGAGTTGAGGAGGAAAGCTAAACAGGAAAAAGTTGGAAAAGCGTTTTTTGCATCCTTCGGGACAGCTAACAATAACCAGTTTAGTCGGTCTGGAGCGCGGTCATGGACTTGTCCTTCCGTTCCCCTTCGACGCTCAGCAGCACCTTCGTGAACGGCTCCAGAGCGTCCAGCGTCGGGCGACCCGAACCATCTGGAGCCGGTCATCCGGTGCGGCGGACGTCTCCTACAACGCACGTCTTGGGGCACTCGAGTGGCGACCCCTCGGACAGAGGAGGCGGACATCACGTGTACGTGCGGTCTGTCCGCTGCTCGACGGGTTGCTTGCGGGGTCCCACTCCCACCTCGCGTCAGTGGTGCGTGTCAGCAAAAGGACAGGTCAGCCCGAGCCGCTCCGCGGCCGAACCACTCGCCATAGCAAATCTTTCATCCCCGCCGCCATCAGAGACTTTCTAACTATCCCACTAAACGCTCGCAACCCTCTACCGGCATCAAATGATGAGTCCCGAGAACTGTGCAGGCTCTTCTCCTATCAAGTGGCGTCGGACACCTCATGAGCTGCGGCACCATAACCACTGTTGTTGCTTTGCTGTTTTGTTTTGGCTATTTATACTTACCCAAATTGTTTTTCCCCTTTTCCTTTCCCCTCATCCACGGTGTATGCGGCGACCGGCTAGCAGGCGCACAAGCGTAAGGGTTGTTACCTTTCTGCCTAGCCTCGCACGTCGTCGCATCATACTTCTTGTGCAAATAAATTACAAATTACAATTACATGTCCCTCAATCTGTCTAATGAGTCATTTGCGTGGCGAAAGTGCCTTACCAAACACATTGAACCGTGTTATTTATGCGTACGTCCGGCTTTACTGGAGACATACTCGTTGGTATAATTTATATTAAGTTTATTTATTTCTCTTCATTGCCCTGACATCCGGTTTGATGTTAAGCGGATTGTAGTAAGAAGTAAGAAAATTACGGGGGTTCAGTCAAAAGTAGGAATAGCTCTTGTACTATTGGGGGATGTTTCCTTTTTGGGCATTTGCGTGCCCACTTTCCGTCTAAGTGGTGTGGTGAAGCTAAGAGAGGATTAACTATCCGGACTACCGCCTGTAAACGCTCTGAGCTTTGGGACGTGTTTTTTCTTTTTACCTTTTGCCGAAATGTGTATCCACAATAAAACTTTGGTTGGGGATAGTTGGTTTTTTTCTATTAAAAAATTAAAAGGCGCGAACAAACAGGACCAAAAAAGACACACGTACGACCTGGACAGGCGCCACCTTCCAACTGATTTATTGAAATATGAATCATCGTCAAACTCGATCCCAATCGCCTAAACACATGCAACTGATAAAAAATTCTTATCGCTCATTACACACATACTTCAAGAAACGCAATTTCTTTGGTTAACAGATAAAGGGATGGCATGAGTACGTATCTGTCAGCCGCTTTGTGTATACAGATTTGTGTATTTGTATTTCAGTATCTGAATACACAAAGCGGCTGACAGATGCCTAAGCATGCCATCTCTTTGTTAACCAAAGAAATTGCGTCTCTTGAAGCATGTATGTAATGAGCGATAAGAAGTTTTTATCAGTTGGATGTGCTTAGGCGATTGAGATCGAGTTTGACGATGATTCGTATTTCAATAAATCTGTTGTAAGTCGGCGCGTGTCAGTGGTCATACGTGTGTCTTTTTTCGTCCTGTTTGTTCGCGCATTTTTAATGTGTATCCACTCACACTTTGTGGTGAATAAACCCCCAGATGCGTTTGCCTTGACCGTTTTGTTTTAATTTCTCATCTCGAGTTTTATCGTAGTGTAGGCGCAACATGTTCGCAGCGTCAGAAGGCGGGTGCTCTTTAAATTAAATGAAAGGCCGCGAACGCGTAGCGAAAGCAACACCCTGGCAGTTCACGGCCAGCGATATTACAGAGTTTTAGTGGACCGTACTCTAGAGCTTTGCGTACGCAAGGAAATTGCGGGTCGTGAGCGCGGATGCGCAGAACGCAATAGAAGAGCTAGCGTATTGCGTACGCACTCAATGCTGGGGATCTTGCGTTGGGGGCTAGCGAGCTTTGCGGGAAGCTCTCGAGAGATCTCGGGCCCAACGAGAGCAGCAGTTTCAAGATGGCAGTTACCTCGACTGGCGCAGCAAGGGCGACAGGGTATTCGGGAAGTACAGGGTTACGTGAAATTGTGTGGTGTTCAGCTCGGCAATTCATTCCGGGACCTACCGCGGTCGAATCAGATCGCCCTGCAGCTGATGGAGTGCACAGTGAATATGTTCACCGCTCGCGATGTGCGTCAACGCTGCGATCTGCTCAACGCTAAACCTATTCGCGCAGTTCATCGCCGACGGACGAACTTTAAGGAATCGCCAAAGTGGTAGCTATGCACTGGACATCAGTAGGTCATGGATTTCATTCCGCGACATCATTGATGAAAGGTGCCGTTTCCACGGGACGATTTCATTTCATTTATTTACTCGCAAGGCCGAAGCATTACAAAAAGAAGTGGTGAAACAAAAAAAAAAAGAAAATACAACATGTACATAAACGGAAACTCCGTGATCGAATTTGGCTGCGCACTCGTTCTCGTAGCCTCTGTACCCTACTGAAAAGCTCGCTTGACGAGGCAGCTGCGGCTTGGTTTAATTTGAAATGAAATGATTTCCCACGTTAGCATTTTAATTTTTTTTTTGTGAGGAGCATGGTGGCTTTATAAGCACGCGGAATTCTACGGCTCAGGCGAATTTAACTAAGGTCATGCGGGTTTTTCACTCGTAAACGTAAAGCACAACTAAATTCGGTCCGAGCAGTTGTGTTTAGCGCACGCTACATTATTGCGTATTGCCTACGTAAGAGCCAGCAACGCTATACTAAAACTGAATACAGTTAAGAAAAAGTCCACTACAGCGCTATCGCTATCCTCTTGTAGTATATGAGCGTGTTGGTGCATTTTAAAGATTTAGAAAGTAGAGACACATAAGGGACGATACAGAAAGGACAAACTTTCAACTTCAACAGCATTTAATTTTCGCCTTCAACCTCAAAGCCCGCCCGCTCTGTGGGAGTGCGGGAAAGGGAAATCCTGGGGGGAAGGAGAGGAGGTGGAGGAAGTGAGGAGGTTGCCAAAGGAGGAAGGGAGAGGAGGGAAGGGGGCTCAATTATTTCTATCAAAGAGAGAAATAATTGAGGCCTATCAGATGGCGACAAGCCCGAAAACCAAAAGCACCCCTTCCGTCTCCTTCTCAAGAAAGGAGATTATCTTTCTGAGGCCCACAATGGAAGCCGAACGCTGACAGACTAGACGAGGCGACAAGGTCACCGACAGAAGCGGCCTTCCTTTCTTTCCGTTTTCCCGCACATCCAGTATTCGAGCCCCCTTCCCTCCTCTCCCTTCCTTGTTTGGCAACTTCCCTCCACCTCCTCTCTTTCCCCCAAGATTTCCCCTTCTCGCAATACCACGGAGCGGGCGGGCTTAGAGCTTGAAGGCGAAAATTAAATGTTGAAGTTGAAAGTTTGTCCTGTCTGTATCGCTATCCTCTGTTTTTTTTTTTTTGTTTTTTTTTTTGTTTTTTTCGCACGTTTGCGGGTCCCCTCGTCAAGACCGCTTTCATGGCCGAGTGGACCAACTACCCCTCTTTAGGCAACTGTATCCACAGTAAAGAAAAAAGATTGAGCCGCCATCTTGGCACCTCGTGCCTGGGAGTTTCGGACTCTGGGAACGCTCACTGACTAGCAGATAGCCATATGAAGCAACTTTCATGTTTCAATTCGTCGCTAAAGGGTGGAGCTGTTATCGTGCTTAGTTTAATTCCTCCTCTCCCTGCGTTTTACTCCTTTCCATCGAAAGCTATCCTCCTTGCCTCCTTCCGCGCTACGCCCCCCACCGCCATGCCTGGGTGAGGCCCACAAGGCGCTGCGCTTGCGTGCCGGGTCGTACTTGTTTGCTAAAGCGGGAAACACATGTACGACGAAACCGTCCGATCCGACGTCCGACCGCGCAATACGACGGTCGGATGCGGACTGTTTGGGCGTGTCGCAACGTCGGAAGGGCGTTGCGGCATGCGACGGACTGCATGCGGTGGTCGGATGGCCACAGCCAATGACGACGCAGGTAGCGAGAACGTCATGAGGACGTCACGTTTTGGGGAGTGGGCTATTCAGGAGCAAGATTCCGGATGCGAGTCCCTATTCCGACGTCGTAATGGCCACCGCTCTGGCAAAAAGCTCTCGCGCGTCGGAAAACGAACTTCTGATTTCGCTTATCCATAGTCGGCCAGCGATTTGGAACCAGAGGGATACGTTGTACAGAGACGCCGATGCGCGACTTTCGAGTTGGACGTTTGTCGCGCGAGGTATGGGCTTCGCTGGATCTTCAGGTACGTATACACAGCGCGACAGCGCTGGTTTCCCATGTTCCTTGCACAGGTTAGATGTTGTGATCCTCTCTAGATGTTTGCGAAGGGCCTAAACTCGGGGAGGGGAGGAGAGTTTCGTGCAGTTTTATGGAATTGCGTTTCGTGGACAATTTTTTGTTGACACTGACGTTTCGTGGAAACTCGTTTCGCGAAACAAGCTGTAGCGATATTTTGACGCGCGTGAATCACTGGGACACGTGTTTATCTGCCTGGTCGCTCTGCAGCGGCTGATTACAGAAAAAGCTAATTCGAGCTGCCGACGAAACGATCTGTCCATGAAACGTTGTTCGACGAACTGATTGCCACTGAGGTAGGTCTTCCATTCAAAGATACCAGATGGGTTGTTTTGTTACTATACTTCTTTCTGCTATTTTGTTACGACTTCTGGCACCTGTAGAAGACATACATTTCCTCAATTTTTTTTGCACCATAAATTTAGTAGTGCAGATAGGGAAGTTTAATTCCTCATATCAAACAAAATGGTGAGTTCATGTCATGCAAATATCACATGAATTGACAGCTAGTATATATCAATTTGCCCCGACTAACATTATTTGTAACGTTGACTGTCCTGTGTGCAACTTCTACAGAACATGTTTTTGGTGACCAGACTTATCTTTCCATTGACATCTGCATCTCAAAAAGCCTAAAATGTATAAATCTTCTCATAGGCGATGTCAAGGCCGTCACCAATAGGTGGCGATACCTAAGAGATACCTTTGGAAAGAAACTCAAAATTGCCAAAATGAAGAGCGGTGCTGCAGCTGGGGAACCGAAGTCCCCATGGATCCACTTCAAGCAGATGCTGTTCATAAAAGACTTTGTGGAGGGACGCAATTAAGTATAGTTACAATTTTTTTTAGTGCGGCTGAAATACAGCAGCCTATGTCATAAAGTTCCTTTTTAACCTTTCTCTCATTTCAAGCAAGAAATTCAAGGTAACCACCTACTTGTTCCAATATTTCATATTTCTCTAGCACCACGAGCAACATGAATGGTTCAAGACCCGCAACACCCACAGCGCCTGAAGAAAACTCTGTGGACGAGGTCCTGAGAGGGTACGAACAGGAGGAGGAGGAGGAGGAGGAGGGGGGCAGACCCATCTGAGCTCCTCTTGTCCATGGTGTCTTCTGGCAGCGACGACAGTATCGTTCTCCCATTTCAACCCTCCCTTCCACTTCGACTTCTCAGCCACGCCATAATCAGTCTGCCTCTTCTGCTCCCTGCCGTTCCCTGCCTTCTCCTCAATCCATCGCCGCTGCTTTTTCCCAACCGAACGCAACTCCACCACGCAATGCTCCAAATAGAAATAACGTACCTAAACGAAGGCAGAACACAGATGTCATCATTGAGAGCATAGATCAGCAACTTCAAAACAAAATCAGTGCCACCGAACACTTTATTATCACTTGCTCCCCTCGTGGACAAAGTGCCTGAGGACCTGCACGGGTACTGCATGATGCATCTAGAGGATGTGATCACGCAGTACCAAAGGGGAATGGTCCCAACCACCCTGATGCAGGTCCAAATGCCTGAACACGATACTTAAGATCTAAATCCATGTTTATTGGACAGAGACACACACATGCGAAATTAAATGCAAAGGTGGAAGCGAGCTTGACTGGTGCGCGACCAAAAGAATCTGCCTGGTCCGGATATCGAACCTGGGACCTCTCCATTTTCAGTGGATAGGTCCCGGGTTCAATACCTGGACCAAGCGGATTTTTTCGGTCGCGCACCAGTCACCTAGCTGTGTTTGGAGATTTGTGTTCGTCTTTTGTCCCTTTCGTTACATACGCACCTGTCTTACCCTCATTCGGACAGGGGATTCTTTATTTTTTAGTCTTTCAATACACATCCCCACCTCAAAAGTTGTCTTACCCTCATTGTCACGTGCACTGGTCATATGGCCCTAGGAATGCAAGTTACATATCATAAAGTGTACTAGGGATGATAGCATCTGCTGTTCCCTCGACTGCTTTGTATGGCAAGGGTTTAGCGCTCCCATGGGCATATTGCCAAGAACGTTCGCGAGCAAGCGCGTGCATGGCCGAGTGGTTACCGCGCTTGACTGTCGCGCAGAAGGTGTAGGTCCGATTCCAGTTAGCGGACTGTCCTTTTATTCTTTAAACTTGGCCTTCTCATAAGTTCGAGAACATTCTCGTCTAATCGAGTTCCGAATGCTCCATGCACCAAAAGTTCCACGCCGAACGATCCAGAAACCCACAAGGCTAGATGAGGGATTCCGCAAGGCGAGTGAAGTCAGTCTCGCCCCAGCGTTCGACTCTGCGGTTACGCTGACTTCGACGCCCACAACGCTCTGCTGTTATCCCGTTTGCCTTTTGTTTTGGGCACTAGTTCGCCCCATTAAACATTTCAGTTTCCCCAGTTAATATTTGTTTCCTCGCCTGTTCGTTCGTGACAATATGACCAATGTGCGTGGCAATAGGAGAAAAGCATGTGTGTTTCAATGTCCAATCCATCTACTCATTCATTAATGCAACACTTCACTGGATAGCACAATATTTATACATGACACTGAAATATAACAGACAAACAATGCTTGAGTTTGCAACAGCTTTTTTTATTTTTTCCTAACCATTGGAGAAAAAAGTGCAATAAAATCTTGACTTGAAAATATTTGTTTTCAGACCAACATTGGAACCCCAGTAAAATAGATCTTTGCAGGAGCAAAAAGTGATGTAATTTTTTACATTACTTTAATAAATAGCATAAAGAAAGAGGAACTGCATGTTGCAATTACAAAATGAAAAAAAAAAAGATTGTGGCAGTAGAAAACAGCACAAGCAATAATAAAGAAATAATTATTAACTAGTGCTAAGTGGAAAGAATAGTAGTGAAAGGACTACATAAATATTCAATGCATCTTAAAACACGAGGCCATATGTTGAGTGCGAAATCCCAGCCCCCTTCAACTGAGTTCATCGAATTTGCAATGAAATATTTTACCCCTACTGCTAGATGACCTACTCTGAAGCCCGGTGGCTTCAATATATATGACAATTTTACATCACCCAACTTTATTAATTACTCGTCTTCATAGCGCCTAATGGCACAGCAAAGTGAATCTAACTAAACCTCCAACTCTAAATATTAGTTGAGTTGGATTCGGATCAGATTGGCGACGACAACGGGAAGGGGGAAGCGAAGGAGACAAAGATGAGAATGATCTACTGAATAATGTAGAATAAATCAACGTTTTAGATTAACCAATGAGTTTGTAATGCCAATATAGGAATCATTACATTAGTTATAGCTATTAACTGTAGGATATCACCGCACAATGGTATATCTCATTATCTGCAGGTCGGTGTGCCGTACAAATGGCAACCAGCATGTAGTTTTGAAACGCCGCTGTTGGCACAGAATTGCTAAAAGGGTCTATTGCATCCCACAGTGCACTAAAAAAATTGCAATTAAAAACAGAAAAAGAATGAACATGGCCCAAAGGGCAAACCTGAGCTTTCAGATTGCTTAGCGCTGCAGTACAGCATCTTGCCAAGAAACCTTACCTGCAGGACTATTGAAGTACTGCATGTAAAGGTCTCTGACATAACGGGCCGTAAGGGCAAAGCTCCGAGCTAGAACTCTGGCCACTTGCATCGGTGGCTGCACAAGGAGCCTGCGCGGCCGCCTTTCCTTTGTCCAGCTGCATTGATGTAGTCGGCGTAGCTTGCAGCGCAGTATGTGTCGTCTCCCCCATGTTGACTCATGAGAAAATTGTGCAGGACGCAGAGAGCTTTCACTAGCTCCTCTGCATTCTGCGGATTTTCCCCGAGCCTCCTCTCGAGAATCCTCCAGCGAGTCACCAAGATTCCAAAGGCGTTCTCGGCGCATCTCCTGTTACATGTGACAAAAGCAAAGAGCAAGGTCATTTCTTCAAGCCCATCTACACTTGGTGATAACCTATTTCTGCAATGAAGTGTGAGGCAGGCCAAGCCTTCCAAGTGACCTAAGGAGAGCTGGGCAACAAAAAATAAAGGGAAGGTTAGAGACATTATCCCCTCCTCTCTCGTTTACTTGCGTTACAACAGATGAGCATCACTGAGGAGAGAGAGCGAAGGGAACTTTCTTTTGTCCACCCCCTCCCTTTGCTGTCAGTCATACAGAGAGTGGAGCCTTCAGCACTGTGGAACTATGCTAGCCTTGACAACGTAACACAAAAATTTTACCCCATTAAAGACATTTTAGCATACAAATAAACCTTCCCAAAGTTTCTGCAAAGGGTATGAATACAGTTAAAATGTTGGCATTGGAATCTAGAAGTAAAAAATTGACCTCAAAAGTCTGCACTCCTTGATCAAGGAGTGCAGACTTTCAAACAACCATATGTGCAAAGTGAACAAGAACTGTCATCCGACTCAAGAAATAACTAGTGCAATCAACCATTTTCTGGTGATTGTGGTGTTCAGCATTAATTTCTTTATGTGCACGTAAGAATCGGTAGCGAGTTAGTTTTCAAATAATTAGTTGTCACACGCGTTAGAATCGTGCAAATACGGTACATAACAATTATTAGAAAAGTTTGTATGTTTTGCAACTGCATCATTACAAGACTGGAAAGGTTCCTTTGCTCTTTTAATGCGTGGAATACATAATAATAAAAAAACCTCATTCTAGAAATTTATCCGTCCTCACATAGCCACACCTACCCGTCCATCCTTTCCTCTTAGGAAATGCATTCCATGCAATGGACTTGCAAACAAAAGTTGCCGTTAGTTCTTTCCTTTTTATTCTTTTTTTATTTATTTTTTAACTTTCAGGTTTCTTGAATTTAAAAGGCCTGAGAACAACCACCTCACATTTTGCTAGCAATGTTAGACACTTTTATTGGATGCGTTCTTGCAAAAGCTGAACCCTTACCTCCTTCCCTGGTGTTCGTCACCAGTTATTTGAAGTGTAACTCTTTTGGCATGCTGTATCCACTGTCGATGCAGACAAGCAGAATCATCCGAAAAAGGTGGCACTTTAATCAGCTGGTGACAAACATCGGAAGGCAGAGGAGGGTGTATATGTTCTGTTGAAAGTTTGCTAAGTTGGTATGTAAATTAGAAACCGCCCTATCAAACTATGTGATGAACATTGATCCAATAGAAAATCTGGAAAGATCCCACCTCAGTGGACATGTAATTTGTTGCGTTTTATGGCTTGCCTAAGCATTTTTCTGATGTTTTTTTTTCGTGAAGTGTACAACTACGTCTAATGAATGGTCATGGCGTTCACCTAGTCACCAGTTTTATATAGTGATGGCATGCAACAAACCTAGTGCCACTGTACCTGCCCTTAGAGGAAGCAGAGTAACGCAATTGTTTGATGCGTGCACTTTGCTGACAAAGCGTTCCTCTCCCTCGTCTTCCCCAACAGAGACTCCAAATATAATCCACTTAATGGGAGGGATTGACGGAATGCTGAAATAATAGACAATTCAAAATCCGAAGCTGGTCTTACCCTCTTGAAGACTATACTGACGTGAAAATGGTAAAGCATTAACATTTTGAAGTTTTCTTGCATTACTATGCAGAGTTGGAGCTTTGTTGGCATTCTCCACTAGTTGCTGACATCGCGTTCGAGTTTGCGTTACTTTCCTTTCTTCAGGAATATATACAGTGGCTCCAAACAAACCTATACCCATCAAATTAAGGCATTTCGCACCTTGTACCACCCAAAAAAGGCAAGATGAAATGTGTACTTGGCAAGATACTGAAATACTCTACTTCACTTGGTGACTAAGGCTACATGTTCAAGCTACATGTCGCTTCACTGAAACACCAAAGGATACGTGTGCGGAGCCAATCCCTCTCCTCCACTAGAGTATTATGAACATTGGAGTTGGCAGGTTGGCATTTAGGCACTAATATCAGATTAGCCTTACAGAAATTTAAGTTTGTGTCACCTTGCTCGGCTGAGGCGGTAGTTGAAAATTCGCTTTTCGGCATCAACTCCACGTCCAGGGTAAGGCCTGAGAAAATCTGGCCTGAGCTGGAAAGCCTCGTCCCCCACGAAGACACAAGGCGCAGGCAGCCTTGTATTGGGCAGCCGTAGATCCCGGGGCAGCCCCAGACGGCCTTCCTCGAGGAGTTGTCAAAAAATGGACTGCTTGAGGACTCCTCCATCGCTCTGCTTTCCGTAGGCACCGACATCCACGACCACAAACTTGTAGTCGCTGTCGACTACGGCAAGCAGCACGATGGAGTATGTCCCCTGAAATTTATGGTGTGTTATTCACGGGCAGCGTGCGTAGTCATAAAATAATTAATAAGAAACATGATTTTAGGCAATGTAAGATACAATAAACCTCCGAAATCTTTTTCCTATTTTTCAACAGTTCGACCGTAAACAATCAGCAGTTCGAATTGAGCCACAGCCACATGCGGCAGCATTATGTATGCTCTGTACTGAAATCATTAAAACTTCTTTGTGATCCAGTTGACAGCTTTTCGGATTGGGAAAAGTACAGAGAAAGGAGTAGCAACTTTCTACAGAAGACACCATGAAACCTTCTGCTGCATTACACCAGTAGGCATATCATTAACTGCATTTAAACAAGTACCAAGCTCAGGGGTTGATGTAATTAGTAGATGCTAAGAAAATTGTAAGTAATGCTACATGTCATGCAAGGAAAATATTTGTGTTAATGAAAAGAATTATATGTTTTTTTGCAAAGATATTTTTTCTGTAGAGCAAGTACTATGATGGATGTACCGTAAAATACCGAGCGTGTGCCCTCGCTTGTGTGAGCACCCCCCTCCTATTTTACGAAAATTTTGATATTTTTGGCAATAATTGTATTGCCGCACGCGAAGCTGGGCAAGTGGGCAGCGCGCGCGTGGCCTAACGGTTATCGCGCTTGCTTTCCAAGCTGAAAGCCAGGGTTCGATTCCTGGCCGCGGAGGCACATTTTTTGTTGAGTCTGTAAAGTAATGTTCTGGTAAATTCGAGAACCGTGTTGCTTGTTCGAGGTCGGAATGTTCTACACGCCGAACCTTCCACGCCGATTATTCCAGAAGCCCACACGTGTACATAAGGGGCTCCGCGTGGCGATCTGCAGCCAGTCTCGCCCCAGCGCTCGATCCTGCGGTTTCGCCGACTTCGACGCCCGCGACGCTTTGTTATTATCTTTTGTACTCTTTTATTTTTGGCACAAGTTCGCCACATTAAACGTTTATTTCTTCCTGTTCATCTGTTGTTTTCGGTCACCACCCGTGACAGTATAAGCACTATTGCCCCCACCCTCGGTTTCCGTCGAACAAACTTACCGTAACCCAGCAGTGGTTTTTCTTTCTTTTATAGATTTCTTGTAGTAACAGGATTCTTTCATATAAAACAAAAATATATGTTATTATTTAGCTTTGTTCTGGGCTCTTTTGCTGTGGCAGTGCTTGGAGGCAATATGAAGTCAAGCGAATGCAATCGAAGACGGAAAGGAGCCCGACACGCAACCGCCATCTTCGCTTCGCCTGCGTCAAGAGCTGTTGTCTTTGTGCAGAAGAAAATCGAATTCGTGGAGTGGCATCGGGAAAATGGCAAGAATGTGTATTTGACTTTGCGCCATTTCAAGTTGGACCGTAAGAAAATCCGCGAGCGGGAGGAGAAGTACGAAGTTTTAAAACTAAAAGAACTTTGGAAAGAGCAAGCTCCGGTGCAACATCGTAAACATGTACAAAACAATGGTTTGAATGGACACACCTGCGAATAGAACCAACAACCTCGGGGGTACAGTTTGGATTGCCAACACCGGCAGTGCTAGGCAGGGGTTCACGGTTGCTTTGACAGCCTGCGCCTATGGCCACAAGCTACCAGCGTTCGTCATCCTTAAGGAGCCAAGCAGGAAGGTCCCAGCAAGAGCCTTGATGAGCCTCCATATACCAGGTGAGAACCTTTTTGCTTGCGACCTTATGACTTAGGAATGCTACGCATTGTGAGGTGCGGCCTCACAATGCATAGCATTCCTCAGTCATAAAGTCGCAAAAAGGTGCTCACCTGGTATACGGAGGCTCATCGAGGCTCTTGCTGAGATCTTCCCGCTTACCCCTCTTTCTTGTTTTTTCATCCCTAGCGAATGTTTGCGTCACAGTTTCCAAGAATGGATTGGATGACAACCGAAAAGTTATACGGGTGGCTAGGGAGGATATGGGGCCCAAACATTGACAACGGGCTGCGACTGCTAGTGTTAGGCCAGGCGTCCATACGTAAGACCCCGGCGGCTAAAGACACAATCGAGGAGTGCGACACTGACGTCGTGTACGTGCCAGCTTGATGCGCCAGTCTGCTTCAGCCCACAGACGTGTTCTGAAATAAGTCTTTCAAGGCCAGTCTTCGAAGGACCTGGGAGGCCTTTATGAAAAAAGAAAAGAGGACTCCGAAAGGCAATCTGCAAAACCCATCATGGCAGGACGTCCTGGACCTCGTAGCCGAGGGTGTTCTTCCGCCCCGTAAGGACCTGTCGCGCGTTTGTTCAAAGGGTGTGGCATCGCAAACGCGCTCGACTGGTCCGAAGAGGGCGATCTGCACAAGCGGCTCTCCGACATCGGTGCCGTTGTCTCCGAAGACCCTGACGAGCTGAAGGCCAAATGTCTGCATCTCACTTTTGGCTCGAACTCCGAAGAATCTTATTGCGGATTCGACAGCGAATGATGCGAACGCCAGACGCTCTGTTATGAATCTTTTGCAGATGAAAAAATGAATGCTATTAAATAAACTTCTTTTTTTTTTCAGACGATGCAGACTGGCTGTTCGTTTTCCGTTTTACTGGTTGCCATTTTGTGGACGCCATCTTGAATTTTGGTCCCGGTTCGACCAAGGGCCCCCTCCATATTTTGGAGGAATTTATCTCTAAATATAGGGGGGAGTGCTTGCCCAGTATTTTATGGTAATGTAAACACAGACAGTAATGAAAAGCCTTAGAATTCCATCCTTACAAAATGCGATGCATTAAAGAATGTAGCATGAAAATTGAGGCATACCTTATAGTTGAAATACATGCTGCCGGATTTCGCAGGAGCTTGGATCATGATGTGCTTCCCGTCGACAGCACCAAGGCAATTCGTAAACTGCCAGCTCCTTCTGAAGGCCTCGGCAACCTGAAGCCACGCATTTGTATCTGGTTTCTGGAAAGAGACAGGATACAAGAACTTAAAAGGCTCACTTGGAGTTCCAAACGTTTCCATGCTTAATATTAGGCACACACACATAGTGACTAACACTCATATTTCCAGACATTGATTCAGGTAATCCATATATAAATGTTTATAATGAAATACAATGTTACCCCTCAGGTAGCAGCTGTGCCGTCAATCTAAACATGTGGGCTTGCCAAGAAGGTTTCTCCCAGTCTGCCACAACCACTGTTGATGGGCTGCTTTGACGAAAATATCAGCAATTGCTGGTGGCACCAGATGGAACTAACCTAGATTTAAGTTATAAGTGCCTTAAATGCCTTGTTGCAATCCCACCCAACCTTAACACTGCCACAAAAGCGCTCAACTTTTGCGGAAGAGTGCTATCTTAACGGCTACTACTTAAGATACTTATCACATGATGGGACCTATCCAACGACCAGACAGTGGCATGAGGAAATAGATGGACCACTCAAGTAGCTTCTTGATTGCCGAGTCTGTTTTGCAAGTGCAACAGTATCAAAGAGCAAGTTGCAATATCACCGACTCGTTTAATTCCAGTCACTTGTTTCATTGCCAGAAAAGTAAGCATGTTCAAGGCAACAGTTTCATTTCTAATACATGTGACTGCAATGTGTACAAAAAACAAATGCTTTTGTAAAACACAAACACAAAGAATGTGACCTTGATAAAATAACTAAGTAATTTGCAGCTTCCCCTTTGATAT
Organism: Ixodes scapularis; assembly: GCF_016920785.2. Lineage (NCBI taxonomy): Eukaryota > Metazoa > Arthropoda > Arachnida > Ixodida > Ixodidae > Ixodes > Ixodes scapularis. The sequence continues at coordinate 169,844,103 of NW_024609835.1, forward strand.
CGGTAGACGACGAAAACAGACACAGCCATAAGTCATCCACCTGAGCAGTCCATATACTCTCCTCCACCCCGATCTGGTTATTGGGTACGTATGATCACAAGATGAGCATTTGAAAATTATAGCTGCTAGAACAGCACATCTCGTTGAAAGTTTGTTGCTCCCGTGGGGGTATTATGGTTGGGCAGGACTGCAGCAAGCCAGTTTAAGGAACTTATACTTGTACAGTCGCGTATAAAAGAAACACGAATGATGGAGCTACAGCCTCTCGCTCTCGTCGCACCATTCAACGGTAGCCAGCGGAAGCTCGCGCACAAGCGCTTACTGTCGTGAGCTTCGAAAGTAGTGGCGGTGCCGAGAGGTCGGCCCTGTCGAAAATTGTGATTCGCACAGTGATTTGTTTCAGAGTTCCAGGAGCCTTTGCAGAGTTGGCAAAGCGGTGGACGCTTATCACATGACCAGCAACACGTGCAGAAAGAGGAACAAAAAGAAAAACATCCGCTTTATATTTATCTTGACGTGACATGATGATTCACGCTTTCGCGTGGGTTTGACTGTTTTTTGTGCGGCAAGAAACGCACAAACAAGAAGTGATACCATTTTTTATTTCTATTTAGACGTGTGGGCAGGCCGAGGCCACGATTATATACTTCGCATTGCTTTTCCAACTCTGCAAAGGTTCACCGCTTAGTGCCGTATGTGGCAAAACTCTGAAACGATCGAATCACTGCGCGAATCCCATTTTCCGACAGGGTCGGCCGCCCGGCACCGTCACAGCTCTCGAAGTGCACCATAGTCTGTGCATGTGCGAGAGATTTCGCTGGCGACGAGAGCGAGGCTGTCGCTCCACCTTTTGCGTTCCTTTTATACGCGGCTGTACATCGAATGCTGGTTCTAGGTTGGGCTGCCTCCGCTCTTTTTGATTTCTTGCAAAATCTGTTTTTCTACGGCTATGGAAATTATGTTTCACAAAGTGCGAAGACGTCTTCAGTTGAAACTACTGATCCCGACACCCAAACAGATTGTGCTATTAATAAGCACTGCCCTTACACACCCATTTATATGACCGTGCTGCATCATAACGTTGATAGGTCCAGACTTTGCATGCTGTTGATTAACTTTGCTTAAACACATGCACTTAACTGTGACACAGTGTCGACATTCTGCGCTTCACGCATGTGCAGTCACCTTAAATAGGGCTCTTTGTAGGAAATGGTACTTACAGCCATGTACAGTGGCTGCAGTCTTTTCCACAGAGCTCTGCAAGTGTCGCGAATAGCCGACCGTGCGGTGGATATGGCCACTCTGAATGAGAAGGCAATGTCCTGCACCAGGTCACCGGATGACATATATCTGCAATGGGAATTCAAAAATTTGGTTTTAAATTGTGGTAGAAGTTGTGAAACGAGAATTGTGATAATGAACATACTAATATAACGGAGAGAACAACTTGAATGTTTCACAGTTTGCAATTAATGAGTTTGTAGCCCAACAGTCGTGGTCAATTTGGTGTCTACTAACACTAAACATAGAAGGACTGGTCTAGGCAGTGTATGCTTAGAAGGTGGACAGCAGAGGTCCGTTAAGGGATACTTCAAGAAAATTAGAAATATTCCCGTCGTGTTCAAAAATAGGTTGAATATGATCCACAATACCCGTAAATGACAATCGCACATTTGTATTTTGAGCCTGGTGGCTGTATTTTTCGTTATAAACGGCCCACTCTGGCAAGCGCCCAAAGAAGGCCCAGCGGAGACCACCTGACATCCAACGCAATTGTGACGTAGGTCGTCTCGGGACGAGCAACGCTACGGCGAGGCTGACGCCGAGAGGATGGCCTTGTCGTTCCAGCCACCGAAGCGACTGCTTTTGTACGAATTTTGAGTGACGGGTTAATCTTCTATAATTTTGTAGGGAGACAATAGCGACTTCTGCGACACACAAAAGGCATTCTCGGGAAGGGGGGAGTTCCTCCTTCCTTTCTTCTCTCGTCGTGGCCGGAGGCGAGACACTCACCGTCACTAGCTGTCAAGGTCCCTAGACGGGCATTACAAACGAGGTGTTAGTGATATCCACCAGGTGCTCTCTGCTAATCGTTTAATTAGTTTTAAAATTCCTTTTCGTGACTTTTTTTAACAAGATATTGGTATGTTCGATGCGATACTGCTCGTTTGAACACATATAGACCAACAAATGAGCGCCGAAATTTCGTTGTAGTATCCCATTAAGTATAGGTAGAAGAAATGTTATGTGGCACAACAACGACTGAAGCGCGAAACACATGTACGACGAAACCGTTCGGTCCGACGTCCGATCAGGCAATACGACAATCGGAAGCAAGAGTTTTCAACGCTCTCCGGTGCTACGAAAACCCTCCCCAACGAAGGTCATTCCAGCAGTTCGCACGTTGAATCGCACGGTTTCGTTTCGCACGGTTTCGTGTGTTTCGCGCTTTATGGATGTGACACACTGATGAGTGGACCCAATATTCGCAACATCTACTCGAAAATGCATAAAACTGTAAAAGTATGTTCTAGAATGTGCTGAGAATCCCAAATAAGCATGCATGCACCTTCCTTAATATGTCCACACACACAGCCTGCTATTTGTTAATACCTTAGCGTCATGGCCAGCCGCTCCCCTGGGCAGATGGGTGTAACAAGTTAGTGGCGCCCCCCTCCAGTCCGCCCGTCTGCGGCCGCCTGGCTCGGCGGGCAACATTGTTCATCGCACTAATAAACGCCGTTGAGCGCACGCGCTCCAGTCAGTCATCGTCCACCCTCAACCAGGCTGCGTGTCGTCTCTTCTCGGCCGGTGCTTCGGCCCCCTTCGTCCACGTTCGAGAAAGATCGTGACACTGGCGACGAGGAACCGTGGCACTGGAGGCCACCAACGTGCACGGTTCGGCCCACGCCGCCGAGAGAGTCGCAACACCGCCGCCCGCTCCTGTCGCCATGCCGCTCTACGGGAGGCTTGAGCCGTTCGACGGAGATGGGTCCGCCTGGCCAGTCTACGAAGAACAACTCCACGTGTTCTTCCGGGCGAATGACACGCCCGAGGGGAAACAACGGGACATCTTCCTGGCCAGCTGCGGGACCCGTGTCTTCAGCCTCCTGCTCGACCTCCCCAAGCCGGCCACGCCGCACGTCAAAACGCTGGGTGAGCTGCTCGCCACGCTGCGCTCGCACTTCAGCCCGGCGCCGTCCACGCTTATGGAGCGGTTCCGCTTTAACAACCGGAGCCGCCAGGACGGGGAGACCCTCGGGCAGTTCGTCGCTGCGCTACGAGGGTTAGCGAGCACCTGCGCCTTCGGCGACCAGTTGGACTCGCTACTCCGGGACCGGTTCGTCTGCGGCATCAACAACTCCGCCATGCAGACGAGACTCCTGGAGCTCCCCGACCCCTCGCTGGACGACGCGGTGAAGGCAGCGCTGGCGATGGAAGCAGCAGCGAAAGACGCCAGCGAGATAGCGCGTGCGGCCGGCTCACCGGCGACGGAAGCGGCGGTGAACAAGATGGCGGCAAGGAGCGGTGCCTGCAGCCGCTGCGGTGCTGCCCACTCCCCGGTCACAGTGCCAGTTCGTCCACGCACAATGTTTCACGTGCGGGAGAACTGGGCACCTCGCACGTGTCTGCCGAGGGGGGAGGACGAGCGGCGGCCAGCAGCAGCAGCAGCAGCCTGGTTCAAGCCCGGGTTCCAGCCAAGCCCGCGGCCAGGGTGGTCGTCGCAAGAGAACGCGGCGGGGACGAGCGGCACCAGGCCCGGGTTCGTCTTCAGCCAGGGTCCACGTCGTGGCCGAGGACCCGCAGATTTTCGACGTGTGGCACACCAACAGACTTCCATCGTCTGTGCCACCATACTTGGTGTCCGTCGAAATCTGCGGCCACCCCATCACCATGGAGCTGGACACAGGGGCCAGCGTGTCGGTCATGCCCGGGAAGCTGTTCAAGCGGACCTTCCCCGGCGTGTCCATCGAGGCGTCTGACGTCATGCTGCGCAGCTACTCCGGTCAGCTTTCCCAGGTCCAGGGTCGGGCCCAAGTCAGCGTTCGCCTTGGCGACAGGGAGGCAATCCTTCCCCTTTACTTAACCAAGGGGTCGTCGCCGACGCTGCTGGGCCGAAACTGGATTCACTCGCTGGGTGTTCGGCTGCCGGAGTACCAAGAAGCTGCACTGCACGTGGTGCAAGACGTCCCGAGCCTCCTGACCGACTTCCAGTCCCTGTTCCAGCCCGGGGTGGGCACCTTCGCCGGCACGACGGTCGGCATCCACATACCCGAGGGAGCCCGGCCTCGGTTTTTCAAGCCGCGGACGCTGCCGTTCGCCCTGAAGGACGGGGTCACCCAGGAGCTGCAACGGCTGCAGCGAGAGGGAATCCTGGTGCCCGTCAAGTCTTCCGAGTGGGCTGCACCGATTGTTCCAGTCCTCAAGCGAGACGGCCGCGTCAGGATCTGCGGGGACTTCAAGGTCACCATCAACCCCGTCGCTACCGTCGAAAAGTACCCGCTGCCACGGGTAGAAGATCTCTGGTCAGCTCTGTCCGGGGGACAGAAGTTCACCAAGCTCGACCTCCGAGATGCCTACCAGCAGCTGGTGCTCCAGGATGCCGCCCGGAAGTATGTCACCATTTCGACTACTATGGGACTCTTCCAGTACACGCGCCTACCGTTCGGCGTGGCCTCAGCCCCAGCCATCTTCCAGAGAGAGATGGACAACCTCTTCAGGGGCATGAGGCACGTGGCGGTGTACTTGGACGACATCCTGGTTACCGGTACCGACGACGGGGACCACCTGCAGAACCTGCGCAAAGTCCTGACACGACTACAGGACGCCGGTCTCAAGCTGAGGCTGGACAAGTGCGTGTTCCTGACCCCCAGCGTGGAGTACCTGGGACACATCATCTCCCAGGCTGGCCTGGCCCCGGCACCCCGCAAGATTGAGGCCGTGCTCAAGGCACCGAAGCCCAAGAGCAAAAAGGAGCTTCAGAGCTACCTCGGCCTCATCAACTTCTACAGGAGGTTCCTGCCCAACCTTTCGACGCATCTGGAGCCGCTGCATCGACTGCTTCGTGACGGTCAGCAGTGGGCCTGGAAGAAGGAGCAGGACTTGGCCTTCCAGCACAGCAAGGAGCTGGTCGTTAAGGCTCCAGTGCTGGTGCACTTCGACCCGGCCAAGCCTGTAGTCCTCACCGTGGATGCATCGCCGTATGGGGTAGGAGCCGTCCTGTCGCACCGGGGTCAGGATGGTCAGGAACGCCCTGTGGCGTTTGCTTCTCGTCGGCTTCATGCGGCGGAGCAACGCTACAGCCAGCTCGACAAAGAAGGCTTGGCCCTCATCTTCGGGGTCCAGCGCTTCCACCAGTACCTGTGGGGCCGGCAGTTCGAGGCAGTCACGGACCACAAGCCGCTGCTGGGGCTGCTGGGACCTGACAAGGCGGTCCCAGTGCAAGCCTCGCCTCGTGTGGTACGCTGGGCCTTGACGCTGGCAGCCTACAGGTACAAGCTGGTCTACCGCCCTGGGAAGGACTTGGGACCTGCCGATGCCCTGAGCCGCCTGCCCCTGCCGGAGGTGCGTGCTGCCGTTCCAGAGCCAGCTGACGTGTTCCTGCTGGAGCGGGCCTACCCGGGGGTGCTCACCAGGACTGCGGTGGCGCAGGCGACCAGCCGGGACCCGGTCCTGTCTCAGGTGGTCAAGGCGGTTGCCCGAGGGGAGGAGCTGCGTCACCAGGCGTACAGCCACAAGACCGCCGAGCTGAGCTTGGAGCAAGGCTGCCTCCTGTGGGGTTCCAGGGTGGTGATTCCACAAAGTCTGCGGGCCAAGGTGCTGCAGCTGCTGCACGCGGGGCATCCTGGCATTGAAAAGACAAAAATGGTGGCACGGTCGCACGTTTGGTGGCCTGGCTTGGACCAGGACATCGTGCACCAGGTGCAAGGCTGCCAGGTCTGCCAGGAGAACCAGCGAGCCTCGCGCCACGTGGAGATCACCCCCTGGCCGTTCCCACAGAGGCCGTGGTCCCGCTTGCACGTGGACTATGCGGGACCCTTCAAGGGCCACTACTTCCTGGTGGTAGTGGACGCCTTCTCCAAGTGGGTGGAGGCACTGCCAGTCACCAGTCCCTCGGCAAGCGCGACCATTGCGGCTCTGCGGCAGGTCTTCGCGGCGCAGGGATTGCCGGACATTATCGTGTCTGATAATGGTCCCGCTTTTGCCAGCGCCGAGTACCTGGACTGGCTGCAGAGGAATGGAATCCGCCGGATGCTGGTTCCGCCGTACCACCCCGCTTCCAATGGTGCGGCCGAGCGAGTGGTCCAGACCATCAAGGACAAGCTCAAGAGGAGCCAGCCCGGGGATTTCCGAACGCAGGTGGCCCGGGTACTGTTTCAGTACCGGACCACACCGCACGAGGTCACTGGCCGTGCCCCCTGCGAGCTTCTGCTGGGCCGGATGGTCAAGACCCCCCTGGACGTCTTGCATCCAGACCTCCGGTCCACGGCGCTCCTGAAGCAGCTGAAGCAGAAGCTGGCTGCTGACCGAGGGTGCCGTCCCGGGCCTTTGCCGGAGCCGGGAGCGTCGGTGTACGCCAGGAACTTCCGTCCTGGCCCACCCTGGTCTGCCGGGCGTGTGGTGTCACCAGCGAGCGCCTCATCGCTGCTCGTCCGCATGCCCGACGGGACCACCTGGCACCGGCACGCCGACCATGTCAGGCCTCGCCTCGGGACCTGGCTTCCACCCTCGGCCGTCGCTTCAGAGGACCAGCCTGCAGGGGGCCCAACAACAGCACCGGTAGCGGCCGGCGGAGCGCCATCCACCCCGGAGGCGACAAGCGTCGACACTCCTGTGGCACCAGTTGGACCGGTGCCACTCCCAAATCCGGTCACTGCAGCTCCACCGGGTGGAGCACAACCAAGTCAGGCAGCGCCCGGCGTTGCCACACCTGGCCCGTCGACACCAGTGCCCAGGCGGAGTGCACGGCAGAGGAGGCCACCTGACCGCTACTCGCCGGGGTGACCTTCATCGTCGACAGGCCGGGACTTGGCACGACCAGACACCGAGATGGTGTCGGCCGTGTGTGTTTCTTCATGTATTTTGTTTTAGGAAAAACAAACTGGGGGGGAGGAGTGTAACAAGTTAGTGGCGCCCCCCTCCAGTCCGCCCGTCTGCGGCCGCCTGGCTCGGCGGGCAACATTGTTCATCGCACTAATAAACGCCGTTGAGCGCACGCGCTCCAGTCAGTCATCGTCCACCCTCAACCAGGCTGCGTGTCGTCTCTTCTCGGCGGGAGCTTCGGCCCCCTTCGTCCACGTTCGAGAAAGATCGTGACAATGGGCTCTCTGCATAAATAGGACCTTTCAAGGTCCGCATGAAGAAGCCTCAGAATAAAGTCAAATTGAAGTGGCGTCATCCGGTAGAACTTTTTAAAATACAGCAGGTCCCCGTCACGCATCCTTCGCATCTGAAATAAAAAGGAAACAATACAGATTACCAATCATTTAGGACACTGCAAACATTAGTCCACTAGGCAACACACAAACAGCATCTTTGTCCACATGAGAACAGCACTGACTTAAGAACATCTTTAGTCCACTTATGTGGATAACAGGTAAGAAGCTCGCACATTTGTACAGACATAAGTAGTAGGATTGTATAGGGCAGGGGTGGTCAAGCTGCGGCTCTTCGGGTGTTGAAGTGCGGCTCGCGGCTCGCTTCTCTCTTCCTCCGCCCCCTCCCCCGCCTCCCTCCAAAGAGAAATGGAACGCTTTTTATATCGAAAGACAGGTTGCAGTTTGGTAGTCTTCTGCTACTGCTACCTTATGTACAGTCGGGATGCTTTTGACTCGGATAGATTGAAAGTGGTTACAGTTTCGTTTATTGCTCTGAGCAGACGTTTGCCCCCCCTTCTTGCCCTCCCCCCCCCCCCCCCCCGGTGCTCTTGGAAATTTCGCGGTTTTGTTTGCGGCTCTTCGGCCGGGTCAGCCTGGCCACCGCTGGTATAGGGTGTCACTGTAAAACGCACCGCAAAAGTCTGCTGCGCCTGTACGCAGGAAGCACACATCTTCTACGAAAATGTATTGAGCGGCGGATGTACTCACAGAAAAAGTGTGGGCGGAGTTCAGTTTAAGCAAAAATTAAGAACAACCTTTTCGTGGAGGGCATCAATGTAGACCAACGCACACAACCTAGAGTGGTGCTCGTTGCTCGCACGAAACCGGTAAGAAATAACAGCCACAGTCGAAAGCCAATTTGTCGAAGGGCGTTTGGTTGAATAGGCCAATTCACATTGGAATGACTAGTTGAAGGACAATTCGTCGAAAAGGCCAACTCGTCGTCACTCGTCGGAGGCCACTTCATGGCCATATTGGAATTAGCTCCTTTATCAGAACACAGATACACACTAGAAATATTGTCATTGGTACGTTTGGCGTCTACGGTCCTGTCGGCGAGGGTTCAATAGAGCGTTTGCGATATTACCCAAACACCAAAGGGCATTTTGGGAATGTAGCTGCATGCGCCACAGCAGCTTGCTCTTGGCTGTACAAAATTATTTGAAGTTAATAACAAAAATAAGGCAACGAAGAGCGCACGTCCAAAGAGGTATTTGCTCCCAACGTCTACTGCTGCAGATGCAAGCATGCGCAGCACATGGAACTACAAATCCAGCAGGCTCCTTGGCACTTGGCAATTTGGCAAATGGTTTATTGGTGCTTCATAAAAATGTTGTTAAAAAGAATGTTTGCTTCTTCGGTCAAAACTCTTGGTAGCAACTTTGGAAGACATTTCGTACAAAGAGCACAAATTAAACAAGGATAAAAAAAAAAAGAATGAGGATGACACAATCTTGCACTTGTCTCAAAGCCCGGTTCTATCTTTGCCTTTTTGTAGATATCCCTTCACTATTCTAACCTAACCAGGATGCTCTACTTTGTCAAGAAAATGTATGAGACTGGAGGGCAAAAAGTAGTAAGATACAATTATAAAAAGACATTCGCCTTGTACCGTCTTCTAGCCAAGTCGACAAATCGCCTTCGCAATTTGCAATTGCCCTTCGCCGAGTTGTCCTATTTGACTAATTGAATTTCGACGAGTTGGCCAATCCCTCTGTCACTGGAGTGAGAGCAAAGCACCCCAAACAACGAGCTCGGCTTGTAGCATTTCCTGCAGTACAACATAAGGTGAAGGAGTACATACTAGCTGTAGCCAAAGTCAAAGTTAAACTGAGTTGGTCACAAGAAGGCTGCAGGGAATGACATTGTAGCCAAGAGCGAAAACTCCTAAAACAGCAGGAAAAGAACAGTCCCACGACCCAAGGCAGTTGCAAAGATGACAGAGGGTGTAGTGCGATTGTCGTTGTCGGCTCCGAGTTTATATCGTTAGTGACGTGTCCTCGTGCTGTATAAAGTGTCAACAGTAATAATCTAGGTACTCTGATCAAAAGGAAGCTCATTGTTGTCACTTCAAAACGGTGGGTAGAATTGCTCATTCACCGTGTTCACAGTGACTACAGTCACACCAAAGGTGATGGCATGCTCGCGCATATGGTTGCGCCTTCTCCTAAAGAGCAGCAACGCTTGTGAAGGCCCGTGTTGCAACATCATAGTATGCCAAACTAAGGTAACACTTTGCCAACATTCATAGTGCGTCCCCACAATACGCAGCCTTTCTCCCGTGCGGATGTCGACGCCAGCCTTATCACTATTGGGTCTAACCAGAGGCCTATAAAGCCGGGGTCCTGCCCTTGCCAGCACATCATGTGGTTTGTACTGGTCACCGGTTACATCGCCCCAAATCCCAGACCGTGTCCAACCTGCCCTCACTGCGAGAAGGCAGTTCATGAGAATGTGACCGCCCTACAATGCAACCTATGTGACCAATCCCTAGTGAAAAATACACCAGCTCGAGGGCTGGTGTGACTTGATGTTACACCAGACTTTTTCACAGATGTGATTTGGGACGTTTTCTGGTGTGACACCAGAAACCTGGTGTTCTGTTGTGACACCAGAAATCTGATGTGTGGGAATGACACCAGAAGTCTGGTGTTCTGATGTTACACCAGAAATCTGGTGTTCTGGCGGGACATCAGGTTTTGTTGTAATATGATACCAGACCACCTGTTGACTGGGTGTTGCTTTACTCACAAAAAAGCGTACAATGATAAGTTTGACAACAACGCTGCTGCCATAATTACTTTATTCAAAAAAGCACATTAGTAAAGCTTCTGAAGCTTTACTGTTGTAGGGAGTTGGCCGTGATCAACTGGAGTTTGTCCGGAGCCACTGCCCTGCGTCGAAGAACCGGACGCCCTGTCGTTCCGAAATTCTTGGCCTTTCAGCTTGCGGTTGACTCGTGTCTTAGTTACGCTGATCTGTTCCGCGTACCCCTCCGCACCAGAAATTTCCTCTTCTAATGCATCATATTCGACAGATGGCTCGATTTCCTTGTCCAGCTCTTTCAGGGAAGCCTCCTTATGTAGAAGAGTATCAAATGTTTCTTCGAGCTCACCGATGTCGGTTGGATCCGTGGTCAGCAGACGCCAGTCTCGTTGATGATCTTTGTTGTGGCGGCTCGCAGGGTAGTCCTCTTTCGCTTCAGGCGGTCGACGCCCTCCTCGCTCGTAGTGGGCATTTCGGCAAAAAAACTGTAATAATTACTAGCTTCCTTTGTTACTTTGCTACCAAACCAAGCTCGTCGGAAGTAAGGAAAGCGCACCAACACATCTTTTCGGCTTCGACTCACAAAGAAGACTTCTTTACTTTCTCAAACTTAAACAAGAATACCGGCGGAAAGGGAAAGAGAAACCCTCGAAGAGGCGAGCCGGCGAGCGCCCCGAGCTGCTCAAGGCCGCCCGGGAAAGTGCTCGGGTCGAGGGGGACACTTCTTGAGCACAAAGGAGCCCGCCGCGGGGTCTCCGGCGACCACCAAGACGGGAGGAAACAAGGCACCCCGTCGGGGGATGGAGCGGCACACAAACTAATAGAAAACACGCGCGCGGACCGGGGGGAGAAGTCAGCAAAAACACAACTCTGGTGTCACATCAAACTGCGTGGTGTGCACACCAGGCTGCCTGGTCGGCGCATGAGTCTTTGTGATGTGGCACCAGACTCCCTTGGTGTACCCATCAGGCTGATGTGCGGGTACACCAGCATTTCTGGTGGGCACGCCAGGCTGGTGTGCTCGATACATCAGCATCGCTGGTGGGCACACCAGATATTCTGGTGTCACATCAGGATTCTTTGATGTCACACCAGGATTGCCTGGTGTATTTTTCATTAGGGATGGCTCCATCGCAAGTGCGAAGGACTTGTTTTGCGGGTCGTGCCAGCTTCCACCACTGGATGACTTAATGTTCTCGCATCCTTGCTCTGGAACCCCCCCCCCCCCCCTGCAACCCTTCATACTACTGCCAAGGTCTCACCTATCACCCCAACCATACTCCCGACACACTGACTCCGCGCCCAGAAAGCAGCGGCACATTGACATCTGGTACTTGAACGCCTGCTGACGGCAAGTACTCTCTGGAGGAGTCTACCTGGAAACCTCACCGAACACATCCCTTGTGATCCTAAGAAGGCGAAGTCAACAGCCCTCGCCGAACACATACCCCGTGATGCTGAGAATTGGCAAAGTCAATAGCCTAGACACACCCACAAGACCTTCCAAACAGTGTTTAATTACTTTCTTCTCTGGACATTTTACAGCTCATCACCTTCATATTTGAAAGTTATCGCTGGTTTTTCCATCCTGCCAAATGTAAATATATAGAAGGAATATATATAGGTCGGCGTTGTGGGCACATCAGTTGCATGGGCCCAGCTTTCGCCTAACACCAGCACAGCTGAACATTCCTACCAACCAAGTGCAACAAATATTATCAATATTAGTTACATTAGAAGTTAAAGGAAGGGTGCAAGCGAGCTGGTTGAGTACAGACATTATTTTTTTTTAGACTTGTGTTGTGCTCTCCTCTTTGTCCCCACTCTGCAGTGTTAAAATAATGTCTATAATCAATTACATGTTCCATCCCCTCGCGATGCGAGCAGCAAACACGACTCTCGGTCAACTGCTTCGGTGCCCATAGTAGCCCTCTTCAAAGGTTATGTTGATTATTACAGAAAGGGAGCTCCCGGTGCGCTACACGTCGACCCTAATTTAATGCCACACTCAGATGCGCAATAGTGAGTCAATTAGTTGTGGACACTTGCAACGCTTCGTTCAAAGGGTCAAAGATCTATTCCCATATTTCTTGTTATTTCGTCTGTCGCATAGCCTTATTACCCGGATACAGTCTCGCTTTCATTACAGTCCTGATAATCAAAGGAAAGTGCTCTTACCGTCGTGAAATATTCGCTCTCATGGTGGCGTCGTCTCCACGCTGGGCGAATCCACCACTGTCGCTTCTTTCTGCGCTCCCGCAGAAGAAGAAGCTTCTTCTTCAGCAGAAGGAGTCTCCGGTGGTGCGGAACGTGCAACATCGCTAGAGCAACGCGTCAGAGGCGAGATCGACCTGCGTACTTCGGCGCGAACGAGGTGAACGAGGCGCGGAAGAGATAAAGAGATCGAGAACCGAGCCCGTTGCCAACATTTGACGTCGAATTCCTCCAACCTTGTAGCCTAAGTAATAATGGGCAAGTCAATTAGCTCTGAGTAAGTTAATGAGGTGTACAAACAAAGTTATATTTAATTTAAATTCATTTAGTGTTGTTTCAGAGCCTGAAAAGAGCACGCTAGTATTCTCTATTGAGCAGAAGGGCAATCGTAGGAAGTCAGGCAACACGCACTGGATCACGGAACTGGGCGGAGCCGATCGAAACCGTCGGAATGACGCGTCGGAAGCTCGGTCGGAAGCATGTGTCTCGCCGGAGACGCGGTCGGACGTTGCACTGTTAGCGAAAATGTAATATTTCGCCTGTTTACACCCCATTTTCACTCGTTAGCATATTTTTACACGCTCTGCTAGTGATAAATCGTCAAAAAATTACTTGGGGTAGTAAAAATTGGTGTTTCGGTTTCGGTTTACACGACTAGGCGTGTAAGCAACACTGAAAACACCCCAGCCCAACACCCCAAAACGCCAAAACGTCGAGCGCCATCTTGCTTCTGCCTTGAAGCGGTACGGCGGACGTAGCAGCCGAAGGTGAGTGTTTGATTTTTTTTATCAAGTTTGTATAGAATGTAGCACGTCTCAGATTTTTATTACATGACATTCAAGAACGTTAGATTTGCTGTGAGCAAGCCGGCTCAGGCGTTAAGCCCGATTCACACAACCGGCGTTTAGTCACCCCGTCGATTGGAAACGACTCGACTGCTCGCCGGTTCTTTTGCGCGAGCTTTCGCTCGGGCGCTGTGAACCCTATGAACTGTGGTGCTCAAAGCTAGCACAATTAGGCACGGCTAGCGTCCCGGTGGAAGCTGCAGAGAGCGGAAACCGAAGACACCGTCGCATAAGAGTGGCGAAGCCGCGATCCTGCGCTGATCGTTGTCCCGCCGCTCTCTCCGGCAATATCGACACTTCGCTGCTGGGTGTCTCGTATTTCGACGTTTTAGAGAAACTTGGCATTGGCAAGCGCGAGGAGTCTCTATATCGTTTTCTCCGTCGCCTGCGTGGAGGAAACACGGTGGCGATAGAAACATATGCTCATGCAGTCAGTCAACTTGGACAATCCCCCTGTTCCCTCAATCCTATCGCATTCTTTGACTGCGTTTGTGACAACAACGTTTCGCCAGTGTGAAAGCTTTCAGTCACAACGAGCTACAAACTGGGTTGTGCATTGCATGTAGCCCTGAGGGAATTCTTCGCCGGAGACACCAGCACATTAGTTTCATTGGTAAGGTGACCGGCCACTAACGTGTTTGGCAAATGAAGCGATCACGGGTAAGTAGAAATGCAAACAATGTTGAATGAATATTAAGGTGGTTGTAGCCAGAGCCTGCCAGTTGAAGTCAACCTTTAACAATATAGTCTGCAATAACTTCTTTTTGCACTTAGGATTGCAATTTTAAACACAAAGCCACTCCACATAGCTGTCGAAAATCGTGTAAACAACAGCAGTCATCGTCCCCGGTTCGGATGAGCGAAGCCTTAGCTTGATGAAAAGAATGGCGGTCTATACTTCTTGGTTGTTTCAATCACAACCTCGCACAGCTGAACACACAAACAAATCAAGGAAATATATCCTGCGCTGGCTTGCAAATCACAGCACACAAGCAGGGTACATAGCAGAGCAGAAAACACTGGCAATGAGCACACGGAGGCATGCAGCTTCCTTTCTTTTTCCCTCGGCGAATGATTGGTTTGCTGCAGCATTCCGTAAGCACGTCGACATTAAAAAGTTGAGCCTGATCTGTCTTGCAGTGCCTTGCGGAACGGCAAGTATCGCCCACCATTCCACAAGGCACTGCAGGACTCGCAAATGTGTGAACAGTGCTTTGCAATAAAGGCCATGATCGGGCAGCAGGTGCCCATCTAAAGACATTTAATATTGATTGGCATTGAACTAACCTTTGGGCTTCATCACGTAGCAAGCATGGGTGAGGTATAATTCAAGAACATTTAATGTTCGACGAGTTTAATATGTTGCGGTGCTTTCCCATCTGTTTCGGTGTCACGGAGTGGGGTTCAAATGAATAAAAATAATTCAATGATCCACTCTGAGAATAAACGAGAAATTACGGGAAAAGAACAAGAGAGCTAAGTTCGACCATTGACTAGCGCTAGGTCCACGCCTGGTGTATAATCAGTAGAGAAAGATGATGACACAGGGAGGATAAGCAAACAAAAGATTAGATTTAATAAAGTGAAAAACTAAGCTGTACACGGCAATAGAGCACTCAACACAAACCACACTCCAGCTCAAAGCTATGGAGCCCTGCGAGCCAGAAACTAATACTAAAAAGACTCGACGCTCATAAAACCGGAATAAGCCAACAAAACAGTGACGAAAACCCGACACTAACAACGAGAGCAAACCGAGATGGAGCTCGAACGTTACCGCTACACACATGGGATAATCCCCCAAAACAGTCGCGACAGAAAGTAGCACTGTGTAAAAATCTTCCCAACATTCAACAATTCATACTTCAGAGCCAGAGAATGCAGTAGACAAGTCCTAGAAAACCAGGCTTAGCTTTCCGGTAGGTGCCGAGTCCAGAGCAGTCCGTAGTCTGGAGTTGTCGGCCGAAGAACGGCGTCTCGGAGTCCAGCGGTCCAATTAGAGGCTTGATGAGGTCGACACCGCGCACCACACAGCCACACACGCTTCAGCACAACAAACTCAAACACTTGTCCGACAGGCAGGGCAGAAGCCAAAAATTACACGTTCCAAGACTCATCTGCAGGGAGTAACCGCGTTGAGTAGCGACCCGGCCAGCTCTGGGGTTGGACTACCTTCTTTGTTCCCGAACCCCCTTTTATAGGCTCGTCTACCGACCAACCTCCCGTTTCCCCGCCTTTCGGGTCAGTCAACTTTCAAGAAAAACAAAGCTACACAGCAACGACCCAAATGGCAAAACCTATTACATTTTTCAGACAACCAAACATATGTGCCCATCCATTCCCCCGTACGAGTCCAAAAACATCAATTATCGCCGATACATAGAACACGACAGGCGGCAGACTGAGCAAAGCCGCCGCCTTCAAAAAGCGTGCTAGCCAGCGTAAACATCTTTGTATCCCGGCGGCGCCCCTGCATGTCAAATCGGCGCCATACGCGAGCCAGCATACGCACCCCTCCGTCCGCGAGGTCAAAGCCACAAACTGTGACCTGGGATGATCTACGTCGCCCGTTAACAAAAACCCATTCCGCAAACGAGCAAATTCGTTGGGGACTTAGAAAGGAACTACGACGGGACGAACTGAGATTAAAAGTGGCACCACACTCCCCCTTTTTGACCGTACCAACACTTAAAGTGGTCCAAAAAAAAGATCATAAAAGTATTTAAAAAAATGAAGAGAAGCCTGAACTTGTGACACCCGGTTTCTCCATCCTGTGTTTTTTTTGTGCTTTTTCTATTACGAAGCGAGACATTATTCCAGCCGTAGGCACCAGATGTAATTCCCGTCTGCAATCATAAGATTATAGGATCCTAACTGCCGGCAGCTAAGTGTCAATTACATCCGGCTTGTGCATACAGTGCAACATCTTTTGCTATTCAGCCCATCATCACTTTACAGCCTGGGTATCTGTTCTTGTAAACGACAGTAGTGCTACATGTTAAACAGCTCTAAAGCGATAGAGCAAACTCACATCTCATTATCTTTTAGCTGAATAAACTGTTTGTTTAGTTATGCTTGTTATCCAATTTTTGTTTTAAATTTAATTTTCTCATATAAACACCTTACATTATAGAAAAAAAATATTTTTATAGTACGGAGGTGTCCATATTAAGAAGACATGACTGTATCATCTTTGAAACTAGTTTGCCACAGCCAGTGTTATAATATGTATTGATTTTTTATGCAGTGCCTGCCTTTCCTTGCCCCTTGTGAGGACGACTGAGAAAGCGACTTTGCGCCACAACGACGGATGGCAAGTGTCCCAAGTGTCGTCACCTATAGTGGTCATGTGCTATGTGTTCGCAGCATTGTAAGCCGACCGTGGAGCACTTTCAAAAGGGAACTTTCGCCATGTGCACAGTATGGCCGTGTACAATACGGGGCACGTACAGTCAGAAGAATTATGAGAGGGAACATGCGGGCGCGTGTCACTTGGTACAGGCAGAGCAGCCTAGCAAGTGTCATGCTTGTGCACTGAGGGGCCCTGGTTTGAAGAGCCGAGGCAGAAGTTTCAGCGGCGGTGTCACCGCCCTGGCGGCTTGTCGCCGAAGCAGAAACGGGGTTAGCTAGCTTTGCTCGTGGCTGGCTTTGTGTAGTGTGTGTAGACCGGGAACGTAGGCTTTTGAACTTCGGCAACAAGAATACTACACGGCTTTGGTGTTTTGGTATGAGCAACAAACGTGGCACTATCTGCTACGACTAGCTACGACCGCCCACCGCAGCGGTGAAGGCATCCAAGAAGCAGAACCTGTGTATTACGCCGTTGCCGTAACCCAACAGTGCTCATTTGTCATGGAGGGCTTACCGCCCAGAGACTTTGCTCGTCACTGAGTGTTATTTCCCGTGTTTCTCTTTGTGTGCGCAGTGGCTGGACGGGCCTCATACAGCAGTTCTTCAGTCTCAAAGGTGACTAAAAGTTGAGGGTGGATGGACTTGTAGCAATCCCCTCGGTTGGTGCGTGTGACAGAACCTTTGTACGGCATCATCGGGAGGATGCTGTTGTGAGTTAGCAAGTTGTCCAATTGTATGTTCATTATGCTAATATTTGAAAAAGCTTGTTTAAAAGGATGCTGGACCAAAATTTGGATTTCATAAAATAAGGCCGCGGAAGCTTTGAATGGGAGCTCTACAAACTCCGAAACATCACCCATACATTAATATCTCAAACGGATGGCCGTATTCTTGGAAAGGAAAGGGCACAATCAAACAAGAAATGTGACATCATACTTCTCCTGGTACACTTTAGAATGAGGGGAAGCGGCCTCGCTTCTCTCATTCCCGCTTCGGTTCACCTGCTTAAGGGGATGAAGCCTAGAGGAGAGGAAATGAGAATCGCGACATCACATGTCTTGTCGGCCTTGTTGAATCCCACATGTTTCCAAAAATACGGCCATCCGTTAGAAATAATGCTCTATGTGTGATGTTTTGGGGGTTTTGCAGCGTCTCGCCTACCGCCCCAGTGTTGTTTTGCAAGCTTCGAATTTCGGTTAAGCATACCTTTTAATATGAATAATTGTGTCATCAGAATGTTAGAACATGTCAGTTCTACACAGCTACTCTCAAACATTTTCGAGTGGTCTCGCCTGCCAGATTCAAAGGGGGGGGGGGGGGGGGGGGGCAATATGTACATGTTTTTATGTCTACAGCACAAATAGTTCCTATCATGCACTCTAAATAGCTGTCAATCGACAGACTGGGTAAAAGAGTGAGCACAAACAAGTCGAACTACCAACAATGCTGTCCATGGCGAATCTTGGACACCATGTCTTACGTTATGTGGCCTCAGCGGTCTTTATATAGTTCTTTTCATTGTTGCCGGTAGAGCAGCTACCGATAGGGGGGGTTGCGAGGACGTCAACTTTGAAATGCAGTTTCTTCACATAATGTTTGCACTTTGGGAAGTTTCTACACATATACCTTGAAGTCGCTATTGTACGGATGAAACAACTTTGTAAGAGTGTCTATGAAAACTTGGGCAGGGTTCTCTTTAACGTGCCTGACTTACAACAAGGCTGTCCAACTTGAGAAATTTCACTGGTGGGAAGCTTATTTTCATATAAGAATGGTGTACTTCTTCACAGCGCTGTATGTATCCAACAGAAACTCCAGATGTGTTCAATAAAAGTAGCATTTGCTAATATTGTGTTTTCTGTGTATCTGATGCACTAGGTTGTATTTGTTTTGAACGCTTCCTACGTTTAGGCTATAAAAAATAGTCTAAATTTTATGCCGACAAGCTTATTGAAAAAGAAGTGTTCGGTCTGAATAAAAGATTCCAGAAATTACACTAAAATAAATTGCTACTTGGGGTAGCAAAAATGGTGTTTTACAGTCGACTCTCATTATTTCAAACTCCAGGGCCCGTTTGCTCGAAGCGCTAACCGCGGCTGAAGTTAGCCGCAGTACCTAGGAGAGGGATTTTCAAATCACGTGACTGGCTCGGTAGGGATGCGGGGAAGCGTGGCGGTGCCCCGGTGAGTGAGCGCCGCACGCTTTGGAACTAATATGTCGTTGTAGCTGCAATACCGGGCGCGTTAGTCAGCAACGAATGGTGCAGGAGGCTCTCGCTTTGCCTTACCTCACTTCATCACAAAGCATGAGCAAGGCTCTTGCCGCATTTTTTAGATAGTCTTTCGACTCTGGCCATTCCTAACTAAGCCTAAATGAATGGGGTAATTGTCGGCTTAGCAACATCTTTGGAAAGCGGATTGTCTTGACTCTATCGGTCGGGTATTGATTGCACACAAAAGCAAACAGCATCCCTATAGACCTTTTTTTAAATTACCCAAGCATCGAGAAGAACGCTGGAAGTATAATTCTGCGGTCCGCGCGCACTGGCCTTCCACTTATAAAAGATTCGAAGTAAATAATCATAATAAATATTTGACCAACGCATGTGCAAGACAAAATTTGTTTTAGACTTTTTGCTTTAGAACAGTTACTACTTCAGACGCCAGCACGTGCAACGCGTGTAACTACACTTGTAGCATGCACCTCGGTGCTTGGGAAATTTAGAGAAAGGTCTAATATGGTCTATTGGGACGCTGTCTGCTTTTGTGTGCTATTAATACCCGGCCGATTGAGTCAAGGCAATCCACTTTCCAAAGACATTGCCATGCTAACATTTATCGCGTTCATTCAGGCTTAGGAATGGCCAGAATCGAAAGACTATCTAAAAAATGCGGCGAGGTCATATGCTCATGCTTTGCGATTTAAATGAGGTAAGGCAAAGCGAAAGCCTCTGGCACCATTCATTGCTGACTAACGCGCCCAATATTGCAGCTACAACGACATATTAGTTTCAAAGCGAGCGGCGCTCGCTCACCGGGGCACCGCCATGTTTCCCTGCATTCCTGCCGAGCCAGTCACGTGATTTCAAAATCCCTCTCCTAGGTACTGCGGTTAACTTTAGCCGCGGTTAGCGCTTGAGCAAACGGGAGCTGGAAGCCACACGCTTTAGTTTGAAATATCAGAAGATTGAATTATCAAAATTCATCTAAATATTGTCACGAATAAAAACATGCTTCTTTATTAAACTTAAAATCAGTGTGTAATGCGCCGAACTTGTGCTGAGAAACATAAATTAACAAAGACTTTTGATGGTGTCGAAAGGACAACTGCCTCAAGCAGCCAAGCGAAGGTACTTTTGTAAGCGCGTGGGTATCTAAAAGTTTCTGAGCTCGAACAAAACAAATTTAGAGTCGTCTCATCATTCCAGTCACGCAAACAAAAGAAAGAAGGACATGCGCTGGCGGGGTCAGCGGCATGCGAGTCGATCACGCTGCTGACTCGGCTATTTGCACGTGGCAATACTCCCCTCTTGTGAAAGACTCATCGTCTTTATGCAACACAAAATTAAATTAACAGCTTAAACAAGACTAGGTCAAAATACAGAGTCTCGTAAATAGCAGATTTTCACAGTCCTACCGAGCATACCGAGTTCAGTTGAGTCGGAAGACGTGAATCGCCTACGGGTCGCAGAGGGCAGCGTCACAATGTTGATGTGCCATTGGCCAACGACTTACAACTTAGGTCTCATGTAGCGAATAACCTTGAGGTCGAAGCACCACTTTAACAGTTCCTTGCTGCGACGATAAATTGGTGTTTAGATTCACAGTGGGTAGCCAGGCTGAAACTGGGCGTCGTGGTGACAAAGATTGTAGCAGTCATCGTCAGGAAGTTGTGGCTTGCATCAAAATGCGACCAAGCTGGCAAACTTCCTCCGTTCGTTGAGTGACATACCAGGCGTCGTCGTCCTGTTCGTCTTCGTGACAGATACCACACTTGCCGTAGGTATTGTCATCGGGTTCATCATCAAGGTCGCCGTCAAGTTTGTAGTCGTGGTTGTCGTTAAAGGGCAACTCCGGACCATACTTTCAATTTTGGGATTATGACTGTTTTTAGTGCAGTCAGCGTCCCTGAATTGCAAGGTGTAATTTTTTCCTCGTTATTGTGCGTAGTTTTAAAGATATGGACGCCTCAAAGTTTTGTTTGGGGCACGGCCAACAAAACCGAAACTAGCCGCTCGAGGCCCTGGCAGCACTAGAAATCAGCCACTATGTGAACGTGACGTCAGGATCGTTCTCGTTCAACGAGTACGCAGGTTGATCAGCAGCTACTTCTGTTGCGCTAGCCGTCTAAAGGTAGGAGGTAAGCTGATTTTATTTTAATTCTGTATATGTGGTAGATATCCAGCACATGTAGGAAGAGTTAGTGCGTATACCCAAAAGCTAGTGACTGGAAAACCCGTAAACTCGTACAGTGCCATACTCGGCGGCCGCTGCCGCCGTGCGTGTGCCATGCCGTACTTGTCGCAAGTATACCCAAAAGGTAGCGACTGGAAAACGAGTGAACTCGTTCAGTACCGTACTCAGCGGCTGTCGCCGTGTGTGCAGTCTTCCGTACTCTGTCGCTAGGCCTAAATTGTCATCGGGGCTCCGTGGATGGAGCGGCGTTGCTGTACGACGCGCTGCCAGTGAAGTACAGTACTGGGGGCCCTCTCGCTTTCGCGCTGCGGGTCAGTAACAGACACAAAGCTTTGAGGCTTTCCGGCACGGGCTGCTGCGTTAGGGCTGTACATGTCTGTTTTTGCATTCTTTTTTCCTTGGGCGCGTAAAAGCCAAAGTCCACTCGTCGAACAGCGTTTACCCACACCTTCTTCAATTTCTGGTACGTTGGAAACTTGTGAAAAAGCACCTCCCGGTTGTGCAGCGGGTTGTTTGAGCAGCCCACAGCACTACAAGTTCTACTCGGCATCCTTCGAGGAACAGCTGGGCAGTCTTGAGCGCTACGAGTTGCTCGCTAAAACCAGTCTTTGAGTCCTCACAAGCAAATAAACAAAAGGCTATACCGAAGCTACACGGGCTACAGATAAAAGCAATGGCTAAACATGACAATCACAAGTCCAAGTAGCGGTGGTAGCGGCTCAAAGAAGCGCACTCCGCGTAACGCTTGGAGGAAAAAAAACGATACTGACGTCACGGCCCAATGTTGCTTTAGTGATCGGCAACCCGCTAGCCGACCGCTAAGGTGCAGCGGCTCGCGGCGGGTCACATTTTTATTATCGGCATTAGTTGAGAATGCGGCATCCCACGGACGTAATATTTTGGCTGGGGTCGTATTTTGTGTCACTACAGCGATACCAGTAATTTCTTTAATTTCGAGTTTTGGCCGGAGTTGCCCTTTAAAGTCATCGTCCGGATTGTCCTTGGATAACTGTCAAAGCCGTAGTCGGGATCGTCTTTTATGAAATTGTTTGAGTCTTCGCCTGAGTCATCATCAGTGTCGTCATCAGTCTCGTCACCACGGTTGAAGACTGTTTGTCATCGAGGCCATTGTCAGGTTGGTTGTTGACATTGTAGCCGGGTTTGGTCTTTGGAGTTGTCGTCCGTTTCATCATCAGCGTAGAAGTCGTCATGATGTTTTCGTCTAAGTGTGGTAGCCAGGGGCTTTGTCAAGTTCATTGTCCGGGTCGCTTTCGAGGCCATAGTTGAGGTCGTCGTTGGTGTCAGAGTTGGAGTCGTCCTCGGATAATTTCAAGGACGTCGCCTTCACGATCGTCGTCTTCAGAGTTATCGTGTTCACAGATGGTACGCTTTATGGGCATAGACTGCGTTACATTGCACATCCACCAATATGTCATGAACAAAAACAAACTTGATTAATAAAACTTCAGATCAATGTTAAATGCAGCGAACTTGTGCCGAGAAACATAAAGTAACAAAGACCGCACATACTTTGACAGCGACAAAAGGACGACTGACTCGAGCAGCCATGCGAAGCTCTTTTTGTAAGCCCGTAGGTATCTAGAAGGTTCCGAGCTCGAACAAACAAGATTCTCGAGTCATCTCAAACATTCTAGGCGTGCAAACAAAGAAAAGATTCCCCATTCCACCCAACTCCATTGCAGAGAATTGGAATTTTCTAATACTAATTCCATTCCTTTGAACTCCTGGAAAGGAAAAACTGGGCCCATCCCCACTCCTGGAATGGCTGAACTGCTGCATTCCATTCCTCTCAATCCCTCCCAATTGTGAAAATGGCACTTGACAGCTAGTACTAAGTTACCGGAAAATAACGTCGGCGTAAAGCTGGCGTTGTGAAATGTGTAGACAACTGCAAAATTCAAAACCCTACCCGCAATCATTGATTTTACTAGGTTGAGCTTTGGTCGCACATAGCACTAGTGGCAATTGGTATGGGGGCACTGCAGATATTGATCGCACCACCAGGTGTAAAAGCCTCGTAACAGAGAGGAAAACTAAGTCGCCCATCTTTTCCACAAAAGAACCGTATATGTCCTCCACTTTTACGAGATACATAATAAGTGAGGAGTCACGTGTATTAACGAAGTGCGGGCGGTGTGACATTGTCCCTGCCTGGTGGCCTGCAACTGGTGCTGTAATCACACATGGTCCCAACAACCTTATGGTCGCATCTCGCAGCACCAGGAACGACACTTTGGCTGTGTTCCAAATCTTACCCAAATAGATGTGAGTTACTCCGGTGGGTCGTGTCACGTGACAACACAGATTGAAAAGTGCTGGTCACGGGTAGTTTTTGGAGCGCTGAGGTACAAAACCCTTACCCTGGATTAAGATCGAGTAAATTGCCCTTGTCAGCCTACAACTCTACAGTTTAAGTTGCTTCACTGGGGTTGCCACTTTCATCCTCGAAGGAACATAAGCAGTCAGATAACCAAACCGTCAGTTACCTAAGTGCAATAATGCCGTTTCGAAAGCCCCTTTGACGGCATCTAAGCAGCTCGCATTAGAACAAAGCCTATTCCATTCTTACTCTATTCTGGGCAAAATGTAACTACTAATTTCATTCCCATTCCATTCCAGTGCTGCCACCATTTTATTTGCATTCGATTCCAGGGTTGTGGAAGTGCGGAATCGTTCCAACTCTGGAGTGGCAACTCCTCAACACTGGTGATAGTCACCAAGGCACCCAGTTCAGTGTGAATGCTGTCCTCACAGCCCATCCAAAGCTGTTATTACTGTAACAAACTCCAGTACGACGAAGTAGTTGAATTCGGAAGCCTGTTGTGCAGATTTGTACCTTGCATTGTTTCCGGTATTTTTTATTTCTTTTGTATTTTATAATGGACAACAACCGTTGTAATCTCGGTATTGTTGCCAAACCTGAAGGTTTTATCATCGGTGCACTTTCAAATAAATACATATATGCCACAGCCGCAGCTCAGCGATGAGCACTTACACTGCGACTTAGGTGTTTTGTAGGTATTCATTTTGATTGCGCGATAATCATGTTTGTCTTCTGTTAGAATTAAAAAAACCAAAACAATATTCAACATGATGGATAATTTTGGACACCCGCGGCATGTGTGATCTGAGCATTTGTTCTTTTCATCTGAAGTGTGTCTCTTGCTTACTACCTATAGAGTATACGATGTTGTGGACGGAAAAGATGCTGCGACCGACTCCGAGCAATAAAAACATTCTGTTTATTCTCATGTCGTTGAGCTCGTGGTGACGAGTATGAGTAGCACTGTCATCTTTGGCGATGCCAAGGCTGAACCGATAGACTGCCGCAGAGCTATCGCCCTCAGCTCTGCACTGTGAGGAATGGCACGATTTTGTTGAAGTGATTGCGGCTCCAGAGAGGTTGCTGTTGACATGTACCGCAAGCAGGATGACATACTAGAGAGCAGGAAAGAGAGCGTTTGGAAGCCGTGCATGGTAGTTGACGCCGAGGTCAGGAAATGAGGCAGCAGACGGGGGAAATCGACCCTGTTGTGCTTTCAGTCCGGCTCGATCAGTTTGGAGTGTACAGCCTCGGACTGAAAGGGAGATGCCGGCCGACTGCGGGGCCGATGCAACATCCCCTAAGATGAGGAACCGAACTGAGAGCGAATGCCTGACATGGCAACGATGAGGAGACCCTGGTCGGCTAGCAACATGCCTTGTGAACAGTGTGAAGATGTCGATGAATATTCACTTGCCAAGCCGGTGGGGCAAGCAAGGTGGTCGCAGCCCATTGCTGGGAGATGCCGGTGCTAGATGCGACAGAGCAGAGGTGGTTGCGGAGGCGCTGCAGATGTGGAGGCTGAGAAAGTTGAATATGTGCCTACTGCATTTTCGTCCGAAAAGGCAGAGCCATTGCCGTGCCCTTGGCCACGAAGAACATTCCCCTGGATAGCAGGTGCTCGGAGTCAATCATCATGTCCAGGTCACCAATCTGTAGCACTTTCGATCTTGAGGACGGAAGAGACGGTGCAACAGACTCTGAGTTTAACTGTGAAAACATTCTCTTTATTCTCGTACCGTCAAGCTCGTTCCAACGAGTAGCTTGCTTTTATACACTGCAGTCATTAGCATTATAGTTGATCTAAGTATTTTGCAACACTATTAATACGGCAGATTGGGCGAGTTGGTACGGCATAATTACGAACCAGCGCACAGGTAGACCAGTTACTCAAAATCCAAATACACAAAAATGTACACTCGCACAGCGCTGATGTGAGTTTTTTGTGTTTGGATTTTTGGTAACTGTCTACCTGTGCGCTGGTTCGTAATATTGCAACACTGCCGTCTTTAGGCGGTGTGGAGGCTGAACCGATGGACCGCCAGAGGCCCATATCTGTATCTGTTTCATATACTGAATGCCTTTTTGCACGGCTCTGTGTTTACTTTTGTCTTCCAGATTTTTACTGCTCACTTGTTTTTTTTAATTTTATTTAGAGGATACTACTGGCCATTGAAGGCCCAAGTAGGAGTGGGGTACAACATATGCATTCACACACCAACAACAACAAACAAATAACACGACATTAAGAGGTTTACAACAACTAACCAGCAAATATACAGGATATATATATTCAAAAAGGGGGGGGGGGGGGGCGGCACAGCATGCATCAAGCAGCATGTAATTCAATCATTTGTAATAATAGATGTGCAATTTAAAACTCATATTTAAGATTGAACATTATCAAACAAATGTGAATTTAATTAAGCTATAAATTTTATATAGACTGTTACTTTTTATACAATTTTGTCTAGATTTGTCAGGATATACAATCTGCAAGTACGCATAAAGTAACAGGAAAGTTGAAAGAAGCAAATTAGAGATTGCAAAACCTACTTCTCAATAGCTATTTTTTTCCCAAAGTATTTACGTGATAGTGCAGCTGAAATAAGGCTTCTTTTTCAGTTTTTTTTTATTTGAAACACCTTAAAAATACATTGTTTTCTAAGATTTTTTTTTTATTATTATGCTTGGAAAATTAAGTTACCGATTGTGTTCGGTTTATTCTAAACTATATGAAATTCCAGAGTGCTTTTGTGCATAACAGTGGCTAGATAAGGTTTTTATAATTTCTGATAAAACAAACTGACTAGTTTCTCTTTAGTGACCGTTTCGACAAGGTGACAGTAGAACAAGTAACGGATCCTGACGTCAAACTGCAGGAATTTTAGATATATGTTTTCTTAGCGAATGCATGCACATCACTGTTGTGACATATTTGAATATCCTTATCGCTTGCTTGGGCTCAGCGGGTAATGCAGGTCGGCACTAGCGTGAGTATAAAGGCTGAACTGCATAAAGCGATTTAGCGAGCGACGGCGACAGCGACGAGTCAGCGACGTATTACGAAGATTTCTTACTATCGCTCGTCGCGTCACTCGGTTTTTGGATTTCTAGAAAACATCGTTCCGCTTTCATGCGGCTTGCGTCGTCGCGCGAGTGACCGAGCGTCAGCGAAGCGGGTCGCCGTCGCTGTTCTCGTCGCTCGCAAAATCGTTTACATTCGGTTTATACTTCACGCTGTCAATAATATCGACTCGAGCGCGCATAATTTCATTTCCACGGGAGCGCGTGTAAATCAAACCCTAAACCAAGACGGGCGCTGCAGCCAGCAGCTTTGAGAGCGTCATACAATGGATTATAGTTTGACAGAAGCAAGCACACACTTCGCTAGCGCATTCCAGCCTTGAGCGCTCGAACTTCCGAAAACGAAACCAGATTTTGCTACATTTTGGCTAGCTCGAAACATTTTTTTTTAAATATAGGGTGTTTTTTAGCTATAATCTAGACTAAGAGAAATGTGTACCTTCCCAAATTATATTTATGTCGCCGTACTATATAAGTAATAATTCTGTAATATCGTTAAGTTCATATAAAATACGGGGGGTGTCACCGGACCTTTGTCTGAAACAAAAAGTCTGCTATATATACCGAGCGGGTTTCTAATACAATTGAGTAGGAGTGTCGGGTTGTTGGTGCCTTTGTTCGTTGTTTGTGTATGTAGATGCTTGTATGTTGATCTTGTGGTATGCGCTGTGATGTGTGTGTTGGTATGCTGCCGTCCGTGTTCGAGCGTGTCACTTCTACAAATGTCGAAATGTCCTTCATTTTTTGTAGTTTTCTGCATACTCACTAGGTGGCGCAAGCAGCCGCCCAATTTTATTTTAGCTTTGTTTGTACGTAGTCCATTCATGTGTCAGGAACCACACTACATAGCTACAGTCTAGTAGAAAAGTAACCGCGTGTTTAAATGGCGCATAGCGCCGGCGTTCAGTTCGTCTTCGTTCGCTGGCCGTTTCGGTAGCCGATTCGTACCCGGAAAGCCGCAAAATTTGCGTACACACGAGATATGAGTGGATACGTCGAAACGTCGCGTACAACTTTGCTCGCGGTAAAGAGGTGAGCGGGACGTCGGTAACGCCGGTCGGGTAGGGTCGGGTGGGGTCGGTGTCGGAGCTATTCGTCGTCGCTCGCGGCAAACGGGCTTTTTCAATAAAGTTCATGTCTGTGGTCGCGAAAAGATAACTGCTGCGGAAATTACCCGGCGTCGGTGACAATGCAACCGGCTTGAGGCCTCGGCGAT
This sequence comes from Ixodes scapularis, assembly GCF_016920785.2. NCBI lineage: Eukaryota > Metazoa > Arthropoda > Arachnida > Ixodida > Ixodidae > Ixodes > Ixodes scapularis. The sequence continues at coordinate 169,871,720 of NW_024609835.1, forward strand.
CGGCTGAACCGCCACGCGAACGAGACCTGCTCGATGGGGAAGCACGCCGCTGGATGCAGTCGATGGTCGCTCCCACTGTCGCGTAATCGCCGTAATGGATACGGCGTCGGCGCTTGGGGGTGAATGCTTGCGGTAGTTCAGCACGTATGGGCGATTACGAACGAACACGTGCAAACTACGCTTTCGCTGCGGCGAAAAGCCGTGTAAAGCGCTGGGCCTCGCTCGTAGAACCCGTCTTGCGTCAGACGGCCGCCATTGTAAAAAAACACCCCTAGACGTGTGATCGCAGAACGAAGTACACGTTCAAAGATGTTCATTTTACACGAGACCTCGGGTGCAAACGAAATACACCGAGCCTCGCGTGTAAAACGAACACCATTTGGGGAGTCCGCCCTGGGACAACGGTTTACACGTCCAGGGGTGTACTTTTTCGCTGTGTGTGTGGAGACGCGGTCGGACGTCGGATCGGACGTCGGATCGGACGGTTTCGTCGTACATGTGTTTCGCGCTTTATGCATACGGCGGACTAGAGTTTTTTTCTTTTTTTTTTTTCTAAATATAAAGACAGTTTTGTTTTCTAACGTGAAAAAACTAGCGTTTGTGCACAATTATTGGAGCTCTAAAGCACGTGAAGAAGTCTAGATCAGCAAATATAATAACGCGAGCAGAGTTGGAATCGCTTTCTTTCTCCGAGCTTTCTCCGATTCCGCTAAACACAAAACATAAAAAAAAAGCCAATGTAGTCTTGAATATTTTGGGGCATCGGCATGCACTGCAAAAATATATTTTGTTTACCCATTTATTGCAGCAGGAGCTGAGAGCAGGCACACGATAGACTGCACTAGGGTGCCTCAATGTCCTTCTGTTAAGGGTGATGCCACCCTTTGTAGTACCCGATGCCGACAGCTCGTGCTCACGGGTAAAATACAAAGAAATTGACGAAAACAAAATGTCGCCATAGCACAGTCAGCGCCACAAACGCGTGCAGGGACACGCTCTTTCACGCGCTTTTGAACAAAAAAGAAAAATAAATGTGTGGGACAAAATGGCGAGATATCTCCACCCTGAGCAAAGCGCACATGAAGGCACCCTAGACTGCACCTCTCCCTGAGTGTAAAGAGGTTCGTAGGAGGACTTCGTTGCTGGCGGGAGCTCGTGCTGTCGCTTTGAGCATGGATTGGCACGTGCCGGCAACGCTCGCAGCCTATACCGTACGTTCTTCTAAAAATTTTCCTGTGCTTAAACAAAGTACATTTGCAGACTCGGCATCACTCGAGTTAGGCAAATAAAAGACACCACAACGCGCGCAAAAACAGGGCTTTTCGGTAATTTCAAGCAATACCGTTCCTTTTGCCAAACCAGCAGCTTGGTTTACTTCGTACACATTTTATAAACGTCGAATACTATACTTCGTTTCAGCTTCCGTCCGAGCGCAGCCAAAGGCTGAGGGACGGTTCGCAACTTCGAGAAGAGCATTCCTACGCACCACAAAGCAGTCCGGAAAAGTTTTTTTTTTTTAGTAACTGTTTGGTGGCGTAAACAATGAACAGTATTCCAGATGTGTACTGCTGAGAATGATCTGCAACGAAAGTAATTATTTATCTGAAGTTTATGTTTTATTAATATATGTAAATGCATGTAGTTTGGAGAAAATACGTACATCCGCTGGCAACACGGCTGCAGCGCTCGGTTTTTCTGTGTGATGTCGTTCCCGTAATGGCCAAATCATGTGCTTCGCTGTTTTCCTCACCAAGTCGCTTCAAAACGTCCTTTCAGAAAGGCACGCTCGGGCGTCAGGCGCGAGAGGTCGTGATGAATGTCTACTTTCAAATTCGTCAGAAGACTCCGGCCGCGTCGTACCGCGAATGCGTTGTAAACAGGAAAAGCGTCCGGGCCACTGCAATTCACTGATACGCTGCGAAATCAGGAAACCCCTTTACCTGCCGATCACAGTGAACGCCGAGAAGCTGGTGGAAAGGACTGCGCGCCTCGAGCCCGGGTATATCCAGACATTACAAGGAAACATCAACGGCCGGGTCATCGGGCACCTTGCATTGTGTACCTACGTCTCGAAACTGTGCCGAAATGCCGAACAGTTTGAAAGCTCGGACACAGACACCAGCGGTCAGCCTACGTACTCACATCCCCTGTGACTAAATTTCAGAACCTGAACAGGCACTTTTTGAACTTGTAGCAGACGACCAGCCGCGCAGCGGTGTGATACAAAAGTGCAGGCGAGATCGTGTGACCCCTTGCCGGCGTGTGATTGGCTCCGGCCACACGTAGCTTTGGCTGCGCTCGGACGGAAGCTGAAACGAAGTATACCTAAGACTGTGCACGTGCGACGACTGCTATTTACGCGCCTCGCGCATATAACTACCACCAAATACACTCACTTAAGGGCGAGACACATGGACGGCAGAATCGTCCGATCCGACGTCCGATCCGACAGTCCGAACGCCGCTCCAAATTGAGACACACGCTTCCGACCTTGCAAGAGACAGGACAATCCGTTCGGCTCCGCCCAGGAGATCCAACTTCCAAGCACTCCAGCGGAGGTTCGCGTTCATAGATCTCTGGTCCCTGATTGACGGTTTAGCTCGCACAAGCGAAGTTAGGACCTTGTTCTCGCTAGCGCGTGCATTCTTTGCCGGGGCCATCTTTTTCGAATGGGTCAGCGGGATCCACGCGTCCGGCTTTCCGTCGCACGTCCCGTTTTCTCGTTTGCCCCGCCAGACCCAGTACCTCATCATGACATCCGCGCTAGCTGTGCTGTCATTGGCTGGACGCTTCCGACAGTCCGTCCTCCGTGCAAAACTATCTGGCACGTTGGACGCACGCGGGATCGCCGATCCGAGATCTGAAGCGACCAAATTTTTTCGGATCAGGCAGTCGTACTGCCAGATCGGACGTCGGATCGGATGGATATTTCGCGCATGTGTCTCGCGCGTTACTCTGTTTCGAGGTATTGTTTTGACGTCCTCACCCGCAAGGTACACCCTTGAGTTCACTTGCAAGGCATATAAGCTTTGCCGTACACCCTTGGGCGTGCCTTACTGCATGAGTTACATATGAGGAGAGAGAGATGTTTCAGCAAAGCCTTAAAAACACAATAGCAATTTTTTAATTGTTAATAAATAATGTTTTATTAATCACAGATGACAAATCACATACAAATATGAAGACAATGAAATATATATTGATACAAGGCAAAATATTGCACATTCGGAAGAAGTCAACCGTGCTCGGGCCCCGGGACCGGCGCTTTGTCGGTTTGTTGTGCTCGTAGCACTGCCAATGCACGCTGCCCCCGGCAAGGCCCTAACTTTGAAATTGTACGTTTATTATTTTTGCGCTCTTAGTTTAGCCGTTACTCGTTCTATCGGCGTTACATTATCAGCGTGACAAACAGCTTTTAACGCCAATGATATGAGGAGCTCTTAATGTCATGGCTATAAATTATGTTGTAACGCCTAAGTGGTCTAGGATGACGTGGAAACGCTGGACTGTCATGGCTACTTTCAGGGTCACTCTTTTGTCATGCCGAAATCCACCGTATGTCACGCCTAAACCGGCAAGGCCCTAACTTTGAAATTGTACGTTTATTATTTTTGTGCTCTTAGTTTAGCCGTTACTCGTTCTATCGGCGTTACATTATCAGCGTGACAAACAGCTTTTAACGCCAATGATGTGAGGAGCTCTTAATGTCATGGCTATAAATTATGTTGTCACGCCTAAGTGGTCTAGGATGACGTGGAAACGCTGGACTGTCATGGCTACTTTCAGGGTCACTCTTTTGTCATGCCGAAATCCACCGTATGTCACGCCTAAATGGGCATGTAGCTGTTTCATTAGCCGTTAGCGGACTAAGAGTGTACGGCCGCGAGCCGTCGCGCTCTTCTCTAACAATTTGATATGAAGGTATACTTGGACGCCGGCATTATTCGTTTAGGAATCAAGCGAAACTTTGTATCAAATAATTATACATCTACGACCACTCCCATTTGATGATTATCGTGTTCTAGACTCCGTACACAGGATGGTTTTCAGCGGTGAGTTTTTAATCTGACTGCCCACCAGAGCGCGAGCAGAACGCACTATGGCCGCGAGCCGTCGTGCTCTTCCTTTTCTTCTCCGTATCAATAAGCAGTCAAATACCTGGGCGGAGCCATCAATCATGTGGGTATCGGAAACCAGTAACCGCTCATTCACACTGGAAGCGGATCCGCGTTCGCAAGGCGGTTGCGAACGCGGTTGTAAGATCCAGTACAATTGCACGTGTACTCGATGACATCGAATGTGCGTGCAATTTACTGGATCTTTTTAGAACCGCGTTCGCAACCGCCTTGCGAACGCGGATCCGCTTCCAGTGTGAATAAGCGGTAAGTCTGACCCTTGAAATGGAGGCGTGACGCAAAACCCATAGGCGTCTCGTTCGCCCACTTACATACTTCCCAGGCGGTCAGGACTGTTGTTTACAGGGGAATATCTGAACAGATAAAAGTTACTCGAGGAAGCTCGCATTCAACATCCATTTCTTTTCTTTCTTCCTGGGTCACAGTGTTGGAACTAACGCGTTACAAGTAACAACGTTACTGGTAACGCATTAGTTATTTTTACTAACGTACTATCGTACTCGTTGGAATACCAAATGAGTAACGAGTAAAGTAATGTCGTTATTATTTTACGGTGTCTGCTATCAAATTACGTTACCCATTACTCGTTACTTCTGATTAAAAATGGCAGCATGGTGGTTCGAAAGCAAACTAATTTTTATTCTGCGCACTACAAAAAATGGCAAAGAAACCCCAACAAAGCTATGTATAAACGACTTCATTTCAAAATCCCTCGGAAGACACTTTCAACGCTCCCACAACCGGGACCGGTGACGTCCCCATCCGGCTGAAGCCTCAATTCGGCTAGTGCCTCAATTCGGCTAGAAGTTTCAATTCGGCTGGACGTTCCAGTTCGGCTACATCCTCAATTCGGCTAGAAGTTTCAATTCGGCTGGACGCTTCAGTTTGGCTAAATCTTCAGTTCGGCTACAAGTTTCAATTCGGCAGCATGCTTCAGTTCGGCTAGATCATTGTTTCAATTCGGCTGGACGTTCCAAGTTTATCAAGCTAGACATCCAAGCATAAGGTGCCCCCAATTTTTTTAGAGAGATGTTAATTATATCTGCATCTTGCCTTAACATTGCAACATGCAAGCTCAGATCAATAAGTTCAAGCAGCTACGAAGGCTTTGGGCACAGAAACATTTGTGTTTGTGTTGTTTCTTCTGTGGAGCTGCTGTGCAAACACCAGGTCTCTGCTTCAAAGAAATGTATTCACTTGCCCAAGGAATGGATTACAGCAGTCCAAAGATTGCTTCTTCCAGTGCTGGCCACTGTTCACGTGAAAGGGACAGGACGCCTTGGCAGCTCCTACGTCGAACTGAGTTGAAGAAAAAAAGAAGATACCTGCATCAGTTATGAGACAAAACAATATGGTAGGGGTTCAATCCAGTGATTTACATCTTCACGAGGCTAAGGAGAATGTAACAGTATACCTGTAATTTTTTTTCAAGGTCACAAATTTGCCACAAAATTGGCAAAACACACCAGTAGCTATGACTGACCTCGTAACCAAAACCTTACGTCCGCAGAAAATTGTTTGGCGACATTTAATTTTCAAATTCGGTCCTCATCATATTTTCAAAGTGAAAGTTTCTACTGGCAGTATTAAAAATATGGAGGCTCAGGCAAGCTGGTGTTGCATACTCCTCCACAGCGCGAAAAATTCGCAACCAAGCACAGGGACACACAAAAGGAAAAGACATTCATGAAGCTCTGACTTGCAACTCAGACTTGTATTTTTTCTTCTCTGCCTGCGCCTGTCTTTTTAAACAATAAAATTCTTTTTTGTTATTTTTGGTTTTATCTGGATGCAAGATAATCTAATTCTTTTTTGTAATAAATTTGGACAAGGTTTAGTGACACAGTTTTCTTCTAACCTCGAAATCTTTTCAGCTTCAATAATTTCCCTAATTAGTTGATTATTATTTTTACTTATTACGGGGCAATGTTCTGCTTGACATCTGCAATCTTGGCAATGTATGCCTTAGTGTCCAGAAGTGATTCTCTTTATGTTGTAATTGTGTTCCCCTAGTCTATGTGACATCACTATTTGTGACGTCGGGGTGGGGAGGGAGTGGGTTTTGGCAGAACTTGTTTCCAACTGATTAGAAGAATTTTGATGGCAACAAATAAAGCCTGCGGAACCCCAACAATAGCTCAGCACCACGAAATTTCCATTCTGTTCTCTGATGTGGTTGTGCTAGCCATGCTCCAAACAAATAAGAGTTTCGAACGAACCATTTGGGCTTTGTAACGTGAAGAGGGGTACAGTTTCTATCATGAAGGAAGCCATTAGCCCGCAGATTTTGTGGGACAAGCGAAGGCGGCGGAACCGTTCTAGATTTCACACTTCACCCCGCACAGCCATGCCGCGCAGCCCGTTCCCGTGGCACCTACGGCTGTGAGTAGCAAGTATGTCAGGGAGCCTTTAAAAAGGTGGGTAAAACAAAGTTTTTCAGTGACCGAATCGAGGAGACTGACAGCTTAATGTACCGACACCTGGATAAGTAACCCTGTTGCTGCTGTTGTTTACGGGTTTTAGGGCGCAAGAGCTCCGACGGCCATACTGCGCCAAACTAGGTAGGATAAGTAACCCTGGTTGGCAAGTTTTGTCGTGGGAGAGTTGGTATTAACTGGGGTGTACTGCGAGTTGTAGAGGATCTAGAGTCACACTGCCATATTCAGCTCAAGAAACCTCGTCTAGGCACAGGCAACTCCTTCCGCAATCAGAGACTATAAATTAATTAATACACTTGTGTCTGGTTATTATTTCTGTTTCTTTCGACTTTCTGAGAATCGGGAAAATCAGCAAGCAAATTTAATATCTAAATTATTCTGAAAAACTGAGAATTTAATCAAAACAAGTTCTGAGAAACATAAAATTTAACACAAAGATAAACTCCAGAAAACATCCTCCAAATGCCACAAAGGATTACGTTCTTTTCCCCTGTCTTTCTTCTCCGACATTGTTTCCCTGCTTTTACCAGTCTCGGGTTTTCTACATTATGATCGACAAAGGATTAATTCTGGAAACACTAAATGCCGCTTATAGTGATGCTGCTATATGTCACGCTAGGGGTAGCCAGGCAGGCTCTGGTGCAGCTTGGTTATGACCTTCCTCGCAAAGGGAAGTTTTGGCATTGCATATGAGGCGATACTTGCCCAAGTCTAGAGGTTACCTTGGCAAGGTTATGGAAGCACCCATGCTCACAAGTACGGTAACTGCCCAGGTCACCTTGGAAGGTCTCAGCACACGGCAGGCACCACCGTCTGTCGTAGGTATGATGCGCTGCAATGTCTGATGACACAAACTGCAGCAAAACAAAACATATTTTCCTGTGAAACAGTATCCATAGCTGCAATCTCCGTACCAGCACACTGCATGAGTAGCTAATCTCATTGTGCACTTCTTTCTACATTAGAAGCACAGTTTAGCCTGAAGGCGTCGGCATATTTCGGTTCCACGTATAAAGTCACTCATACAGATTTACGTCAAACAAACATATTTCGACACGTCTGTGGCTGTGGCAGAAAATACTAAGAAAGGCGAGATAAATCGACGACTGCATGCTTCAAATGGTCAGAAATGGGAGGAAAAAGCCCCGAGACACTTTCCTTCCATTTCTCCTCCTGTGAACAGCAAGGTCGAGGGAGCCCACCAGTGGTGCAACCGGTGGTTTGTACGCAGTGCTCGAACGTGATTAATTTACGATGTTTGGATACCATCATTTCGGCCATGTTGCGATTACATCGATACCTTAAGAACAGTCAAAGGCCGATTGAAAAAAAATTGTACCGGCTCATTCACGGCTTTCTTAGCTTTGGTTGCTCCTATTACGGAATAAAGGGTTTGTTCACCAAATAAACGACACACTCCCGAGCTTCATACAGTTTGTCACTGAAGGCATTGTTCGTGTTCGAAGCTAGATCTTTGCTCAAAAAGCACTTCGAAATTACAAACAAATCTACGACGACTCTCAGCAACCCTCGTCTCATTGAACCGAAGTGCAGTTTTCGCCCAAAGGAGCCACAAGTAACAACTCTTGAGAACAAAATAATTATCTATAAAAGCTAGACACAATGCATGGTTCCGGCATTTGAGCACAAGGTATTTGACGTCTTTCGGAGAACGCTACAAAAGCTTAGTATTCCAACAAGAGCTTAAACGTAAAAAAAGTTCAGTTTTCCTCGTATCTGCCTGAACTGGGCGGAGCCACCCGAACGACCCGACGTATGCAAGATCCAAAGCATGCGTCGCAAACTGCTGTGTGCAGCACGCCGGAGCAGCCATCTTTCCGACTGTTTACAAGCTGGCTCACATTGTTTCGACGCACATGTGTCTTGCGTTTAACGTTTCGATGACAGCCTTTCAATTCTAAGAAAAAAGCGTCAAGTGCTAGCCTGGCTGTCACTAACACTGTTCACCCGCACAGTTGCTCAATGCGAAGTGTAAACAAGTACGCCCATGACATGCTGGAAAGGACAGCCTGGCGCCTAGGCAGTACGGCCACGTAGGTCCAATCAAAGCTCGCAGGATGCTGTACATAGACTGCGCGACACTGTTAAGCACTAAACACAACAAAGAAATAAATGCACCTTGATCCTACGAGAAAACTGGGATGACACAGAGTATAGTAAGACTTGCGAAGATTGTAACTGGGTTCATGAGCTTTTAATCACTCCCGCGACACACACCTGCACACAATGTGTCATCCGAATTTACCCATTGCATCAAGGTACATTAAATTTTTTTCCGCTGCCAAATGGAAGGGAAGGTGCGACAACACTATCCTTTTGTCTTACCCTAGCATGAACTAGCTGGTAATGGTACAATTACAAGCGAGTTGCTTTCACTGGTGTCCCTCCTGCTCGAGCTCTCGTACAACCAAACCGCAATTAAACGCAGGGCGCTTGCCCGCACTTGTAGCCAGTCCAGCTAGTCCATGCTAAGACGCGACAAAGCATGGCAGGAAGCCTGCCACTACAGCACGTCGGCCACCGGGCATGACTGGCGAGTGCAAGTGCCACGTGAGTCACATGAATGTTCCGCAATAGCTGCGTTACCTAAAAAAACCCAGATGAAACGCCGTTCGCTGTGCCATTCAGTGGGGCAGGGGTAGAACATCGGGCTCCTAATCAAAAGGCTGTGGGCTCGATCCCCCTATAGGGGAGACATACCATTGATCTTCTTTCACTAGCTTTATTAAGTGAACCCTATCTTTGCTTTTATTCTCTGGTCTTCTCATTCGACGTCCTCTTGTGACCGACTGGGTAATCCATGTCGATCTACAACAACTGGATCGGTCGTTGCATGCTCTCAACCCCAGATATATAACACACCGTATAATAAATAAAACAAGCGTACCGCAACGCTTACCATAGGAACCGTCACTGGCATCACTAACAGTGACAAGGTGCAACGCAACATTGCCTCGCTCGGATGTAGCCATCAAGAAAAGATTAAGCAATCTGTCAGCTGCAATCCATTCGGAAGCAAAATGGCCTCCCTGTATGCTTAGATTGAATCGGTGCTGTGGGCGGACTCGCTGTTCTATGTGCGAGCCTAGCATCTGTGTATATCTTTGCTGAGTGAGTACTCTAGGCTGCACCGGAAATTATTTTCTCGCGTCCATTGTTCTCATCAAGAAGAGCGTCACACTGTCACCGTGCTCCTAAATAGCATGGATGCAGCACAGCGTTCAATGTGAACGCTTTCGCACGCTACAAAAATATTACCCTCTACTTGTGCAAAAAGAGAAAACACCTTCGGAATTTCACTAAAAACCATATTCTGAAAACATGGAACCCTAACTATAGCCACTCTAGCGTATTATATACTTGGGCAGGGGTGGCCAAGGTGACGCAGCCTAAGAGTTGCAAACAAAATCACAAAATTTTCAAAAGCCGCGGAGGGAGGGAGGGAGGGGGGGGGGGGGGGGGGCCGCGGCAGATTTTTGTTTAGAGCAATAAACGAAACTCAAACTAATTTCGGTCTATCTTATCTGAGTCAAAAGCAGTCCAATTGTGCGTAAGGCAGCAGTAGCACATTTAAAACACGTTTCATTTCTCTCTTAGGGGAAGTGCTCCGGGAGAGAGGAGGGGAGAGAGAGGGGAGGGATAAGGGAGGGAGCGGCGAGCCGCACTTTAACACGCGGAGAGCCGCAGCTTGGCCACCCCTGTACTAGGGCATCGCCATGCAGGTTCTCAAGGAGCTTGGGAACGGCCTTTCCATCTAAATTAATTCCTGGCATTCTATACTAGGCGATACCTGCTGTGGTCTATGGGTTACCTTTGCAGGGAGATGGCGGCATCGATGATCACACGTACGGCAATTGCCCATGTCGCACATCATCATGGAAGGTCTTCATGAAGCAGGCAACTTGTCCTGTCGATGGAGACCCACACATATCCTGCATATGTGGGTAAAGTGCCTAAAATTTAATTGAATTACAACTACAACTACTTCTCTCCAAAAGCATCATGACATCAAACCTTGTCACTTTCCAAAGATGGGGCTCGCTAGCACAGCCTGGCCTTTTTCGGTCGGCCAGGGCGTCGAGAGTGTTTTGTAGCGACCCGCCACACGCCCTCAAGGTTGAACTTGTGTCGTATTCAAATTTTGGAAGAAATGCCTACTACCAAGTATGATAGAATTGTAGCAGGGGGTCATGATGTTAGCTCCGTAGCCCCCGCAACCCAACCTCCATTATCGCCAGCCCCTTTGCCGTCTACTTCCTCGCCCATCATGACTACCCGTCATCCCTTGTGGTTGACGCTTGTTCGTAGGAAAGGACTGGCTGGCACTGCTGGGCTCTGCGCCGCTACTCATCCCAATTCCCAAATGGAGACTGCGGCTGACCGGTGACATCTGTCGTCTGCTTCCTTTCATCGATTAAGGAACTGCTTTTTGCAGATAGTATAACGTGTTGAAATCGCTTACCTACTAATTTCAATGGCAATTCATCTTGGAAGTGCCCGCGCAAAGCTGGTGTCGCGATGTGTGGTGATATCAAACGCAGAGAGTGCCTGAAGAATTTTGAGGTTGCTCAAACGGTTTGTGGATTTGTTTGGACGCACTTTATGACAAACAAATCTGCGGCAAGCAGCTCATAGTCAGATCCTCTAAATTGCCAATCGCGACACTTCCCTGATGACTTGCTAAGTGCTTGGATATGGTGAAAAAACTTCGAGTGAAACCTATTTCTTTAGAGTAAGGATACGGAAGGCTCCGCTTCTGGGGGCGCGATGACCCAGGTCCCCTCTACAGCCGATCGAGCCTTCGGACGGCACTCGAATGCGTGCTCAGAGTGCAGTCCAGTGTTACTTTAGTGTTATCGGAAGGCACTCAGATACAACCTGGATTAAAACAGTTCGCTTTTATTGTTATTGCGGTCACTGTGTAGGTCACTCACTGAGCTGAAGAGGAGGTGAGACGGGGTCCAGTCACCGCCGCGATCAACGACCGAAATCCAGCGGTTCCGCAGCTCGCTGACCCTCGTAAAACCAGGAGAACTGCCCAAAAATTCACTTTACTGCGAACTGTATTATGTTGTGGGACTTAACGGTGAAATGTAATGCCAGCAAAAGAATATTCTCAACGGTCCTTGTAGCCGCGCACACTGCAAAGCCCCATCCTGGCCCCTCCGATGCGCGATGCCACATACTTTCGATTCCCAGAGCTTGCCTGTTCATCGCAGTTCACCTAGTCACGGCTGCGCTCGCTATATCCCTTCCGTTCTGATAAAACCCACTAGACAGAACAAGTGAACGGGTGTGGTTTCGCAAAACGTAGTGTCTAGAAAACTGTCCGACGGCACTCTTGCAGAGCGTTCAAATGCCGTCCGTCGGTACTCCACTCGCGCGTTCAAGTGCCGTCCGAAAGTCTCGTATAAAACGACTTCCCAAAACGACTTTTACGAAGGGGAGTGTGGCGTAGTGGTAAGATGTGTCACATAAGCACGTGATCCCGGGTTCGATCCCCAGTGCGGGCTTACTTTTTTGTTTCTGTTTTCTCGAACATTTTATTTTGCCGACGCATTTGGCGATATGTACATTTATTTTTTTACCATTAACACAGGAAAAAAAACGAATGTTGTCGCCGAAATTTCGCTGAACGAAATAGTATGGTACTTCGTTTCCGGAGGTGCATCGGGTACAGCGGGGCTTGGTTTGCCGGCTGGACGCCGCGAAGCGGCGTGTACGACAGGGCCAAATGGGTCAATGGTTTTGTGATTAGCAGCCGCATACTGACGCCGCAAAGCGGCGTGAACGTAGGCGGGGGTGTGTGTTAACGAGCTCCCCAGTGATACACGCGCCGTCCGACTCTCGGACGGCACTTTTAGGCGCGATTGGAGTGCCGTCGGGCGGCACTGTAGACACCGCCTTCGAAAAGTGCTTTGTGGCCCCTTCCCGAACTTGTGCTACCAAGCTTTCGTGGATACTCACCCTTGATGAACGAACCGTGAAGTGGGACCGGTCAGTGATTCGGTATTACTTTCGCTGCAATCGGAGGCGTTGATTTGAACCGCTCGTTTTCGAAATGGGAGCCTTGTCTTGAACAAAACCATCCAATAACGCAAAGGCCGCAACCAAACAACGCACCAACCCATGCACTAGGGTGGCTAGAGAGTTGGGTGTGTCGAGCGCGCCGGCTCTCCCATGCATCGCCGCGGCCGGTTTGGAAAATCACCGTCAGGAGCGCTCTAATCAGCCTGTATGCTAGGCGCGCGCAGCTGGCGCACTGATTTCCGTGCGACAAGGCGGGTAGCGACGAGTTCACGCCCGCTTTCATCTCTTCGTTAGCGCTCGTGTGAATTTATTTTAACCGTTCCTGCACGCCCGTCAGTCAGGTGACACGCGGAGACCATGGGCATTGCCCCGTCAACCTCCGGCGTAAAGAAAAAGCAGAGAGCGAAGCACTGTTTCGTTCCAGGATGCACGACAGGCTGCAGTCTGCAAAAGAAAAACACACGTTGTTCACCGTCCCGAAGGGCCGAGTCCTCTTCTCTTAGTGGGACAGGAATATTTCGAGGGGAGACACGCATCTTCAGGAAAACTCTGTGGTGTGCGCACTTCACTTCGACAGCGGTACATCAAGCGATACTTCTCTAATGTATCGCTCGATCCGTTCGAGATATCGCTGTATGAGTGATGTTTTGGGGCTCATAGCTTCCTGCTGAACACGTCTGCGGCAAGCGTTGGGAAGTACTTCAGGTACATTATACTTAAAGTACAATGTACTTAAGTACATTGCACTTAAATTACTACTTAAATTAGATTTAGGAAACTTGTACTTTACTTCAAGTACATTCTCCGAGTATGTACTGTACTTTTTTTTTTTTTTGCTACTTTCCGAGGAAAGTACAATTCCCGACTTCAAAGCACATTCCCCGAATTTGGTTTTGTTAATTTTGTATCACGAAATGATGCTTTGTCAACTCCGAAGAAATACTGGGAGGGATATTCTACTCTCACCAGAAACGCGAGCAGACGACGCATCGCTCCGTTTGTTTCGGGGGCGGCGTTCCCGTAGCTTTTTAAACTCTCGCTACTTCTCTGTCGGTCAGCGCAAGCAACGAGGTTTAAGATATCAGGAGAGCAAAATTAATCCTAATGTAGCACCTGAGACTGTGGTGCGAAACAATTAAAGTTTCAAGTCGAAGTAACAGACAGCAGAGGAGAACGTCACAGTGTTTTTAGGCATTCTCTTTTGTCTTTTCCTTCTATTTGAAAGTTCCCTTAATTTTTTTCGCACCCAAATCTCAGGTGTCACGTTATGATTAATTATCACCAGCTCGCTTGCACACGCATTTTTTTTTTCTTTTTATTAAGGAGAGGACATTTTTCTATGCGAGCTATGGGGCTGACGTCCTGCTCCGTCCTATTACATTTAACCCCCTTGGGTGCTACAATCCAGTGCAAGGGGTGCCAAATTCAGAAGAGGGTCTTCTAAATTTGGCTCCATTCCTGAAAAAAAAAAAAACTACTGTGTGGTTACTTGACTTTATCAAATATTAGCCGCTGTTTTTGAGGTGTTGCGCCCTTGATTACCCTTGGGCAATGCATACCAATTTAAAAAAAAAAAAAAAAATCACTGTATAGGGGAATGAAAGGGCATCATGAAAGATTGCGTTAAAATACTTGTACTTTACATTGAAAGTACATTGTACTTATAGTTCTTTACTTCAAGTACGTTGTTCCCAGTGTATTTCATACAAATTTACTTAAAGTACATCACGTCTCATTTTCTTTGTACTTTAATTACCTGAAGTATCTTTTAGACGTATTTTACCCAACGCTGACCTTTCGCGTCGTCAACAGGAAGGAGCGGGCTTCAGTGACAGACACGAGCCTAGGAATGTATGCATGCATATACAACAATAATCCTGTGTGAAAGAGGTTGTGTAAAAGACGTAAATAAAATTTGGAATGTTTTTCGTCTTCAGCGGTGGTTTGCGTTCGCAATCTCCCCGCCCCCGATGATCCCCGTTTTTAGCGTCTGCATGAGAGAATTAACCAAAAAGCACCGGTATCGGTGAAATAAATAAACGCCGATAAACATCCGCCGATTTTTGTTATAAATAAACACCCTACGATGTATAATATGTTACTTCGCTCACTCTCTTTTAAAATCGATTTTGTATTTCATTGCTAGTTTTCCACGTTGCATAAACATGTAAAGTGCCAAAAATGCATTGTTTGCTTTGTGTCATGACAACTTTTCGCGTTGTTTCTCGCCAGCTATGTCTGCTCTTGAATCACAGGGGAATTGCTCCATAAGTATCCATCGTCCTCACACATATTTTAATGTTAAAATGCCTGAGCCGTTCAGCGTCGATTCATTTGATAGACGTAACACAACGGCTTGAAACGCGAAATTTCGTCACGGCTGCTGATACCTCGGCGGACGTTTCACGTATTTTGAAAACATAGCACACGGGAGAAAATAATAAAATTAAAAAAAAATGCCCCATTTTTTTATCATTCCGAGAGCGTTGCGGTGAGAAGAGAACGACTTTAAGTGCGGATTTACCTTCGTCGACGCTCCAAAATCGGGTCGACTATCGAATCCAGGTTTATCAGACTTTCATTATGCCACACCGATTAATTTTGTAAAAAAACACAGCCGACAAGTGGCCGGGAAAAGGTTCGCACGCAGCGCATTTCGGCCCCAGCGCAGCCAAACTGCCGCTGACGCCGCGGTCGGATAGCATACAGGGCTTCCGAGGCGCCTCCTGGCGACAGATTTCCTTTTGGTGCCGCGCGCCGGCCGCCGCTCGACACACCCAACTCTCTAGCCACCATACATGCACCAACCGCTCCACATGCTTTGCGCCATCTTGGCTCCCAGTGTTGCCAGGTGGGGGAAAAAGAAATCGGTGGATAGAACTCAATCGAACTCCTAAAAATCAGTTAATAGAATTATGTACTTTTTGTACTCCCAGACTAATCTTTTAGCAAGTATCATAAACTATAAGATGACATTTTAGCTAAAATTGTATTCCCAAAATAGAGCTTTAATAAAAAAAAACTTTCGTATACTAAAATTAGTGTTATTTTGTTGCGTCACTTTGTTGCAATGTCCGGCAGAAATGTTTTAACGTCCAAAAGTCGTTTTTATTGTATCAACTATTCCGATGACTTGACTCAACGCCTGCAATACAAAAACCCAAACCCTTCTGCGTGAAAACGGAGCTACGTGGATGCAAGTTGCAAAACCTCTTCGTGGTCTGGAAACACTGTACGGGCGGCCGTCTTGAGTTTCGGTTTGTCCGCATTTCCTTCCAGGGCATGGACGCTCCGCCACTGAGTGCGATTCGGAAATTTTATTGTTTTCTGACTTCCGACCGATCACCCAACGTTGCCAAAGAGCTAGGCCGTCATGCGCTTCATCTCTGAGGACACACTTTTTTGGATGCGAACACCGATGAAATCGTACTGTGTAGCGGTAGACTGCCTACGGTGTTACATGCGACTCAAAATTGTTTTTTTTTTTTTTGTTATTGGCAAAAGTGTTTTATTTTTTTTTTTTTTTTTAGAAAGCTTTGTGTTTTAATGGAAACTGTGCCCTGGGAAATATTTTTCAGACGTTCCAAGAGCTTAAATTGGTTTCAGACAGCACTTACCTCAAGCACAGTTGACGGATGTTTCGCTATTATTGAAGATTTGTTCAACCCTGGCAGGATAACTGCATTGACTTTCTCAAGACTAAACAACTTTTTTTTTCACCTCGACTGCGACAAAAAAAAGAAAAAAAAAAGAAGAAAAACGATGTAAAAAAATTAGTGTGAAATGAGGTTGGCACCACCCGTGTTGCTCCACTCGACGTCCGCAAAGTAAGTTTTCGCCGCCGCGGCCGTCGAATTTTTAGCCACTGCGATAGAAAAATCCCTCCTCCATGAATGTTGAGCAAACAAACACGTAGTCTGTGTCTGTTATGTTTTCTAATCAAGAATATTTCAACAACAAACTTCTGTTTTGTTTTAGATGTGTTTTACAAACCTCGTTTACCGACGCCAGACTAAGTGTATGGAAATCGCTGCAAAGCAATGAGGTTGTTTTTTTGGTTTTCCAAAACATTAAAACGAGGGCTCTGTGGTGTAGAAAATGTTTCTCAAGATTTGTGAAACGAAATATCAATAATAAAAAAAGCTGGAAAAAACGCCCGTTCCTGCTTACATAAAATTGAAAGAATAAAACACAAAGGACAAGCACAGGACAACCACTTTCTTTCGTGAAAGAAAGTGGTTGTCCTGTGCTTGTCCTCTGTGTTTTATTTTTTCAATTTTATGTATTCATGTTCAACCCGCTCGCCTTCACTAGTCCTGCTTACGTCGAGAAGTTTGGGAGTCGCTACCAGGTGGATCCTTTTCGTATCCCAAAACAAGATTGAATCGATGTTCTTTTTTTTTTCCCCTTTTTAAATGCATTCTTTCACAGATAACGCAGGGCTATGTGGCTACGTTAGCGCTGAATCAACATTAGAAACCGGGACATAGGTACTTCGCATGAAGCGCAGCAACAGGAGCAACCTAAATGCGGTATGCGAGACACGGCCGGACATGCCGGGGTGACTCGGGGTTCTAACATGAAAGCTAGATCGGTGCTGTATGTGGGAACAAAAATATCAGCGCTTGATTAGCGCGTGTTGCTGCCGCAGTGAGGTAAAGCCCCTCATCTTGGGAAAAGTGGCGCCATTGATTGTTGTGGAAATGCTCGATCGAGACACGTGCCGGGCGTTACTTCTGGGAAGAGCATAACGTCTGAAATATTGATCAGTGCTGCGCTGTGCAGCCATGATCTTCCCAAGTGCAGCACGTGCCTCGTGGATCCACGCACCTTGCGCTACTTTTGAAACGTGAAGGGGCTTTAGAGTGAGGTAAAGCACCTTGATAAAAGCGTTTTTTACAAGTACCGCCAACCATTGTTATGGAAGCGCGCGAGACACGTGCCATGAGCGGGTGCTCCGCCGCCATTCGCTTCCAAGGCCCGCTCATTTCAGTGCTGCGCCGCCATTTGCTTCCAAGGGCCGCTCGAGACATGGGCCTCGTGCACTCGCGCATTTGACGCTACTTGCGAGACAAACGCAAACACATCGAGGGGCTTTAGAGTGAGGCAGAGCCGTTTATCGAGAGAGTTTGGTCATACATTGGTTTAAATAGGCGAGCATCTCGGGGCCCATCACAGGCCGCGAAACAGCCCCTAGCGGTGGTCGTGAACTCTAAATTTGTGACACGACTAATTCAAGCCGTTTTAGCGTCGCTAGAGTTAAAAGGTGTAACTCTCAGTGACTGAAAACGTTGTGCGTGTGAGGTTTTCGTCACGCCAATATTCAAGTGTAGAATAAACGAACGTGCGCTCCAAACCAGGGCCAACTTGCTAGAAACAGCGTCTCAGCTGAGACGGTGAAAGAAAGCACTGCCAAAGTACAGTTAGCCAAAGCCAGCGCACGAGCCGAGCGGGACTCCGCGTCGCCAGACGCTCGCGCGCCCCACCCGTTGCACTGTTTTCTTTCCGCCAGTTACAGGACGCTGTTCTAACAAGCAAACATCAGCAGTGCAGAGAAAGGCATGAGCACGAGCGCGTGGCTTTGGAAAGTGGCTCCTATGCACGAGTTCTCGTACAAACAAAAGCGTTTTGCTCAGCCAGCTTCACGCGCCTGTACCTTTGTCTTCACTGCCGACATTTGTGAGATGGAGCAGAGAGGCCGAGATTGAACGCCTCTATTTCACGCTTTGAATGTCGTTTGCAATATTGTGACGTCGCGGTCTCCTGATTGGTCGACGCTGTGTCACAAATTTAGTTTACGCTCTAAGCGCGGGGGGAATATTCGGCGCTGGCGGCGGCCTTTGCTCCGCCTATTGGCCAAACTCTCCCAATACACGGCTCTGGAGTGAGGATCGCTGAAGCGTCCCCTTACGTGCTTCTCGCCGGGAATACATTCGTGTTATCTTAGTGCGGACAAAGCCCCAAGGCTACGAGCGCGAGCTCCTAGTGTGACAGCGGCACGGCTAAACGAGCGCTCTAGCTGCAGGACCAACTGTAAAAATTATTGACAGGCGCGCGCTCCATTTTTGTTTTCTTGGTTTAAATATTTTTATTCACTAGCGCGCGTGGATAGACGCTGTAGTGCCGCCAGACAACACGGCCGCCGCTCCGCCATCGCTTTCTCTGACCAGACAAAGGAGCCCCGCAAAAGACGTTTGCAGCAGAGCCGTATATGTAGAGAGTTTGGCCATTCATTGGGAAGTATAGGAGACAAATGCGGAGGCGCCATTGGCTGAAGGCGGGCTGGGCGTGTTCCAGGGAGTCTTCAGAAATTCGAATGTGACCAACCAGAAGCCGGAAACAATGCCCTGGCGGTGGTCGCGAGAAACAAACCTGATAACTGCATTGAAGTAACTCTCGATGGCTGAAAATATGGTACACGTGATGTTTCAATCACGCTCATCCAAAATGATGGTGGAAGAGTGCGACTAGCGGAACGATCGACATAATCCGTACGCCAAGCGCCGAGGGCCGGGAATCTGCCGTCCGAGCGGTCACACTCTGTCCGCCCAAAACAGAGTTGAGTGGCGCGTTCGTTTCTTACATCTTTCTGCATGATCATGATGAAAACAACATGTGCACCCTATATTCAACCACGAAGAGTTACTACACTTCACTCTTACGCGTTTATTAAAACCATATACGAACATAGACTTTTGATCAGAACTGTTTGCCGCTACCACCGCTAGGGGATTCTTTTCGGCTTCTGGTTGGTCAAGAGAGCATGCCAAGCCCTCTTTCCGACTCTGCCGCACGCCCCGACTCTGCCCGCACCTCCCATTGACCAAACTCTCCCAATACACGGCTCTGGTATGCAGTATTGATCTCTATGAAAATATACCTAATAATTACCCAAGCATCAAGGAGAATGCAGGGATTGGTGTTCCAGGCGCCGCACGCGCATGCCTTTCCCGTGTAAAAGATTCGAAGTAAATAACCAAAATAAAGCGTTGACGAACGCGCGTGTAAGATGCAATTTGTTTTAGGCATCTGCTTTGGAAAGTTACTAATGTGAGGCCAGCACGTGTGGCGCGTGGAACACCAATCCCTGCATTCTCCTTGATGCTTGGGTAATTTGGCGATAGGTCTATTGCCATCGCGCATCCCCGCTTGGTCGCTGAAGTGCTAGTGAAGTCACCGGTGGCCATCTTGCAAATAGACAAATTGCGGTTTTGCTAGCGTTACAGAGGCAGCCGGCAGCGTGCTGGAGAAACGTTTTCTACTCGTTCGTCGTCATTCGCAAAAGAGGTTTTCCAAGACACTGTGTAAGCGTTGAGACTTACTGTTGAGAACACGTGGAAAATTTTACGAAAGTGCAGGGCCGCACGAAAAAGGCACAATTCGTCGAGAGCAAGTTTCACCGGTCTCGTGACGTAATCAAAATTTCCTTGTCACGCCGAAGTGCTACGTCTCTGTGCCTTCGTACGCTTGGATACCGATCAAGGTTCGACGTCATGTGGATGTGTTTTACTAGTACAATGTGCGTGAAGGTGTATGTGCCTCTACAGCAGCGTTTTACTTGACTCTGCCGACTGTATTTGTAACTTGCGGCACTCGCAGTCCAGAAACGAGCTACATCCAGCATTAAGTGGCGACGGAAGAAGGGGGGGGGGGGGAGGGGGGGAGGTACGTTTTTTTTTTACGGGTTACAGAATACCAAGGAACAGCAGCTCATCACTGATCAGTGGTCCTACTCACTATCAACAACTGCACGTGACATCAAGTTTGAGCGCGGCTCGATTAATTATGATTGGTGAACGGATTGCACACCGCTTCAAAGATTTTCAATCTCGCCGTCTTGTACTTTTGCCCTCTAAAACCATCCTTGCTCCGCAGCGTTGCTCTATTAGTTCTGCTATGTCATCGATTAGAGATCAGTGCTGCTATCTTTTGCGGGGCGCCTTTGTCTGGCTAGAGGGAGCGCGAACCACCCCTCTATTAGGTTCGTTTGTCATAGGGTGAAGACACCCATTGTTGTATTGAAAACTGCCTGCGCATGCCGAGTGGGCCTTAAAATGGCGCCAAAGCGCCGGGCAGGGCTAAGCGCTCGCTCCGAACGAGATCGAAGCGCGCGCATTCTGGGCATAGAAATGGCCGAGATGCCGCCACCCTAAGACAGACGTGGCGAAAGTGTATGAAGGCACCCTACCCTCTATCCTAGGAAAAGTGGTGCCATTCATTGTTGTGGAAATGCTTGAGACACGTGCCACGCACCCCTTCTGTGAAGAACATGTCGTCTAAAATCTAGCTCAGTGCTGCGGTGTGCCGCCATGATCTTCCCAAGGGCTGCACGTTGCACGTGCCGCGTGTATCGACGCATCTTGCGCTACTTTTTTTTTAACATGAAGGGTCTTTAGTAATGATAAAAGCACCTTCATATTTTAGAAGTAGCGCATAGCGTGTCGATGCACGAGGCAAGTGCAACGCGCAGCCCTTGGGAAGATCATGGCGGCACTGCGCAGCACTGAGCGAGATTTCAGACGCCATGTTCTTCCCAGAAGGGGCGCGTGTCACGTGTCTCGAGCATTTCAACAACAATGAATGGCACGACTTTTCCCAGGATAGAAGGGCACGGCCGCGGCGGCGAAAACTTACTTTGCGGACGTCGAGTGGAGCAACACGGGTGGTGCCAACCTCATTTCACACTCATTTTTTACATCGTTTTTTTTTTTTTTTTTGATTGTGAAAAAAAAAAGTTGAAAAAAAAGGTGAAAAAAAAAAAGTTGTTTAGTCTTGAGAAAGTCAATGCAGTTATCCTGCCAGGGTTGAACAAATTTTCAATAATAGCGAAACATCCGTCAACTGTGCTTGAGGTAAGTGCTATCTGAAACCAATTTAAGCTCTTGCAACGTCTGAAAAATATTTCCCAGGGCATAGTTTCCATTAAAACTCAAAGCTTTCTAAAAAAAAAATAAAACACTTTTGCAAATAACAAAAAACAAAACAAAAAAACTTTGAGTCGCATATGTAACACCGTAGGCAGTCTACCGCTAAACAGTACAATTTCATCGGTGTTCGCATCGAAAAAAGAGTATCCTCAGAGATGAAGCGCATGACGGCCTAGTTCTTTGGCCACGTTGGGTGATCGGTCGGAAGTCAGAAAACAATAAAATTTCCGAATCGCACTCAGTGGCGGAACGTCCACGCCCTGGAAGGAAATGCGGAGAAACCGAAACTCAACACGGCCGCCCGTACAGTGTTTCCAGACCACGAAGAGGTTTTGCAACTCGCATCCACGTAGCTCCTAGCATCCTCGATCATCCGCACCGGTGCGCACCGGGGCACTGAGGTGCGCCCCTTCATCTTCGATCAAGTGCACCGGTGCGCACCGTACGTCCTCGATCACCGAAGCGCACCCTCCCGGTGCGGCTTTTCGTTGCCCCAACGCGCACCAAGAAAATCGGCGGTGCGCCGGGGGGCAGTCCCCTCAGGCATTGCGGCCAGGAGCGGGAATCGAGAAGATGGCGGGAGTAGCAGACGCGCAGACTCTCGAGATGGCGATCTTGCAAAAACGAACACGCCTCGCAGCTGCACTAGATGATTTCCTCGGGTCTTCTGACGGCGAGACGACGAGCTTCTCACCATCTCCGCGATTACTGGCGATTGCTGTGCAGTGGCAAGGAGCGCCCGAAAAGCACGAACTTCGTGGAAAGCGGCGCGAGGCGTTTCGATGACAGCGAGGTACGGTTATTATCTGGTGTTTCGTTTTCTTGAACTAATAATGATGGCCAACATATACATGAGGAATTGTCACCCGCTTCGTGACCCCATCGGCAATCACGTCCACGATGTTTATTTCTGTGACAGCGAGGTACGGCTATTATCTGGTGTTTCGTTTTCTTGAACTAATAATGGGGATGGCCAACATATACATGTGGAATTGTCACCCGCTTCGTGACCCCATCGACAATCACGTCCACGATGTTTATTTCTGTGGGACCGTCAAATCCGCGAGTAAAAAAATAGAAGAAATTGACAGCAGACGGGCACCGTGCGATGACCTACGCAAAATAAACGAACAAAACGCGAAGTGACGCAAGGTGGAGCTTGCCGCGGTGCACCGGCGCGGCGCAGTTTGTGGTTTGTTCAGTTTGTCCTCGATGTTGCACCGACATCGCGCTGCACGACCGAGGAGCGCTGTGCACTGTGCTGGTTTCAGGGCGATTCCGGTGCGAGTTGATCGAAGATGC
Source organism: Ixodes scapularis (assembly GCF_016920785.2). Taxonomy (NCBI): domain Eukaryota; kingdom Metazoa; phylum Arthropoda; class Arachnida; order Ixodida; family Ixodidae; genus Ixodes; species Ixodes scapularis. Next base: position 169,894,574 of record NW_024609835.1, read on the forward strand.
TATCACGCAGAAGGGTTTGGGTTTTGGGGGTTTTTGTATTGCAGGCGTTGAGTCAAGTCATCGGAATAGTTGATACCATCAAAGCGACTTTTGGACGTTAAAACATTTCTGCCGGACATTGCAACAAAGTGACGCAACAAAATAACACTAATTTTAGTACAGGAAAGTTTTTTTTTTTATTAAAGCTCAATTTGGGCATACAATTTTAGCTAAACTGTCATCTTATAGCTTATGATACTTCCTAAAAGATTAGTCTGGGAGTACAAAAAGTACATAATTTTATTAACTAATTTTTAGGAGTTCGATTGAGTTCTATCCACCAATTTTTGTTTCCCCCAACTGGGATTGGCAACACTGGGAGCCAAGATGGCGCAGGGCATGTGGAGCTGTTGGTGCGTTGTTTGGTTGTGGCCTTTGAGTTATTGGATTTATTGGATGGTTTTGTTCAAGACAAGGCTCCTATTTCGAAAACGAGCGGTTCCGCAAATCAACGCTTCAGATTGCAGCGAAAGTAATACCGAATCACTGACCAGTCCCACTTCACAGTTCGTTCATCAAGGGTGAGTATCCACGAAAGCATGGTAGCACAAGTTCGGGAAGGGGCCACAAAGCACTTTTCGAAGGCTGTGTCTACAGTGCCGCCCGACGGCACTCCAATCGCGCCTAAAAGTGCCGTCCGAGAGTCGGACGGCGCGTGTATCACTGGGGAGCTCGTTAACACAGACCCCCGCCTACGTTCACGCCGCTTCGCGGCGTCAGTATGCGGCTGCTAATTACAAAACTATTGACCCATTTGGCCCTGTCGTACAAGCCGCTTCGCGGCGTCCAGCCGGCAAACCAAGCCCCGCTGTACCCGATGCACCTCCGGAAACGAAGTACCATACTATTTCGTTCAGTGAAATTTCGGCGACAACATTCGTTTTTTTTCCTGTGTTAATGGTAAAAAAATAAATGTACATATCGCCAAATGCGTCGGCAAAATAAAATGTTCGAGAAAACAGAAACAAAAAAGTAAGCCCGCACTGGGGATCGAACCCGGGATCACGTGCTTATGTGACACATCTTACCACTACGCCACACTCCCCTTCGTAAAAGTCGTTTTGGGAACTCGTTTTATACGAGACTTTCGGACGGCACTTGAACGCGCGAGTGGAGTACCGACGGACGGCATTTGAATGCTCTGCAAGAGTGCCGTCGGACAGTTTTCTAGACACTACGTTTTGCGAAACCACACCCGTTCACTTGTTCTGTCTAGTGGGTTTTATCAGAACGGAAGGGATATAGCGAGCGCAGTCGTGAGCGGCAGACTGGGTGAACTGCGATGAACAGGCAAGCTCTGGGAATCGAAAGTATGTGGCATCGCGCGTCGGAGGGGCCAGGATGGGGCTTTGCAGTGTGCGCAGCTACAAGGACCGTTGAGATTATTCTTTTGCTGGCATTACATTTCACCGTTAAGTCCCACAACATAAAACAGTTCGCAGTAAAGTGAATTTTTGGGCAGTTCTCCTGGTTTTACGAGGGTCAGCGAGCTGCGGAACCGCTGGATTTCGGTCGTTGATCGCGGCGGTGACTGGACCCCGTCTCACCTCCTCTTCAGCTCAGTGAGTGACCTACACAGTGACCGCAATAACAATAAAAGCGAACTGTTTTAATCCAGGTTGTATCTGAGTGCCTTCCGATAACACTAAAGTAACACTGGACTGCACTCTGAGCACGCATTCGAGTGCCGTCCGAAGGCTCGATCGGCTGTAGAGGGGACCTGGGTCATCGCGCCCCCAGAAGCGGAGCCTTCCGTATCCTTACTCTAAAGAAATAGGTTTCACTCGAAGTTTTTTCACCATATCCAAGCACTTAGCAAGTCATCAGGGAAGTGTCGCGATTGGCAATTTAGAGGATCTGACTATGAGCTGCTTGCCGCAGATTTGTTTGTCATAAAGTGCGTCCAAACAAATCCACAAACCGTTTGAGCAACCTCAAAATTCTTCAGGCACTCTCTGCGTTTGATATCACCACACATCGCGACACCAGCTTTGCGCGGGCACTTCCAAGATGAATTGCCATTGAAATTAGTAGGTAAGCGATTTCAACACGTTATACTATCTGCAAAAAGCAGTTCCTTAATCGATGAAAGGAAGCAGACGACAGATGTCACCGGTCAGCCGCAGTCTCCATTTGGGAATTGGGATGAGTAGCGGCGCAGAGCCCAGCAGTGCCAGCCAGTCCTTTCCTACGAACAAGCGTCAACCACAAGGGATGACGGGTAGTCATGATGGGCGAGGAAGTAGACGGCAAAGGGGCTGGCGATAATGGAGGTTGGGTTGCGGGGGCTACGGAGCTAACATCATGACCCCCTGCTACAATTCTATCATACTTGGTAGTAGGCATTTCTTCCAAAATTTGAATACGACACAACTTCAACCTTGAGGGCGTGTGGCGGGTCGCTACAAAACACTCTCGACGCCCTGGCCGACCGAAAAAGGCCAGGCTGTGCTAGCGAGCCCCATCTATGGAAAGTGACAAGCTTTGATGTCATGATGCTTTTGGAGAGAAGTAGTTGTAGTTGTAATTAAATTAAACTTTAGGCACTTTACCCACATATGCAGGATATGTGTGGGTCTCCATCGACAGGACAAGTTGCCTGCTTCATGAAGACCTTCCATGATGATGTGCGACATGGGCAATTGCCGTAGGTGTGATCATCGATTCATCCATTTCCCTGCAAAGGTAACCCATAGACTACAGCAGGTATCGCCTAGTATACAATGCCAGGAATTAATTTAGAGGGAAAGGCCGTTCCCAAGCTCCTTGAGAACCTGCATGGCGATGCCCTAGTACAGGGGTGGCCAAGCTGCGGCTCTCCGCGTGTTAAAGTGCGGCTCGCCGCTCCCTCCCTTATCCCTCCTCTCTCTCTCCCCCCTCTCTCCCGGAGCACTTCCCCTAAAAGAGAAATCAAACGTGTTTTAAATGTGCTACTGCTGCCTTACACGCAATTGGACTGCTTTTGACTCAGATAAGATAGACCGAAATTAGTTTGAGTTTCGTTTATTGCTCTAAACAAAAATCTGCTGCGCCCCCCCCCCCCCCCCTCCCTCCCTCCCTCTGCGGCTCTTGAAAATTTTGTGATTTTGTTTGCAACTCTTAGGCTGCGTCACCCTGGCCACCCCTGCCCAAGTATATAATACTCTAGAGTGGCTATAGTTAGGGTTCCATGTTTTCAGAATATGTTTTTTAGTGAAATTCCGAAGGTGTTTTCTCTTTTTGCACAAGTAGATGGTAATATTTTTGTAGCGTGCGAAAGCGTTCACATTGAACGCTGTGCTGCATCCATGCTATTTAGGAGCACGGTGATAGTCTGACGCTCTTCTTGATGAGAACAATGGACGCGAGAAAATAATTTCCGGTGCAGGCTAGAGTACTCACTCAGCAAAGATATACACAGATGCTAGGCTCGCACATAGAACAGTCAGTCCGCCCAGAGCACCGATTCAATCGAAACATACAGGGAGGCCATTTTGCTTCCCAATGGATTGCAGCTGACAGATTGCTTAATCTTTTCTTGATGGGCTACATCCGAGCGATGCGATGTTGCGTTGCACCTTGTCATTGTTAGTGATGCCAGTGACGGTTCCTATGGTAAGCGTTGCGGGACGCTTGTTTTATTTATTATACAGTGTGTTATATATCTAGGGTTGAGAGCATGCAACGACCAATCCAGTTGTTGTAGATCGACATGGATTACCCAGTCGGTCACGGGAGCACGTCGAATGAGAAGAACAGAGAATAAAAGCAAATATAGGGTTCACTTAATAAAGCTAGTGAAATAAGATCAATGATATGTCTCCCCTATAGGGTGATCGAGCCCACAGCCTTTTGATTAGGAGCCCGATGTTCTACCCCTGCACCACTGAATGGCACAACGAACAGCGTTTGATCTGGGTTCTTTTAAGTAACGCAGCTATTGCGGAACATTCATGTGACTCACATGGCACTTAAACTCGCCAGTCATGCCCGGCGGCCGACGTGCTGTAGTGGCAGGCTTCCTGCCATGCTTTCTCGCGTCTTAGCATGGATTAGCCGGACTGGCTACAAGTGCGGGCAAGCGCCCTGCGTTTAATTGCGGTTTGGTTGTACGAGAGCTCGAGCAGGAGGGACACCAGTGAAAGCAACTCGCTTGTAATTGTACCATTACCAGCTAGTTCATGCTAGGGTAAGACAAAAGGATAGTGTTGTCGCACCTTCCCTTCCATTTGGCAGCGGAAAAAAATTTAATGTACCTTGATGCAATGGGTAAATTCGGATGACACATTGTGTGCAGGTGTGTGTCGCGGGAGTGATTAAAAGCTCATGAACCCAGTTACAATCTTCGCAAGTCTTACTATACTCTGTGTCATCCGAGTTTTCTCGTAGGATCAAGGTGCATTTATTTCTTTGTTGTGTTTAGTGCTTAACAGTGTCGCGCAGTCTATGTACAGCATCCTGCGAGCTTTGATTGGACCTACGTGGCCGTACTGCCTAGGCGCCAGGCTGTCCTTTCCAGCATGTCATGGGCGTACTTGTTTACACTTCGCATTGAGCAACTGTGCGGGTGAACAGTGTTAGTGACAGCCAGGCTAGCACTTGACGCTTTTTTCTTAGAATTGAAAGGCTGTCATCGAAACGTTAAACGCAAGACACATGTGCGTCGAAACAATGTGAGCCAGCTTGCAAACAGTCGGAAAGATGGCTGCTCCGGCGTGCTGCACACAGCAGTTTGCGACGCATGCTTTGGATCTTGCATACGTCGGGTCGTTCGGGTGGCTCCGCCCAGTTCAGGCAGATACGAGGAAAACTGAAATTTTTTTACGTTTAAGCTCTTGTTGGAATACTAAGCTTTTGTAGCGTTCTCCGAAAGACGTCAAATACCTTGTGCTCAAATGCTGGAACCATGCATTGTGTCTAGCTTTTATAGATAATTATTTTGTTCTCAAGAGTTGTTACTTGTGGCTCCTTTGGGCGAAAACTGCACTGCGGTTCAATGAGACGAGGGTTGCTGAGAGTCGTCGTAGATTTGTTTGTAATTTCGAAGTGCTTTTTGAGCTAAGATCTAGCTTCGAACACGAACAGAGCCTTCAGTGACAAACTGTATGAAGCTCGGGAGTGTGTCGTTTATTTGGTGAACAAACCCTTTATTCCGTAATGGGAGCAACCAAAGCTAAGAAAGCCGTGAATGAGCCGGTACAATTTTTTTTTCAATCGGCCTTTGACTGTTCTTAAGGTATCGATGTAATCGCAACATGGCTGAAATGATGGTATCCAAACATCGTAAATTAATCACGTTCGAGCACTGCGTACAAACCACCGGTTGCACCACTGGTGGGCTCCCTCGACCTTGCTGTTCACAGGAGGAGAAATGGAAGGAAAGTGTCTCGGGGCTTTTTCCTCCCATTTCTGACCATTTGAAGCATGCAGTCGTCGATTTATCTCGCCTTTCTTAGTATTTTCTGCCACAGCCACAGACGTGTCGAAATATGTTTGTTTGACGTAAATCTGTATGAGTGACTTTATACGTGGAACCGAAATATGCCGACGCCTTCAGGCTAAACTGTGCTTCTAAGGTAGAAAGAAGTGCACAATGAGATTAGCTACTCATGCAGTGTGCTGGTACGGAGATTGCAGCTATGGATACTGTTTCACAGGAAAATATGTTTTGTTTTGCTGCAGTTTGTGTCATCAGACATTGCAGCACATCATACCTACGACAGACGGTGGTGCCTGCCGTGTGCTGAGACCTTCCAAGGTGACCTGGGCAGTTACCGTACTTGTGAGCATGGGTGCTTCCATAACCTTGCCAAGGTAACCTCTAGACTTGGGCAAGTATCGCCTCATATGCAATGCCAAAACTTCCCTTTGCGAGGAAGGTCATAACCAAGCTGCACCAGTGCCTGCCTGGCTACCCCTAGCGTGACATATAGCAGCATCACTATAAGCGGCATTTAGTGTTTCCAGAATTAATCCTTTGTCGATCATAATGTAGAAAACCCGAGACTGGTAAAAGCAGGGAAACAATGTCGGAGAAGAAAGACAGGGGAAAAGAACGTAATCCTTTGTGGCATTTGGAGGATGTTTTCTGGAGTTTACCTTTGTGTTAAATTTTATGTTTCTCAGAACTTGTTTTGATTAAATTCTTAGTTTTTCAGAATAATTTAGATATTAAATTTGCTTGCTGATTTTCCCGATTCTCAGAAAGTCGAAAGAAACAGAAATAATAACCAGACACAAGTGTATTAATTAATTTATAGTCTCTGATTGCGGAAGGAGTTGCCTGTGCCTAGACGAGGTTTCTTGAGCTGAATATGGCAGTGTGACTCTAGCTCCTCTACAACTCGCAGTGCACCCCAGTTAATACCAACTCTCCCACGACAAAACTTGCCAACCAGGGTTACTTATCCTACCTAGTTTGGCGCAGTATGGCCGTCGGAGCTCTTGCGCCATAAAACCAGTAAACAACTACAACAACAGGGTTACTTATCCAGGTGTCGATACATTAAGCTGTCAGTCTCCTCGATTCGGTCACTGAAAAACTTTGTTTTACCCACCTTTTTAAAGGCTCCCTGACATACTTGCTACTCACAGCCGTAGGTGCCACGGGAACGTGCTGCGCGGCATGGCTGTGCGGGGTGAAGTGTGAAATCTAGAAAGGTTCCGCCGCCTTCACTCGTCCCGCTAAATCTGCGGGCTAATGGCTTCCTTCATGATAGAAACTGTACCCCTCTTCACGTTACGAAGCCCAAATGGGGCGTTCGAAACTCTTATTTGTTTGGAGCATGGCTAGTACTACCGTATCAGAGAACAGAATGGAACATATTTCTTTCGTGGTGCTGAGCTATTGTTGGGGTTCCGCAGGCTTTATTTGTTGCCATCGAAATTCTTCTAATCAGTTGGAAACAAGTTCTACTGCCAAAACCCAACCCCTCCCCACCACAACGTCACGAATAGTGATGTCACATGGACTAGAGGAACACAACTGCAACATAAACAAAATCACTTCTGGACACTAAGGCATACATTGCCAAGATTGCAGATGTCAAGCAGAACTAAAAACATTGCCCCGTAATAAGTAAAAATAATAATCAACTAATTAGGGAAATTATTGAAGCTGAAAAGATTTCGAGGTTAGAAGAAAACTGTGTCACTAAACCTTGTCCAAATTTATTACAAAAAAGAATTAGATTATCTTGCATCCAGATGAAAGCAAAAATAACAAAAAAAAATCTTATTGTTTAAAAAGACAGGCGCAGGCAGAGAAGACAAAATACAAGTCTGAGTTGCAAGTCAGAGCTTCATGAATGTCTTTTCCTTTTGTGTGTCCCTGTGCTTGGTTGCGAATTTTTCGCGCTGTGGAGGAGTATGCAACACCAGCTTGCCTGAGCCTCCATATTTTTAATACTGCCAGTACTTTGAAGATATGATGAGGACCGATTTTGAAAATTAAATGTCGCCAAACAATTTTTTGCGGACGTAAGGTTTTGGTTGCGAGGTCAGTCATAGCTACTGGTGTGTTTAGCCAATTTTGAGGCAAATTTGTGACCTTGAAAAAAAAAATTACAGGTATACTGTTACATTCTCCTTAGCCTCCTGAAGATGTAAATCACTGGATTGAACCCCTACCATATTGTTTTGTCTCATAACTGATGTAGGTATCTTCTTTTGTTTTCTTCAACTCAGTTTGACGTAGGAGCTGCCAAGGCGTCCTGTCTCTTTCACGTGAACAGTGGCCAGCACTGGAAGAAGCAATTTTTGGACTGCTGTAATCCATTCTTTGGGCAAGTGAATAAATTTCTTTGAAGCAGAGACCTGGTGTTTGCGCAGCAGCTCCACAGAACAAACAACACAAACACAAATGTTTGTGTGCCATAGCCTTCGTAGCTGCTTGAACTTATTGAGATGAGCTTGCACGTTGCAATGTTAAGGCAAGATGCAGATATAGTTAACGTCTCTCTAAAAAAATTGGGGGTACTTTATGCTTGGATGTCTTGCTTGATAAACTTGGAACGTCTAGCCGAATTGAAACAAGGATCTAGCCGAACTGAAGCATGCAGCCGAATTGAAACTTGTAGCCGAACTGAAGATTTAGCCAAACTGAAGCGTCCAGCCGAATTGAAACTTCTAGCCGAATTGAGGATGTAGCCGAACTGGAACGTCCAGCCGAATTGAAACTTCTAGCCGAATTGAGGCAATAGCCGAATTGAGGCTTCAGCCGGATTGGGACGACACCCCGGGACCAAAAGGCGCGTGATTATCGCTTTGTCGAATTCTTGAGCGTCCTTGGTGCAGTCTTTGTATCGAAGCTACTAAGACCACCGTCGCCATGCCTTGAAGGAGAAGCCGTCTCGCTATACTCCGTTTCACCTTCCGTCCGAGCACAGCGGACGCTAGGAGCCATCCCAGCCAATGCGGCGTTGAGGGAGTGTCATGCGACCTTGAGCTCCCTGTGTCGCCCCGCCCCACTGGCAGGTCACGCGACTTTCTCCCGGCGCTGGATCGGCTGGGATGGCTCGTGGCGTCCACTGCGCTCGGACTGAAGGTGAAACGGAGTATAGAAAGAGACATCCGCTCAGAAGGCAACAGTCTGCCGCCGCTCGAAGGATGCTGCCGAATCGTCCCTAGCTACCCCAGCTGGTCAAGACTTTCTCTTCAAAATAAATATATTCTCTTTCTATCAAAAACAGAAGGGATAAACTCTAAATTTAGAAGCATTGACGTTCCCACGCTTTGAACCAAAATAAGTGGCAAGGTTATCGCAGGATTGAAATGCGTCCGGTCACCAGAAAGACGTCTCCATCTTTTAGAATCCCTGCCGCCGTGGTACAAAGGTGCGTTCGCTCGCTCGGTAACGACTCCCGTTCAGAAGGTGGCCTCTCTCTAAATCCTCTGGTCATCCTTTCTTCCATAGCGCCCCCAAAATTAGACAAAGACTGCGTAACCACCACGGACGGCACCTTCTTTGTATCGGAGTTAGCCCCCAACTCCCTGGCATTCAAAGACCGAATTATGCTGAACACTGCACTCGCGTAATCCTTCTCGCAGTTCCTGGTTGCGCGTCAAGGCTACTATACCATTTCTCTAAAGAGACACATTCGTAGCGGTAATTGTGATGGCTTTCGTTTGCTTCGCCCTTACTTTGCCGCTACCGGCGTGAAAAAAAAAAAAAAAAAGTTTCTGGACACGAAAGACAAATTTAGTGTAAAACTAAAGAGCTTATAAACGCTCACCACCTGCCAAAATAACGCACCTTTCTTTCGAGATCGTTTTGTTAGTCGCAGTTTTTCAGCTACATCTCACGATGCTCATTAATGTAACCTAGCGAAAAAGCCTTCGAAAACGCTCTAGTTTTGTTATTTGTATAATTCAGAAGGAAAATAAATGAATCATAGAAGTTATATATAAACACGCCTATGTGATATATGTTTAAGGTTGCGGTTTATTTAGACCGTTTTTTTCTATACTAATTCGTGATGCAATTTATTTAGTTAATCTTTCGTTGTTCCACAGTACTGATAACTAGAAATTAACAGCGGTGCTTCGCACCAGTCCTAATTGTTTTTCCTTTCCGCCAGTCCCACTATTCGCACACGCTGACAGGGTTCGCGGTAATTTCAAAGAAACGAAAGACCGAAGCTACAACCCACTTTCCCAACACACCCTTGAAGAAGCAGAGGAAGATCGACCGTATGCATCAAACTCCCGTTTCTCAAGAAGTGTTCGACAATCTTATAGGCACGTTTGGGGTTGAGACTCAGTCATATACTAACAGCTGTCATATACTAACAGTGAAACACAAAGTAACGACAAACTAAAGTAAAAGTAACGTCGGTTAGTCATGGCAAGTAACGACACCGCGGTATTTCGTTACATTTACAAAACTGAAACAGAGCTCTGTAACGCGTTAGCTTTTTTCCAAGCTAACGAGTAACGCTATTTCATTGATTGTTTTCTGCGTCCGGACATTTCATCGAATGTCGTTTCATCGAACACTGTTTCATCGAATGCCGTTTCTTCGAACGCCTTTTCATAAAAGCCGTTTCATCGAACGCCTTTTCATCGAACAACGTTACAGTCTTTTAATATTTTGGAATTTACTTTAATTTTTATACACAACTTCATCTAATTCTCTGATTTTTTTTTCTTATTTTTTTGTTTCTGTTTTTATATTACTGGGTGCAGTGACGAGATAAGTTCCATCGTGAACATATCCTGCTTCGAGAAGAAAGCCTCCATGAAACAATGACCCCTCTCCATGTCACATGAAACAATTAAGATGAGACAAAAAAAGAAAGCACAGACATTTAAAAGTGTTTTAAGTGTGTGTCCTTTATTTGCAGTGTCGTGGTTTCAGTCATATATGTACATGAGTAAAGCTTTTCAGTAAGTCGCATACCCAATTGTTTTTATTTCTTTCTATGGCAATTGTTTTTATTTTTAGTAGTTTGACACCACCTTCAAAACAATTTTACAAGTGACTACCTTAGTCTTAACAAATGCAAAGTGAAACATCTATAAAACACTGTTATGCCCCAAAACTCGGTACAGAGCCATAACAGAGAAATTCGTTGAAACGGCCCAAAGCGATTCATTGAAACGGCGTTCGATGACACGGCGTTCGATGAAACGGCGTCCGATGAAATGTCCGTTCATTGGATGAAACGGCTTTCGATGAAATGACGTTCGACGAAATGTCCACTACCCATTTTCGGTAACGGGGACAGCACTGCTGGGAGACATTTCCGGTGTCAAAAGGGTCGGAGATACGAAGTCGAAAGCATGATAATCATCGAATGGTAGTGGACGTACACGTAGAATGATCCGGTGCAAAGTTTCGCTTTATTTCCTAAACGAATCATGCAGGCGTCCAAGTATACCTTCATACCAAATTGTTAGACAAAACTGTAGAGAAGATTGTGAGTTTCTCTTAAAAGATTTTGACTCCCTTGTATCCGGTCCGCTTTTCTATAGGCATTAAATAACTCGGGCGAATCTTTCCTTTTGTCGCATTTCCACTTCTTCGTTTCCGCAAATTATGAATGTGGTAGATTGGTCCAGTGGCTTAGAGCTCACTTTTCGAAAGGAACCGAAACTAAAAACGGACCAGTACAAGCTGAACTATGGAGGACGTTTGAAGAGAGCCTGTCGTAATGAAAATGAACAGCTCTAATGTAATAGGTCGGATCAGTCGGTTCATAATTTTTCATCCACTTTTGAAAGGCTCCGGAAAAACAAGAAACCAGGACATGCTGAGTGCCGCAAGGCGCCTCGTTATGTTGAGGTTGTCCCGGTTTTTTATGTCCTTTCGGCGCTCCTCAAATCTCACAATGTTCGGTTTCTAAACGCTGTTTTTATTTTCGCACAGAAATAAGACAAGCATACGTAATAATTTTTCACACCAGTGCAATTCAATAGCGACTTCTATTTCCAGCACGCTGCTTTCCGCCATGCTTCCATGTGATCCTCCAGGCCGAGAATGTTTGTGTACAGTGATTAAACTATTTACATGTAAATTGACATGGACAATAAATCTGGCACTCTCTCTTAGAAGCAGCATGTTAGTGCGCATGAATTCCCCCGCCGTCTTGCTTTCTAATCGCGTGGAAGGAAAATGGAAATATCCTGGGCATGATTTGTGCAAAAGGCTAGATTTAACAGTCGCCTCTTATTTCTACAAACCCCGTGGCAGATTCACTTCCATGTACCGAGTCCTTTCTCCAAAAAGCGAGGTTTTGGTAGAAATTCGTTGTTGGGCCGCTGTTCTTTGTAGTGGCTCGGGGAAAAAAATTAAGAGAGAGAGAGAGCGCCGGGGGCGGGGGGGAGGGGGGATGCAACAATTTTTGCACGCTAATATGTGTTTGTTTGCTTTTTGAGACAATTGTGACATTTTTTTGCGGGTAGGTATGCCTTTGTTTAGAGTGCTAGAATATATGATGTAAACAATTTTACGCACTACCTACAAATGTTTTATCGTCAATGACAGTTTGTAAAGTATTACGCACTGCCTCGGGTACTTTGACCTTACGCACTGGAGCGTCAAAGGAGCGAGTATTTCCGCAAAATAAATACGAGGACCTGTTCCTCCCTTTGAAATTTGAATCGACCACTTCTGTGGCATCACGACTATCATACTTTCACCATGAAATCATAACAAATAATGATTGATGATGAAATTCATTGGGTCCTAACAGTAAAGTCACATTATTTAGGTTGCAAATAATTGGGCGACGTTCATGCGATGTTTTTACTTCCAAGTTCGAATGTGTTGAGAATAAGTAGCCGAAAACCCTGTGTGCAGGCTGCTTCCTGAAGTGGCTTGATATCTCCCCAATTCGGGAAAGGGGGGAGGGGGAAGAGAGAAAGGTGTGGTTGTTGTGGGAAGATGATAATATTTATTCTCACTCAAGAGAGCCACCGGTCATTCAAACGTCGACTCGCTCATAACGGGAAAGCCTGTGGGGCCACATCTATAGTAACTATGAGTAAAATGTGGTATACACCTATGTCACTGAGAAATTATGATCGTGCAAACGATGGGGCGTTGTGGCTACAGATGAAGCAAAGACTTATTTCACGACTGCACCGTCTTTATTAGAAGCCAAAATTGCAGCTTGCTTCTTCCACCCTCCTGATGCCAGTCACGTCCAATGTTTGATAAATTCGGTAAAGCGTTGATCGCGGAAGCCCGCGCCAATATTTAAAGGTCTTTATCAAGTTATAAAACAAACATCGAGCAGAGGTAAGGACGAAAAAATTCGCAAAATAATTCAAAATGGAATGAACAACCTATGAGGGAGATCTATGTTTCGAACAGTAATGACGAGATTAAGAAAAGCCACTTGATTTATATGTCTCGGCAAGAAATGTATTATCGACAACCTGAAGCCTTTATTGCGCAAGCCAATCCTTGTGCAGACACGGGAATAGTTCCAGCAGCCGCGTGATGCCAGAGGGCGGCTGCTGCAACGACCCCAGCACACCGCGGCCCCTCGGTCTCCACCGACCGAGCGGCCTCGGGCCTGCGTTGGGCCGCGCTGCCGTCCTCAGGCTCGCGGATTGAGCGTGCCCGCGACAATGAGGGGAAGACACCTGGAAGTCTCAAGGTCGTTGTCGCGCTCGCAGCTAGCCGCTCGTTCTGCGCTTTTTATGGATTATCCGTACAAGAACAGCCGACACAAAAGAAGCCCCTGACGCCACGTGACTCTTGGAATAGGGCGAGAAGAGGAACGGCGCGAGGGGCATTTTCCGAAAGGGCAACTCCGCTTCATTTTTGGTTTTGAAAAAACAATGCAGTCCTCTTCAATAACGCCTAGGAAGACCACACGTCAAATATTACGACGCAGATTTGTCTGAATGTTTCCGATCCGGCAAACTTTGCAACTTGGCAAGTTGCCGAAATCGGCTGAAGCGCAGACCGGATGCGCGTTTTTGCTCGGGATTCAGGCGCGTCGGCGTCGAACTGACGTCATTTCCTGCGCGCGTGCGCGCGTTTTCGCAGGAGCGTTTGCCAACCCATAAATAGACGCGCGCGCCGAGGCGTCGAAGCGGCTCTCGCCCAATGAAGTCGGTCGAACTATCACGTGATCCTGCGCGGTACGCTGTTTCTTATTCAGCACATTTGAAAGTGTTCAAAAGCATTTTTATTTTCCATGGAAAAATTAAAAAGAGTGTTTCTTCTGACAAACAAACCCATTTTACTTACTTACTCTTTCATTTAATTTTTATTTTGTAGTATTTGCGTCAACATTTACATCGCGTGTTGAGAATTCTGATATCTGGCAACGCTGATAACGCGCGGCCGGTGGTGCTTGGCTTTGTCTGCATGCGGGTGCCCCCGAGCTTTGCGAATTTCGCTCCCTCTCGTCCCGCTTTCCACCTTTGTTGGCACACCAGAATCGGAGCCGGCTAGCTGTGTTTATCATTATCAGCAAGTTATTAAAAACGGAAGGTGACTACGTCTCTCCTGTGAGGCGTCAAAATTATTTTCGCCGAAAGATATCTCCTTGTGAAACAACCTTTAAAACATGGTGGCTCTTTCAACTGGCGACTAAAAATATACGCAGAAACACGTTCTCAACATATTTATTACGGATGCCATATCTGGTTTGATATGAATCAACGTCGTGCAAGCTTGAGTCCGTGTGACCATTATCAAATTTCCAGTTGTCCTGCACTGACCAAATTGTCCATCTAGCGTATCTTATAGAGACTCAAGCGGAAAGAGAAGCCGCTCCATACTATGGCAGACGGAACCCACGTTTGTAAGTGGAATAAACGCTATCATCATCATCACTTCAGCTTAGCCTCGAACAGTACATTGTGGCAATGCTGCAGTACCCTTTCTCTCAAATGCTTTAAGACCCGGGTGCCGCGCGCACTGCAAACCTGTTGCGACATTGCAATTCGCTGGCAAGTATGGCGTCGGAAATGGACAACAGCGTATTCGACATGGTGAAAGTTTGTTGGACATGTGAAATCATTGATTGAAAATTGAATACAACGGCCAATCTCCTGTTGTCATCTACGGCCGTGGGTTGATAGAGATCGGGATATTTTTGGCTGTAACGTTCTCCCCCATGTCGCAATGGTAAACGTGCACGAATTAGCAGAAAAGGTCCATAACCCGTGCGGTGGTAATATATCCAAACTCTGCAAGTGTGAGTAGTTATAGCGCGCCATCCACTAGTTAAATTTGAAACCACAAATGTGTACAGCCCGGCGACTCGCCGGCTTTGGCAATTAGGTCTCTGCAGGCGCGACCGGGGATGCGCCAGCTTTAGTAGTGAATGAACTAGCGAGCGTTGTACCTTCAGCCATTTTCCGAATTTTACTACACGGCAACGTTGCAAGAACACTCAGATGGGAAACTCACCGCTGAAACCTGGGCCCCCGGCGTCCACCAATACCGAGCTAAATACGACCATTTTGCCATTCTTAATCTTTTTTTTTTCTTTACTGTGGTCACCTTCAGCTTGCAGAAAGCATGTTTTTGAGTAAAACAAACAAAGAAAGCTATTCTTCTTGTAAATTCTATTGGAGTTTTGTACCAAATGACGTGCGCGTGATCTTTTCCAATATATTTAGCTTCCAGGTTTTGCAGCACAATTAATGTTGTTTTTATACAACCTTGCCCCAGCGGTGATTTCAGGAAGCGCGTCCCGACCTTGGTGCATCGCATCCTAACAGAGTGGTTCTTTAGTGACTTCGGTACACAGTTTCCTAGGCAACACGGAGCTCGAAGCAGTGCAGGCCCATTCACATGACGGTTGAGTCGCGTTTCCGGACGCGTTTGCTTAAAGATTCAGTGCAATTGCTAGCGATTCGTTGAAGAAAACGGGCGGATCCGCTAAGCATTTGCGTTTCGAACACCAGTGTGAAGGAGCAGATTTAAGTTGATTTAAGCTGTGTCTTTGTTGTGTCGATCAAAGTTGCATCAGAAACAAATTGGAGACAGTTCACTACACAACGTTGCGATGTTTGGGTCTGTACTACATAAGTACCACGTTGCATAAGAAACATGTCGTGCGCTGCAGCTGCGCAACATTTAAATTACGCTGCCTAGCAAACGTTGTACCTTCAACCTTTTTCCGACTTTTAGCACACGGTTTCCTAGGCAGCATGGAATTCGAAACTGTAGCCTAACGGTGTGCCTTTGTCGTGCCAATCAATGTTGCGCCATAAACAGATCGGAAACAGTTTACTACACAACGTTGCGATTTTCACGTCTGTACTACACTGATACCACGTTGCTTAACCAGCATGTCGCCTGCTGCAGTTGCGCAGCATTTAAATTATGCCGCCGAGCAAACGTTGTACCTTCAACCTTTTTCCGACTTTTAGCGCACGGTTTCCGGCAGCATGGAATTCGAAACAGTAGCCTAACGCCGAGCCTTTGTTGTGCCGACCAATGTTGCGTCAGAAACAGATTGGAAACAGTTCACTACACAACGTTGCGATGTTTCCGTCTGTACTACAGTAATACCACGTTGCATAAGAAACTTGTCGTGCGCTGCAGTTGCGCAACATTTAGATTATGCCTCCTAGCAAAGGTTGTACCTTCAACCTTTTTCCGACTTTTAGCACACGGTTTCTTAGGCAGCATGGAATTCGAAACAGTAGCCTATCGCTGTGCCTTTGTCTTGCCGATCAATGTTGCGTCAGAAACAGATTGGAAACAGTTCACTACACAACGTTGCGATGTTTGCGTCTGTACTACAGTAATACCACGTTGCATAAGAAACATGTCGTGCGCTGCAGTTGCGCAACATTTAGATTATGCCACCTAGCAAACGTTGTACCTTCAACCTTTTTCCGACTTTTAGCACACGGTTTCTTAGGCAGCATGGAATTCGAAACAGTAGCCTATCGCTGTGCCTTTGTCGTGCCGATCAATGTTGCGCCAGAAACAGATTGGAAACATTTCACTACACAACGTTGCCATTTTCACGTCTGTACTACATAAGTACCACGTTGCTTAAGCAACATGTCGCGCGCTGCAGTTGCGCAACATTTAAATTATGTCGTCTAGCAAACGTTGTACCTTCAACCATTTTCCGACTTTTAGCACACGGTTTTCTAGGCAGCATGGAATTCGAAACAGTAGCCTAACGCTGCGCCTTTATCGTGCCAATCAATGTTGCGTCAGAAACAGATTGGAAACAGTTCACTAAAAAACGTTGCGATGTTTGCGTCTGTACTACAGTAATACCACGTTGCATAAGAAACATGTCGTGCGCAGCAGTTGCGCAACATTTCAATTATGCCACCTAGCAAACGTTGTACCTTCAACTTTTTTTTACCTTTAGTACACGGTTTCCTAGGAAGCATGAAATTCGAAATAGTAGCCTAACGTTGTGCCTTGTTGTGCCGATCAATGTTGCGCCAGAAACATATTGGAAACAGTTCACTACACAACGTTGCGATTTTCGCGTCTGTACTACACTGATACCATGTTCCTAAAGCAACATGCCGCGTGCTGCAGTTGCTCAACATTTAAATTATGCCTCCTAGCAAACGTTGTACCTTCAGCCTTTTCCGACTTTTAATAAACAGTTCCCCAGGCAGCATGGCGTTCGAAACAGTAGCGTAACGCAGCGTGTTTGTCGTGCGAATCACTGTTGTGTGGGAAACATATTGGGGACTGTTGCGCAAAATCTCCCAGCACTCCCACAACATTCGGAACATTCTCGTAACATATCTACAACATATCAATGTTACTTGGGCTCCTGTCATGGTTTTGTGGAAGGAAGAATGTGAAGGACGAAGTGACGGGTGCGAAAAAGGCGCGTGGAGAGCACGAGCCGCGACGTTCGGCAGCTGCTTCAAGGATCTGACCGGCTGTGTCCTGGTATCGACGACCTGAACCAGAACCCGCCGCTACGCACGGTGTGAAGGGAATAGCGGAGGCATGAGCATCTACGCCATCTCAACACCGTCCCTGGACTGAGCGTCTACAGAAGCCAGGAAGCAAGCCTCGTCACGACATACGCCGGTGAATCTCTAAGACGATAACCCCGTAGTTCGAACTGCGCATTTCTTTCTTGTGACTTTACTTGTAGTCTTCTTACAGTTTTTTTCCTTCCATACTGATATTTCTTTTGTGTGTGCAAATATATGCCGTGTTTTTTTTTTTCTAACTCTCTGTCTCCCGATTCTTTTCTTACCAACCCCGGACGAGCCTGTGACAATTTGGCAAGCCTGTCAGGATGGCGCGGCCCATTACATCCTTGTTCGTTTTCCGGGAGGTGAGAGAGGAGACGGAGATTTGAGACTGGTGCATTACCATGGAGCTCGATAGAATAATCGCGGCAGCTAAGGAATTGGGGTATACTGGGGACGAGTTAAAAAAAAATGGGTTGATGAGGAAAGAGCGCGTAGTAGAGCTGAGAGAGCTCAAGAGCGCGATAACGCTAGGGAGGACCGTGAGGCGGCTCAAAGAATGTTAGCGGCCGAAAGCGCTAAGTTAGATAAGGAACGAGAGGTCCTGCAGTTGAGGATTGCGGCTCGTGAAGGGCGAGGTGAAAGTGCCGCAAATTCGGAAAGCGGCCGCGGAGAAGAGTCAGGCCGAGGGAGTCACGGAAGTCCCTACAAACTGATTCCACAGTTCAATGAACGAAGGGACGATCTAGATGC
This sequence comes from Ixodes scapularis, assembly GCF_016920785.2. NCBI lineage: Eukaryota > Metazoa > Arthropoda > Arachnida > Ixodida > Ixodidae > Ixodes > Ixodes scapularis. Next base: position 169,912,727 of record NW_024609835.1, read on the forward strand.
CAATTTGCAGCGCTTTGAGCGTACCGCAACAGGGCTGGGTTGGCCAGTGGAGAAGTGGGCCACGACTTTAGGCTTATGTTTGACCGAAGAGGCGCTGACGGTGGTCGGCCGACTGACACCTGAAGATGCGCTGGACTACGCCAAGGTCAAGCTGGCGCTGTTCCAGCGATTTCGTTACACTAAAGAAGGATACCGCGAGAGGTTTCGCGACGCCAAACCCGAGGACGGCGAAACGATGAGACAATTTGCTGCTCGACTGGCAGGGTACTTTGATAGATGGCTCGAGATAGCGGGAGTTGAGAAAACGTTCGAATCACTGCGAGACATTATCCTACACTGTTAGCAAAAATAACACGCCCAGACGTGTAAACCGTTGTCCCATAGCGGACACGTCGAAACGTGTTCGTTTTACACGGAGCCATCTGTGTTTTTCGTCTACACATGAGGGGCTGTGTAAAGTTAACACGCTACACCGTGTTTGCCTTCCGAGAAGCACGGTTCAACGTGTTCCTTATGAAACATGGCGGCCAGCAGCCGAGAACAGGCGAGGGACGAGCCCAGCCAGCCGCGCCTTTCAGCCGAACTGAAAGCATACAGGACGCGTTCGTTCTCGTTCGATGTCTTTTATGCACAGTAAACAGTCTCCGAGCGGCGGACGTAGCTACGTGCAAAGGTACCTACGTGCATCGTCGGCGGTCGGTGGCGTCGGCAGCTACGACAGAACCGCTAGACAAAAACAAAAACAAAAAAAACGAATATTGAACTTACATGGATAAATAGCTCAAGCAAACTCTTGTAATCGGGCGGTAACTTGCGCCACCTAGTGCGATTTCTAGCAACCAATGAAAAAAAAGCAGTAGTCGGTAAATACGGGTTAATACGCTGGGAACTATCACGAGTAGACTGCTACTCTCATACATCACAGACGACACGAGCACCACGCAGAACACAGCAGCGACACATACACAAGCACAACACCGACACTACGCCCGGCATTTCCTACTAACAACGGACTCTCCCCGCGGCGTATATATGCTTGACATGTACGGGTGAGCTTTTTGGTCGCTGATCGTTACCGATTTATAGAAGAAGACACAAAACACGGCACAATGGACAGCCGTATGTAAGAACTGTTTGCATTTAAAAAGTATGGAGGCAAAATCTGTAAAATTAGTCCTTTGCGAAAAACAACGATGTACTAACAATAAATCTTAAACCAGCCATGAAAAAGTTCAAATTTTTGTTATTTTCATGCTCGACCAGTGTTATGAGCAGTCCGACTCGCTTGAATCAGATAGAAAAACAAATGATTGGGATTTTATCAGTACGTATTCAATAATCAATGGAAATTATACTTGCGCAAGGCACTTTTTATATATATTATTGTGAAGGACATCCGCCCAACACTTCACTTCCGCTAGTTGTAGTACGCGCAGTACGCGTACGGGAGCAGACGCCTTCACTTTTGGGGCGTTTTGATGCAGATTGTTGTCGTATGTCGTGTTGGTGTCGAGCGAAGCGGTGAGGCTTGGGAGTTTGTGACCGGTGTTATTCGTGATCATTAATGTGGCGCTGATGCGTTTTTTTTTGTTTTTTTTTTAATATTTCTATATAGCCACATTGAAAATTCACGAGCCCGTGGCACTGCATTATGCTAAAATCGCGAGCTCCTTCTCTGTTGACGTCGTTTTTCTGGTAGCACTCGTGGATACTGCAAGCGTTTAAACAGTGCACAGTCTCGCCTACATCCGCGGTGACGTAATCGACCTGTTGAAACTTATTGCTTGCGTCATTTTGGAGTACGCAAGGCAATTATCTCGCTGCTCTGGTTTCGGTCATAAAAGCAAGGCAAAACGCTCGTAGTTCCCGCCCTCAGTACACGTTGGACATCTTCCACACTTTGACACTGGATAACTGGATGAACGAGGATTTACATTTACTTCAGAGGTCACACTCGCCGCTTCCTCACCGTCGAGCAGCAGGATCAGCTGGCGACAAGCCGCGTATGAAAGGCTCGAGCATCAACAGCCCAAGTGCACTCGGTGCCGATGCGGGCGATGCGGGTTTCTGTCAACCGCTAGCCCAGCACAGACCGTGACCGTTCCAGCTCTTCGTCATGACGCGGTGTTGCAGAAAGCAGCGTATAATACCACTACACGGACCACCGAAGCGAACGCACTGTTATCGTAAATCTTGGCTTGTGATTGCGCCAAAATTTGTAAATAATCTTATTCTTTTTTCTGGAGACGCAAACGAAGGGCATAACAAAATCGTTTGCATATTCCGCATACCTCGCAAAAGCATCAGTCACCTTGCGAGAAGCGCAAAACACGGTGTCCGCACCGTCCTGACCTCCCAGTCTTTTACCGGCACTCTAAGAAAAAAAGGGTGTAGTCGGGTGCATCAGGCGCTCATGCACCCTTTTCCTGAAAGACGCACCCTCCGTTGCCCAGCCAGTGTGCTTGTACACCGACAATTGAGCATCCCCCTCTCCCTTAAAAACATCTAGGTTTACCAATGCACCGCCATGCTAGCCACGCGCCCCGATCAACTTGTGCTTGGATTCCCCCATGGGGGTCACTCTTTGGGATGGGCAGTTTCTTAGGAAGTATGGAGCTATCGTGTTCCCTCGGTATTGACAGTAGAGTGGACGCTATGCTTGTTTTAGGCCAATCGGGTCTCCGGGTAGGATCACGTGACTACAGTCTCCATGCTAGAGATAAGGCAGAGCACAGCACCAGCCTGAAGGCCAAGGCCACGGATAGCATCCACTGCACTATTAACCTTGGGTCGAACTTTTAAGAGGATATAAGCGACAAATCCTTTCATTGTTCGGTTGCCCCTGAAGATAAGCCTTTGCGAGGGTGGCCCCTTTTGGCCTTGAAGGAGCTGCAATTTTCATACTCATTTCTTTTTCTTTCTTTCCCTAAGCTGAAAGCATGGAAGAAGGCGCGCAGTTGCCGGACCAATGAACCGAAGGCTTTTTTTATCCCTCGACTCCTCTGTCTGAGCGCGGATACGGCAGGAGCGTGATCATGTGGTAAAGGTTTCACGGATGACGTAGTAGCTTTTTTCCACCTCGGAATGTCTGCTTCCCGGCCTAGTTGCTTGTGTGCTGTGCTGCGACCAGCCGGGCTGCCGTAGATTTCGCCCGCGACAACGTATTCGAGTGTACCGATATTTCAAGTGTTTGAAAAGTCCTACGCGTGTATCGGCAACAGGGGCTTTCTTCAAAAAAGCCCAAGGAAGTTATGTGATGTGTTTAGTGTTCGGTTCGGCAAATTACTGCTTCGGACACATCGTGTTGAATCTTCACGGACCCCTTTCTTTTCGTTTTTGTGTGGTTCTGCAGCGCCCGTGTCGACATATATATCGGATTACATATTTCAAGTCCGGTATTTTCATCGTAAGTGCACTGCAACCTACTCCTTTGCAACAACTGACCGTTCCGTTCCGCATTACCTCTAGAATTAGGCAGTGTCTATTTTCTATCAGCCGGGAGAATAATTTCCCCGAAATTCTATTGGCAGTCGCCTGCCATTAGCTGTATACAATCATGTGACAACTGCAGGTGGAATACTGACTTTCTTATTCTCCTGGCGTTTTGTGAAAAAACGTCTTTGTCGATACACGTTTTTTAGACTCGTTTCATCGACACTAACGTTTCATCGTCACTCGTTAAGCAAAATGCACGCTGTAAGGACATTTTGTCGCGCGTGTGTCTCTGAGGCGCGTGCTCACCGACCCAGCCCTCCCGTTCGCGCCGCTTCATGGCGACAGTCTGCGGCGGCTCATTAAAAAAAAATGTTAGCCCACCTGTCCCACCCATACACGACACTTCGCGGATACATTCTGGGGCGGCTCATTACAAGAAAAGAAAGGAGAGAAGCTAAAATAAAAAATCTAATCTGAGCTGTCGATGGAACGTCGTTTAATGAATTAACGGCGACTGCCGGTGGATATTTGTGGAAATAATGCTACGGGCTGCTGGCAGAATGGACACTACCTAAGACTCACCCCCGGTTCTTGTTTGCTTAGTAATCTTTTCAGTTGTGTAAAAGCTTCTTTGTACGTCGTCAGATATCACGGATTGCTTGCAAGTTTGTACTTGTGTACGGAATAGGCTGTCTAATAAACTTCTATGAGATTTGAAAACAATACCGTGTGTCCGTTAACCTGCCTTTTTGCAATCACCGGGGCGCATACGTTTTTCACTCTTTTCCTTGATGTCTTAAATAAGTTTATCAAGTTATGAAACGGGTGCATAAAGTGGTGTAACCATGCACCTTTGAATCGGGTGCATCTGTGTTCTCTTCGAATTCAGCGAGTGTAGAAAGAGGTGTAACAATACACTATTGAACGGGGTGCTCCTGTGTACCCTTTGAGTGAAGCGGGTGTATGAAGAGGTGCAATGGTACACCATCGAATGGGGTGCATCTGTGTTTCCTTTGAGTGAAGCGGGTGTAGGAAGCGGTGTAGCCGTACACCATCGGATGGGGTGCACCTGTGTTCCCTTCGAGTGAGATTTCTGTGGAAAAGGTGTACATGTGCACCACACCAACGGGTGTACACGTACTCCCATATTTGGGGTGCACTTGTATTCCCCCAAAGGGTGTAGTATATGTGACAAGCACTTACACCCCCTATGGGTGTACCCCATGACACCCTTTTTTTTTAGAGTGTGCTTTAGAGCAGTTTGTACCTGTTAGTAGGTATGTCTACTGAAACTGCAACTTGAAACTTGGGGCAGTGCCAGAGGGAAAAGAGACAAATTCGGGCCTCTTCCCAATGTAAAGAAAAACCACTATGTTCTCTACGTAAAAAATTGGTCTCAGTTCATGCATCTGTGGGCAGGTAGAAAATCTTGCCCTAGTTTATTCACACCGCATGATGAGCGCAACAAACTCACACGAGTCACACGAGATTTACAGGAAAACATCGGTGGTGACTTAAGTTTCCCTGAAATTCTGTATAACCGGTCGTTTGCGGGACCGAATCATCTACTCGAGCGGTGTGCGTCGCTGTGCGAACACGTCGCTGTGCAAATGCAGTCTAACGACACGAAGCATAGAAACGGCAGATTTAGGGAGACTATCCGAAGTCCCTTGTTCAATTAAAACGACGTAATTTTGTTGAAAACGTCCGCAGCATTTTACTCACGGTATGCGTCGGGAATCTTCCACATTTTGAAACGGAACGAAGGAAGATTTACTTTTAAGAACGCTCGCTGCGTCCTCCCCGACCAGCTGGACCGGATCAGCTGACGACGACGGGGCTAAACCCGTCAAACGCAACCCCACAACAACCAATATGAGCTCCGCGTTAGTGCGGGTTTCTACCTACAAGCACCGCACCACACACCACGAACGTTTCGGCCCTTTCTCGCATCGCCGTGTTGCCCCAAACAGAACGAGATCGCCGAAGAACGCAGCGCTGTCGTGAACCTTGGCTTGTGGTTGCGCACTCGTGGACCCTGTGACTCCCCTCGCTTTCAAAGCACACACGACGAATGGTACTTTCCGTCTTCCGGGAACATCACAGGGACACTTCTCCGGTCACGTCTTCACTATGTGCTCGCAAACTGCGAAGCTCTATGCGAAGCTTCTCGCGTCCCGTCAAACCAAAACTATAGCGGCTGCCAGAAATTTCTCCGGTCAAACAAAAAGAACGAAAGCCAACCGGCTCTTCCTTCCTCCGTACATCGACGTTGCGCTTGCGTTGCTTGCGTCATGGCCAGATCGGCCAGATCGCTTGCAGTTGAAGCAGTTGAAGGTTGAAACAAAAACGAAACCAACTGCAATGTCACGTGTTCACATCGAAGACACGCTTTTTATATCCATTTTAACTGTTTTGAACGAATAATTGGACCCATGACTTTATTTGTGGTGTGTAAGAAACTATTATCAAGAGCCCTAAACTAAATGCAAACATGGGCGACATGAGGGAAGCCGCATTGCCATCGACCAGAAAATGGCGGCGAGCCACGGTAAGCGCGGGTTTCGCCAACGTCCCGCGACATGGCGTAATTGCTTTTGGTGCTTATCTGTTTCCGAGACATGTTTCTTTCCGCGGCATTTGTCTCGACGGTCCTTTCTAAGTGTGTCCCCAAGCATTCCGGTGCTTCGATAGCCGGCAATGCCGCGGTCGTCGCCGGAGGCGATGCGTGTTATCGAGGTCGGCTACACGGTTATGCGTGTATGACCGAACCAAAACACGTTTTTTACAACCTCGCATGATATCTGAACGTATTATCCGTTACTCATCGTGTAAATTTATGGTAATTTGTGTAAATAGCGTGTTTTTCACCCCAAATATTCACCAAATACACGGCACTTGCTAACAGTGTAGTGGAACAATTTCTGTTGACATGCTCGAGCAAGCTGACGGTCTTCCTGAGAGAGCGCGACTGTCAGAGGTTGGATGACGTAGCAGCTAAAGCTGACCTCTTCTTGGAGGCCCAGGTGCAGCATAGCACGGGTAAGCAAAAGCGAGAGGAGGTGACAAACAGGCAAGACGCTGGAAACGAAGATAAACACGCAAGGGGTGGTCTCCGAAAGAGTATCCGCTGCTTCCTTTGTGGGAAGATTGGGCACAAGGCAGAAAACTGCAGAAGTAACGGCCAAGCTATGAGGTCACTGACAAGTTGGGATTGCGGCCGTAGTGGTCACAAGGCAGAGAACTGTAAGGGAAGGCAGAGCGAGAAACATCAGGCGTCGTGCTTGTACACGGTGCCAACAGATAATTGCGAAAACGCCGACGATTCCTACGTCACCCTGGATAATGGGGACAAGATCCCGGTAGTGAATGCGGTCATGGGGAGGGCCCCGAAATTTCTGTCGGAGAACATGCCGGTAGTGGAAGGACGACAGGGAGAACACAAGATAACGGTGTTAAGGGACACCGGCTGCAACACCGTGGTCGTTCGCAAAGAACTAGTCCCTCAAGAGAACCTAACTGGAAAGTCGAGTCCAGTGTTTTTATTAGATCGAACAGTTCGGTACCTGCCGGAGGCGGTTATTGTGATACGAACGCCCTACTACACGGGAAAGGTAACGGCGAAGTGCGTCAGTAACCCCCTATACGACTTGATACTCGGAAACACACCGCAAATGCGTGAGGCTAATGACCCTGACCCAGAATGGAAAAGAACAATGAAGACAATCTCGGCGACTGCCTAGACAAGCCGAAGGAGAGATACGAAACGTGTTCGAACGCCATCGGAGTCAACGTGGGCTGTCGCAGGGCAATGGAAGCAACCAAGAGCATCGACGAGCTCCCGGATGAGAAACCAGCCATAGCTGCGTCCGCGAGCGAGGGGAGAGATGCTGGAAGACCAATAGGAAAACTAGAACGCCCTCTGAAAGTCGCGCAGGTGTCAGTAACCGACATAACAGCCGAGGAACTCGGAAAGCAGCAGAAAGAGGACGCTACTCTTACGAAGTATTTCAACGATGTAGGGAAGACAAAGAAGAAACACAATTCCAGGACAAGGATTCAGTTTCTGCTGAAGAACGACCTGCTATACAGGAGCGTCGTATACTCATCCGGCAGAAGATCAGAACAACTGGTTCTCCCAAAAAGGTTCAGGGCCGCTGCTGTAACTATGGCACATGACAGCGTTATGTCCGGACACCAGGGGGCGAAGAACACCCTCAATCTGGTGGCGGAAGAATTCTTTTGGCCTTGCATGCAAAGCGAAATCAAAAGGTACGTTCGTTCGTGTGACGTGTGCCAACGCACCGTACCCAAAGGCAAGGTGGGCAAGGCCCCCTTAGGAAGCATGCCAATCATCGAGACACCTTTTCAAAGAGTCGCGATAGATATCATCGGTCCTATAGTGCCTATCGCAAGCTCGGGGAATAGGTATATTCTCACAATGGTTGACATGGCCACGAGGTATCCTGACGCAGTAGCGTTGAAGAGCATTGGGTCCCAGCAGGTAGCCGAGGCGTTGGTTCAGATGTTCACGCGGTATGGAGTACCGGCAGAGATCCTTAGCGATCGCGGCACCAACTTTACCTCTGAGCTAATGAGAGAGGTGAGCCGGCTTCTATCGATGAAGCAACTCTTAGCCACTCCCTATCATCCCATCAGCAACGGCCTGGTCGAGAGGTTTAATGGCACCATCAAGCAGATGCTAAGGAGGATGTGCAAAGAAAGACCAAAGGATTGGGATAGATATCTCCCAGCTTTGCTTTTCGCCTACAGAGAGGTGCCCCAGGCTAGCCTCAGGTTCTCGTCATTTGAACTGCTATATGGGAGAAGAGTGCGAGGACCAGTGGCCATCCTCAAGGAGTTGTGGTCGAACGAAGCCCTGAAGGAAGACATGAAGACGGCATATGGATACATCTTGGAACTAAGGGAAAAACTAGATGAAACATGCAAGCTGGCGCACGTGTGCCTGCATGAAGCAAGGGAGAAGTATAAGAAATACTATGACAGGAAGAGCTGCAACCGAAATATGAAGCAAGGAGACCTGACACTCATTCTTCTCCCCACCGATCTGAACAAGATGATCATGCAATGGAAAGGTCCCTTCCCCGTAGTCGCAAGAAAGAATGATGTGGATTACGAGTTAGACGTAGGAGGCAAGAAAAAGGTGTTTCACATCAACATGCTTAAAAGATATGAAGAAAGAGAAGGAAGTCAACAAGGTAGACAGCATTGCGGTATGGTAATGGATTCTCAAGAGAAAGATGAAGTCGCAAGCGAGCTAAGTTTTGAAGATACAGAGGGAATTCCTACGCCAAGCTGGACGAGGCAGCAAGGATGGGAAGACGTCAGCATAAACGAACACTTGGAATCCCAAAAGCGTGATGAGGTACGAGAGCTGATTGAGGACTTCAAAGATATATTTTCGAACCTTCCAGGCAGGACGAGTCTGCTGACCTGTGATCTTCAACTGACTACGTCCCGACCAATACATGTGAAGCAGTACCCACTGCCGCTGTCGGTTCAGGAAACAGTCGAGCAAGAAATCGACGAGATCTTAGAGCTGGACGTGATTGAGAGATGTAACTCATCATACAACGCGCCAGTGGTAATGGTAAAGAAAAAAGACGGATCAAACAGGTTTTGCATTGACTACAGGAGGCTCAATGACGTGACCAAGCCCGATGCGGAACCAATACCACGGATCGACGTCACGTTTGCTAAGGCGGGACAGAAACGCTTCTTCTCGAAGCTCGATGTAGCAAAAGGGTACTGGCAGATACCTATGAAAGAAGAGGCCAAGGAAAAGACTGCCTTCTCTTCGACGAGTGGGCTTTACCAATTCAAGCTCATGCCCTTTGGTTTAAGAACGGCTTCTGCGACATTCACGAAACTGATGCGAAAATTGTTAGACGGCATCCCAGATGCACACCACTACATCGACGACATCCTGATCGCCACAAGCTCGTGGAGAGAGCACGGTGATACGCTTCGCTGCATTTTTAGGCGCCTGCGCGAGGCTAATATTACCGTAAAGCCAAAGAAATGTGAAGTGGGCTTTAAGGAGATCAGCTTTCTGGGACACGAGATCGGAATGGGAAGGATATCACCGGACCCTAAGATCATTGAACGGATTCAAGACGTACCAAGACCGCGAACGAAGCGACAAGTAAGATCGTTCCTTGGACTCACGGGGTTCTACCGCGAGTTCGTAGAGGACTATGCGGGTCTTGCCGCGCCGTTAGTAGCCCTCACCAGAAAAGGAGCCCGCAATGAGGTTGAGTGGGGGCCGGAGCAAGAGGAGGCCTTCAATGAACTGAAAACCAAGCTGGGACATCCTCCCATCTTGTTGGCGCCAGACCCCGAGAAGGAGTTCGTGCTAAGGACAGACGCGTCTGACGCGAGTCTGGGTGCAGTGATGCTTCAAGAAAAGGATGGAATGCTACATCCCGTGGCGTACGCCAGTAGAAAGCTCAGCACCGCAGAAAGGAACTACGCAACGATAGAAAAGGAATGTCTGGCATTGGTATGGGCCTTTGCCAGATTTAGGTTGCTTCTGTACGGCAGAACTTTTCGAGTTCAGACCGACCACCAACCACTGGAATTCCTAAACAAAGCTAAGCATACAAATAGGCGAGTGATGAGGTGGAGTATGGCTTTGCAAGATCATAGCTTTCACGTGGAATACATAAAGGGCAGGGATAACGTGAGAGCAGACTTTCTTAGCCGCATTTAGACGTTTATTTTTCTTTTAAACTAAGATTTTTTGTTAGGGATAACTAGACGAGACCCCGAAGAGGATGGGTTCCCTCAATGTGTATATATCTTTTGTGTTGTATGTGTGCCAATGTCTTTTGTCAGACTTAAGACGGGGCCTTTGCATATGTGTGTGGCCACAGTGAGTTCTCACAAAAGAAATCCACGATTTGAATGTGGATGGAGAGGACCCTCCGGCCAAGTGTGGTGCGGTGCAACCGGACGTCGTTTCAAGGTCATCGAGAAGGTCGTGTCGTGAAAGTTTCGTGTAGGAGGATTGTGGGGGTGGCTTGTGCTCGGTGACGTCAAGATCGAGCCCTCGGAAGTACCAGGCATCAAGAAGGAAAAGTTTATGTTATAAACTTCTTGAAGTTGGGGGGTGTCATGGTTTTGTGGAAGGAAGAACGTGAAGGACGAAGTGACGGGTGCGAAAAAGGTGCGTGGAGAGCACGAGCCGCGACGTTCGGCAGCTGCTTCAAGGATCTGACCGGCTGTGTCCCGGTATCGACGACCTGAACCAGAACCCGCCGCTACGCACGATGTGAAGGGAACAGCGGAGGCATGAGCATCTACGCCATCTCAACACCGTCCCTGGACTGAGCGTCTACAGAAGCCAGGAAGCAAGCCTCGTCACGACATACGCCGGTGAATCTCTAAGACGATAGCCCCGTAGTTCGAACTGCGCATTTCTTTCTTGTGACTTTACTTGTAGTCTTCTTACAGTTTTTTTCCTTCCATGCTGATATTTCTTTTGTGTGTGCAAATATATGCCCAGTTTTTTTTTTCTAACTCTCTGTCTCCCGACCCTTTTCTTACCAACCCCGGACGAGCCTGTGACAGCTCCCCAAAGATTACACACCAGGATGGCGCCCCGCTACAGAGCACCAGTATATGTCGTACCATAGCCTCCTTTATACTGACAAAACCTGGCAGATTGCCACGAGAAGCGGTCGCCGAAATGGAAGAGGTGGAGTGGCATACAACGGAAGAGTCTCGCCGCAGCGGACGTGAAACACGGAAAAAGTATGTTTTGGGTCCTCGCCACTGCAAAAGCTGTGTGCTGACGTCCAGGTTCCTCGAGGAATGGCTCTTTAACGATCTGTGCTACCACATCCTCATGCTCCAAATCTGGGACCAGACACTCTATGACTCCGTCGTCGACCTGGCAGGCTTTGTGAGTATAGGGGTGCTATGGTCATACTCTAATCCACTTTACTCTTTTTTTTTTTCAGTGGGAGAGCATCTTTTTGTTTGCATTCTTAAAAAAGAGGGTTAGACTATTATGATTAAATTGGTGCGGACAACCACTAACAAGCTCTGTTTGCTGTCGTCAGGGACTAGGCATTTCTTATCAATGCCTATCTTCGCAAAAGAAAACAAGATAGGGGAAGGGACAAGAGCGGTGGAAAGCCCTGCCGTTTGCGTGGTCGATGTAACTACTCATGTTAAAGATAAATCACATGTAACTATGGTTGTTTAAGATAAATCTGTTTGAAAGGGTGTCTTCGCCATGCCAATCTGTAAACATATTTTTTTTAAAGCTGGAGACCAAGTGAGATAAGTATCATCCGCGGTCTTTGCAACTGGTTATTTCAATATTTTATTAGGAGTACTTGGCCATGACTTGAAACAAACCAAAGACCAGATTCGGGCTCATGTTGGCCTTAAGCTCAATTTTGCCAGAGAAGTAAATGCTGAAACTAGACAACATAATTCAAAGCAAACTTTCTGCAGCGACAAAGAGTTGGAAATAGTTACTGAAAGAATAGAGGAAGCAGTTTCAGGGCAACGGTATACAGATTGGACCTATGAGAGCCTAACCAGGCTTTTTGCTCTGGAACTAGACAAAGTTCAGAGTAAACGAAAGGGGAAGCAAGGACATAGATCAAAAAGCTGGTGGGACAAAGAAGTGAAGCAAACGATACAAAAACGTCAAGAAGCCTCTTGAGAACACAGGTATTCCAAGCGCAGTGGGGATTCAGAAACGGAAGTAAAGAGAAAATGGGACACTTTTATAACTTGTCGCCGAGAGGCATCCAGTTTGATCAATGCGAAAATTCAGAGAAAGGGTGAGGAATGGATGAATAATGTAAGCAAGAAAGATAGAAACGAAGCTAAGAAGTTTTGGGAGCACTTGAACTCACTTGGTGAAACGACGCAAGCTAGACAGAGGTTCATACTCACGCATCAGTGAGATCAATTAGAGGGAGATGGTGCGATGCGATATATAGGAGCACTGATAGAGGAGAAATTTCGGGAACGGGTACATGTGGAAGATAGGAGAACCGAAGGAAGTAGCAGACCAGCTTGTGATATCTCAGATTTTGGACAAAGAAAGGGGGAAAAGGCAGAACGAAGAGTCCCTAGTGGCACGTCGACAGGCACAAATGCGATCCCAATCAAGCTGGTGAAGAATTTGGGTCCTAAATCTAAGGCAAAACTAAGGGAGGTAGGGAGTACTATGATAAAAAAAGGAAATATTCCAGATGAATGGAGGCTTAGTAGGATGAGTATTATATATAAGGGAAAGGGGGATAATTCTGATATTAGGAATTATCGCTCCATAACCGTGACACCAGTTATATACAGGTTGGTAATGCAGATTATAAAGAACAGACTGGACGAATGGGTAGATTGCGAGGGCATACTGCGCGAGTTACAGAACGAGTTTCGGACACAAAGAAGGTTGGAGGACAATATATTTTCTCTAACACAGTGTATAGAAATAGTGCAAAAACAAAACAGACTGCTCTGGCTGGCCTTTCTGGATATCAAGGGTGCCTATGACAATGTGAACCAAAGGAACCTGTGGGACATAGAGGATAGCTTAAACCTAGATTAAGGACTAACAGCCCTATTAAGGAACATTTACAAAAATAATAAGGTGATTATAACATGGGAAGGAAAGGCGACGGGGAAGATAGAGGTAAGACGAGGCCTTAGGCAGGGGTGCCCGTTATCGCCTTTGCTGTTTGTCTTGTATCCGAGAGGATTGGAGGATAGACTAGAGAAGAGTGGGCTTGGATTCAACCTTTCGTACAGTAAACTAGGCCAAAAAATTCAGCCATCCTTACCGGGATTGATGTATGCGGATGATATTGTACTAATGGCTAACAACAGGACAGAGTTGCAGGAATTAATTAGCATCTGTGGTGAGGAAAGAGAGGAATAGGGTTTAGAATTCAATAGTGAAAAATCAGCAGTCATGATTTTTAACAGCGATGAAGTTGAGAGGCTGAAAATACAGAATATTACAGTTGAGAGAGCTAGTAAATACAAGTATCTAGGAGTATGGACATGTGATGGTGCAGAATCTCTCAGTGAGCATGGAAAGTATATAATAGGTAAGGGCAACAGAAATGCAGCTGTAATGAAAAATAGAGCACTTTGGAATTACAACAGGTATGAGGTGGTGAGAGAGATTTGGAAAGGGGTCATGGTGCTTGGCTTGACTTTTGGAAATGCAGTGCTATGCATGAAATCCGAAGCGCATGCGAGACTAGAAATAAAACAGCGCGGAGTAGGGAGGCTGACTTTGGGGGCACATTGCAAAACGCCAAACGAGGAAGTACAAGGAGACATGGGATGGGCGTCTTTTTAGAGCAGGGAAGCGGTGAACAAGATAGAATTTGAGGTTCTGTTGAGGAAAATGGATGGGGACCAATGGGCACGAAAGGTTTTCAGCTATTTATGCATGAGGAGCATAGACACAAAGTGGAGACAGCGCACTGGGAAATTAAGAGGAAAGTTTTTAGGCTATAGTGGAGATACGGAAGAGCAGGTCTCAGTTAAGAAGAAAGTTAAGGCCACAGAAAGACATCGGTGGCTGGACGGAATGCAGACAAAAACGGCTCTGGAAAGCTATAGATCTTGTCTAATAGTTATACCACTTTTGTGTATTAGTATTATTTCTTATGGTGTTATTTGTTTAGTTATTGTGATAGAACCCCTGTGATAAGCCGGAGCAGGCTGTTGAGCCCATATGTATCACATTAGTTTCTAATAAAGTAACTGTTTTAAATACTTGTGGCTTGTTTTGCAGTACCTGCATGGTAGCACTCCTGAAGTTGCATTTGCACAAATGGCAGTGATATGAGCTGAGAGAAAACAGCTATCTTTATTGTTAAATTTGAAGATTCCTGCAATTTATTGCCACCCACCTGTCCACTCAAAGCAGGCGCGAAGCAACAGAACATGCTTGTTCACACCAGCTCTTGCCAATAGTCTAGATATGTGATAAAACAGATATACAAACTACTGTAAATGATAAGTATAATCAAACTAATAGAAAGTTAAGCTGTTAAATAAAAAAAAACTTTTACTTTTTTTGTTGTGTGCAAATTCCAATGTAACAAAACAAGGCTGTCCTGAAAGCTTCTGTTGTGTTTCATGATAAATTTTAGAGAAGCATTCAGTTCAGCATCGTTAAGACCATCATCGTTCATTTTTCCATGTTTCATTACAGGAAATTGTAAGATATCAGTTCTGCATTTCGACGTTGACACTTGCAGACAATTGATGTTACTGCTTCTTTTAGGTGGAATCAAAGTTTCCATTTCAACTTTTATACTTTCACACAGTTGAAGTTACTACCCTTGTTTTAGGGAAATTCAAGTTGAACCTCGCAGGCGGCAAGAAGTCTCCTAACGATCACAGTGCCTCCCTTTGTTCAACAAACTGACACATGACTAGGGCTGCTATACTCCAGACAAAGTGAGAGTCAGCACTGATATCTTTTGGAGAGTCGCTCATACACTCCCATGACTCTTTTGCGATAGGAGTCGGGGGACTCTTCATAAAAGGATGGTCCTCACAACTCTTGTTACAGAGTCACTGGGATTACCAGGAAGGAGTCGTGTGACTCTTTTTCTCCGTTGGATAAGAGTCGTTGAAGAGTCGCAGTTGACTACGTCGCCTGGAGTCGCCCATACACTACCATGACTCCAGTGTGATGAGAGTCGCAGGACTCTTCTTTAAATAAGAGTCAAGTGACTACAAACTGGAGTCGTGGAGGAGTCAAATCTGTAGCGCGCAAAGACCCTCCCCCCCAGGGAGTCGTGGCGACTTTTTTTAAATAAAGAGTCGAGGGACTCTACAAACTGGAGTCGATTCTGCGGCGCGCCAATACCCCCCAAAGAGAGTCATAGCGACTCTTTTTTTTAAGAGTGTACCTCTCTTCACAGCAGCTATCCAAGCTTTGTTTCTCGCGGGACAGATGTCTCTCCGACCAAAACTTAAAACACCAGGTGCTCTCCTTCCCGTAAAAGAAAGTCTCGCAGAGTGTGGTGGTACAGTTCACTGGCGTTATGAGGCACACGGCGGCCCACAACGCAGATTTTCTTTCAGCCGCAACCTAGTGGAATGTAGGCCTAAGAACGGCCGCTCGCCTATTTTTTTTCAGCCTCGATGAGGGCGCTATCACCTTCTCGCGCATCCGCAGCAGCTTTTCTGAAGAAGATCAATAGACCGATCTCACCATCTAGTTTGAGTACGCCACCGCTGCCGACATCCATCGTGGGAGCTGTAGTCTTTCTGCACGCGCGACAACCCTGCTGGAGGTCTGAGCGAGCAGAGCACGAGGCGGCATGACTCGTGAACTGGCGTCTGCTTCCTACGAACTACAGTTATGGCGGCGTCACGCATACGTGGAACGCTTGGTGGGATTCGGTTTATTGTGATTTTGGTTGAGAAGACCGTTTTTCCCGTACGATTTCTTTTCAGCTTACTTTAGAAAAGTCCATGTTGCAGACACCAGAACGTGTAAAGAAACTTGCAGCATAATCCTTGGTGGTCGGATAATTAAGCGAAATGTCCATTCGCAACTCCGGCAAAGTCTACGTCACCTAGCGGCTAGAACAGAAAGCTGTGGTGGCAGGTTCGTTTACTCGCCTTTTCGAGCAAATCAGAAATTCACGGCGCCTGGCCACCCAAAAGATGAAGCCGTAAAAGTAAGTTTAAAAAAAATAGCAGCCCTTTTTGAATCCACAGTACAGCCACAGGGATAGCTGCGACACGTAACGGCGAAGTAGTTCGGAATCGGCGTCCCTTTCAAGCAGCGTGGAGTTTTGATTGTGAAACCTCTTGATGACGTAATCCTTAGTGGATTCCCTAACCGCACCAAGCAGCAAACATGCCGAAGCTGCCAGGAGTCGCGTCAAAGTGGCAGACGCGTTCAGCGCGAGACACATGCGCGTCGAAACTGCCTGATCCAACGTGCGAACTGCCGGAAAGATTTCTGCTCCGACTCGCGGCACAGGAGAGTTCGAGAGACATGCTTCGCACGCGCCTTTCGTTTTGTTACGCCCACTTGCGGGTATCCCTGTACCGGATAGATGGATTTATGCTTATCGCTGTATATGGGTGATTTCGTCTCAAATCATGCAAGAAAAAATGATCGGTCTTTAAAATTTCTGGAAAAGATATGGTGGCGGAAAATATGGTACTAAAACAAGCCTACAAAATTACGATTTTTTTTCTTTTTTTTTTTTTTAGGGGGGTAGTTTTTTGCTTTGAAAGGACAGAAGGTATAGGTCTTGCGATTTTCGCAGTTCTCACTATACTTTGTCTCATCCTACGATGGACTATAGGCCAAAGCCACGGGCCGCCAGGTCCAATCGGATTCCACGCTATACTATGACACGCCTAACATTGATTAGGGGTGGACTAATGATGCTCGAATCCAAAAGCGCCGCATCATTTCTAGAGCTTCGACGCTGCAAAGAGCCTATATGTCGTGGCTTTCTTTGCGATGTAAAATTATTGAGTCACTCAGTGCTCTTTGATCCGAACCACTGTCCACCCGTCCCCTCATCAGTGATCCGAGACGCGGGCACCGATACGTGCATCGAAGCGAAATACCGCACAATTTCAAAGTGGCTCGTGATTGGATCTGGCGTTCCGTAGCTTTTGCCTTTAGTCCATCGTAGGGTGAGACGAAGTATAGTGACACATTTTTAAGTCTCGCAACATTTAGATTATTGTTTCCATAACAATGAAAGCTTCGTTTACTGCTTTAATACTTTGTATAGACAGGTTAAAGCACATTAGAAGCTTTTTAATATTCTATAAAATAAAAATGTTTGAATCTTGCAACGTTGACAATAATGGCAAAGTATGAGTTGAGCTAGGTCTCGATGTACGATTATTTAAGGCATAAGAAACATATCAAATGAAGCTTGTATACAATCATATATAAAAATTTTAATTTCGTTTAGTTCATATAGAAGAAACAACACTGTAAACACGAAAAGGAAATCTAAAATTACGAAATTCAGCGATATTTTAAGCACATGCGTATTTTTTTTTGTTTTCACTTTTTTATATAAAAAGCTTTCTATGTGGTATTATAAATGCTATACAAAGTCTCCGAAATATACGGTTTCGTCATATTAAGCAGTGCGTTTGAAAAGAAGGCATATTCGTTCTTCCATTCTGCGACGCACGTCTCTGTCATTTCTTGTCCCACTTAAATATTAGTTATTTTTCTAACATGAACATAGTTTTTATTGTTTATCAGGTCTACACACAGTTCGCCAAAACTTGTACATATATAGTATTTGTAGCATAATATTGTAGGGGTTCTTCCGCACGTTCAGTTTGCTTACTTAGTAAACTACTGAAATTGAAGCTGTTTTAAAAATGTTTAAGCGTTCTCATATAATATTAAAAAACACATATAAGACATTTTAAAAGTTTTTGTGAGTTAACGGAGCACTTGTGGAGGAAAATATTTCAAAGCGACGGCCTGCCGAACACGGCAATAGGCGTGCATGAATTTTTTCTTCAAACAACTTTCTTTTTCCTCGATAGCTACACTGTAAAAAATTTCCGTAATTTTACAATCACTTTGTCGTAATTCTCACGGACTCAACGGACACAAACCCGTTTTTTGTTACGTTAAATAAAATAGTACACTTGTGTGTCAAAGAATACCATAGTAGAGGATAAAAGTGTTAGAAGTGCTTTTATCGTTTAATACTGATAGAAGCGATTCCTTATAGCAGGGATGGGCAAAATACATGCAAATATGTATCGAAATACACGTACAAACTACTTCGTCAAAAATGTATTTAATTACAAATCTAATTAAATTTCCAAAAAAAAGCATTTAAGTACAAGGTACAAATACAACCAAATGTCTTTGGTCTCCTCGAAATACTTTTCCAAATACATTCCGCAAAATTTGCGTCAGCGACTTCAGGGCACCTGCAACGGGTTTATAAGTATCTCATTTTAAGTTTGCATCGCACACTCGGTAGTTAGTGTGCGAGGCTCTAGTAACGTAATAGAAATATAATCACAAAAAAAATTTAATCAGCTTGGACGTAATAGGTGAAAAAAGTACAGATCTCGAGCTTCAAGGAGCTTTTTTTGTCGATTACATTTTGGTATAGACCAACAAAGAACCGAGACGACCAAGACGCGCAGCACTAGCTTGGGACTTTTTTATTGTTGCAACTCGCACCAGTCACAAAAATCTGGACGACCCGCGCATTTAGAATGTTCCAAGCCAAAATATGGATAGAAATCAGGCTGGAAAGCATCACAAGTTGTCACAGGCACTTATTTAGCCTGTCTGCCTGTGAACGTCGATTTCGTCACTCTTTTTGCCTTGGAATAGCGCCGTAATCACAAAGTCACTAATCGCTTGTGCTTGATTGAGAGGCACTGCATTCGGTGCAGAACGTAGTTTTCTTCCTGCTGTGGACAGTGACAATAAATTTGAGGGATGAATTTTCGCCCACAAAATTGTATTTAATTACAATTTTATTTGAAATACCCATGTTTTAGTATTTAAATACACACGTCAAATAGATTAACCAATTTGTAATAGATTAACCAATTTTCCTTCTACTAGAAAAATATCTTATATTTGTATTGTATAATTTTTTTCCTTGACTCTGACAATAACTTCCTGACTGACATTTTTGTGTGGTTTTCGCAACTGACGAAATCATGTGGTGTTTTTCCGCTTTATTTTATTATTTTCCGAAAATCTCTTATTTTCCACTGCTACTTAGGTTCAGTCCTACAAGCCCC
The DNA here is from genome assembly GCF_016920785.2 of Ixodes scapularis. NCBI lineage: Eukaryota > Metazoa > Arthropoda > Arachnida > Ixodida > Ixodidae > Ixodes > Ixodes scapularis. Next base: position 169,931,954 of record NW_024609835.1, read on the forward strand.
TGCTGGCTTCGACGAACCTGCCTATGGCCGCCCTGAATACATCCTGCGTAAATAAATTTATAATAATAATAATAATTATTATTATTATTATTAATATTATTATTATTATTATAACAATCCTATTTTCGGCTCACAAGTAGTTTGTGCCAACACAATTTTTTTTAGTTCGCGCTTTTTAGTTCGCGTTATTTTGCGATTTTCCATGTATCTGCATAAAACTAAACACAGAACTATCATGCTCGACGTTGCACATCCGACGTTCCTAACTTTCCTCATCTTTCTAAACGTCCGCGTGTGCCCTAACACCAGAAACCGGAATTTTAAAGTTTAAAAACGGCACGTTGTGAATATTGAACGTACACTTTCATGCAAAGCTGACGTCAAGTGACTCAAATCGAAAAATATGCATATTTACAAAATTGATATCTCTTCTGGTGAAGGCTGAGCAACCGTTGCATTCATTTTCGCGCACGAAACAGCGACTCCCTGAGAAAGTAAGAACGCAGTGATTGCCTTTATTTTAACAATGTAAACACACTTGCTGGCGTGCGCTGATGAAGTCTCAAGATCAAAACTCTCTTAGCGTGATTCGTGACTGCGCCGGCTACTACCCAACCTCGTTGTCGCGCCACTTTCTGGAAGCAGACACTAAAATTGCAAGTAAACACACAAAAGCGACACCGATATACTTATCTTGCAGAATATCACCTTATTTAGTAATAACTGTGTCAAAAGGCACTACATGCTGTATTTAAGTTAAGAAAAAGCAAACATAAACCTTTTTTTCGTGAGAAAAACTAAATATCAACGTGAAGTCTGGAAAAAGCTAACGTAATCCCTGCTCACAAAAGTGGTGATCGCCAAGTAATAAGTAATTACCGTCCGATTTCTCTCATCAGTGTCCATCTAAGCTCATGGAGCATACAGATACTTTACTCAAATATAATAAACTTTCTTGACTCTCATAACCTTCTTTTTGAACATCAGCACAGATTCGGTAAATCTTACTCTTGCGAAACCCAGCTAACCGCCTTCCTTACTGATATTTATTCAAGCTTCGATTCGAGTATTCAGACGGATGCCATGTTCATTGAGTTCTCCAAAGCATTCGACAAAGTACCACACCAACGTCTTTTAGCAAAGCTTAACGATATTAATACTCGTCCCTCTGTTCTTGAGTGTATTTCTGAATTCCTAATCAGCCGTAAGCAATAATCCTCCGTTAACAACGTAAAATCTCCCACCTCTACCGTAACGTCAGGTGTCTCCCTTCTGTGCGCCTGCTCGCCGACGATTGTGTCATTTACCGACCCATTTTCTCATACAATGGTCATCATGCTCTCCAGGAAGACCTTGATTCTGTAATCAATTGGTGTGAAAATGGCAGATGACGTTAAACTTCAATAAATGTAGATCCCTATAATTTCCCCGCAGTTCGCGTGCCACACCATTTCCGTATTACCTAAATAACACTCAAGTAATAGCATGCTCATCTTATACATACCTGGGTGTTCATCTCACCTCTGACCTCTCATGGACTGCTCGCATAACTTCTGTTATTTCTGATACTAACCGTTCTCTCGGATATTTGTGCCGCAACCTCAAACTTGCTACACTCTCCGCAAAACGATTAGCTTATACTACTCTCATAAGATCGAAGTTAGGATGCGCCTCATCTATATGGTCCCCATGGCAGTCCTACCTTGCAAATAATCTAAAATCCGTTCAAAACAGAGCCCTTCGTTTTATTTATAACAACTACTCACCATATACCGGCACATCAGGGTTACGCCAATCAGCTAACCTTCATTCACTATCCTTTCGCCGCCAAATATCACGCCTTTCTCTCCTCCATCGAATTTTTTATCAGAATAGCCACCTCAAAGAATCACTGTTATCACATCACCATCGAGTTTTCCCGCGTCTAGATCACCTATGTAAATTACGTCCAATTTGATCATCAACTGTTTCTCACCAGACTTCCCCACTACCATTGGCCATCGAGGATTGGAATTCACTACCTCATAACATCGTTTCTATAAGTGATTCTACAAAATTTGTTCAATCCATTACCCTCTCTTTATCTAACCTACATATCTAGCTTACATTGTTATAATTGTGTTTACTATTCTATTTTTTTTTGGTTCTATTGACAAACCCTTGTATAATGCCCCACGGGCCCTCAAGGAAAATAAATGATGGTGATGATGATGATGAACAGTGTATTTTTGCTGAATCTTTTGAAAAGTTCGGGAAATGTTCGGCTCCGCCGAATCCCAAACTTCGGCAAAAGTTCGGCCCATCACTAGTAAAAATATGCGACCCGGGGGGGGGGGGGGGGGGGGGTTGGTTTGCCCCCCCCCCCTCCCCCCACTCAAGAACAAGTTGATACGCCACTGGCTGCTACATCGCACCGCGGCACCATTTCCCAAGAGCAGAAGCGATGTTTGCGACTACGATCACAGAGCTATCATGAAAAACAATCGTGTGTGCTGCTTTTACATACTTAGCGAGACAAAGCATAGTGACAGCTTAGCACGAAGCGTCCTAGTTTTAGTAACTACATGACACAATTATGGTCCTTCTCCAGGAGGCTTCAGCGTCGAAGCGATGAAGTCCTGGGGTCGCAGAGAGGCGTTTGAAAATGCCTTTACGCACTGCTTGCTTCTGCACCACTCTTCAGCACAGTACAACCGTAAGAAAGGTCTTGCTGGATGGAAAACGTGGTCGAGAGGCAGGAAAGATTGCAGCGTGCTAGGCATGTTTTGGCAGAAGCTTCTTGAAGCCGACATGTGAGAGTACCAGAATCTGCGGCGTATCAGGCGGACAAAGTTTTTGCAGATTCTTTCACGCGTGGAACCAAGAATGGCGCTACAAAATGAAACAGCATTGGACAAAACACAGTGGTGCGCTTTCTTTGTTTGACTCATTCAAAAAAAAAATATATTGCTGTGCTCTTGCTACACTACCGTAAATGTTTTTGCAGTTACTCACCCACCAAAAATTTGTGTGTGAAAATGCACTGTGCCCTTACAGTCCGGGCATCCACGAGCGAGGCGCAAATCGCAGGAATAGCCGACATTTTAGTAACGGGACAAACGATCAATCCAGGGATAAAAAATTGCGATTCAATTTATCGTGTGAATCTGCCATTATTTAATGATTATCCTAATAGGTTCAATTGATCCTAATTAAATGAATTATGGCAGGGTATTTATGCTCGCCAAAGTTTTCATTTGTACATGACATGTTTATATATTTATATTTATTTATATTTATATTTAATGATACTGCAATCCCTGAAATGGATTTTAGCAGGAGCGTACACTTGATTAACAAGACAGGCAGACATATAGAATAGCAAACAAGTCGCAGAAACAAAATAACAAATATTTTAGAGAGGGGAAAAAACTAATTTAGGAGGGTTTTAAATAAAGACAATGATGGTTACATAACAACACTTTCAGAAGGCTGTTCCAATCAGTCACCGTTTGCGGAAAAAAAAGAGTGGTTGAAGCAATGATTATGCTATCGAAATTGAGTTATTGTTAGCGCATGCCTCCGTCGAGTAGCGCAGCCTGGTGAGAAGTTTATTAAGCAAGGCAGATCTATCCTATAATATCCATTTATTAATTGAAACAAAAATTTTAGTCGACAATGCCGACTTCTGAGAGATAATGACTTTAAGTTACCTCCGGTTAAAAGGTCGCTTATTAAGGTACGTCCAAAGTATTATAAATGTAGCGAGCTGCCTTTTTCTGCACACGATCGAGCTTGTTAATGCTTAGTTTGGTGAAAGGATCCCAAATAATAGCCGCGTAATCTAATGTTGGCAAGACTATAGTTTTATGTGTTAGAAGACGCAAGGAAGGGGTAGAAAGTCTTAGCGTCCTTTTAAGAAAGAATAACTTTCGAAGAGCATTTCATGTAACGTAATCAATCTGTTTGTCCAAGTAAGATTATGAGTAATCCATTGTGCCAGGTATTTATATTGTGTTACTTCTGATAGAAGAAGAATATTAGTATTGTAAACAAATTTTAAAGGATTTCTTTTGTGGGTAATTCTCATAAAAACCGTTTCTTCAACGTTAATAGTCATTTTCCACCATTCTGCAATTTTTTTTAAATCTCTATTTAGTAAACGTTGATCGGAATCACTAGCTATTTTTGTCTAAATTATGCAATCAGCGTATAACCTGGTTTTTACCTGAACATCTTGTGTTGTATCATTAATAAACAACAGGAAAAGGAAAGGTCCGAGCACAGAGCCCTGGGGAACGCCAGAGTCAACAGAAAGTCTGTCAGAGCAATATTCACCATAAACTACGCATTGTCGACGATTTGAAATATATGCTGAAATCCATTTGGCTAACTGTGTGTTCTTACATATTTTCCCCAGTTTGTAGAGTAACTTTTCGTGAGAGACCTCATCAAACGCTTTCGAAAAATTCATAAAAATAGCATCAATATGTTTTGCATTGTTTATTGTCCAGGAGAAATCGTGAACAGTCTCAATTAATTGAGTACATGTTGAAAAATCTTTTCGGAATCCATGCTGATTTTAGTCTAAATGTTGTATTCGTCTAGGAATATTGATAAAGGATTTTATAATATATGTTCAAGAAGTTTACAGGCAGTTGAAGTCAATGAAATTGGACGGTAATTTCGAATCCACTGCTTGTTTCCGTTCCCATGAAGTGGTTTGACTCTGGCCGTTCTCCAGTCGTCTAGAACCTGACCTTCGGACAGCGATCGTGAAAACAGAACAAACAAATATTTTGAGACCCTTTCAGCATACCTGAATAAAAATGCATTGGGGATACCATCAAACCCAGGGGATTTTTTTACATCGAATTTCAACAGCACGTTCAATATACCACATTCATTAATTATAATATCAGGCATAGGCGGATAGTCAGCGTCAAAATTCGGTAACACATCATTGTCTTGAGTAAACACCGATTTAAAATGTTTATTAAAACCGTTTGAAATTTTTTTTTTCATCATGGGTTAAGTTGCCACCAATTTCGAAAACAACACAATTGCTAGAATATGTAGATATTAATCGCCAAAATTTCTCCGGTGAAGTAGATATGAAGTTTGGCAAAGATTCGCCGAAATACCGACTTGTATTAACTGTAACTTGGGTTTTAAGTTTTAAAGAAAGAACAATAAATTTTTCAGTCAGTTCCCACGAGTCGGCGCTTGTTTTCATTTTCTTTTTCGATCGTTTCAATTGTCTTTTTAACTGTAAGGTTTTTCTAGAAATCCAGGGGTTATTTTTATTCTGCTTTTTTAGATCATATAAAGCACCAGTACAAACTCGTTTAAATTAAATGAAAGCATGTCTATAATAGCGACAACATTTCCCCGAGACAAAATTGGATAACACTTGGACACGGTTTTTTTTATTTACAGAAACATATTCTAAGGTTAACAATACCGCTTTTTGATCAGAAATACCAGGGATTACTTCACATCTAAATTTAGAAGAAATTGTACCACTTACAAAAACAAGCTCAAGTACAGGTGCAGTGTTCCCTTGGATTCTCGTCAAATCCTCGACGACTTGCAGTAAGTCAAATTTAAAGGTCATGACTAGCGTTGCTTTTCCTAGGTTATCATTTTGGTGTTTCAGTGAAAAATTGGACCACTCAACGTTTGGCAAATTAAAATCTCCTACCAAAATAACTCGATCGCCAGGCTTGATAATTTAGAAATGTATCGAGATACATTTCTAGATTATCAAGAACAGCCGTAGAAGATCCAGGGGGTCTATAAAATGCCCCAATAATGTATTTACATTTACCATCGTGCGCTTTGCAAAAAAAATACACTCGGTATCAAGTATTTTAGGCATGCTCACTATATTAAGGAAGTTATTAAAAAGAATACACACACCACCACCCTTATTATTACGGTCTTTCCAGAGTGCACTGCAGCCTGCAGGGACAAATCCACTGTCATATATTGTATCATTTAACCAAGTCTCAGTCAGAACGGCGATATCAGGATCATGACTGAGCAAAATTCCTTCCACCTCTGTGGCCTTGTTAAGGACGCTTTTACAATTGACATTCAACAAGCGCAGTAATCGAGAAGCACTTCTACACCGTCATTTATCTATTTTGCTTATCTTGAAGCGTGAACCCTTCCCTTCACCCCATCCAAACAGCGGACCGTCCACGTTCGGCTTATCATAAACTAGTTTAACTTTTGCTCCATTTTCTTTCCCTTTTGCCGCATTTTTCCATAGTTGCTTTCGAATTTCGCGAACTCTGATTGAGAAGTCCTCAGATATCGATACCTTAGTTCCTTTTAGTGTATAAGATTACCTTAATATTGCTAATTTTTCCCGGTAATCGATGAACTTGAGGCTAGTTGGACGGGGCTTGTTTTCAACTTTTGAGCCAAGCCTATGGCATCTCTCAATACCGGTGACCGTTATTCCTAGTTTTTGTCGGAAAGCCTCGTCTCTTACTTCCCCTTCAAGCTCCTCAACTGTCCCAGTATTAGGCTCGTCTATACCATAAATTATCAAATTATTTCTGCGGCTTCTGTTTTCTAAATCATCTACCTTAGCCTTGAGTGAAGATAATTGTATGCCAAATCTTGATACTGCTGTTTCCATGTCTTTTATTTGCTTGGTCACCGCGTTTAAACCGGTTACCTGTCGCTCCAGCCCATTGATTCGTTCAGTTAACGCAGTCACTTTTTTATTAATCTTATATTGAGTGTCAAGAACATTTAGAACAGTATCATTCATCTTGCTCTGGCTGGCCAGAAGTTCCAACAAAAGCTCTCTGTCGGTGGGCCCTGGATTTGCCTCCACATCACCACAGACAAAAAAAAATTCGCGGCCAAGAAATAACACAAGTAGCAAAATCCATCAAGCGTTTCACAGTAAGTTGGCAAGGCAGCAGCACTAAAAAACGGTTATCACTTCGATAACCGTCACAAGGTAAATATTCACTAATGGGTTGCTGAGCATGCTGCCGGTTGTGCTGCCGCCGAGCCCACTGAGGGAGTCCGGTGTTGTTGGCGCTCTTGTAGTTTTCAGACGAACCACGTGATAGGACGTCACTGATGCCGGCACAAGCAAAGACTTGCTGATGAGGGGCCAGAAGGCTCGACGATGATGCAGCGATCGCCCAGAGCAGAAGATTCAGAGCCAAGCCCGTCATTCCTATCGGGACTTGTCGCCTGAAAGCAGCCATACGATGCCGTTTGGTGTCCCAGTAAAACTAATACGACCTGTACCAGGAAACAAAATGAGTTTCTGAGCATGCTGCCGGTTGTGCTGACGCCAAGCCCACTGAGAGAGCCCGCTAACCTCCAATCCCAAAAGTTTGTCTATTCGTCCGTGCATTTGCACCTAAATTTAGTGGGGACATTGCAGTTGCGTGACCTCTACAGAAATTTAGTTTCCCCTCCACATTTTGCGTTAAAATTGATGTCACGGGACCTAGAGCCAATTTCAAGCTCTTTGATAAATTTGGCGGAAAAGTAGACGTTACGTGACCTATGCACCAATTCAGTTTCCCCACTACATTTGGCAGAAAAATTGATGTCACGTGATCCGACGTCATGTGACTTACAGACAAATTAATGTTCTCCGCTAAATCGAGCGCCGAAATTTATGTGGCGTGACCTATGCACCTATTGAGCTTCAATTCTGGGACATACAACAAACTCAGATTCTCCGCTAAATTTAGCGGAAAAGTTGATTTCACATGACCTATGCACCAATTCAGTTTCCCCACTACATTTGGCAGAAAATTTGATGTCACGTGATCCGACGTCATGTGACTTACAGACAAATTAATGTTCTCCGCTAAATTTTGCGCCGAAATTTATGTTGCGTGACCTATGCACCTATTGAGCTTCAATTCTGGGACATACAACAAACTCAGGTTCTCCGCTAAATTTAGCGGAAAAGTTGATTTCACATGGCCTATGCACCAATTCAGTTTCTCCACGACATTTGGCAGAAAAATTGATGTCGCGTGATCCGACATCATGTGACTTACAGACAAATTAATGTTCTCCGCTAAATTTTGCGCCGAAATTTATGTTGCGTGACCGCTGCACCTATTGAGCTTCAATTCTGGGACATTCAACAAACTCAGATTCTCCGCTAAATTTAGCGGAAAAGTTGATTTCACATGACCTATGCACCAATTCAGTTTCCCCACTACATTTGGCAGAAAAATTGATGTCACGTGATCCGACGTCATGTGACTTACAGACAAATTAATGTTCTCCGCTAAATTTTGCGCCGAAATTTATGTTGCGTGACCTATGCACCTATTGAGCTTCAATTCTGAGACATACAACAAACTCAGGTTCTCCGCTAAATTTAGCGGAAAAGTTGATTTCACATGACCTATGCACCACTTCAGTTTCCCCACTACATTTGGCAGAAAAATTGATGTCACGTGATCCGACGTCATGTGACTTACAGACAAATTAATGTTCTCCGCTAAATTTTGCTCCGAAATTTATGTTGCGTGACCTATGCACCTATTGAGCTTCAATTCTGGGACATACAACAAACTCAGGTTCTCCGCTAAATTTAGCGGAAAAGCTGATTTCACATGACGTATGCACTACTTCAGTTTCCCCACTACATTTGGCAGAAAAATTGATGTCACGTGATCCGACGTCATGCGACTTACAGAGAAATTAATGTTCTCCGCTAAATTTTGCTCCGAAATTTATGTTGCGTGACCTATGCAGCTATTGAGCTTCAATTCTGGGACATACAACAAACTCAGGTTCTCCGCTAAATTTAGCGGAAAAGTTGATTTCACATGACCTATGCACAAATTCAGTTTCCCCACTACATTTGGCAGAAAAATTCATGTCACGTGATCCGACGTCACGTGACTTACAGACAAATTAATGTTCTCCGCTAAATTGAGCGCCGAAATTTATGTTGCGTGACCTATGCACTTATTGAGCTTCAATTCTGGGACATACAACAAACTCAGGTTCTCCGCTAAATTTAGCGGAAAAGTTGATTTCACATGACCTATGCACAAATTCAGTTTCCCCACTACATTTGGCAGAAAAATTGATGTCACGTGATCCGACGTCACGTGACTTACAGACAAATTAATGTTCTCCGCTAAATTTTGCTCCGAAATTTATGTTGCGTGACCTATGCACCTATTGAGCTTCAATTCTGGGACATACAACAAACTCAGGTTCTCCGCTAAATTTAGCGGAAAAGCTGATTTCACATGACCTATGCACTACTTCAGTTTCCCCACTACATTTGGAAGAAAAATTGATGTCACGTGATCCCACGTCATGCGACTTACAGACAAATTAATGTTCTCCGCTAAATTTTGCTCCAAAATTTATGTTGCGTGACCTATGCACCTATTGAGCTTCAATTCTGGGACATACAACAAACTCAGATTCTCCGCTAAATTTAGCGGAAAAGTTGGTTTCACATGACCTATGCACCAATTCCGCTTCCCCACTACATTTGGCAGAAAAATTTATGTCACGTGATCCGACGTCATGTGACTCACAGGCAAATTAATGTTCTCCGCTAAATTGAGCACCGAAATTTATGTTGCGTGACCTATGCACCTATTGAGCTTCAATTCTGGGACATACAACAAACTCAGGTTCTCCGCTAAATTTAGCGGAAAAGTTGATTTCACATGACCTATCCACCAATTCAGTTTCCCCACTACATTCGGCAGAAAAATTTATGTCACGTGATCCGACGTCATGTGACTTACAGACAAATTAATGTTCTCCGCTAAATTTTGCGCCGAAATTTATGTGGCATGACCTATGCACCTATTGAGCTTCAGTCCTGGGGACAATAGGTCATTGCTAACCAAGGCCAGTTACTGCTAGTACTTATAGGGGGCTATTGATTTTTTACTTTAACGAGACGGCTTCCTTTTATTTTTCTGACCAATTGGTAATGCTTTGAAATTAACCCCAGCAACCTTAAATGTTTGCAGAGTAAACATAATTTCTATTTTCCAGTGAACTGAGCTCATTTCTTTAAAATCCCAAATGAAAAGCACAAACTGCCACAGACACTGTAACCTATTTTTGCCGAACGTCTTATAGTTTTGTTGGTTTGTTGTTCATAATGAACGATTCACCTCTGCTGGTGCAAGGGCATCAATAGATTTCTGGAGCAATTCGACACAGATGAAGAACCTTATCTGGTATATGGCTTGTTAACCTCAAACTGTACGTTCTATACCTTCTTGCAGGTAGTGGGCATGTTGAGTTCGCGTACCTTTACCACTACTCCTACTGCTGCAACTAAAGGGAGTATAGCACACAGGAGAGCAACACAGCGAAGCAGTTTATGAGCCGCATGAGCCCCTCCTATTGCACTGTTATTACTAATTCTGCATATCGTGAATATGGGTGCCAGCAGGCACGTAGCCCACAGGGCTCCACCCCCCCCCCCCCCTGAAATTTCCCATTTTGCTGGGCCTTTTTTCCCCCCTCCGCCTCATAGCGCATTTTGTCATGGGCGGGCACCCCCGAAAAAAAAATCCTGGCTACGTGTCTGGATGGCAGAAGCCGAAATTATTTAGAAGATAAATTAATTAAGACCTGTGTGTAACGGCAGAGTGTTGAGTAAAGAAGATGGTGATGTTATAAGTTTTTTCGAATATTTTACTACTTGAAAGCTTTTTAAAGACTCGCCTTGACCACATATGTAGAAAGTTACTTTGACCAATATATTTATTGACCAACCATCCTGCTCAAATTTAAATAAAAAACAAAATTCCTGAACTTGCTCGTCAACGTAGGAAACTGTCAAATTTGTCAGACCGGCACACCATATTGAGCCCACTTTTAATTCGTTTTCAGGAGTTGCACGAATAAACCTTTTCCAGAATGTTACGTAATTGTTTTCTGGCTTTTAAATCCAATTGTCTTTACCTGGGGCATCCAGTATAGCTCATCTGAAAAAGGGCCGCAGTTCAACTGCAGCTTTCATTTCGACAATGTTTTGGTCAGCGCAACCATCTTGTTCCGAGACGAAAGGGGATGGAGGGCGAAGGAGTCGCTCTCGCTCCGAGAAAAGCTTGGTGCACAAAGAGCGTGATCGAGTGTCTGTCATAGAAGACAAAAAAAAAATCAGTGCTATTGTATTTCGAAGTAATCTGCAGCAGAGCACGTAGAAACACAATCCTGTTTTTAAATAGTGCAATTGGGTATTAAAGATAAAATTTCATGTTTTTTGGAATCAAAAATTATCATGAAACATTGGTCAAATATATGACAACGTTTATTCAACCCTCAAAAACGTTGTTTATAAGGAACTGTTAGACAGCACATGATGGCTCAAAACAAAATTAAGATTGTTCAACCAGTAGAAGAGTTGTCCATTATGAATTATTAAGCGGGGACACATGAGTAACGAAAATGGGCGTTGCGCTGGAGTTCCTATGGCAACTTGCGTGAATGCTGTCCCATATAGCCATTCTGCCACATTACAGCGTCCGCGCAAGTTGCTATAAAAACTGCCGCACGGCGCCTGTTTTGGTTGTTCATGTGTCCTCTCCTTCAGAGATGCATATAGATAGAGTTTAACCATTCGTTGGGAAGTATAGGAGGCACCATTGGCCAAAGCTGGGCTGGGTGTGTTCCAGAGCGTTTTCACAAATTCGGATGCCAACCAGAAGCCGCGCATAATACCCTGCCGGTGGTCGCGAGAATTAATGTTAATAAGTGCGTCGGAGTAACTCTCGGTGACTGGGGTGCATGTGATGCTCTGATCATGATCATGCAAAACTACGGTGGAAGATATAGAAGATATAAAAAGAATGCGCGACCAGCAAAATGATTCACGTAATCCGTACACCGAGCGCCGGGAATCTGCCATTGAAGCGGTCAGACTCCATTTGGGCAAAACTGAAATCAAGCGTCGCATTTGTTTCTTGCATCTTCCTGCATAACTGTAACCAAAACTTTGCGTGCACCATATTTTCAAACATGAAGAGTTACTACATTTAACTCTTACGCAGTTATTGAAAACCGTTTCTCGCTACCATGGCTAGGGGAATATTTTCGGCTTCTGGTTGGCCAAGAGAGCTTGTCAAGCCCTCTATCTGTGTCTGGTGCACGCCCTGGCTCTGCCCGCTCTTTTCATTGACCAAGCTCTATAGATACGGCTCTGCTCTGCTTTAGTCCCGTTGAGCGCGCTTCTTACCCAGCACCGGTGCACTGCGGGAAAGCAACAGCCGCAAAAGCAAGCTTTACAGTTCTGCTTCTCAACAGCGCACTGGTGCTCGGAAAGAAGCACACTCAACGGGGCAGTGAGAACCAAAAGTATGAATTACACCAGGTCGGCAACCCACGGCCCGCGAGGCAGTTTTACGCGGCCTCCGGCACAACATGAAAAGACACCCCCGCCCTTCTCCTCCTCCTCTCTGCCGCTTCCGCACACATACTTAAAGGGGTCCTCCGGAGCGTTCTGCGATGGTCTATTTATGGCGGTAACTCAATCTGCAGGCCCTAAGGATCCTAAAAATTATAAAATTACGGTCATGCGCGGCGGATTTCCCTACTAAAATTGCTGTCAAAGTCCCCGGCACGCCCCCTTTTCTCAGATGACCCCGGAAAACAGGAGGGGCATCTCTTTACGCGTCAGCCAATAGCAAGCGAAGGATCCCGGCGTCACTGCGCGTCACCAACGCCGCCGACCGTCGACCCGCGGAGGAATCTCTCGAACACGCGCGGACCGTCGTCAAGGAACTTGGACTTCGTGCTCGGCAGTCGTCATTCGTCGCACCGCACCGTCGCGCTGTTACTAAAATACGCAGTCGCATCCCACAGATGACAAGAAAAAGTTGACTCATTCACGTGGAAGGATCGCAAAGCTGGCTTCGAAGTCGGGATCCACGGGAAGAAGGAACATGTGTCCCGCAAACGCACGCCTGCAGACGCCCCGGGAAGCAGACGAGCCGACGCGCCGACGCATCACCCCCTAGCAACAAGCTTGCGGGGAGAAAACATAGTTCGCTGGTTTTGGAGCGATAATTGCGGACTATGTTTCCCGCACCACAATCAGTTTACGTTTTTCTCAAACTCTAATTTACAACAAGCTTAAAAAGTGTTGCAATAATAACGTTCGCATTCACCGCGAGACGCAGCATTTCCATTGGTCAAGGTTGAGCGATTGTAAGAGAATGGGGGATTGTCTTCCAAGAGAAAATAGTCCCGATATATTTCTTCTGCCATCTGCTTAATAAACGGTTTTGTAATCTAAAACTTTGTATACATATTAACTTGCACCTACTACGCAATATAACAGCATAAACAGATGATCGCAGAAAGCTCCGGAGGGCCCCTTTAAGGACCACATGGCAGTTTTGACCAGTGTTGTAGATGTTACCGAAAAAAAAAATCTGTTACTCGTTACTTGCAAATAAAAGAAACGCGATACCGACCTGCCCCCCCCCCCCCCCCCCTCTCCACCCCTCCCTTAGCTACTTGTCGTCCGGCCCCGTCCTTGTCGGCTTCGTGGCGAATCGGACCGCCGCTTGAAAAGGTTGCCGGCCCCTGAATTACACGAAAACGTCGTTCGAATTAAGCGTCTTATGAATACATTGAAAACGTAGCGGGAAAACGCATGTTTTTCAGATTTGTTTGACTTAAGTAGGAGTATTAAATATCCGAATTTGAATTATCACGGCCCAAAGGATGATATGGCTCAATGGCATGTGCTTAATATCACTGATTGGTTATGCAATTTTAATTTGATAATTTTATTTTTTAAGATCTAGCTGTGTTGGGTATTCAGATCAGTGCAAATTTTTCATTTGGTTCAATTTATGAAAGGTTTGTTTTATATGTTATGGTAAAGTAGAAAGGTGGTGAGCTGGGCTAGTTGGTAAGCACGTTGCTCGCTTACATTAACACTTCATGTCATATACAATTTGTCGTGATTGTGTATTGATTTCGAATCCTCTTCCGCTCTGTATTTCAAGCTGCCCTTACATGCGCCATGAAGGTACCGGAGAGGTTTTCCATTCAAGGACAACTGTAAGCCAAAGCATTGAGGGGCATAGACGGCCAGCGCAAAAAAAAAACTATATTGTAAATTTTCTGCAAAGTTAAAGGAAGGCATGCCTTCTTCCAATAAAGGTATTGTGGTGAAACTTCTTAATTGGTTTGTTTGTTGAGCTGTCATCTATAGGAACAGCTGATCTCACACAAAAAATCCTGGCAATGAGTAGTACAGGTTATGTGCTCTTCTTTTTTTTTCCTTTTTGCAAAACATGTTTTTGTATCTTCTCTCTGAGGATAAAAAATTATACAAGTTCATATACTAAATCATGGAGCTATGAACTCTCCATACCAATCTGTACCCCAAAAGCTTCATGTGATCTCGGCTTGCTTGAACATGTTAACTGTTCGCACTAAATAACGAAGCACTAGACCTTTCCGTCTTTTCGAAGGCCATAGCTACGACCCATCCGCACCAATCCTGCACCTCTGATACGTCAGGTGGTAGCCCTGGCAGATTTAGGGCTCTGCCGGGTGAATCGCCTGATGTATCGGAGGTGCTGGTGGTACGGATGGCTCGTACCTTTGGCCTTATATGAGGCGGAAAGGTATAGTGCTTCGTTATTTAGTGCGGATGGCGGTCCGCAATGTGGGCTACAGACATTCCGTCATTCTACAAAATTATATGCCTTGTTTTTACGGGCGGTCCACTTTCTGTATTACGGGAAACCATGCCGGCAATATTGAACCGGCAACTTTTGCCCGAAAAATGGGGTGAAAATATTTTACAGTGAAGGGTCCCGTGTTTTCAGATAAATCCGACAAACTCCTAAAAACTCCCGCCAGTAAAGTGTTGGTCACTTCGAATTTATCTGATAAACTACGAATGTTTATGTAACAATGTCACTCCCCCCCCCTCCCCCCCGCCCCCGCAAAAAAACACGTTTTTTTTTGTTTGTTTTTTTTTAATTTGTGAGCACAGAGACACTGGTCCTGAGAAACTTCCACCAAAATTATCTTTCAAATCTCGGACCGTTTCAAAAGGGGTCTTACGGCTTGTCTCGTCAAGGTTGATTCCAGAGATGGCAGTAATGACATTACTGTTAATGAAATTACAGTTATTACATTAATTTTTGGAGATATGAGTAATGTAACAAATTACATACCTAGGCTAGTAATTTAGTAATGCAATAAATTACTTTCAGGCAGTAATTTCAAGAAAATACCTCCTTACTTTCGAAATTACTTTTGTCCTAAACTAGACAATTTATTTCCAAGTTTTAAGAAAGAATAGAAGAATTATTTTGCATGGTGAAATGTTTTGAAAAAGCATCAGAGGAAATAATCGACGGCCACCTGAGCGCCAAGCCTTGTACAAAGAGCTGGACAGACGCACAGAGGAGGGCTGTAAAGGCAAAAGAGAAAAGCTTGCATGTAGACGTCGCTGGAAAGCAAGGGCTTAAAAACTCAAGGCATGACAGATTCGCGGCTTCGCGTCATCACGAAGATACTGTACTTCGTTCATCCCTAATCTGAAAGTGCTGTGGGAGCCTGCAGGCTAACCAGAACCAACCAAACACTTTCCTTTAATCACAGGTCCCGTCCCTTTCTCTGCGCGTAGGTACGAACGAGAGCGTGGTTACTTGTCGAACGATAGGCATGTGACTGCTCCAACAAACACATAGCTTCCCCCGTTCATCCCTAAGCTGATAGTGTGTCCGAATCGAGATGAACTGCTCATAGGCTACAAGGCGACGGGCACATCGCCAGTGAGTTTCATTTCATTTTATTTCATTTCATTTATTATACCCTCAGGGCCTGAAGGCATTACAGAGGGAGACAGCAACAAGAAGGTTAATGCAAATAACAAAATAGATATTAGACACACTCAGTTATAAAGTAATTAGTAATTGTACTTTTAAGGAGCTCAGAGTCCGCGATAATGGCGATCGACTGGGGAAGGTGGTTCCACTTCTGGGACGTACGGGGAACGAAAGATGAATAAAACGTGGTCGTGATAGAGTTAGGAATGCCCAGCTTATTTTTATGATCAAGACGGGAGGAATCATAGACAGGCAGAGCAATTATTTTGTCGCGCTGGAAAGAATTATGGTGATGCATTCGATGGAATAGGGAAAGACGAGATATTTTACGACGTAGTGATAAAGGTGGTAACGAGGGAATTGTTTTCATAGAGGTGACACTCGCGGTGCGGTGATATTTTGTGAGGATGAAACGAGCGGATCTGTTCCAAACGGATTCCAATGTTGATACGAGAGTGACTAGTCCGGGACCCCAGACAGAAGCTGCATATTCTAACTTGGGACGAATTAAAACTTTGTAAAGAGTTAGTTTCAGTGAGACAGAGGCTAATGAAAATTTTCGCTTCATGTAACCTAACATGCGGTTAGCGTTAGCTGAAATATACTGAATATGTGTTTTTCATGAAAGGTTAGAAGCTATATGTATACGCCTATATATGTGTACGAAAATACCAGTTATAGATGAGCATTATTAAGGAAATAGTTACGACAGTCATGAGACTGGCGAGACACACGCATGACCTTGCATTTGTTAGTGTTAAACTTCATGGACCACGAGTCAGACCAACGGTAAATAGCATTAATGTCTGATGGGAGTATACAGGTGTCATTATGATCGAGAATCTCACGGTAAAGTACACAGTCGTCAGCGAACAGAGACACGGGTGAAGAGAGATAAGTGGGTAGGTCGTTAATATAAATTAAGAATAGCAACGGCCCTAAGACTGTCCCTTGCGGAACCCCTGACGCAACTTTGACAAAAGAGGAGTTACTGTTATTCACAGTGACAAACTGAGACCGTTGAGTTAAAAAAGAGCGTATTCATTCGAGAGCGTTATTGTCTAGCTTGGAAAGTTTTAGAAGCAGAAGATTGTGAGAAACTTTGTAAAATGCTTTAGCAAAATCCAGGAAAATGCAGTCCGCCTGGGATCCTCGGTCCAGAATGTGATGCAGGTCATTTGTGAAAGATAGTAGTTGGGTCTCACATTAGAGTGTTTTTCAAAAACCGTGTTGGGCATTGTTGAAGAAGTTGTCAGATTCTAAGAAGTTGACGAGGTGAGAAAAAATTATATGTTTAAGAATTTTGCAAAGAATGCTGGTTATTAAGATCAGACGATAATTAAGAGGGGAACGTTTATCTCCAGCCTTGTGAATGAGTACTACCTTCCCTACCTTCCAGTATGATGGGAGAACAGCGGCTTGTATAAATAGTTAAAATATTTTGTTGAAATAATTGAGAAGTATTGTTTAGTGTTTTCTTTTAAACTTGGAATTAATACCATCCACTCCTGCTGCAGATGAGTTGATCTATGATACGAACGACACCAACGCAATCAAGAAAAGGAGGATCCATGCGCAAGTAATCGGCACTCTCTAGCAGAGATAAATCGTGCATGTTATCAGTAGAGAATAAATCTGCAAAACTACTATTTAATAATTTTAAACACTCATCGCTTGCTATACAATCACCATTTGCGGATTTTAGTGTGATAGATGGTTGTGTCTTTTTGTTTATGATATCCCAGAATTGTTTAGGATTGTTGATCAACATTGCGGGTAGGCTATGAGTCATGAATTCTAGTTTGGCGTCATTAATTGCTTTCTTTTTTTTTTTTACACTTCAGCAGCAGTACGATAACGCAACCAACGGTGCTCGCACGTAGATAATTTTGCAGCGCAAAATATACGCGGTTTTTTTTTTTTTTTTATAAGCGTTTTAGGGCTTTTGTGAACCAAGGTGACTGAGAGTTTTCGATAACTGTCCTTAAGAGAATGTACTGATTGGTTACTTTGTTAACTTCGGTTTTGAAAAAGTTCCAGTTTTCTTCTACTGAACGACTCGAGGTCAGTGATAAATATTCATCGAAAAAAGTTGCAGGGTCAAGATTAATTTTATCAAAGTCAGCTTTGGCGTAATCTCGAATTTGCTTTACATTAGTTGATGGTTCGGGTACTGCTGCTTTTACATTAAAATGCAATACGGAATGATCAGTAAGCCCTGAAAGATACGAGATGGGTGAAACGAGTTCAGGATGAGTTGCGAGAACGAGATCCAATACGTTCGCCGTCAATATGGTCACTCTGGTTGGTTGAGTAACTAATTGCGTGAAACAAAAATCTAGACAGAGGCTAACAAAATCATTGCACTCAGATGAGGCAGATGAGTGCGTGCCTGTTGGTGGGTTATTACCTGTCCACACAATATCACGATAATTAAAATCTCCCAACATAAAAATCGGCGAGCTGGGAAAGCGAATGACGACCAGATTTATGGAGTCCTGCAAAGCTTTAATGAAAGATAATGAGCATGAGGGCGGCCTATAGCAAACTCCCGTGATCCACGTCATGTGGTTAGTCTGACCCATCCTCAGTGAGCGCTCGTTAACGTCTGTCAGCATTGAGTGCATGTCGGTTAACCGCTTAAGTTGGGCCTCGTTCATCGGTCCGGGATTAGATTCCACGTCTCCGTGAAATCTAATCGACATAATTTAAAACCTGAGAGGACAGGACAAACAGATCCCCAGCCTTGTACTTTCGTCACGCACGCTGAAACCGTAAGCTTCGATCACTGTGAACAATAAGCTACCGGAATAAATAGTTATTTATAAATGCCTTGTCAAAGCCCCAGGACGTTTCGTGCATCCTCGAGCAAACTAGGTGCTGCTCGCGGTATGCCTCGCTGCCTTTCTCTGGGAAGTTTATTCGGAAATAAGCCTACAAGCAGATATCAGCCCCCGTTTGTTGGGGAAGTGCACAATTTTGGAAGCTCGCGCCATTCCACAACTGGCGACGCTTTTCCTTAGCAATTATTCGGGCCCTTTGTGTGACAATGCGCAAACACTTGGGCTTTTCGGGTGTTTGGGTACAATACACCTTGAAAGGAATGACCGAGAATAGGTCAACTATTCTCGGCGACAACTTTTTTTGGCAATGCAGTGGAGGGTACAGACATGCGTTCCTTCGGTGCCTTGATGTGCGCTTCGCATAGGGTGATGCCAACTGCCCGTTTCACTTTCCCAGTCCCTCTCCCAGCGCCATTTTGGTTCTTCATTGTTTCGCCGTGCGCTGGAAAGTGGCCTTTGTGTCCATCGGTCCTCGCATCTGAGGGGGAAAACGCTAATCCTCCCTCCGTGGGTTCCACAACGCTGCTCCGAACTTGTGAGATAAGGCGCTTGTTTCCGGGAGGGTTATAAGCCCCGCGGATCATCGCCGAGAACCAAGACGGCTGCTTTTCTGTCGGCGAGTGGTAATACAAAGAATGGCATCACCCTAGCGAAGCGCACATGAAGGCACCCTATGCGTTCCCTCTCCCATTTGGAGCATTGAATAAAGCAGTGCACGGGCTCTCCTCCTCTCCATTGCATTGCCAAGAAAAGTTATCGACGAGTATAGTGCTTTCGGGAGAATAGAATTAGATTGCGTCCGAGGCGGAAGGAAGCGACCTTCCTGCTATGTATAGGGAAAGGTCGGTAAAAGATAGAGATTTCAGTGTGCCACATGCAAAACTGACTCTACAGTGGCATACACTCGAATATCGTAGAGCAAAGCTCCGCTTGAAGTTTTTTCGCAGTGCATGTCATTCCCAAACCGGAATCCCACGTGACATCTATCTTTTTTCATCACATTATCCATCCGCCCCAGTGGATCACATTCATAAGGTTCGTAAGTACAGATGTAGGACTCCAGTTTTAGTGTTTTCTTCCCGAAAACAATTTGCCAATGGAAACGGTTGCCTTCTGCGTAGTATCAGTTTTGTCAAACGATGCCTTTTATTCTGCCCTGGAATTAGTCAAGTTGCTAAAATAAAAGTTATGCAATGTGTGCCACGGATTCGAGATCTGCTTCGATGTACACGTTTCTTCGATGTACACGCTTCGATGTACACAAATAAACGTTTCACGTGACGACTCCTTGTAAGAACGAGCTGCCATTGCCCGACTTAACAAACTGATACCGTCTGCAACTTCTAAATCAAAAAGACGGAAACTTATCACCCTTTTAGTAACAGCCTTTACCGCTGAATGAACAACGAAACTGGTGAGTCGACTCCTTCTGAGTCACAACTAAAGAAGCATCATGGTCAACAGATATGTTGTGTGCGCCAGCAAAACCACTGTTCAGTATGGTTCACTTTGAGGCACATAAGATTGTTGCCGTCTAAACAGGAAGATCTGAGTTTTGGTACATATAGACCAACTGAGCCCCTTAACGTCACATGACTGCGGTGGCGCTACTGCCGGCACTGCGCATGCGCAGCGCCTCGCTTCTTCCGGATCTGGTTCCTGCACATGCGCTGTGTGGGCAAACGAGGGCTTGTTTTGTAAACACTGTGTTGGTGTATACGGTAAATAAAATAACCGTGAACTACTGCCTCAACGTATTCAGAAGTAATGTCAAAGTAATTTCAGTACCCGTCGAAAGTAATTGTAATATAATGTTATTACCTTTATTCCGCGATAATTTCTAATGTAATTTAATTACATTTTTGCAGGTTTCAAAAACTAATTAGTAATGTAATTTAGTTACTTTTGAAAGTAATTTTGCCATCTCTGGTTGGTTCAGGGCAACAGGTCATTCCACATTCGGGCCACGACAAAAGCCATTCCTCTGGTTTCCAGTTTGGTCCATGCGATTTGTGATCTAGAGAAAGGAGAGGGTATGTTTTTTTTTTTTTTTTAACATTGAAAGCGATGGACCATAGAGGTTGTATAAAGCAGGGAAGAGGGGCAGTTGAAACTTCTCTATTACATCCTTAACCGGTCCACTTCGCGGGGCCCCGAGCTAGTGTGATGGAGTAGGATGGGATGGACCACAAGCTTCCAAGCGACTATTTCCGGGAGTTTATTGATTTTAAGGTATCGACCTTTATCAAAGCAAAACTTGTGCGCGACATTTGCCGTGGAACAAATTAGTATTGCCAATGTCAATGGCACTAACGCAAAATTCAACTGAAGAAATTTTAATTGATACAAGCGCGTTTTATTTTTATCTGGCGTACGTTAACATCTGGTTATTATTTATGTAATATTTCTAATATGAAACCCTGCGAAATCAAAGTCCAAATTTCAGAGAAGTGGGAATCAATCGAATATAAACTCCGATAAACTTCGAATCTTCCAAAAAAAGGAACTTAGAAAAACAAGCTCCGAATTAGACGAAAGATAAACTCCGAAAACACGAAGCCCAAGCGATAGCTAAGTTAGGCTTGTCACCGTCTTATTATTGGTACTTCTATGCTTTCGAATCTAAACGTATGTTCCAAATGTTCCAAATGAGGTGAAACTATAGCGCCGTTCACACATATGCAACCTAGTTAGACCGAGAGAGACCAGACCGGTTTTTAAGCCTCTTGCGACGTCTTAGGACCGGATGCGCTGCAGCGGAGCTGGACCTAAGACGTCGCAAGAGGCGTAAAAACCGGTCTGGTCTCTATCGGTCTTACTCGGTTGCATATGTGTGAACGGCATTTATCAGTTCTGATCACATCGTGCCGCTTCGGAGCTTGATTTCGCTTTTCTGCAATGTGCGCGTCTTCCCTAATTTCGCCATGTTTATATAACGTTTGTCTTGTTGAGATATAAGTACCTTTAAGATGCTCCTAAGCTGCTTTTTTTTTTCGACAGAAAGCGGAAACAAAAGGGCACTTCAGGTGCCGGGCAGGACATAGACATGCCGCCACCATTTTTAATTTTGTAGCATCACCTTCTTAGATATCTGTCGTAATTATTTATTTAAGACATGGTCACTATGAACATTATAAACGACTTCCGTGTGAAGATCCATGCACGTGATAGAAAGGAAGAAGCTATAGACAACCTGTGGTTACAAAGATGCGCTACCAGAGCTAAAGCTGATGTGCCGCCGCCTTCGAGAGCGGCATCCTTTTTCTTTCGTTTTGCTTCGCTGGCAGGTTCCATGCTGCCCGCAAATCTGTCATCTCATTTCAGTTTGATAGACACGGTTAACAAAAACCGAGAGTGGGAGCAACAAGTTATTGCCTGGCATCAGTATAAAACGTGGGCGACCAAGAATTTGATCGTGAAGACATTAAGAGACTGCCTGTGTTCTAACCCAACTAAGGAGTGCGTTTCGCTGACCTGTAAGGTGCGTAAAAAAATGGATTAACCCTGGAATTGTTGCAAATGTAGGAAAACGATTAATTCAAAGTAGCCTTGTGGGAATCTAGCGAACTGCTAAAGAAACAAATGGGAAGTAACGCATTTTCGGTGAGCTCAGAAAGTACGTAACAAAGTACTTCACGCTTGAATTCATCTGACATTCTCAGCGGGTTACTATAAGGTCAGAAAAGACACATCTCAAGAATAGTACCATCGTATAAAATTTTGATTTTGCGGAAAACTGTAGAGTCCTTCTCCCACGAGCGGTACAGTGCTTTCATTGGAAGAACCAAATTGTGTATTTCTTCACCTGTATTCACCTGTACAGAGCGCCAAATCCAGAACTTCAGAGTTATCAGCGGCGACATCGAGCACCATACAGCACACGCCTTGTTCGCTCCGCGCAAAGTCGAAGAGTGGCTGGAAGAAAACATTTCGATATATACAAAACTTGTACACTCCCGAAGGAAAAATCCATCAATGTAACCCTGTTTGGCAGTCAATGTTTTCTAGTGGACCGCTGACTGTGCCTGACTGTACGTCAAGCATGTCTGATTGGCCAACAAGTTACTCTGACCGACAGTCAAACTCCAGTCAGACTCTGCTTGTCGGCTTTCTGATGGTTTCCTGATGGCAGTCGGCCGCCGCGAAATTCCATCAGGATGTCTTGGTGGCGATTCTGACTGTACATCGATTGTCTCTGACTGTACGTCAAAAAGCTTTGACGTGCAGACAGACGTACGGTCAAAGGACGTAAAGTTCGTTCGGACACCACTATTTCGTGAAATCTATGAATACGAAAAGTAATCTATGCGCGAGAAAACGATTTCGGGACGTGAGCCCATAAAACCGCTGACGTTAGATATTTGACACGCAACCGACCGACAACCTTGATCAGAAGCCCGCCGAAGCGCCGAAAACGACACTTCGCCACTTCGCTTCGCCCATAGAGGCTTCGCCGCTTCGCCGAGCTTTCATGAACGTTCGCTCTCGACTCGTTTTGTTTGCCCGCTTGCTCCAACCTGTCGATCCTGCCAGGATTCTACAATGTCTTATGTTTTAGTAGAATTTCTACCCGACAAGACCCAGCCTGTTGTGAGTTCCGACAATGTAAGGGACTTTAGCGGTGTAGTTGAAGACGACAAGGTGTACCAGGTCTACTGGGCCGGTGACGCGCGAACAAAAGGATCGTTATACGACGCGAAAGTACTCTACATGGCAGGTGAGTAGAACTGAAGTACGGCGAGTGATGTACGAGTGCTCTGCATAACATGCTGACGGCTTAACTGCATTTGCAGCCGAAGCATCTCGTATAAAACGATTCGTGAAATCGAGTTTCAAAAACGGTTCCATAGCATAGCGGTTACGGTGTGCGATTTGTACGATAGTGGTCGCGGGTTCAAATCCGCGGTTGTTCTGCCTTTTTTTTTTTCTCGAACATTTTGTTTTATCGAGGCATTTGGGGATATTTATGAGTGCGTATAGCTTTACTCTTATATAAATGCTGCCCTTGTTGATGAAAATCCCTTGGCAGTGGCAGTCAGACGTCATCTGATGGACCATCAGATGACGTCTGATGGTCCATCACGTTCCACCAAGACTGCTGACTGGCAGTCAGTGTCCCAAATTACGTACCTTGATGGAATTTTCAATAGGGCTTCTTTGACGGGAAGGAAAATCATTTCAAAAATAGTTTTCTACTTGTGAATATATCAGCTTGAACTTTAGAAATAACTAGAACACAAAGAAAGAAAGGATAGGATATGACACACAGCTGTGTGTTATGTCCTGTCCTTTCTTTCTTTGTGTTCTAGTTATTTCTAAAGTTCAAACTGATATCTTTACAAGTATGTACCTACAAGCTCAACTCTTAACCGTTATTTAGTTTTCAACTAAACGAGATAGCAAAAAAACAAAAAAAAAACAAAATCACAATTTTTGTTTTTTTTTTTGTTTTTTTTGCCTACGGGACATTTTTAAAGTTCGGGTAATGGCATGGGGAGAGCCCTCAAACACCAAGCCTCCGTGAACAGCCTCAGGTCGTAAGAACTGGACACCGTTGGAATAGTTGATGGTTTTTCTCAAAAAGTGGCCTCGAAACTGCCTGGAATTGTACTCCTCAAAAGAGGAGCGACATGTAATGCCCAATACCGTGACAAAGTAAAAAATGAGTGGATGTTTTTTATTCTTGTGAAAAACATTCATTCCTGCTACTTGTGTATGAAGGCTCGAAATAGAGACGGCTCTTTTGTGGTTGTCATAAAAAATAAAAAAGCGAATTCTCAAGAGCGATGTTAACCGCACTTAAAATCATGTTTTCTTTTATCACAATAAACGTTACTTTGAGCTTATAAAATGCTATATATTTTTATGCATTTTCCACATTTATCTGTAATATTTGTAATTGCCTCACATGAAAAGAAACTCAAAAAGTTTTAAACAAGCCTCGCCAGTATACGTGAAAATGCGGCCGCATGAAAGAAGCCACATTTCGCAGTCGGCACGCTAGGATTATTAAAAGAATTAACCTCGCCCCTTCATTGCCTCACGTAGACGTTTTTGAAACCTAATTTTTATGCTAGCTAAAAACATTTTTAACAAGTTTTCTTAAAGAAATGTTATGAATCTTAATGTTTTATAAGGGAACTGACATGGTCCATGAAAATTTTCAAGATTATAACACACCAGTCATGCGTTATTTTTATTAAATGGTGATTGAGGTATATTATAAATACTATGGTCACCGTTACAAGTATATATATATATATATATATATATATATATGGGTGGTTTCATCTCAAATCGTGCAGGCAAAAAGGGGCGAATTTTTAATTTCGATGAAAAAAATATATGTTATGGCGCCGTTTCTAAAACCGCAGTCGACACAAACCGCAAGTTCGTCGGATTTTTTGTTCTCGACTTATGAATTTGTAAAGAGGCCGCGGCAAAAAGCAGTGTTTTTCACACCCGTCGTGGGTCGGATGTTTCGCTTGATCTCCCGCCATGGATTTTCAGTCCACATTATATTATCTTTTTTGAAGCACTCTGTGGACACATTTAAAAGGCTCCAATACCTTGAAATAATTTTAGGCCTTTTGCTTTTTTTCTGTAAAAATGTCAAAAACGACTCCTCGGTCAATTGTTGACGAATTTGACAATTAATTACTGGCGATCTACTTGGGTTACACCGATATTTTTTATGTCCACGGAGAGCCCAAAACACGCTCTTTATATTTATTATAAAATGCCTTGGCTGTATAAAATATCCTTTTCGGTACGTTTACGTTAATATTATGCAAAAACCAAAAAGTACCATTTTTGAAACTGATTTTCTCAAAAAACCCATTTTTTTATTTTTTTTATTTTTTGTTCAAATGTAGATATGATTGTTGTCTACACGAAAATCAAGCCTAGAAAGTGTATATTTTGTTTGTATGTTCTACATTTAAGCATCAATATCGTACAAAAACGTGTTTTTACGGCTCGAAATGGACTTGCGAATTGCGCGTCTTCACAAGCTTGGAAATAGTTTTTTCTTTTTTTCAACGTTCCCACATAAAAATGAAATACAGTATTTCCACCCTGATATATTTATTGATTATTTAAATTTTATTATAGGCGGCAAGCTACATCGGAGGAGTTCCAAAAAGAGAAAGCAACACTTCTTAACAGACCAGCAGGCGTCGTAAATTTTTAACGTGTAGCAGTCGGCAGATGTCTTATTGATTCGGGGCCCTCATTGGCCTGCATGAACGTCCTGCCCTTTCGGAGCCAGCAGATGACCACGACCTTTCGCGCTCGTTGTGTTAGATGGGACGGCCCGTGAGAGTAAAGCGAGCAGCGCACCCTGTGTCACGAGGAGTGAAATGGTACGATTGTGTCGTTGACGCGGCGAACAGTGACAGCCACCCAGGAGGAGTGTGTTAGAGTATTGCACAAGGGAAAGCAAAGCAATCGTTGCCTGAAAGGATGAGGACACCACGGCCTTACAATGTCGACGGTCAACAACTGTTCTGCCAGCCAAAACGCCGCGTGCGCGCTAAAACCGGCGGCGCGGGACAGAAATTCCGCAGACGCACATACGAAGATGGGCCGGTTTCGTTAGGGATGTGGGGAAATTTGAAACCAGCCATCCGTGCGTGCGTGAAACGATACCGCCTGTTTGCCCTAGCTTCGAGCGCCCTATCCTTACCTTGAAACGGCCGTGCTCTCTCTCTCTCTCTCTCTCCGGGGAGATCCGATAGCACCGAAGGGTTATCTATTAAACTTGAGGAAGAAAACGAGAAGGGAGCGTTTAAGTTTAATTATCCCCACCAACCCGCTCGTTCTGTCCTTATAAAGGGTTATCTCTTTTGGAAACAGCAAAGCCCGGAGACTGACATTAAAACGAGCGTGTTGGTAAATACACTTGTGTTTGTATTCTGCTCGGAGACTAGTTGGGTCGAAGTCAGCCTCCTTGTCAACTATAACCGTTTGTGAAGAGTGGGCTTCTCCCGAGATGAAACGTTAACGCCGGCTGACGTGTTCTTTTGAAAAAGGGAAGGGGAAAGAGAAAGTTTGAGTAACTGCAGAAACTACCTCGAAAGCTCCTCTCCCGATGTGAAGCTTGAAGCATAGTCTCGGTTACCTTCTCGCGCATCGCCTGCTCGAATCTATTCTTCACTTTCTTTCGTACAGCCACTGTTCCGCACAGCCGTCGTGGATGTGCGTAATAGAGCGAGGAACAGATTCGAGCATCATCTGGACGCCGTCATCCTGCCAGACTTCAATGTCGTGGGGCCGACTCGTGTGTGTTTCTTCGCCCCGCTGAACTTTGTTTCCCAGGTGCGGTTTTTTCTGAACGTTTTTTTTTTTTTTTTCAATGTTTTCTTACTAACCGTTTGTTAGCACTGTTCAGTTGTTGGGTTTATTTCGTCATGGCGTAGCGGCCTGGCGGTGATGTAGAGAGCGTGTTCGCACGCATTTGGTTGCGTCCCGTTTAGGGAATGCCCGGGGGAGTTGGTTTTTGTTTTTGCCATGTGCGGCTGAGTTATTATTAAATTATTGATTTTTTTTTTGTTTTACCTTTACGTGCCGTCGACTTCTTTGTCTGACTCTCCACCAGGCGTGGACCTTTCGCCTTGCCACCGCTCAAACCTAAATACTTTATTTTTTATTTATTTTTAACGCAATTTTCGTTATGATCGAAGTTGGGCAATTTAATTCCTATTTATTTATTTTTATTTCCTACCCCTCTCCATGACACACTCCACGTGTGTTTCGGACCCTTTCTGTGTCACCACTTTTGTGTATTACGGAAGTGAAAGGACATTCCCTGGTGACCTGTGCGTTGTGCGGTGAACAAGCCCCAGTGTTTGGTTTCGTAAAGAATTGTATATAATATATCGACGATGTGGTGATTTTCTTTGTCTTAGTAATATGACAGCTAATAGCTAGTTGTGCTAGTTTACTTTGAAAGGTTTATAAATCGAAACAATACAACGTCTGTGCCTTTTCGTTATTGAAAGTCTACTAGGCCTGCTGATTTGGTTAGATATGTATCTCATGGTTCCCGCTGTTATCAAAACATACATAAATATTCAATACAACAAAACCCGTTTAATATTGATTACAAAATGCAGAAGAAAATTCAAGAAAACTTTTTCACAATTCATACAGACGCATGGGTCACTATGTCTGACTTAGGTCTTGCAAAACAAAGACGTCTTTTTCCGATATTGAGGCCTAAATATAAAACATGCAAACAAAATATACACTTTCTAGGCTTAATTTTCGTGTAGACAACTATCATATCTACACTTGAACAAAAAATAAAAAAATAAAAAATAGGTTTTTTGAGAAAATCAATTTCAAAAATGGTACTTTTTGGTTTTTGCATAATATTAACGTAAACGTACCGCAAAGGATATTTTACACAGCCAAGGCATTTTATAATAAATATAAAGAGCGTGTTCTGGGCTCTCCGTGGACATAAAAGATATTGGTGTAACCCAAGTAGATCGCCAGTAATTAATTGTCAAAGTTTGTCAACAATTGACCGAGGAGGCGTTTTTGACATTTTTACAGAAAAAAAGGAAAAGGCCTAAAATTATTTCATGGTATTCGAGCCTTTTAAATATGTCCACAGAGTGCTTGAAAAAAGTTAATATAATGTGGACTGAAAATCCATGGCGGGAGATCAAGCGAAACATCCGACCCACGACGGGTGTGAAAAACACTGCTTTTCGCCGCGGCTTCTTTAATAATTCTTAAGTCGAGAACAAAAAATCCGACGAACTTGCGGTTTGTGTCGACTGCGGTTTTAGAAACGGCGCCATAACATATATTTTTTTCATCGAAATTAAAAATTCGACCCTTTTTGCCTGCACGATTTGAGATGAAACCACCCATATATATATATATATATATATATATATATATATATATATATGTGTGTGTGGTCTTTCAGAGAACGCGAGAAGTACTCATCGCAACGAAAAAAGGCTTGTGGCGTTTTGGTCCTGGTCCAGGGGCCCATCTAGGAAAATTATTTAAGTCTGGGATAATTAAGTTGTTAATTATTTTTTCGTAATTAACTTTTTTTAATATTGTCTTTAAGGGCATGGTTTAAGTGAGAAAATTGCTCAGCATCATCGAAAAACACTAAATCAACAAATTGCAGAACGATAGAAGGCACGCGAAGCATTTTACGGCTTTCTGAAAAACCGCGAGAATTCGAGAAAAAATCGTAAGGGTGCAGGCGATCTGGTGAATATTAACCATGTTGAATTAACCTGAGACTTGGGTAGAGAAGAAGCATCAAAACGTAGAAGGCATTTTGAGACGTCTATTGTCTGTCCCTTCTACGTTTTGATGCTTCTTCTCTACCCCAGTCTCAGGTTAATTCAACATCGCAAGAATTCGACCGGTTTTTAAGTTTCGGTTTGCTATCGGAGCGCAACTTGGCCCCGGCGGCACCGCGCCTCGTGGAGAGATAGTGGAACCAACCTCTGCTGCGCCGTCATCGCGCGACGCAGCAGAGTGTGGTTGCACTATTTCTCCACGGGGCGCGGTGCCGCCGGGACGGAGATGCGCTCTGATAGCCAACCGAATCTTAAAGGGGTAGTGAAACGAAATTTTAGCGCCGATCTTGTTGCATAAATATGGGCTAGGGACAGGCACCACCTCGGAAATATAAATATTGCGCTGTAAAACACAGGAGAACTAATTTTAAACATAATTAAACGACTTCAAATTCTCATCTGGTGGATGGGGGGAAGTTCTCGTGACATCACTTGTGCCATAATAGCAGCGCCGTTCTGCGACAATACGGCGTGCCGGCAGAATTCGCCTAGGCCTGAACGCGTTTGCAAAGCCTTGGCGGAGAAAGCCAAAGCGTAGTTGGCCACAGTGAGCTCGTTCTCGTTGCGGCTCTTTGCACGACACGACCCGAGCATGCTTCTGGCACGGCCGGTATTAGTTGCTGCGAGTCGCGAGCTGCGAGCCGACGTTAAAAAGGATATGTTTGAACTACGAGGAGCCACGCAAATACCTGCTCACACTCGGAGCGGACACGCGCGTTTGATCGAAGTGCTGGATTCGCTCTGTTAGACCGCGTTTCGGTAAGCGCTTCTGGACTGATCTTTTACGATTGCAACACGATACTGACATGACACTCGGCAAAGGAAGGTTAGACCGACATCGCGTAGCTCCCACGAACTGCTATAGCTCGACAGTGACGTCGCGTCGAGTCAGAGTAAAAATGGCATACTAATAACAGAGTGTACATACCGAGTTGCGAAGGTTATCCGTATGGCGTTTATTTGAGCTCTATATCACACAAAACAAAAAGATAGAATCAATGAAAATCCCTTTTCGACGACAGCGTTCGTCACCGCTGTCTCGGAAAACAAGAAGATCGAGATGACAAGGGGAAAATATTGACCTCTGAAATTTAGTTCAGGGATCAAACTACTCATCCGGTAAGGGTCCACAAGGGTCGCGCGGGCATATTCCATTCAGCAGGCCAGCCGGTCATGGACAGACGGTCTTGGCCAAGGACCGCCGGAGCAACGGTGCGCCGAGTCGATGTTGCTGCTAGGCCTACTATATTCTGCCGAGCTCGCTCGGTCGGCAGAATCGTGGCCGTTGTAGCTCTTCTCGTGTGTTTGTGGATCCTGCGTTCTTGGTCATTGTGGTCAATTTTAAGCACTCCTTCCTTTTTTCTTGCTGGTTGAAGTCGGGACGCACGAGAAGAGCACGTAGAAAAATAAATGTCCGTTGGTGGCCGATACCAAGTAACTGAGCGACGCTGTCGGCCTTGTTGATTTGATCGTAAAAAGTGCGTAAGACAGCTTCGGAGCTGTCGTAGGATTCTGTCGTAACCTGCGCAAAGGTTACGACAGTTTCGTTTCGAGAGCACGGGTTTTCTCTCAAATTTGTCGTACGCACTTGTTTCGTCGTGAGTTCGCTTTGAGAATCCGGCCTCAGAGCTGGTTTTGTCAGTGCTGCCGTGGTTGCCGACTTGCCGTGGTGCAGCGTGCGTGCAGCCCTTGCACATCTCAAACGGCCACGTTGTCACAGGTCGTAAACCGTCGACGCGCCACCAAGTGGCAACGCTCGTAACCACAACATTCACGCCGTAGCCTTTCCCGTCTGGCACAAGTGACGTCACGAATGCGCCCAATATCCCAAGACGCATCGCGCTCTCCGATGGCCGATTTTTGAGCGCGCGCCCAATCGGGCCCATTAGGGTGAAAAATATAGCCATCCGTTCAAAATACAAACGCGCGATTATGATTTATGAATATCATTGATCATATTGAACCTATTTCTGACCATAATAGGTGTGTTTCAAGTTTCGCTTCAGTATCCCTTTAAAGGGAAGCTACGGAGCTTCTTAAAAAAAATGAGTTAAAAGTGATTTCTAGTGTATTTTTATCCCGTGAACCCGAATACCCAAACTATTTGCGGCGCAAGTATTGTTAAACGCCAGAAAACGCGGAAGACAGTTGCTGTCCGTGACGTCATCGACGGCTCTTTTGGCTGCCCAACGCTAGGGAGGCGGGGCTTCAGTCCTATTTTGAAATTGCTCTGATTGCTCTCCGGCGCGTCGCATTGAAACATAAGTTTGATATCTGTTATTCTAAAGGCCAAATGAACGCATTTTAAGTGTTTTTTCTCAAATGCAGAAGTGCCCCATCTTCCCTTTAAGACCGGTCGAATCGCGGTTTTTCAGAAAGTCGTAAAATGCTTCGCGTGCCTCCTAGCGTTCTGCAATAGGTTGATTTAGTGTTTTTCGATGATGCTGAGCAATTTTATCTTTTAAACTATTTCCTTAAACACAATTTTAAAAAGTTAATTACGCAGAAATATTTAACAACTTAATTATCCCGGACTTTAATAATACTCCTAAATGGGTCCCTGGCCCAGGACCACAACGCCGGAAGCCTTCTTTCGTTGCGATGAGTCATTCTCGCGTTCTCTGAAAAACCACATATATATATATATATATATATATATATATATATATATATATATATATATATATATATATACAGGGTGTTTTTTTTTTTCTTGTTCTTACACATTTGTTTAAAAAAACCGTGAAAGCTACAGTAATGCGGTTTGTGCAGGTGGGTTATACGGCCAGGCGGACATTATGTGGGTGGCTAACCTTTGCGATAGGTCGGCTAATCAATTAAAATTCGTTAATTAACTTTTTAATTACTTAAAATAAACATATGGTTTCAATTAGAAAATTGCTGAGAATCATCGAAAACCCCTAAATCAACTATTTTTAGCAGGATATAACGCCAGGACAGCATTTTACGGCGTTCTGTGAAAACGCTCTATTTGAATGCATCACCGCGCCCGCATCACCGCGCCCGCGGTCCTGCTCCCCAGTGGCTGAGACGCGCAACACACGTGCGCCGTACTTCCGTCCATTCTACGAGGGAGGCAAGGAGGTGGCTTCGCGTCGCGACTACCGGGGAGCAGGATCGCGGGCGCGTAGATGCGCTCCGGTAAGAAACCGAAATCTAGAAACGCGTCCAAATGGAGCGTTTTTACAGAACGCTGTAAAATGCTTCCCCGGCGTTATATCTTTCCAAAAATAGTTGATTTAGTGGTTTTCGATGATGCTCTACAAGTTTCTAATTGAAATCATATGTCTATTTCCACTAATTAAAAAGTTAATTAACAAATTTTAATTAATTAGCCGACTTATCGCAAAGATTAGCCACCCACATAATGTTCGCCTGGCCGTAAAACCCACCTGCACAAACCGCATTAGTGTAGCTTTCGCGTTTTTTTTTAAACAAATGTGTAAGAATAAAAAAACACGTACTTCAATCTTGCAGTTTCTTTACAATTACACATTTTCCACCAATATATAGTTTTTTTTTTATGCGAATGCATTAACTGGTCTCATGGAGCGAGCTGACGTCATCAGTTTGAAGCGCAAAAACGGCTCCTGGTTTCCCCGACCCCAATAGGAGCGATTCGCCTTCGGTTCCATTCGCTGACGCGCGTCGACGGGGCTCCCATTGGCCGCTGCGCCATGGCCTCCGATATCCCGAAGCGCGCGCGTGCTAGTACGCAGCAGACGACAAAGGAAGCGGACGAGCGACTTGCATGCTTTTGCATTCACAACTCATAAGAAACGGTTAAATGTAACCCGAGCTTTGTTTCTTTTTTTTTTGGAGAGAGAGAGAGAGAGAGAGAAAGAAAACTTGTGTTTCTTTTTTTTTGCACGATTTGAGATGAAGTTATCCATCAATAATGGGCGGCAGTTTGCGCCAGCCAGCCTAGAAACCAAAAATATTATATTTACTGAATAAAAGGTTGTAAAAAGCGCCAACAAATGGGGACAACGAAGAAGACACGGGCGACAGGACAGGCACTGCATTCTCAACTGGTTTTTATTAACACCATTGTCACCTATTTATACACATTGCCCAAAACACATCGCACTCAATAGCCACAATCAGAGCCAACAACTAGAAACACCATCTCACTCTGAAGCAAATATACAGACGGAGCGCTGACGCAATGGTTTTCTTTCTTTTGTTATGTAATATGCCTCTATAATTTCTCTTTCCGTTTTACCTTTTGCCCTTCTTAAAACCTTGGTGACAATGAGGTCACGTTTGCACCCACATCACCTACAATAGTCAGCAATTTGGCCCCCCGCGTTGTTGCGCACTCACAGATTATGGTCTAGGTGCTCTATCATTGAAGCAGCGCCCAGTCTGTCCAATGTGGACTGTGCCACAACTCAACGGAATATCGTACACCACATTGATGGCACACGCGGTATATTGCATCACATGTTTCTCGAAACACGGTGGTTTTTTTTTTTTTTTTTTTTTTTTGTCTTGTCAGCAGCGGACAAATCCTAGCAGGTTTACACGGTGCCGAAAGAAACCACGTTGATGTCGTATCTGCCAGCTACCTTTTTTAGGTTATAAGACACGGTATGCATATACGGAATGACTTGCACTCGTTTCCTTGTTTTACTTTCCTCGCTGCCTTTTTTACTTCTGCTTAGCTTTTGAAGGAGGCTCTAACAACAACCAGAGATTACGTTAGGTTAGGTTAGGTCCCTCAACTTTTTAATTGTCGTTCAAAACTGATTTTGATCTGATCATTGCAACTTTTTTCTAGAGCCGCACTTAGACATGTCAAGGATAGCCCCCTCTTTATTAGTTTAGAGTGAGCACTTTCAAACAAAATCACTTAGTGCATGGACAATACTGCCAACAGACATGCTCGTCAAAGAAAAGGATCAAAATGTCTAAAAACTGAATGCAGTTATTCAAAGGCGATTCCCAGGTAAAATTAAGTGCACCTGACAATTCCCTAAACACCTCGACAATCGATTGAACCGTTTTCTCCAAACCCGAGTCTATATTTAAAACTAAAAAAAAACATCAACGTATCTATACGTCCTTACAACATGAAAATCTGCAAGCCCATCTGCGATTTGCCGGTTGGTCCAGAGCTTGAGAAGTCTATCTTGAAGAACGGAATAATTTAAGTCCTCAGCTTTCACAATTATTGCAGTGACAGCGTTCCGAATCTCTTCTCTACGAACATTGACCATTTCAAGGAGCTACGCCTGCCACAAAATGCGGTGGAAGATTAAATCTACCCCCGTTTTTTGTAGTTTTCCCGAGTTAAAAGAAAAGAAGGAACAAAATAGTTTGATTATATTTCTTTAAAGTGTACACGTTGGTAGATTTAACACGAGCTTACTTTTTTTGCTCAAAGTCACTTCACGGTGGACAGCAGCGGACATCAGGAGCCATCCCAGCGAAGCCAGCAGTGCGTACACATCACGTGACTACCCACCCTGCGCATTGCTGCGTCTCTCCCGAAGTTCACGCGACACTCACATGGCATTGGAACGGCTCGTAGCGTTCGCTGCTGTCCATCGGAAGCTGACACGGAGTTTATTCGGGTCTCGACGGTCTCGGTCGGTCTCAGAAGGCCGGATCGCAGTGGGCGCGCGAAATCAGTTGTAGCCCGTTTTGTGCGCGCGGAAGAACTCCATGGCGTCCGTTGTTTTCACGACGACGAGTAGCCCCGCTTATGTCTGCCTCCCCGGACCGCGTATCACCTCCTTTCCCGATCGGTTCGACAGTCACGTGACAACAAGACGTCCGCGCCATCCATGCTGCCATTGGCTGCGGCCCTGCGACAGTCGGACAGCCGTGAGGCAAATATATGACAAGTTGGTCGCACGCCGGAGCCGGACGGATGCTCCGCGGTGCGACCAAACTAGTGTTGTACACGTTCCTCAAAAAGAGGAACGAAAGCTCGTTCCATGTTCCTTCGGATTTATGGAACGCGTTCCCGTTACAGTCTAAAAATGGAACGTATTGTTACATACACGTTACTTTTGTATTGTGCTAATTACCATAT
Organism: Ixodes scapularis; assembly: GCF_016920785.2. NCBI lineage: Eukaryota > Metazoa > Arthropoda > Arachnida > Ixodida > Ixodidae > Ixodes > Ixodes scapularis. The sequence goes on from NW_024609835.1 coordinate 169,967,028, forward strand.
TTAGTTAGTTCAACCGAAGATTTTTAATATATATATATATATATATATATATATATATATATATATTTAGCGGGCAAGGAAAAGGAAGAAAAGTAGAGGAAGAAGAAAGGAGTCGGGAGGAGAACTGAGGACTGAATTCTGGGTTGCCCGTATAGCCCTTGAGCTCAGCAGCCTGCGACATTTTGTGGCATCGGTGGTTTAACGAAATGGCAACCCAATCGGAGGCAAGTATGGGACACAGTTAACGTTCCTCTGCCAGACCACGGATCGCCACTCAAACTACCGACATTCTATGGGCAATCGTCTTGGCAATTCCTCCATCATCCAATTTGAAACGGTTGCAGACGTTTACGGGTTTCACGCAACGTCCAGAGCTCGAGCAATGGTGGCCTGTTGAGGGGGAACGTTGCAGAGTGTTTAGAGAGCATGTCTCAAACAATTCGTACGTCATATCAGCTACTCATAAAGCCCTAAAGTACCGCTTTGGTGATGAATATCTCCAGCAATTTCACCTGACTGCTTTTAAGCACCACCGCCAAAGCACGGAAACACTTCAGGAGCTAGCTGACGTAATCCCGCGGATGGCGAGAAGAGCGCTCGTCGGATTGTTGTTGTTGTTTATTGCCCAGAGGAAAGGCCCGCAGGCCTAAGTGGGAAAGGAATTAAAGGAAAGCGGGGAGGCCGGCGGTATGGACGAAGTCTAGAAGGCTTCGAGCGCAGGCGTTGTTGGTCGTCCAGGTCTTGTAGGCCTCCGGATCGTCCCACCGTATCCCCGCCTGGAGGACGTAGTGCTCCCGATCCGCCCGTATCCCCGAGCAGGTCCAGATGAGATGGCGAACATCCACCTGGTCCGCCGGAGCGGTGCAGTGGGGGCAGCCGGGAGGGATGCGGCTGTGGTCCCATCGCCAGGATGAGAGGACTGCCGGTGTGATAGCGCATCCAGTGCGGATGCGCCGGAGCAACACCTCCTGAAGCCGGGACAGACCAGGGGGAACCCGGGCGGTGCACGGTGGTATGAGAGCTCGCGTGCCTGCCCGGATCCTGGTCTTAGTGGCCAGAAGTGTCGTCACGATGTCCATGCTGAGGGTGTGGCTCTGCAGGTCCTCTGATTGGGCTGCCCGTTTGGCCGCCTCATGAGCCGCTATGTTGCCCTCTGCAGGGCCGTGGCCCTGCACCCAGTCGATGACGACCATGCCCGCGAAATGGTGTCGTAAACGATGGATCTTTTGAACAATGTTCATGGCTTGTTTGGTCTGTTTCAGGTGCCTAATGGCCTGAGCGGAGTCAGTAAAGATGGTTACTTGATCAATGGAGTGATCTTTGGAGGCTGCGAGAAGGGCTTCATAGATGGCTTGTAGCTCAAGCAGCAAAGGAGATGCGTCCGATGTAGCAAACTTCTTCTGGTCGTCAAGGTGGGGATGAGTGCGACTGACGAATGCAGTAGCTCCTCCGTTTTGCGTACATGCAGCGTCCGTGTACAGGATACAGTGATCCGGAGAAGAAGGGTTTGGATTATGGGCCTTGGGATTTTGACGTGCCTTACGGCGGGAGGTCTTATTGGTGGTAAGGCAGGAGAAACTCCAGGGGGGAAGCTGCTGTATCTTCTCAATGTATGACGTTTCCTTATGACATTCTGAAGCGTACAGTTGATGTTTGGCAGCCCGGGCTTGTGTGCGTTGATCACATAATTGTCGTAGTGTATTCAGGTGAGCATGCTCCTGTAACAGCTTAATAGGCGTATGCATCGGGAGGCCGGTAATGCTGCGCATCGCTGCCCGGTTGACAGTTTCCAGCGAGTTCCATTGCGTCTCTGTCAGGTTCTGAAATTGTGCTTGGTAGATTATCCTAGGCTGTAAAATGGCCTTCACGAGGCACGTGGCAATCGCAGAACAAGCACCTCCACTCCTCTGGGAGATGCGGTTGATAAGGTGGAGCATAGAGTGGGCTGATTTCTTTATGGATACGAGCCACTCTTTGGCACTGCCGGTCTTGTGGATTTGGAGGCCGAGAATTTTCATAGTTTCAACTTTGGGGAGTGTTTGTTGACCCACCTTCAGATCGAGGTCGTCTGTCCCTAGCTTCTTGCGGGCAGCATTATTGCAGACGCGCATGTAGCAAGATTTAGATGGGGATAATTCCAGGCCAATGGCTTGGGTGTACTGGTGGAGAGTGTTCAGCCCTCGTTGAAGTATATCTTGATGTTGAGTGTGGTCCAGATGGGTAGCCCAGAGCGTCACATCGTCAGCGTAGATTAGAAACTTGAGGTGCTTGTGTTGTGCCAATTTCCATGCGAGTTGGATGAATGCAATATTAAAGAGAATGGGCGCGAGGGCAGAGCCTTGGGGCACCCCACAGTTAGCGGTAAAGGGAGCAGAATTTTCCCCTGCCACTCGCACCGAGAAGGTGCGGTTGGTCAAGAAGTTGTGGATGGCCTTAATAATCCCATGTGGGAACTGTAAGTTGACCATAGCATCTAAGATGGCGGCATGATGAATATTATCGTACGCCTTCGAGATGTCGGTTGCCACAATGCTGCGGATCCATTGGATGCGTCCCGGCACCTTTGTGATGTCTTGGGCCAGTCGATGTAGGCCGTCCTCTGCACCCACCAGCTGTCGGAAGCCAATTTGAGATTCATGGTAGAGTCCTTTCGTTTCAAGCCACGAATTGATGCGTGAGGCTAGGATGCGCTCGTATATTTTACATATGGTAGGCGTGAGCGATATGGGGCGTAAAGCTGTGAGGTCTTTAGCTGCTTTCCCGGATTTAGGGATCGGAACAATGATAGCATGCTTCCACTCCTGTGGGATTTCCCCATCCGTCCATACTTCATTTAGGACCCCTAAGAGGTTGTCCACCGCCGGCCCCTCAAGGTTCTTGAACACTTCATAAGTGATACCATCATGTCCCGGTGCGGATTTCTTCTTAGTTGCCTCGATTGCAGCGATGAGCTCGGCCTTGGTAATTGGTGATGTTATGCCGCAGTCATCCACAGCGTAGGAAGCCGGGCATGTGGTTGCGGGGCTATCATGTTGTGGGAAAAAGGCCATGGCCGCATGCCTGGCGAAATCCTCGTTGGATAATCCCATGGCCAGTTGTATGTTGCACGGCCGAGGAGTGGCAACCTTGTTGGTTTCCATGGCATGATATGTGCGCCAGAGTTTCTTAGAGGAAGTGTAAGAGCCAAAGGATTCACACCAGTCTCTCCATCGTTGTCCGCTCAGTTGCGTCTCATACTTTTTTGCTTCAGCAGCTAAGCGATTCACCTCCCACTGAAGCTGCTCGTTGTGAGGAAATGAGCGGGCTTGGAGTTCCGCCTGCTTACGTTGGTCCCAGAGACGAATGAGGTGAAGATCCGGATTTGGCTGATCTTGATTCACTGTTTGTTCGGTGGTATGCTTATGCACAACCTGTTTAAGTTCCAACATAATGGAGTCCGCCGTGGCACCTTCTAAGGTGGTAGAGGTTCGAAGCTCCGTCCAGTTAATCACTTTAGTCATACGGCGCTGTTTCTTGACTAGATGATGGGATTGGTGAATGTGAATAGGCGTGTGATCACTGCCCCAACAGTCCGGTTCCGCTGTCCATCTGGGAAGGCCATGTCCCTGCCACCATGTAAGATCCGGTGTATTAGGGGCCGTGAGCGGACGAGTGGAGACGTGGGCCTCGTTCAGCAGGACGTAAGATGAGTCCCTGAAGCGGCTGTACACCTGTCGGCCTCGACCAGAGTCGTTGGCGTAACCCCAGCTTGTGTGCGGGGCATTGAAGTCGCCACCCACCAGAACTGGCACATGTAGGTATCGCCGACAGAGATGCTGGATCCAGCCGAAGTTAAGCCGTGCACTCCCGGGTTTTCCGTACACTGACACCAAGATCACCTTAGTTTGTTTGCGTCGGACAAGGACGGCTACCACCTCCTGTCGTTGTGTGCACCACTGTGACGTATCAATCTGCTCTTGCGGAATATCAGTACGGACGTAAATCGCCGCCTTGCCAGGAGCAGTGTCGTCTATTCCAAAGCGCCTGTCAATAATGGAGGGACAGTGATACCCCGTGAATTGATAGAGGTTGGGCAGGCCGTGTGTTTCTTGGAGGAGGAATGCCCAGGGCTTGATGATGCCATACTGCATACGAAAAAGAAGCTCGTTGCGCCTGGCAGCGAGGCCTCTGCAGTTCCACTGCAGCACGGTACCTATGGCGATTTTACTCCACAACGTCGTGGGGAGCCTTTCAGGTGTTGGTATATGGCCATGAGAAGCTGGTGGGTTGTCATTTGGACATCCTGAGTGTCGTCGTCAGCACTGAAGTCGTGTTCCTGGCTCTCCCGAGGTCGAGCTGGGGCTATCCGTAGTTGTTGTCGCCTGGCCTGTAGTTGTTGTAGGAGCTCCTGACTTCTGGCGATGTCCCGTGTAAGGCGCTCAATTTGTTGATCAATCTCCGTAGCCGAGGTTTCCTGAGCGGGGGCTCTCTGCATCCGGCGTTGTGACTGCCGTTTTGATTTCACGATCGCATTTGCGTAGGACAGCGTTGGGAAGTCCCCCCCTTCGTCGGCATCTCCCGGATCAACATCCAGTAAGGGCAAAAACCTATTCTTCGTCGGCAACTGCCTATCCAGCAGCCGGTTTTGTTGGCGGGAGCGCAGTGTCGCTTGTCGCTTGCGGGGGCAGTTGGGAGACGTGATATGATGGTCATCTGTTTTACATAGACCACATTGATACCGGGGTTGACCGTCCTGTGTGACTAGGTCTGTGTTGGGTTTGGCCTGTGGGCAGTAAGTCTGCATATGCCCTAGTTGGCAGCACTTGTAGCATACGATCGCCTTCGGCCGATAGGGCCGGGAGCGGAAAATACCCCCACAGTAGTAAACAATGTCCGGAATGTCCTGGGGGCCCTGTAGCATGAGCAGGTACGTGTCTCGCTTGCCCAGACGGCGCGCAGCTATGACTTTGTGGGACGAGCAGTGAAGATCCGATAAGATGTTCTCACTTGGGTCTTCTGGGTGTAGGCGATAGACCACACATCTTGTAATATCAGGGCCCGATGCCAGATATGCTTGTACCGGGAGCTGCTTTTTCTCGGACAGTGGCAGCGCCGAGAGTTGGCACATCCGTACAGCGTCCTCCAGCGTTGCGACATGCAGCGTGATGGAGTTCGACGGTCGGTGCACTTCGTAGCCCCGATATCCCGTTGTTTGTAAGCCTTGATTAGTAACCGTTTGCAGCACCTTACCCGGCACCTGTGTCATGTCGAACGGCTCTTGTGGTCGGACGTTGACTCGGTAGGATAAGGCCGGCGACGGTGTGCGGTAGACCTGCAGCGGCGGCGAGTGTCGCTGTGCTGGGGACCCGGCGCCCGTCGGCGCGGCATAACCATTTGGCGTTAACGTAGAGCCAGCTGCAGCTGACTCATCCGCATCGGCTTGCGATACCTCCATGGCGGGATAGACGGTGTCGTTGGCGCTAAAGTTCCCGGCGGCGCCGGGTCCTGCCGCCGCAACATTCACATCGGCCACGCTAGGCCTACTCTCCAGACCGGATTCAGAACCCTCCTCGGAGGTAGAAAAGGCCGATCCGCCGGAGCACGACTTGAGCTTACGTGAGTCCGGAGGGTCTTTACCGTTCTTCCTGACGTCTTCGGTGTCGTAAGGGTGACTACGCCGGAGTTTTCGATCCAAAAACACAGAGCTCGACGTAGATGCGGCTTCCTTCATAGGCGATTGCAGCGCCTCTCCCCCGCTCGTCGGATGTACGGAAGTCAAAGTGGAGCAGATAGCAACCGCTGCTTTCATCGGCGCAATCGCAGACGCCGACATCCAGCTTTTTGTGCGACTCGCCAACCCAACCAAAACTCGTGCAGCACTGGCTTCCGCACTCAAAGTTTATGCAGCCAACAAAGCAAGGGACATGGTGTCAACATCTGGAATTCAGCTTCCGGGTCTCACTCAACGATCTTACTTCGAAACTTACTCGGTGGGAATCAAAACTGCAAGTGGTACACTTTTCAATCGTTCATAGGAGTAGGAAATAGCTCCACGACACAGACTTCCTCTCACGGCATCCCATCGAAGACGACACAGTTGCTCCTGTACTCGTACTCTTATATTTGCAGTCGGCGCAAGCGGAGGAACACGACGCAGTCGACTTAATCCAGTTGCTCTCTGACGAGGTGAACGGGAGACCGCGACTTTCAGAACGTTGCTTCCGGCGTCAACGAGCGTACTACCAGCTTGGAGACGGTCTGCTGTGTCATCGGCCACATCCCGCAGGACCGTGGCTCCCTGTCGTTCCCCCCAAAATGCGTCAGAACGTTCTTGAGATCTGCCTTGGTGCTCCAGCTGCGGGCTATTTCTGGCAACACCGGACGCTCGACAAAGTCACCAAGAGATTTTGGTGGCCGCACCTCAGGACGGATGTCCGACAGTACGTCGCGTTTTGCGCAACCTGCCAACTGCAGGAAACACCACCGAACCCGGCGAAGGCTGAGCTACAGCAAATACCTCCTCCAGGCATCCCGTTTGAGGTTGTTGGAATTTATCACCTTGGGTTTTTCCGAAATATGATGACGGAAACAAGTGTGAAGTTGTCGCAACGGACTACCTGACGTAGTGGGTCGGAGGGAAGGCAGTCCCTGATACTTTAACTGTGCATCTCGTGGCCTTCATCAACAAACACATTGTATTGAGTCATGTTACACACCGCCTGATAATATCTGGCAGAGGAACGTTAACTGTGTCCCATACTTTTGATTGTGCTTTGCGAGATTACGGAATTGTACATGCGGTCACTTCACTCTACCATCATTAAATGAATGGCCTCGTTGAGCGTTCCAACCGCAGCATTACATATATATTAGCTGCGTTCGTGAATACATCTCACAAGAACTTTGACATGTTCATTGCTACAGAGCTGTCCGCTTTGACCACTTCCCAACAAGAAAGGACCGCCAAATTTTCCTCCGAGCTAGTTTACGGTCTCCCAACGCTTCCGCAGGAATCATCAATGGGCGCTGCGTGGGCCCGTCAGGCGCGAGAGTATAAAGATTACTTCGCTGAACACACTCAGTGATGCAAGAAAACTTGCTCGGCTGGCAATTCGAAATAAGCAATCACAGAAATCACAGGCACTTCATTGTGGTCGTTTTCACAGAGTGATGTGTTGCTTCTTCGAAGGCACCTAAGACATCCAGAGCACTCGGAAAAGCTTTTGCCCAGATACTGCGGACCTTTCAAGGTCACCAGGTAACTTAAACCAGTGATGTACCGCCTCGAAAACCTTAATACCTTGCCCTAGCGAGATATACGCCGCACTTCGACAGCCCATTCAAGCCATCTGAAACTTTGTCACTGGTGGTAACCAGGGTGTCGAACCGAAATTTTTATCGGTTCGGTTCCGGTTCGGGTTCACGGCTTTCGGTTCGGTTCCGGTTCAGTTCCGGGGAGCAAAAAATACCGGGTCAAACCGGTTCGAACCGGTTCGAACCGGTTTGAACCACTAAATTGAGAATATATTTTCCGCGTTGTACTGGCAATATACACTATTTACGCCGTGAAGCGATTAACTATATAGTTTCTTCGATCGTCCGTGCAATTTACTTTTGTTTTTAGGTACCAAAAATATTAATTTCAGTTATTAAATTTGCACGTAAGAGTAGAAAAAAATCTACATTAACATACATAACGTCGTGTTCATACATCCCTTTGTTTACGAGTAAAATATATTTTACCTTAATCGAAATGCTTAAGAGGGCGCGGTACCTCTATTTATTCGTCCGTTTCAGCCACCAGATGGCGCACGGCTCGAAACGTGGTTGAACGCGCAACTTCTAGATGGCGCCAGTATCGAGGTGTGAAAAGGCCCGCGTTATCCGCTGCGTGAAATAGATCCCGAAATCTGCCGTGTTCTCCCGGCGGAGGAAGTTTCTGCATCCCTCGCGCGCGCTTGGTATGTACGCGCGGTGACCGAGTCCGGCCTCTGCGCTGTGTGATGCAGTGGGTGGCGCTCGTTTCTGTTCGGAGGTAGGAATAAAAATGCCGGTCCCCTTTTTTACGACGCTCGTTTCTATAGCTTGTTTTTCTTTTTTTTTTTTATCTCAAGTGACCTACAGTACCGCCTGTTCGAAATCGTCCTTTGCGGTGAGCGATTGAGAGTCAGGTTAGCATTTTATTTGGGTCAGCACTACACGTTCAATGGAGACCTCGGGCGGCGATGTAAATATGCATTGCTTCCCAAAGTGTGTCCAAGGTGCGCAATGACAATTGGAAAGGGTATTGAAGGCGCGCGACCGTCGGTTGGTAAAATACGTGCGTTAGATTGACTTATTCAGTCTAATCATTTTTGCCAACGTCTTTTATCTGTTTCGACAAATGACATGGTCGAGTCTATTGATAACCTTAGCTAGATTGGACGTACGGAGTGTCCGGGCTTTAAATAAATTTGCTTCGTTTATGTGAATGAATAACTGTTTTCTCTTTTCCGTGCTCGGTGCTATGCAAAAATCGCTGAGATGTTATGGTAGCTCAGTGTGGCGGCGTTTTGCACGCTGACTCGCTATTGCATTCGCTGTGCACAATATGTGTTCAGATGGAATGTGCCAAATTGTATTTCCGATCGATATGATAGATTTACTTTGCTACAGTGTTAATTATATTTTCCTGATTTAAACTGGTTCGTCCCTGATCTGAGCCTAAGTTTAAATTCGAAGGGCAGACAGACTTAGCGTCGTAACAGCCGTAATGCGCAGAAAGAAATTAGTACCATGAAAGAAAAACAAAAGGATACGAGGTGGCTCAGTGTTATAGAAGTAATGAGTGTGCAAAGGATGGGATACGGTCCATTCGTCACATGCACACTCGTCACAGGACGATTGGTCGCAGGACGATTCGTCACACAGGAACATTCGTCATAGGATGACTCGTCACGCGGCCAACCGGTCTCACAATAGTTCGTCCCCCCAAAAATGTATTGTTCAATTTTGTTCGGGCGGACAAAGGCGAAGAATTTGTAAGGAACGTTTTAGCTTCTGATTCGGTCCCGAACATTGAATGTTGTTTGGGCCTCAGAAAGTCGGTCACCTCTTATCTTAGCATGTCTTTCGCTTCTCGAGGTCAAAGAATTTGTAACAGACGTTCTAGCTATCTGGGTCCGTCCTGAACGGTGAATGCGGAGGCCATAGAAGAGCGACTATTTTTTAACTACATTCAAAAGGATGGAGGTGATCGCAACAGAGAGAGCCATGATGCTGCACGAGGGGTACTCGTACACATTCGGCAGAAGGAATTCCGATACTTGTTGGTTTTGTCGAATAGGTGTATGCAAGGCAAAACTAAAAACTAATTTGGCTGCCAGTCGGATTATTGCTCGTTCAAGCCTGCAACTGAGATCAACCTGCTGAAGACCCGTAATATAATGAAAGGAAAAGCGGATGAGTATTGTAATATCAGTTTAGATAACCATTGGTTTACGTGACAGTGTAAAATTGTGAAACTCCTCATCAGGGTATGTAGGCAGATGTTGAAATTTACAATTTACTATCGTCCCCTGCTCGATCAATGAGACCAGTTGCCCGCATGACGAGTCATCCTGTGACAAATGTTCCTATGTGACGAATCATCCTGTGACCAATCGTCCTGTGACGAATGCGCATGTGACGAATCGTCCTCATCCCGCAAAGGATGCCATCGTACGTTTTTTTTTTCTTTTTTTGTTTTTTTAACTCTCCGCATTGCTGGGAAACGCTCAAGGTACCAGCAAAGACAGCGAGCTGGCGTGAAATTTCCATCGAGCGGAAAACGAGTGTGACTTTTATTTCATCATGCGCTTTCATTTTGATATGGCTCAAAATGGGCGCGAAATAGTAACAGGTAAGGCAACAAAATTTAGATGTTAGGTCTGGAGCACCGCCATACTCAGCCGTGTTGGGGGCATCTCTCGCGAGTCAATACGGCAAAGGTATTGCGCGTCGAACTGTACGTGAGTTATCCATTTCAGCGAAACCTTGATTTCGCAAAACTATTGTGGCTCGAGTCGTGACTTCCAGTACTTGAAAGCCACGAGCGAGAAATAAATGACAGTTGATTTTGAAGGACAATCGAGACGTGGAAACCCATAAAAGAGAGTTCCAATAAGACGAGAGCTTCCCCTTCTCTTCAAGTGCGTGGGTTACGCTCTCAATCCTGCACCTGTGGTAACACCGCAGGCTCCTAAAATGGCTTTAAAAACGTTCCTGATCGCAACAACTTTTTTTTTTTTTTTGTCGAGGCGTTATTTCATTTTTTTTACTTTTTGTCTACCTTGATACCCCATCAGCGCAAAAACTACCATAAACTAAAAAAAAAAAATAGTGGGCATACAACGACAACGCACCCACTGGGACCCGAGTCAAGGCAAGAACAACTAACTACTAAAAGGGGAAAAAAATCATGTTCGCATACACAGACAGAACGCCTCCATCGAAAGAAATGAATCATGCGCTTGTTCTGCCAGTCTCGTTGTGCGTCTGTCAAAAGCCACAAAGGAGGAAGACAATCAGCGCCTACACCACTCCCTTCCACTCCCCCCCCCCCCCCCCCCCCCCCCCCCCACCACCCCTAAAAAGAAGAAAAGAAAGGTTTCTTGGGCGCGCGCGCGGTCGCCCAAGCGATGACCTTGGAAGGGTATGCGATTGTAGCACGTTTGTCCCCCGGTTGTGCCCCTGTCTCAAATGCCACGGTCCGTTTCTCCCAAGTGCCCGTCTTATCTTCCCGAGTATCAACTCCGCAGTGATTCTGAATCATTCCGATGCTTTCCAACGTTGCAAAACTGTTAGACGAATATTTGCACAGAAGTATACTCTGTTCGCAGAACTATCTACGGCGCTAAAATTCAAAAGCGCCGAGTTGGATTGGGGAACTCGTGTAGGTTTAGCTCATCGTTGGAACATTCTTATTCGCTCGATGAACTCCACAAAACGTGTAAATATTAGAATGAACTTTCCAGAGAACGAGAGTTGTTGTCGGGGTTCCAGGCGACCGGACAGGTCGCAATTATTGGCTGATTAAAAATTTTATTTCATAATCACAATCGTATCATCAAGGGCACGCCATTTCCTCATCACTTCTTCTACGAAAAGAGTTGCTGTATTCGTAGCACACACAGACGGAAACGGTTGAGACTGCCCAAATAATATCTTCTTTTGGCAGGTACTGCGCAGCGATTACACACAATGCCTCTAACATAAACATGCTGCTCCACATGTCTATTCACAAGATGCAATACATCGTTCTCCCAACTTTGTTGAAATGGGCATGAAAGCGCGTAACCGTCACTTTTTTGAAGTTCTACTTAGAGGTGAAGTGTTTACCGTAAAAAGTCGTTAATTATTTTTTTTTTTCCGTTTACTACAAAGCTCGATTCCCTTAAATTTTTGTTTTTATATCGTCTCTACAGCGCTTTTACGTCGGTACTTTCGTGTTAGAGGACATCACATAATGTGCGAAAAAAACAACAAAAAAAACGGTAGGATCGATGCTGCATAGCCTTTTTTTTTTTTTTTTTTTGTGGACATCAAGAAAAAAAAAAAAGATAGTAGTTGTCTTCACTTCGCACTGCATGTTTTGGCACGGAAGTTCCTATTTGGTTATGATGTCTTTACTTTCTTAAAAATTATATACAGTAATTTAAATTACCGAATTACAAAAACGTCGAAATTGTATAATTGCTTTTCGTTGGGACGCCATGGCGACAGCGACACTCGTGTTCCCTCGTGGTTTTCGCCAGCATTTCTACGATGAATTGCCAGGATCCCGAGATGCAACAGCGTGACACTCCGTCTTCTGTGACGTCATTTGTTGCACTTCGGGACAACTTTTGATGTATGGCCAGCATAAGACGCTAACCACACCAGTCCGAGACGCGCTGCAGGTGCCATAGTACTGCTCGTAAAAGTAGCTGTCACGTGCTTTGCTCCGCGACTGAGGGTTGCCAAATTACGGTGACACGGAGTATAGACAAAACAGACTGGACGACATTTACCGGGCATCTTTAGAGCTGCGAAGCTCAAAATCACGCGTACTCATAAGATTTTTTTTTTCTCGCGTGTTTGTGATTTTTATGATGTCCTGCAAGCAAGAAAAAAATATATATGGTGAAGTCACTCCGAGGGGGTAGCGATAACTGCGAGCCACGAACATGAAGGACTCGCTAACATCCGTCAGGAGTGTGAACGGTAAATCGTCACGCAAACATATTCTCACAAGCTGCAAATATTTATTTGGCTTAGCAAGTAGAATACTAGTATACTAACGACATGTGATTATTGTACACAAGATACCATTTCTCGGTTCTTCAAAACCATTTCCCAAGTCTGAACGGTCGCGCTACGGGCCGCGGCTAGCCGTGCCCTCGATAGACTACGGAGCTGCGTTGTGTCGTCTGCTACTGTACCGCCAACAGGAGAGCGATAGCTCTTTGTGTTCCACAGATGCGTGTTGCGGTATAACTCTGTACGTCTGTCCTAGAGGAAGACAAAGAGATAGGCTCTGTGACCCCCTCCTAAGCTAACAAAAACAAACAGAAGTATACTCGTTTGGACTGAAAGGTTTACAAAATAGTGACCAGACATTGGAAAAGCATATGTCACAGAACTTGGTTTATGAAATGGCATCATTGTTTCGAGCAAGAAATCACCTGCTCACCACTGGGACGATGAAATCGTCACTATTTATTGCGTCAGGTATATTTGCGCTCATGAAGAAAAATCTGAACACATCCTTCTCCCAAAGTCCTATGTCGAATAATAAACACTTTTTTAAACATCTATGCACAAATAACTCATTTTTTTTCTACACTTGTATATGCACGTTAATTGACGTCAAACCGCATTTTTGACTAGATCTTGATGTCTACACCAACTACATTCATATTTTTTAGGGCTTTATTGAACGATAACTTCAACTATAGTTAATGGAACACGATGGCTCGATCTCGACAAAAACCTCAACGTGCGAAGCTTGCACAGACGGTTGCTAGCGAGTATTCTCAATGTGAGACTTCAGAAGCTTTCGCTTGCCATAGGGAGCTTGCTTTCGACTACAGCACTGCACGGGCCCGGAAAGCGCTGCTGTGTGGAGAGGTTGACTTACAAGATGACGTGTTACGTGGTCACGTAAGATGGCGTCATTTCGTGCAGCGTGATCACGTAAGATGACGTCATTTCGTGTAACGAGATCATGTAAGATGACGTGTTTGTGTCACGTCATCACGTAAGATGACGTCAGTTCGTATGAACTGACGTCATCTTACGACAACGCCAACAACATTAGTGCCGTCCGGAACCATTGACCTTAGAAACGCGCTTCTTCGCTTGAAGAGCTGATATGCGTTGATTGTTATTTGTTTCTTTTGCCTACTACAGACCATTCAAGAACTCGCCTTCTGGGTGCCACCAACTTCGTCTACTGGGCTGTGAAGCGCGTTCGAGCGTGCGCAATACCTCTCTAGGCCGAAAGATTGTACACTGAGTATGCGTTCACAGCTCAATGACTTTGGCATTTTTCGTCAGGATAGATGCTCCCACGAGAAGAGCGTAATGGATATGTGAATAGAATTGGAAATTTGAAATGTTCTTGTCCAATCGCATTTTTCTTTGGTTATCAACGCTTTTTAGCGTCATCACAAGACGTTCAACCCATAATACACTGGTGATTAAAAAATAAGCACCGAAAAACATGCACCGATTTTCGCTCAAAGATAAACACCGGAAAAAAACATACCGTAATCATTACCCATGTCACCTTTTTGGGTGATATGTGAATTTCCAGAAGAACAGCGAGTTATCACCCTCCCCTAGGAATACCCTGACTACAGAGCAGGCGACCCGTTTTTCCCCGCGTTAGATTGTGGTGACCACGAACCGTACGGAGGTCACAGGACGTCCGTGAAAAATAAAAAGGAGGCAAACAACGATCTACTCTGTGCACGCTTCATCCCCAA